>NW_027507685.1:139344433-139988660 GCF_037356315.1 Lithobates pipiens
TAGACCAATAATTGATAAACAGAAATAAACAGTCAAGTTGTTATGTCTTACGTGTAGTAGGTAATCTAGAGAGATCAATAAACGATAAACAGTCAATAAATTGTCATACCCAACAGTTCAGCTCGACTCTTGTAGAACTACTAGTTGCAGAAAGCCTAGCCGCTGGACATTCCTATCTATCGAATTTTCTTGCATTTTTTTTTCACAGATCCGATTGTGGTGTAACTCTACACCTTTCCTATAGCGCACACAGTGGTGGTGGAGAAGGACATGGGACGATTCTATGACACCCCCAGAGCTCAGGATGGAGCATAAATATACAGAGAGGAATGACAGCTATATGTACAACTGGGGGGCTGTGTCTTTAATCAAGGTCATTAGTAGCTATGAAATAATTTAGAATAATAGCAACAACAGCTCTATATTTATCTATCTGTTCTTTCTTTCTTTCTTTCTTTCTTTCTCTCATCCTCTCAGCTCCAGATTTCTCAACTATAACCTATGTAGGATGATGACATAAATACCCCCTCATTCCCCTTACCAGGGGTTTTGTGGTATTAGATGTACTGCAGTTCTTTTCTCTTTCTTTCATTCTTTCTTTCTCTTTCTTTCAATCTTTCTTTCTTTCTCCCTCTCTCTCTCTTTTTCTCTTTATCCTCTCAGCTCCACATTTCTCTACTATGACCTATATGTAGGATGATGACATGAAGACCCTCTCATTTCCCTTACCAGGGCCCATCGGATGTACTGCAGTTCTTTTCTTTCTTTCTTTCTTTCTTTCTTTCTTTCTTTCTTTCTTTCTCTCTTTCTTTCTCTCTCTTTTTCTCCTCTCAGCTCCAGATTTCTCAACTATAACCTATGTAGTATGATGACATGAAAACCCCCTCCTTCCCTTACCATGGCTTATCAGATATATTGCAGTTCATCCACTAATATTGTGTGTATACTCATTCTTTTCTTTTTCTTTCTTTCTTTCTTTCTTTCTTTCTTTCTTTCTTTCTTTCTTTCATTCTTTTTCTCCTCACAGCTCCAAATTTCTCTACTATGACCTACTTAGGATAATGACATGAAGACCCCTTCATTCCCCTTAGCAGGGGTTTTGTGGTATGAGATGTACTGCCGTTCTTTTCTCCTTCTTTCTCTTTCTTTCTGTTCTTTTCTTTTCTTCTCCCTCTTTCTCTTTTTCTCTTTATCCTCTCAGCTCCAAATTTCTCTACTATGACCTATATGTAGGATGATGACACGAAGACCCCCTCATTCCCCCTAGCAGGGCCCATCAGATGTACTTCTTTCTTTCTTTCTTTCTTTCTTTCTTTCTTTCTTTCTTTCTTTCTTTCTTTCTTTCTTTCTTTCTTTTCTCCTCTCAGCTCCAAATTTCTCTACTATGTCTAGGATGATGACATGAAGACCCCCTCATTCCCCTTACCAGGGCTTATCAGATACTGCAGTTCTTTTCTTTTCTTTCTTTCTCCCCACAGCTCCAGATTTCTCTACTTTAACCTACCTATGTAGGATAATGACATGAAGACCTTCCCTTACCATGGCTTATCAGATTTATTGCAGCTCATCCACTAATATTTTTATTAGTGGATGAGCTGCAATAAATCTTTCTTTCTTTCTCTTTATCAGTCTATCCCTCCCTCTATATTTTCTCATTTTCGTGGTCCTTTCTTCTTCATATCTATCTATCTATCTATCTATCTATCTATCTATCTATCTATCTATCTATCTATCTATCTATCTATCTATCTATCTATCTATCTATCTATCTGTCTATCTGTCTATCTATCTATCTATCTATCTATCTATCTATCTATCTATCTATCTATCTATCTATCTATCTATCGTATGTACCTAAGATTACAGATGGGATATCAGAGTGACATGCTCGTTTCATTAAAATAGCCTGTATCCGACTTGTACAAGGGTTTATGGGGCATTTTATTGTACGAGGTTCCTCTATTGACAAGTGTGAAGTTGATTCTTCTCTGCAAGAAGACAATAATCCGCTTAATTGAGCCACCAGGGAGCCGCCATCCTTCAACCAGAAAGTCCCCACCGAACCCGGCTTCCCTGCGCTGCCCCTCTCCGCCTGCACCTAGGCGGGGAACCTACAGACACCAGACCGGTGGAGTCATTATCCGACCCCGACTACACCAGATTAGAAAATAAATCATAAAAATATTAAGTAAATTAAACTCAATCTTCCTATATCGGCCTTTGCATGCCTGCCCTGGCACATACAAACATACACCTGTATATACAAAGTCATCAATGTTTTACCAAAACTGTTAATTTAAACACATTAATTTTTCCAGTTTACTTATGTTCTCACTAAATTCACTTGCACTGCAAAACACTTCTTTAAACAATAAAATAATAAATTAAATAAATTCACAAAAAAAAAGAAAGAATGAAAAAAAAGAAAAAGAAAAGAAAGAAAGAAAGAAAGAAAGAAAGAAAGAAAGAAAGAAAGAAAGAAAGAAAGAAAGAAAGAAAGAAAGAAAGAAAGAAAGAAAGAAAGAAAAAAAGAAAATAAAAGAATAATAAAAAAAATCTTCACTATTAAGCATAAGAGATCCTAGGAGAGAAGATTTCAAAAAATAAATAAATAAATTGTTACTTATTTAATACAAAAATAGGCAGTTATTTTTAGTTGAGTCCAATGATATCTGAAAATCGCAGTCACATGACTAAAAAAGTAAAGCTCCTCGTCCTTGAAAATGTGAAAGCTTATTTTAAATTTGACCTAATTATAGTGGAATAAATAGGCTGTGCTTTTTGCTGTGCATTTTAGGATGTATTTTTTGCATAGTAACCTCAGCAGGTAACAGGGGCAATAAAAAGTAGCATTGCCCTAACTTGGAAGCTTTTAAAATTTTAAATGACGGCACCGTTTTTTTTTTGTTTTTGTTTTTTGAGGGGGGGGGGGGGGGGGTGTGTAATATATATATTTAAAAAAAAATAAATATATATATATATATATATATATATATATATATATATATATATCGTTTTTTTAAAAAAAAATACAACATAAAAATGGAATCGGATTAACACGAATTAGTCAAAAGATCATAACAAATTTGGCTCTGTAAAAGTTAATACATAATTTAAAAAAGAATATAGTATTTTTTTTTCAGCATACTTTTAAATGGAATGTCTTTTGAATGACGCCCGAGCGGTTCCTTTCAATCTTTAATGTCAGTTTTCCCCTAATTGCATAATAGATAGACCCGGCTTGTAGAACTAATTTGGAGAGCCACTTTTATGTTAATTCGTTACATATTTATTCTTAATATTTCTATCAGATAATGAGGCCTCTAAGGGGAGGCTTATGGTGTCGGGATTTTAATTCATTTTAATTTTTTTCGCATCCTCCAACTAGCTACATTTTCTTCATAGTAATTGTTTTCATCTATTTATTTTTTATGAATTTGTTTTAGTCTATTGTTGTATGTATTTCATTTATTTTATTTTTTATTTTTATTTTTTCGCATCATCCAACTAGCTACATTTTCTTTGATATTGTTTTTTATGTATTTCATTTTATTATGAATTTGTTTTCTTCTATTGTTTATGTATTTCATTTGTTTTATTTTTTTTTACAGTTAAAAAAAAAATTAAATCAAATTAATATTTTAATTCTATAAATGTAAAAAATATTAACACTGATCCTTCTTTGAAATCTATAATGTTCTATTTCGTTTTGTGTTCCTTTATTTTGCTATATTTTTGGCTACCTATGTGATAGAGGCTGCCCAACCGCAGCGACTCACCTTTACCTTTATATTCTGATTCTGAGGATGTGGAGCTGCTGCTTTTCTCCAATTTGTCCCTAAAGTCCTCTGCAGCTTTGCTGGACAAGCAGTGACTCAAGTCCTGGGCTGGTTGCCCATTGCTGGAGTAAGGAGCGCAGGTGGCCAGTGGCTTGCAGTCCGCTAGGATGTCCCGGATTAAAAAGGAGGAGGTGACGGTCCTGGACTGGGATGGAGCTGAGAGCTGGACCCCTGGCTGCAGGTGGGACTCAATGGCCAAGGCGACCCCTTGCCTGGAGCTGACCGAGTCCAGGCATTCTCTAGATGGGGAAGGTGGAGAGGAGCACAGGCTGCTGACCTCAGACCTGGGACTGAGCTCCAAGGGGGACCTGCTCTCTCCCATCAGTGGGTCTCCTTGGGCGAGCCCTGGGCTACCAGCTCTGTGGGACAAGATGGTGTCAATTCCAAACCCGTTGGAGCCCTCCATGCCGGTCAACTTTCAAAATGTCATTGAGCCTGAAGGAGCCAGCAGAGGAGAATCGGTGACTGTTAAATCCCCAAGTTGTATTGGTCCTTACAGTCTCAGACCAGGTCCTCATCCATATCTCCTCCAAGGTCTTCTCCAGCCAAGGTGTCCAGGTAAAAGTCCCAGTTATGGCCAGTCCTGTGAGGTGGGTGGCCAGGGGCCCTCAGAAGAAGAAGAAGGCAAATCAATGGAAGGTTTGGGCAATGATGGTAAAATCGATGAGTGGAGAGAGTGAAGTCTTCAGCTGTGGAGGAGATACAGGATGGCAGAAAGTGGAAGGCTCTGATCTCTCATCAAACACAACAGCCAATGCTGGGGGTCATCAACCGATACGTCCCATCCTCTCTGAGGACCAGGCTGGGACCACTTAGGACCAGGGAGACTTTCAGCACTTCGGAGAGCTCCTGAACGCTTAAACTGACACCGACCGCCCCCCAATGCACCAGAATCCAGAAAGGGAGAGGTAGGTGACCAGCTCTGGTCCTGTCCTATCCTGTTCTGGTCACCGACCACCGCCAACCACCCCAACCAGGGTCTTCTTCTCTCTACAAGACCTCGTACGCTGTGTCCTCTTCAAAGGCCATCGGGGGGGTCTGCTCCACTCTCATGTCTCTGTATTGAAGTGTGGAGGGGGAGGGGAGGGGTGTCCACACTCTCAGATCTCCTTCCACTCCTCTGTCACTTCACCTCTTCCTCCTCCGCACAACTTCTGTCACTTTCCACCAGCTCCGCACTGTGTCAGCGCACGTGTCAGCACTCACTGCGCTCTCATTGGCTGCGGGGACCCCCCCACCACCTGATGTCACACTATGAAAAAAGAGAACCTGATCCCCCTTTCAGTTTGATTAAAAGAGACAGTGAATTAATTACAGCAGCTCACGGCCCGGTGTTTACAGCCAATTTCCACCTTGTTTGCTCTCATCCCATCATTCATGAGGCTCTAATGATGGGCTTAACCCTCTCCTGCCTGTGCACCCCCTCACTCCCTGCCTGGGCTACCATGGGCACGTGGGACACACAATATGATCCCATCCGTGGTGTCCTATACTATTATTATTATTATTCATACATGTCACTGCTAATATTATCCCATCCGTGGTGTACTATACTATTATTATTATTATTATTACTCAAACATGTCACTGCTAATATTATCCAATCCGTGGTGTACTATACTATTATTATTATTATTATTATTCATACATGTCACTGCTAATATTATCCCATCCATGGTGTACTATACTATTATTATTGTTCTCATTTTTATTATGGAAACATGTTACTACTAATCTTATTCCAGCCATGGTGTACAAATTACTACTACTAATTATTATTATTATTATTATTATTATTATTGAAACACGTTACTGCTAATAATAGTCCAACCATGGTATACTATACTATTACTACTATTATCTTTGTTATTATTATTATTATTATTGAAGCATGTTACTGCTAATACTATTCCAACCATTGTATACTATACTATTATTATTAGTATTATTATTGAAAAATGTTACTGCTAATATTATTCCAACCATTGTGTACTATACTATTTCTACTACTACTACTACTATTATTCCAACCATAGTGTATTATACTACTAATACTACTACTTATGTTATTATTATTATTATTATTATTACTACTATAGGCGTGTGTAACTGCTAATATTATTCCAATTATGATGTATTATATCACTACTATTATTATTATTATTGTCATGATGATGATTCTTCTTCTTATTATTATTAATACTATGGGAACAAGTGACTGCAAATATCGTTACAACAATGGTGTATTATACCACTATAACAACAATAATAATAATCATTAATAGTATTACTACTATAATGCTCATGTGGCTGCTACTATTATTGTTTCAACTATAGTATTTATACTCTTATTATTATTATTACTGCTACTATAGGCATGCGTGACTGTTAATATTATTCCAACTATACAGTGTTATACCACTATTATTACAATTATTTATTTTGTGTATATACAGCACCTTTACAGTCCATGGCTCCAGTCTACTATAGGCACGTGTCACTGTTAATAATATTCCAGCTATGGTGTATTATGCCAAATATTTTATTATTATTGTAATTATTATTGTTATTTTTATTAATATTATTACTATTACTTTACTACTACACAACATCCTATAACAGACCATAGCTAAAGGCTGCTAACGCTAACCATGGTGTATAATATTACTACTAACATTAGTGGCATTCATTATTATTATTATCATCATCATATAACACACCATGACTGCTATAGACATATGTGACAATGCTAGCCTTGATGTATTCAACTATATTATTATTTTGTTGTTTGCATTATTATTATTACTATTTGTAATGCTACTACTGCTCAGCTACCTTGGTTCTTTGATATAGCCTATTATAGGCAGGTGTGAATGATAACATATTTCCAGCCTTGAATGTATTATCTTGTAATAGAATTAATATTTATGTTATTACTACTAATACTATTAAATATTATTGTGACAATCTGAGATTTTAGGCTGCTACAGGCACGCGTGATTGCTAATATTATGCCACTATTAGATTATTATTATCAGCAGAAACGTGTGACTGGTAATATTACACTAACTATGTTGTATATCATTATTTTTATACATGGCACTTGCTTTTTTCCAGTCATCCTATCGGTTTAAGATACTTGCAGTCTACCCTCTTTTTTGCTAAAAGTACACTTCTAATAATTTTGTATTTTTATTATTTTATTTATTTTACTTTACGCTTTTGTGCACATTAGTAAAATTACCTCGATACTTTAAAAAAGTGGTGCATTTTCATTATTATTGTAATAGAAGTGATACACTTATTAAAAATATGATCTCTTGGATAGTGACGTGTATGTGATTAGGTGACCTGTGATTTATTGTATGAGATATCCAGAGCCATAGGTGACAATGGGACTGGTGCACACCTGTACTATAGCAGTCCCTGCTCCTCCTGGCTCCTCTACTTGTCAGTACATTGAAGTGACATGTCTATGGGAGATTTAGCAGGCCTTGCCTTCAGGAGCAGAGGGGAAGCTGGGGATCCATGTAGAATGATGATGGAGATTTATCAGATTGTACAGGGAAAGGGGAAGGAAGAGGAACATAAAACACATTTCCTGAAGAGGGGACATCAGAATCGCCTTTATGATCAGAATACAGCCGGTTCAGCCACACATCCCTTCATAGGATTAGTGGTGATCTCATGTAGGTGGTAGAGTAGTTTGTATATGTATATATATATATATATATATATATATATATATATATATATATATATATATATATATATATATATATATATATATATAGTATAGTCTGGGTATAGTGTGCATAGTGTGGGTGTGTATAGTGTGTGTATATTGTGTATAGTGTGTGTATAGAGTGTGTACCTCTGCAGCCCACATAGAGATCACAATGTACTGGTGCAATGACTAGGGAATCATGGGGTGATCAGTATGTAAGTAATAACATGAAAATCAGCAATTTCTATCTATCTATCTATCTATCTATCTATCTATCTATCTATCTATCTATCTATCTATCTATCTATCTATCTATCTATCTATCTGTCTGTCTATCCTCATATAAACTGATGCTTGTTTTAAATCTATGTCGCCATTATATAGCGGTTAAAGCCTATATTTTGTGGTTGCACGCTAATAATGTAGCAAGTGATGATTTGATTGTGGGGGCATATAGGAAAATGCTTCCAGTATATCGGTAGATGAGCGCTGACGCTCGGTAGACGCCCCATGGTGAGGCGGTGAGGGTGCAGATGAAGATGGGTGTAGTGTTTTAGTGATGCACACATTATAATGATCGCTCGGCTTAGTGGTGCCCTTTGTCCTGGCAGATTGCAGAATGTACATCCAATCTCTCATCGAATAATGATGATGTGCAGGCTTGATGAATATCGGAAGCTTGTTTGGCATAATCTGCACAATCAGAGCCGGTAATTGCCCCTGAATGCTTAGCGATCTGGGATGGGGGAGGGAGGTGCCAACCTGGTGCCAGTGCCAGGCTACAGCCCACCATGACCAACCACATGGCCAGACAGACAGATGCACGCACTGTTCTATGTGTCTGTCTATATACATCCACCCAATATTTCCATATACGGATCTCTATTTCCTAATACACACGTTATAATTATGTTCTAAGACATGACAAGCCAGACTTCTTTCTTTCTTTCTTTCTTTCTTTCTTTCTTTCTTTCTTTCTTTCTTTCTTTCTTTCTTTCTTTCTTTCTTTCTTCTCTCTCTCTCTCTCCTTCTTTCCTTCCTTCTCTCTCGCTCTCCACCCTCTCATTCTCTCTCTCTCCCCCTGTCACTCTCTCTTTTCCTTCCTTCCTTCCTTCCTTCCTTCCTTCCTTCCTTCCTTCCTTCCTTCCTTCCTTCCTTCCTTCCTTCCTTTCTTCCTTCCTCTCTTTCTTTCTTTCTTTCTTTCTTTCTTTCTCTCTCCCTTTCTTTCTCTCTTTTTCTCTCTCTCTCTTCCTTCCTTTCTCTTGATCAATCTATCCCTTTATCTGTCTCCTATATATTTCACATTAGGTGTCTATCTTTTATTTTATTTTCTGTCTCCCATTGTCCTTTACTTTCCATTCCTTTCCATTTCCTTCCTTCTTTCCTTTCTTCCTTCCTATTATCCATCTTTAATATATCTTAGTATTAATCTATCTATCTATCTATCTATCTATCTATCTATCTATCTATCTATCTATCTATGTACACCCCATCAATTGATCCATATGTCTTTTTAGCTTCTATCTCTCTAGGCCTCTCTGATCAGCCTGGCAATGAATGGGCATCAGCTGGCACTGTACACAGTTCATGGTGTCAGAGCGGCTTCCCTTTGATCTGTAGTATCACAATGACTGGCAACCAGAGGGCACAATACAGAATGCAGCTTTGTCTGACACCTTTCCTTTCTAATCACTTAAACAGGAGCTCAGAACGGTGCAGTGATCTCCAAATTCTGCTTCTCCCCTCTTCACTAATGAGTACAAGCGGTGATGAGCGCCTCTCCTCTCCACATGTGAAGTTATGTCAGTCCTTTTACACTTTGATTTTCTGAGACACTCACAAAAGTTCAGTTGTCTGCAATTTTCTTCCATCTGTCAGCTGTAAAAGTTGCAAAGATGTTTCTGTGTCAAGCTTATCAGAGGAGTAGGCTGCACTACTGATTAGCAGAATTATACTAAGGACTAGGGGCCTGAACAATCCCAGGGAGTTATGTACTGTTGTCTATTGTACATTCATATGGGGGTTCATATAACTCTCCTCTACTATTGTAGGTGATGCTTTACAGAGCTGGTTCTAAAACAGTAGTATATATACCCCAGTGGGTAATTTTTGTAGGTTTAGGGGGACTTCTATGGGGTTAGGGCATACTTCCACTTTTAACAGAAAAGTGCTGTCACTGTGCCATCAAATGCAGCCACTGTGCCATCAAACGCAGCCACTGTGCCCATCAAACGCAGCCACTGTGCCATCAAACGCAGCCACTGTGCCCATCAAACGCAGCCACTGTGCCATCAAAAGCAGCCACTGTGCCATCAAACGCAGCCACTGTGCCATCAAACGCAGCCACTGTACCCATCAAATGCAGTCAGTGTGCCCATTAAACGCAACCACTATGCCCATCAAACGCAGACACCGTACCCATCAATTTCTGCCAGTGTGCCCATCAATTGCCGCTACTGTGCCCCATCACAAGCTGTTAGTGTTCCCCATCAGATGTTGCCAGTGTGGCCCATCAGATGTCGCCAGTGTGCCCCATCAAATGCCACCAATGTGCTTCATCAGATGCTGCCCGGCACTTACCTGTCTCGGAGTGGGTCAGCAGCGGTGTCCTGCATGTCCTCCATGTCTAATTCCGTCCTCTCTCAGGCATCCAACACAGCGCCTGATGTTTCATACAAACAGGTGACCCGTAACAGACCCAGCAACATGATTGGCTGAGAAGCGGATTCAGTGTTAGCAAAGCCAATTCCTTCGCTTTGCTAACACACAGCTGAGTGAACAGTGAACACACAGCATTGCGCCCGCTGTTCACCTTTTTGTGCGCCTATTAGAGCCTATGGCACTAATCAGGTGCTTTCAAAAAACACCCCCGTCGCTGTAATTCAGATGCCCGGTGCCCGAAAATGGGCCGGGCACCTGAATAGGGGGTGTCAGCAGCGACCATAGATAGATTCATGCAATGCATTAATAATACTCAATGTGAAATTGAAACTGGGCAATAATTTGACATCTTCAGCACAATTTGTTGAAGAATCCGCTAAAAATCTAGTGAAAAGTAATCAGTTTTTTTCAGTCTGGGAATATTGATCCCATCTCCTTGCAGTCAGTTGAAACCCCCATTTTATGTCTTTAATTAAAAAAAAAGTGGACTCTAAATTTCAGTCGCTCTATTAGATTGCCACCCTTATGGCCAACATAAATGACTCAATTGGTGGGATCTCTGATCTGAGTTCTAGGGTCTGTACGCCTGCTATGACCATTATGAGGAGACCCCACTACACCTGCTCAATTATTATCTATTTTTTATTATGGAGAATGTAACAGAAGTACCTGGAACTCAAGATTTAGGAGCTGTGGCCAGCGCCTCTGGTGCGCATCCGCGGGACTGACATCACCCAACTGTGGGCAGTCACACAACTGGAGTTTGCGGACTCGGAAGGAAGACGGGCAAAGATGGATGCGGCCTCCAGTGGTGACAACGAGGGCTTCGCTTGCAGGTGTCACATAATGTGCTAGTATGTGATGTATACTAGCACATTATGCTTTTACGCAGTTCAGCAAAAATAAAATAAAAAAGAGGCATGTTTACTTCCTCTTTAAAGAGTATTTAAATCCAACATTTCGTATTCCTGCTACTTGCCTGCTGTACCATGTATTTGAACGGGAAAGTCTCCTGTTCTCTTTGTATTACTTCCTTTGTGTGGAATCCCTGGTGTTCCTGCCAGTCCCTCTGCTTTCCTATGAAACACTGACCACACTAAGCATGATAGCACATCATGGTCAGTTCTCTAGCTGTGCTGAGACCACAGCCTGCTCTCCTTTAATCAGATAATCAGACTTGTGCTAACACCCCCCCCCCCCCCCGCACAGCAAACATTGACTGGGAAGACCAGTGTACTGCTGTTTCTCCTTACCAAGCTCTCTGAGCTCCTTAGGCCAGCCATAGACGGTTCGAAATTCAGCTGGTTCAGCAGAAACTGGCAGAAATTCAAAACCGTGTATGGGCAGGCTAAATGTGTGAAGTTTATCTATTGATCAACTTGGGCACAACCAGGCTGCTATATCCACTAGCAATCATCACTGTATTTTCCCATCAGGGATGGCTTCCCCTGCTCCCTTCCCCCAGGAGAATGGCAATGTCTCAGCAGGAGGGATTCCCCTGTCAGCATTGTCAATGTTGTCAGTGTTGACGGGGCAATCGTGCAAATTTCTTTCCTGCCACAATTTCTTTCCTGTATCCATCTCCTGACTTGTGCCTGTCCACAGCTTTATCCCAGAGATCCCGGAGACAGTGCCTTGCCACCCATAGTTGACCGTTTGCTTCAGTTGCACTATCAGGGACTGAAATACTCCAGGAAAGCTCTTTTCATGCTGAACTAATCAAAATGACCACAGCTGATCACAGTGTCAAATGGCTGTGTGTGCCATTGAGAAGGTGATTAGCTACACCTGATTGTGTTTACAAGTATTTTTTCCCAGAGATCCCGGAGACAGTGCCTTGCCACCCATAGTTGATCGTTTGCTTCAGTTGCACTATCAGGGACTGAAATACTCCAGGAAAGCTCTTTTCATGCTGAACTAATCAAAATGACCACAGCTGATCACAGTGTCAAATGGCTGTGTGTGCCATTGAGAAGGTGATTAACTACACCTGATTGTGTTTACAAGTATTTTTTGGAAGGGGTGGGGGTCCTATTTCCAACTCAGTGATTTTGTTTTTGAATCTTTTTTATTTTCTTCTGACATGTTGTTGTTGTTATATGTTTCTCTTGGATGTTATATTGCACAGCTAGATAAAAAAAAAACGGTGTCTGTCTTCATTTTAGGCTGCAAAGCAACAAAATACCCAGTGTATATAAAGGTTTTGCCTTTCATGTTTATTTTACACCAAATGGGTTGTTTTACTAGGTGAGGGTTTACATATATCTTAATACCTCTGAGGGGGATACTGCATTTATGTTATTTCAGGCACAAACTCTGGTTTAGTGGACCCAAGTCTTCCCTCTTCTTTACCAAACCTTTTATGACCTCCCCAGGCGTCAGTGACGTCAGTGACAGATATCTATGGTCATTAAAAAAAAAATCGAAAAGCAAGAACAAAAATGTGTTATATTGCAGCTTACCAGTCCTCACATGTGGTGGCTGCATTCCTTTTTTTTTTTGTTTTGTTAGTTTGTTTTTTTTTCCTTTATTTTTAATGGGTGATCCTGCCATTAACACTCTTCCTGTCCTAGGGCTACAACCCTCACTTATTGTACTACATCTAAGGAGAAGCAATATACTGTATACAAGGAAAAGGTGTTCTGTAGTTCACAGAAGGGAACTGGCAAGCTGATAACACCATTTGAGATTTCAGTTTAGTGCACAGGAAGGATGAGTAACCACTACGTTTAGTGTGAAACGCGTCAGCTGTTTTTGGTTCTGTATTACTTTGCTGTGACATGTACAGTGTGATCCTGATGTTCTAATAAAGGTACAAGAAGTTTCATTTGGAATGCGGCTGTCCAGAATTTTCTACTCACCTTGACTGCGTTATTTTAACTGACAATTGCGCGGTTGAGTGACACTGCACCCAAACAAAGTTTATGTCCCTTTTTCCCACAAATAGACCTTTCTTTTGTTGTTATTTGATCACCGCTGCATTTTTTATTTTTTAGCACTATAAACAAAAAATTCTGAAAAATAATATAAAAAATACTTTACTTTCTGCTATAAAACAAAAAAATGAGAAAATCCAATTTCTTCATAAATGATGTATTCTGCTACATATTTTTCCCAATAAGCGTATATTGATTTGTTTGCACAGAAGTTATAGCGTCTACGAACTATGGTATATTTTTATTTATTTTCATAAATTTTTTTATTTTTTTTACTTATAATGGTTGCGATCAACAGCTTATAATGGGACTGCGATATTGCGGTGGAAATTCTGACACTATTTTTCTCAATAAGCGGATATCGATTGGTTTGCACAGAAGTTATAGCGTCCACAAACTATGGGATATTTTTATTTATTTTCGTTTTAATTTTTTTTTAATAGTAATGGTTGCGATCGGCAACTTATAATGGGACTGCGATATTGCGGTGGAAATTCTGACACTATTTTTCCCAATAAGCGTATATTGATTGGTTTGCACAGAAGTTATAGCGTCTACGAACTATGGGATATTTTTATTTATTTATTTTTTAACATTTTTTTACTAGTAATGGTTACGATCAGCAACTTATAGTGGGACTGCGATATTATGGTGGAAATTCTGACACTAGCTGACACTTTTGACAGTTTTTGGGGACCAGTGACTCTAATACAGTGATCAGGTCTAAAAATATACACTGTCACTGTACTAATGGCACTGGCAGGGAAGGGGTTAACATCAGGGACAATCAAAGGGTTAAATGTGTGCTTAGCCAGTGTTTTCTAAACTGTGGGGGGGGGGGGTGCTTTTACTAGGGGAAGACATGGATCCATGTCCCTGCTTTGGGGAGACATAGGATCCACGCCTTCCCTCTGTACGAACGGCAATCTGCCTTGTTTACATAGGCAGACCGCCGCTCTGCCTCTTTGCTAGATCATAAGCGCTGCTGGGCTCCCGCTGTGCATGAGCCGACAGTGGCACAGGGTTTACTTCCTCTTTGATTCTCTGCAAAGGTAAAGCATAATGGACTACTATGCATTGCCTAGTAGTCCATTATGTGTCACTTACCTGACACAGGAGCCAGCGAAGTCACCGCTGTCCCCTGTAGTTCCAAGCGTCCATCTTCTTGGTGGGTCTCCGTGGGTCTCGCTGCTCCGGCGCTGTGATTCGCCGGAGCAGTGATGACGACACTCGAGGCATATCGCCGCGATCTGCGGCTTACCCAGTGCGCCTGTGCACCACTGTCTACGGCGCATGCGCCATAGACAGCGGTAGCTGTCTTCAGGTAAATATCTCCTAAACCGTATAGGTTTAGGAGATATTTCTTGCACCTACAGGTAAGCCTTAAAGCGGTAGTAAACCCGCACATTTTTTTTTTTTTAAACCTGCAAAGCAAAAGGCATAATGAGCTAGTATGCACCGCATACTAGCTCATTATGAAATACTTACCTTAGAACGAGGCCCCGACATCTGGCCCGATCCACGCCGAGGGAGCTGACATGCTCCCTCGGCGTTTCTTCCGGGTATCGCGGCTCCGGCGCTGTGAGTGGCCGGAGCCGCTCTATCGTCACTCCCGCGCATGCGCGTGGGAGATTTCAGTCCGGCCGCTCGGCTGCTGCCGGATTTTGACGGCGAGAAACCCCTTGTGCGCATGCGCCGCTGCAGTCAGCGGCGCATACCGAGGGGAATATCTCCTAAACCGTACAGGTTTAGGAGATATTTTTTTTACCTACAGGTAAGCCTTATTATAGGCTTTCCTGTAGGTAAAAGTTAAAAATGTGGATATACAACCACTTTAATCTACGCTTACCTGTAGGTTAAAGTGGTTTGTAAGGGTTTACAACCACTTTAACCGGAAGAGCTGGACCACGGATATATACGTGATCTGGGGCACAGGTGCCGCCCTGGCGGACCTAAAGTGATTAAGGATGTTCTTTGGGCATAGACCCCACACGAAAAGTACTAACATAGCAATAATAATATAAATTGTATCTCAGGTGGCAAATGTCAGTACCATCTTATAGAAAGTTTACATATATTACAATGTGTGATGCTGCAAATATCATCATGAAACAGTTTATTTACTTTTTACTTTTATGGAAATTGTGAAAACTTTAAATAAAAACCATTGAAACAAGAACGTTCTTTTGATTTTCTGCTCATTAGTGGTGTCAAATCAACATTCGTTTTGCATTGATAAGAGAATGTGAAGGGGCGAGATGGGAAATTTTTATTGAATGAACACATTTCTAACAGTGTATGTGATTTTCATTTAGGAAAGTCCATTCATTCCAAAATCCAACGTTAAAACCAAACGAAATTTATAAATACTTTGGAACAGCATTCACCAAGTCGTCACATGTACTGAGAATTTTTGTTTGAAAGTCTGCTAGTGTATGGCCAGCATTAGGCTAATGTGGGATTCCAGAACAGAAAGTTAGGTGCGAGTTGGAATAATATTCCTCTCCTATTCTGAAACTTTAATTTCATCGTACAAATATAAAATTGTTCTGACATAGACTAGTCGTGATGTAGAACACTACAGTCTAGGTTGGTGCTTTTCAGACGAAGAACCTGGCCTTTCAGATGTATCTGGTCATCACTCTGGTCCTCGCACCCTCTGTGCCTCTTCCAGGGTCCCAACAGATTGCAAGCGAGCTGAAGTCTATGTCAGTCTACTCAAAGCTCCCCCTTGGGAATTCAGGGCCGGTTGCAAGCTGTCACCGGCATGGGACATGGGACAACACCTCTGTGACCACTGAAAACAAGCTCTCAAGTTTCACACGGGGCCTCCCCCAGTTTAAGGTTTCCTTTTGTGCGGTTGTTCAACTGGAAAAAATACACAATCACCTTACAGAGAGGGAGGGAGGGATCAATAATTCAGCTATACAGCAATCATGTCTATAGGCAGTCCTATTAAAAGGCCAACATGCATTAACATGACAATTGGATTAGTTGTAGCTGCTTCAATAGAGAACAATGGGCCTGATTAGGGGGAAAAAAATCTTAAAGATTTCAAGCAGAAGAAAGCAACTGAGCTGTGTACCGTCCTATAAGCCTGTAGAAGACTTATATGTAGCTTGAGATTACATGTAGCATTTATTAAGTGCCTATGTACTATGCAATAGGCCTGATTTACTAAAGGGGCATGGAGAAGAGTAGCGAAAAATTACGGATGTGCACATGCATAGAGAAAGCAATCCCCGAATGTGTTTTGCAAGTAGGGATCAATAAAATATAAAGTTTTTAACTCTCTGAAATATAGTTGAAAATCTGGAGATTTTTGCAAAATTTCTCCATTTTGGCTAAATGTGTTGGAATCAATGAGGGAGGTGAAATTAAAGTGGTTAGAAGTGGTTTGTAAGGTTAATGGAAGTTCCTTTCAATTATTCTGGACCCATTCTTGTGCCAAACATGGCCCCTCATTAGCCTCATTATTTTACATTGTTCACAGCTAAAAAAGTCACATAAAAATATAAGCAACAGTTTATAAACAATAGTAAAATAGACAAAAAAAGAAAGCAAAACACAAATATAGAGAACACTACATAAAATAAACTATCCTAAATATCCCCTTTAATTAAAGAAAAAAAAAGTAGATAAAAAAAAAAAAATCACCTAAGCAGCTCAATAAATTAAATTATTATTATTATTATTATTATACAGGATTTATATAGCGCCAAGAGTTTACGCAGCACTTTACAATGTAAAAGGGAGACAAAAAACTTGCAATACAATAAAATACAAGAGGGTTAAGAGGGCCCTGCTCAGAAGAACTTACAATTTAATAAGGTTGGGCAAATGGTACAAAAGGTTATAACTGTGGGGATTGAGCTGATGGAGATTAGTTGGAGGTGTTATAGGCTTCCCTGAAGAGATGAGTTTTCATGGATCGCCTGAAGGCAGCCAGAGTAGGAGAAAACCAGACAGATGGAGGTAGAGAGTTCCAGAGGATGGGAGAGGCTCTGCAGAAGTCCTGGAGATGGGCATTGGAGGAGGAGACAGGGGAGCATGAGAGCAGGAGGTCTTGAGAGGAGTGGAGAGGACGGTTTTGGGTGATATTTGGAGATAAGATTGGTGATGTAGCTTGGGGCAGAGTTATGAATGGTTTTGTATGTTGTAGTTAGTATTTTGAATTTAATTCACTGGTCAATGGGAAGCCAGTGGAGAGATTGATGGAAAGGGGTAGCAGACACTGAGTGGTTGGTAAGGTAGATGAGTCTGGCAGCAGTATTCATGATAGACTGAAGAGGGGATAGCCTATGGAGAGGTAGACCTAGGAGGAGGGAGTTACAATAGTCAAGGCGAGAGATAACAAGGGAGTGAATGAATTGAGAACTTCCAGGGACATTTCACAAATGCTAACTCAATTTAGACAAAATTGCTCATTCTTAACAACAAATAGTATATTATTCAATGTTCATTGAGTATAACCTGCTTCCAGATGGCAGTGTGCATTAAATATTCAGACAATGTTACTTCTGTGCCTTCTGTTCTGATAAGGTTCACTAAGGAATAAGCATGTCAATATTTTAATTTAAAATAAAAATAAAAATAAATGTGTCCAGCGCAGTATTTTTCAACCTTTGTTCAGTCAAGGCACCCTTTAAAATGATGCACAATCTCGAGGCACCCCATTCTAAAATGTAAAAAAATCTAACTGAGGCCGCGTACACACGGGCGGACTGTTCGCCCAACCTTGTTCGGCAAACAGTTTCATCAAACAGTCCGCTCAAAATTTGCATGAGCGGACTTGCCCACACACGAGCGGACTGTTTGACGAACAAGGTTGGGCAAACAGTTCGCTCAACTTTTGAAATGAACGGACTCGCCCACGTAAGGCGGAGGCAAATCCGCCCATTTCGAGCGCGTGTACAGGTAGGCGGGGCCCGCGAAGGAGACGTCGCGGACTCCGCCGCCTGGAATGGGCTTAAAGGGGAACCCCAACGCCGAAAAAAATCGGCGTGGGGGTTCCCCCCAAGTCCACACCAGACCCTTGTCCGAGCACGCTACCCGGCCGGCCAGGAAAGGGGGGCGAGCGAGCGCGCCCCCCCTCCTGAGCCGTACCAGGCCGCGTGCCCTCAACATGGGGGGTGCCTTGGGGAAGGGGGGGGCCGCGCGGCCCCCCCACCCCAAAGCACCTTGTCCCCATGTTGATGAGGACAAGGGCCTCTTCCCGACAACCCTGGCCGTTGGTTGTCGGGGTCTGCGGGTGGGGGGCTTATCGGAATCCGGGAGCCCCCTTTAAGAAGGGGGCCCCCGGATACCGGCCCCCCACCCTATGTGAATGAGTATGGGGTACAATGTACCCCTACCCATTCACCTGTGAACTAAAGTACAATAAAAAACACAACACAGAGAAAAAATATTTTATTGCACAGCTCCGGGGGTCTTCGGGGGTCTTCTCGCCGGACTCCTCCGCTATGTGTGTGTAGCTCTTTTGCTAGCGGAGGAGTCCGGCTTTCTTCCTCCCCGCCGCCGGCCTCTTCTCCCGACTTCGGGGGTCTTGTCCCCCTCTTCGGTTCTTCTGCCGGGCCACCGCGCCTGGTCCGGTGGCCCGGTCTTCTGTCGCCGTCTTCCGTTCTTCTGTCGCCGCCTTCGGTTCTTCTGCCGGGCCACCGCGCCTTCTTGTAGCTCTTTTACAGGCGGTGGCCCGGTCTTCTGTCGCCGCTGTCGTCGCCGCCGCCGCCGCCGCCTTCCGTTCTTGTTCTTCTTCTTGTTCTTCTTCTTCTTCTCCTGGAGATGTTGACTCGACGATCTCTCCGGCCGGAATGCCAGAGCCGCGCTGTGCGGTCACTTATATAGTGACAATGGGGCGGTGTCACATGGTATATGTCACATGGGTTGGTCACATGGTGACCCCGCCCCCTTACGATGTCATAGTCCCCATGTGACATCAACCCATGTGACCAACCCATGTGACATATACCATGTGACACCGCCCCATTGTCACTATATAAGTGGCAGCGGAGCGTGTCCCTGGCATTCCGGCCGGAGAGATCGTCGAGTCAACATCTCCAGGAGAAGAAGAAGAAGAACAAGAAGAAGAACAAGAACGGAAGGCGGCGGCGGCGGCGGCGACGACAGCGGCGACAGAAGACCGGGCCACCGCCTGTAAAAGAGCTACAAGAAGGCGCGGTGGCCCGGCAGAAGAACCGAAGGCGGCGACAGAAGAACGGAAGACGGCGACAGAAGACCGGGCCACCGGACCAGGCGCGGTGGCCCGGCAGAAGAACCGAAGAGGGGGACAAGACCCCCGAAGTCGGGAGAAGAGGCCGGCGGCGGGGAGGAAGAAAGCCGGACTCCTCCGCTAGCAAAAGAGCTACACACACATAGCAGAGGAGTCCGGCGAGAAGACCCCCGAAGACCCCCGGAGCTGTGCAATAAAATATTTTTTCTCTGTGTTGTGTTTTTTATTGTACTTTAGTTCACAGGTGAATGGGTAGGGGTACATTGTACCCCATACTCATTCACATAGGGTGGGGGGCCGGTATCCGGGGGCCCCCTTCTTAAAGGGGGCTCCCGGATTCCGATAAGCCCCCCGCCCGCAGACCCCGACAACCAACGGCCAGGGTTGTCGGGAAGAGGCCCTTGTCCTCATCAACATGGGGACAAGGTGCTTTGGGGTGGGGGGGCCGCGCGGCCCCCCCTTCCCCAAGGCACCCCCCATGTTGAGGGCACGCGGCCTGGTACGGCTCAGGAGGGGGGGCGCGCTCGCTCGCCCCCCTTTCCTGGCCGGCCGGGTAGCGTGCTCGGACAAGGGTCTGGTGTGGACTTGGGGGGAACCCCCACGCCGATTTTTTTTGGCGTTGGGGTTCCCCTTTAAGCCCATTCCAGGCGGCGGAGCCCGCGACGTCTCCTTCGCGGGCCCCGCCTACCTGTACACGCGCTCGAAATGGGCGGACTTTCCGAGCGGGAACAGTCCGCTCATTTCGAAAGTACAGCGGACAAGCCCACACACGGGCGGACTGTTCGCTCAAACACAGTTTCAGCGGACAGTTTTTCGGAATTTCCGAAAGACTTTGTCCGTCCAACTGTCCGCTGAAACTGTCCGCTGAAAGCCCACACACGAGCGGACTGTCCGCCCAAACACTGTTCAGCGGACAAGGTTGGGCGAACAGTCCGCCCGTGTGTACGCGGCCTAATAGTTTTACATAACGCAGCAACATCCACATATGTAGGACACCCAGCATTAGAGGTGATTTATTATTCCAAAGCAAATACACCTTTGCACACTGGTACTGACTAGTATTCGAATGTTTCTCTTCTCCCTCACTCAGCTAATGTGACCCCGTGCTGACAAACAGGGGCAGGGGAGGGTCAAACAAGGATGCTGTACAGGCACCCAATGTCATCCTCAACAACTGATGACATCATTGGTGGTTAGCATACTGGCAGCTGGAAGGTTGTAAAGTGCACAATGAAAACCTGTGACTTTGTGTAAGAAAAATGCAGGCTTCCTCCATTTGGTGGCTTCTATTACATTTTTGGGCAAATACTACACATTTTGCCAAGGCACCCCTGAAGAAACCTGAATTTAGCATTTTACCTGGGCACCCTGGTTGAAAAGGCTGGTCTAGCACTACTAGTGCGCTCTAAGAAATAAATTTGGCAAGCAACGCAGCAGGTCAAAGAGACTCATGGAGTGGGCTTTTAGGGCAAGCATACAGATATTTATTACTGGAACCTTCATTCCAAACAGGGTCATATAAAGGAGGGAGAGACAGAAAGAAAAGGGGGAAGAATGAAAAAAAGGAATGGAGTGGGGTGGTAAGGGGAGGGGGAAGTCCCTAGGGTCAAAAAGATCAAAGGCATACTACACGTGCTAAAGGTATTGATCCAAGAAATGAAAATGATACCAGGAAAACCAAAAATTCCAAAAAGGCAGAAGTAGAAGGTGTTCTGTACCAACAGGTCTTTTGCTTTGATTGCCTACTGGTCAATGGAAGACCTGCAGTGGGTGAAAGTATAGTTGCTTGTTCCTGCAACACCCAACGTTTTTGGGTAGTGTGCCTCTATGAGTCCACCGCTCTCATCATATGTATAGTGTAGAGCAGGGCACGGAAAAAACCTATCCATCCCTGGAGTTTAGATAAAAGTAGAGGGGCTCTACCAATACAAAGTGCTTTGCCATTTCTGATAAAGCGTATAAACGCTAAACGAACAGAATGGAAGCATGACTGTGGGATTTTTACAGGGAGGGCTTGCAGCAAATATAAAGGGCTGGGCATAATATTCATTTTCAAAACATTGCAGTGGCCAAACCAAGAGAGTGTCAACCTCTTCCATTTTGCAAGGTCTGCAGCCATAGTAGCCAGGATTGGTTGAAAGTTAAGCTTGTGGAGCAGGCTAAGGTTGCAGGAATTTTTTTTCCTAAATATTGGATAAACTGGTTGGCCCAGCAGAAAGGAAAGTGGAGAGCATGGAATCTGAACTAGAGATGTTGAGGGCATCAGAGTTTTGTAGGTTCACTTTAAAGTTAGATATGCCACTATAAGTATGCAGTTCCTTTAAAAGCGAAGGCGAGGAGGTTAGCAGGTCGGTAATATAGAAAAGAAGATCATCCGTGAAAGCGGCAACCTTATGGTGATGCCCACCAGAAACCATGCCCCTCATACCCTGATTTTGTCTGACATGCTGAAGGAAAGGTTCAAAGTAAGCACAAAAAGCAAGGACGACAGTGGGCATCCCTGTCTAGTACCGTTACCAATTTGAAAGGAGCTGGATTCAGGGCCATTCATTCTAATAGTGGCTGAGGGTGTGGAGTAAAGGGCCATTATTCATGTCAAGTCCTGGGTGGGCATACCGAGTGTTTCCATGAGAAAGGTCCAGTCCATCCTGTCAAAAGATTTTTTGGCATCGATGGACAAGAGTAACAAGGATGCTTAAGACCATAAAAATTATGTTGAGGGTGCGAATGGTGTTATGTCTAGCCTCCCTGGTTTGAAATAAACCATCTTGGTTGGGGAGAATAGTTGTAGGGGGACACTCAATCTGGTTGCAAGGATTTTGGTCAATAGCTTAACATCACAGTTCAGGAGGGAGAAAGGCCTGTAGCTGGCACAGAGGAGCGGATCCTTGCCAGGTTTAGGTATTACTGAAATACTAGAAGATAGAAGGTCCAGTGGAGCAGTTTGGTCATCCAAGACAGTAGGGCCATGGTAAAGTATGGCGAAAGTTGGACCAAAAAGGTCTTGAAATATGCTAGCGTGCTAGAGTGAATCCATGAGGCCCCGGGACTTTACCTGCAGGCGAGTTAGAAAGGGCTGATGCTACCTCTTCTGCAGAAATAGGTTTGACAAGGTGTTCTCATTCATCTTCTGTCTAACTTTTTCTTTGCGAAAAATGCAAGGTTGACTGCAGAAGACACTATTGTTTTAGGCATGCCTCCACTTTGTCCAGACCCTTTATTAGCTTTGTTACCCTTCTCTGTACTCGCTCCATTTCCAGTACATCCTTCCTGAGGACTGGTGCCCAGAACTGGACAGCATACTCCAGGTGAGGCCGGGAACAAGGTCTATACCAGAGCCAAAGATGTTAGATGGTAGTCACCAAATCTGGCAGTTTGTGGCAAGACTGGGCCACACAATTGAATATATTCAATGGAAATGATTGACTTTTCCAACATATTTGAGCACACAAATGTTAGATCTTTATTCAGACATTGCCTACAGACAAAGGTGATCTATGTGAATAAGAACATAAGAAAATGTGCCTTTTCACAGATGTATTCAACAAAAATATCAATGGGTATAGTGGTGTAGTGTGGAAAAAGTTGGTAGTATTGCTGAATGTATCAAGAATGAATTCATGTAGGCATTTTGTATAGCTGCTCTCTAGTTATCATTGACTTAGTTTCAACCACGTCTTCAGGCAAAAATCCATCAGTGGCAAGATGTTTGTGGGTTTCCTTGCATGAACAGCTTCAAAGTTCCACTACAAAATTTCAATGGAAATCAAATTATGGCTTTTACTAGTGCAGTTCACATCTCTCCGTATTCTTTTTGAAACATTCCTTGGTGGATTTGCTAGTGTGCTTTGGATCATTAGTTTGTTGAAAGACTAATTTCTGGAGACACAACACTAAAAACTCCCATGACAGGAACAGAGATTGGAATTGTGACAAAGACTGTTGGACTGTTGGATTGGTTGTCACTGTTGGCGTATCCAAGACTGATAAACAGCCAGAAAGTCTATTAGGACCATCCTGTAGCTAAAAATAATTTGCCAGAACCTTACTTTAAATCTCTGTCACCTTTGGGTGCATGGAGTTAGATCAGTCCATGTTAACCATCATGGTTACACCTAATAAAAAAAAAAGCGATAAAGTGCCACATTTATACAGCCATGGATAGATTCATGTCAAGAAAGTTGCAGATACCCCTGTACCATAATTAATGCTTCCTACCCCCTGAAGTGCTTGTTATTACCCTTGTGCAGGACATCAGAAATACCTGTATTTATCGGGGTATAACACGTGCCGGCGTATAACATGCACCCCAAGTTTAGGGGGGAATTTTAAGGAAAATAACTTTTAGGAGGGAAGTTTAAGGAAAAAAACTTAGATTTAAATGTCCATCAATGCAGCCTTATCAGTGTAATTTGCAGCCTTGCCCCAGTGTCATTTGCAGCCTTGTCAGTGTAGCCTTGTCATTTGCAGGCTTGTCATTTGCAGCCTTGTCATTGCAGTCTTGCAGTTTAAAAATGGCGCTGCCGAGATACAGAGTCCTGTGTATCTTGGGTCCTCTCGATGGCTCTCGGGTCCTCTCGCAGTACCGAGCGGAGCAGAGAGTAGCTGAGTATACTCGGCTTGGCTCACAGTCATGCCCAGTCCCTGTGTTATGTCCATCATAGGGCAGGATTGGGCGTGACTGTGAGGGGAGCCGAGTACACTTGGCTATGTATCTCGGCGGCTCACAATCAGCGGGGGATCGGCGTATAACATGCACCTATGATTTTCCCCTGATTTTAAGGGGAAAAAAGTGCGTCTTATATGCCAATAAATACGGTAATATGATATTTGCAAGCATTGCCCCCCTGCCCCAAAGCACCCCCCCCATGTTGACGGCATGTGGCCTGGTATGGTTCAAGAAGGGTGGGTGCTCGCTCCTCCCATCCCTTTCCTGACCTGCTGGGCTCAGGGCTGCATGCTTGGATAAGAGCCTAGTATGGCAGTTTTTCACCAATTTTTTTAATGCCAGCAATGCTTGTTTTTACATTCAGCTGTCAGCAGAGAAGCCCGCTGACAGCTGATGACTCATCGGTTGTTAAGGACACAGCGGCCAGTTTCCCAGCCCACTCCTTAACAACCAGCTAAAATTCACACTGTACAGACGCACCGCAACCACTCTGCAAATATGCCACAACCGTATACCAGTGCACATGTGGCACATTAACATAGACTTGAGTGGGAGACATTGAAAGGCTTCAAATGCCTCCTGACTCGACACAAGGCTTTAATTTTGAAGAGACATGGCACTAACTAACACTTCATATTTTGATAATGTGAACAGCACTGTGTGCTGTTCATTATATCATTTGCATAGACGTTTGAGGGCCATTTTTAACACCACTCAAACACTTGCTTTTAATGTCAGTGTGAACTTTGCTTAACTGAGGGTTTCCCATGACTTTCTCTTCTAATGACAATGGTCTCCAGGACAAATGGTAAGGATGAATCTCTCCAGCAGAGATACAGACTGCAATGAAAAGCTCAAACCATACAAATACAGAAAGGAGCACCAGACCAAAACTAGATGAAAGAGTCAAAGATAATTTTAAATGTTGGTAAAAAAAATAGGCAACACATTTTAGGAGCAACACCATTCCCCCTCCATCAGGGCTCAACACAGGACTTGGAGCCTCTATTGCTTCTCAGCAACTGCTGTTAAGTTGTCATACCATGCAGTGTTCACTTGTGCCCCTGGAAGACGTTACCTATAACGAAACGGCGTAGGGAGGAGCGACGTACTGACGTCACCGCGATCTACGCTGGACCCGGAAGCGACGGGCAGCGTTACTAAGCCGGCCGGGGAATTTGTTTGTTTTACAAAGCAAAGTTTTTTCTACTTGATGTAAGTGCAATCTTTTTTATTATATTAAATTTCGTGACTATATCACACTATGGCGATTCCTTTCGTTATTATATGTGCTGGGCAATGAGCGGTGTGGCCGTAGGATTTTTCTAACCATTGGAATAAGCGGTGTGGCCGTAGGATTCTTCTAACCATTTGAACCAAGCGCTTAAAGAGGATACACCCTCCATGCAGTCCTGACTCAGAGGAAGCGTTTTTGATTTGGCGATATCTGGTCTCTGAGATGGGATCAGTGTAGCTGGTAAGCGGCAGTAGTGTTGGTGGTGGAAGTCCTCTTTTTTCCTGCAAACTCTGATGACACTTTTCCTATATCGGTGTGGTGTGTTTAAAACACGTTGGAGATTACAAGCAAAACGTTTTTTGTTGATGGGATGATGGACTAATATTTGAACATTAGTATATGCATTTCCCTGTCTGCACTTTGTTAATATTTTTTGATTTCATGCTTTATTTATTCACTCATTTGCTTCACATAGCATTTATCGGATCAGTATAGCGCAGCTTATTTGGGAATAATTATTTGAATTGTGGGTATCTCACGGTTAAAGCTGCTGCTGCGTTTATAATTCACAATTTTTTTTTTTTTTTGTTTCATTACTTCACATTAAGTTTACATAGGAACAGCGCTGTATTTTTTAGGTTTTTATAGTGTTCACTACTGGTTTTGATATAAATCTGTGAAATAACAGTTTTCTCCAAGTCCAAGTTTTGTCCTGTGTTGAGCCCTGATGAAGGGGAAGTGGAGTTGCCCCAGAAACGCGTTGGTTTTTTCTAATTCTTTTTTTTTCTAACAATTATCCAATTTCCGTTTGGCCTATAGCAGATTGACGACCAGGCAGGACGCTCCTCCTTCCGGGTGAACATCATATGATGTCCCCCGGTCACGCCGCTCGTGCGCCCCTCGGGGGTGTGCAGCACTGAGATTGTTGTTGAGTCGTGTCCCTGTGACACAGCGCATCACCTATCAGGGTAAAGAGCCAATGACATTGGCACTTTACCATGTGATCAGCTGTGTCCAATCACAGCCGATCACATGTGAACAAACTCTGGTTATCGACATTTCCTTTCCTTAGTGATGTCAGTGTGTGAGGAAAGGAAAGCCAATAAACAGCTTTCCTGTGATGGGACATTTACACTAATAATCATGGCACTGATCATCAGTACACTGATGATAAGTGCAGCCCCATCAGTGCCAATCAGTGTCCATCAGTGCAGCATATCAGTGCCCATCAATGCCACCTCATCAGTGCCACCTCATCAGTGCCCATCAGTGTTGCCTTATCAGTGCCCATCAGTGCCATATTAGTGCCCATCAGAGCCGCCTCATCAGTGCCCATCAGCAGCTATCAGTGCCGCCTCATCTGTGCAGCTTGTTTGAAGCTATCCTTCATTTGACTACACATGCAAGTCTAAAAGTTACCAGCACCTCTTTGAGTATAGAGTGCAATAAAAAGCTGACAGGGGTTCTAACCATTCCTTTTTCTATTCCATTTTTTTTAAGCTTTAGATATATTTTGTGGTTGACTGTTGTTGACAAATCTTCACTTTATTCTGCAGAAGTTTGAATACTGATTGGTTTCCAGAAAGTGTCTACAATCCTACAGGCTGCCAAGCACCTCTTCCCTCTGCCCTGGTCCAGATGCGTATGGGTTGCTATGGAAACCGCCTCCGCACCGCACTAGTTTTCCTACATCATTCACAGACTTTGTTCTCAAGCTGACATTTCATCTAAACTTCCATTTTCTAGAACAATGATTTGGTGGAGTAATTCCCCTAGTTTACTATGTTCTCACAAAAGATGAGAGCAGCAATCTCTCTCAGCTCGATGTCGGTAAAATGGAATTTCAGGGTAATGAATATGGAACTGGAAATAGAAAAATAAACCAAAATGGCATTCTTTTCTTTAATTATTGTTCTCATTATGATAATTATCCTGACATTACCAGCTATATTAATAACATTTCCGTCATTAAACATTTTTGCAGCATAATGACGCATGAAGAGTGGAGCGATTGTATATTTTATTGATATCGTTTGTATTATCTCATCCATCTTTTTACTAGTGACCTCAGTATTGTGTGCCCCATTGATGTCACCTGTTCCTTATGAATGGATAGGCTTGCTAAGGCTGGAAATAAATAGATCATTTTTTTTTGGACCAGCCAGATCAGCTGATAAAAAAAAAAAAAAGAGCATCCCCATCCACATAATTGTTAATGATTGGGCGCAACTGTACTATGTGAAACGCGTCTACAAGACCTGTGTGTTGGTGTCCTTTGATGTCACCTTGGTGATCAATAAACAACATTTTAGATTTCAATCGACGTGCAGTCATTTCTTCCTTTATCTATTTACCCACGGAGGCAGGACGGGGCTAGTACTTGGTTGGACATTTATATCAGGCACTAATTTATCCACCTGGAGCGGTGAGTCCTTCACTCTTTTCACATAATCAAGGTGGATGGAGGAAACCTCCCCTCTGCGTTTTTGTATTCTGACAACAGGGACCCCCACACTGTCCGAATACACTGATCAGCATTGCAGCCGTTTGGCAGAACAATATTTTTCCAACATTCTCGTTCATGAGAGGCCGATCATTATACTGACTTCTCTCTAGTGGGAATGGCCATAGATGGATAGAAATTCAGCCAGTCACCGATGAATTTAAACCTAGGCCAGCTTAAGGGTCCATGCACACTAGTCAGCTCAAAAAATGCCAGCACCTTGCGCATTTATGCCAGTACCTTGTGCATTTATGAGTGTTAATGCATGTCAAGCATTTTTTGTGCTAGAAAGCTCCTGTCAAAAAACTATTCTGATGTTTTTATTCTGCCAGAAAATACTTCTATGCAAATATACCTGTAAACTCCCTAATGTGCATGGACAAATAGAACATAGCGCTGCTTATACAGGCTGAAGAAAAAAATGACAAAAGCTTGCATTACTGGTCAGATTAATCAATGAACTTTTAAGGCTGTCCAGGAAATATGCGCCCCTGATGACGTCAGATGTGACGAAACATGTGTGGTCAAGAGCTTATGCTTGTTATGTCAGCACGCACACTGGAATTAGGAAGTGTATAACAAAAGTATAGATACCATTTTACACTATGAGAGTTTCCCCCGATTCTCTTTTATGGTATGATCGACTATTCTTTGCTACTGAATGGGATACTATGCTGATCCTATATGTAGATTTGGAGGTGATACCAGGTCCCCCACACACGATATATTAAACCACATGCACATTTTATATAAAGGGTCCAGTTGTTCTGGTAAGTGTTCTCTTAGGCTTGTCATAGACGGTGCAAATTTCTTTTGTTACAGGAAAGAAATATGCACGATTCCCCCATCAACACAGTCAGTGCTGACAGGGGAATCCCTCCTGCTGAGCAATTGTCTGCTCCCAGCAGGGGAGCGGGAAGCAGGGGGAGAAGACAATGATTATCGCTAGGGGGTATAGCAGCCGCTAGTGACAATGGGAAGTGTATCCGGCAGGACTGCAAGCAATCGGATTTACAAGATTCCTCTTATCATCACATTGGGGCATTTGGACACATTGGGACTTTCCTTCATCTTTTTCTTTTCACTTTTCATTTATTATCACACAATATGTGTTTGTATATTGGTAATGTGAATTTAGATATCTGCATACAATTTATCCAGTTGTTTTTGCCAGCTGCTGATAATGGATCTGCCAGAGGGTTTTGGTATATTGTCCAGGAAACACTGCACCTCTGGTAAAGTAAACTGCAGGCAAAACTTTGATTTTTATATTTTTTTAGTTTGGATAGAGTAGAGAGGGCTTAGAACACCTGTTACGTTTTTTGCTTGAAGCTGAAGCTCAAAGAAACGCACCTCAGAGTTCAAAACACATAATGGGAACAACAAACACC
Source organism: Lithobates pipiens (assembly GCF_037356315.1). Classification (NCBI taxonomy): domain Eukaryota; kingdom Metazoa; phylum Chordata; class Amphibia; order Anura; family Ranidae; genus Lithobates; species Lithobates pipiens. The sequence goes on from NW_027507685.1 coordinate 139,373,626, forward strand.
ACGTTTCAGGGTCACAAAACTGCCCCTTCATCAGGGTTCAAATAGGTATAGAATCAGCTGGAATGGACTAAAACTGTTATTAAAACTCTGTATTAAGAAAACTTTGTAATGTTCAGCTGCAAGTTTAAGGTTGATTATCATTACTGTCTGAGTCCCCATTAGAGAGATTCACCCTCTTTCTTTGTCTTGGACCTCAAATTGCTGGTAAGAACACCCAAAGTTAAAGCAAGATTAAAGCCAAAAGCAAACATTTATTATATTGCAGCTTACCAATTCTTAGATGTGGTGATGGTCCATTGGTTTTCTCCATTTAAGACTTTCTTTGCTTTATTTTCACCTGGTGATCTGGCCACTAAGCCTGTTTTTTTCTACAGAAAAGCTGTCTTGCAGACATAGCAGCTGGAACACTGATGTAAATGATTTAACGCAGAGGTGTTTACAATGATCAGCTTTTATTTATGTAAAACCTTTATCACAAAGGAAATTGTCTGCCGTAAATGCTTAAAAGTGTGAGCTGGAGTTTGGCTTCAATTTGTTAGTGTATCTAAATCTGCTAGTGCATCTAACACTCCCCTCCCCTAATGCTGCTGTTGAAAGATGCCCCCTGTGCTCCTTCATCCAGAGTGGGGGTACTCCAAAACAGGAGGTGTGTTACTGGCCTGATCACCAGGTGAAAACAGAGGGAAAACAGCCTATAGAAAAAGAAAACGAATGCAGCCACTATATCTATTGATTGCTAAACTAGTTTGGTTTTGGGTTTATTACCGCTTTAAGTGTATCATAATAATCCATCAGGCTCTGCATACTTGCAAATTCTAGCAAATGCTGGTCACCCCCACCATTCTTTACTTTCATTTTATTTTTTTCCTTTGGTACACATCCTCGATGAGAGTGTCTGGATTCCTATACCTCCTTTTTCATAATATTTAACTTAATAGTCTCGCAAAAGGAACAAATTCAATATCAAGATCCCCCCTCCCTATTGACTTGGATAGGGAATTCGGGGGGAAAAGTATGGATTTTCCAGATTTTGAAGTTGTCCTATAAAACCGTCTGTGAATCAATCCATCTACATTACAGCCACCACACCACAAGGGTGATTACACCCCTTTAGTACAATGTACTGGATTTAAATGTCCTCTATCACACCATAGAGGTAAAATGAGTATCACATTATACAATTAATGACAGACTCAAAATAAACATGGATTTTGTGAACTGCTGAGCATTTTATTTTCATAATTGAGGAGTCTGCACATGACAATACATCTAATAACCTAATGCTGGTTGTAATTCCTATAGATACAATAATATAATAATAATTATATATATATATATATATATATATATATATTTATTAATGTATATATATTTGGTTATTTATTAATACATACATTAATATAACAATAATAATAGATATACTTTATAATAATAGATACAGTAATATAATAATAGATATATTATATAATAATAGATACAGTTTTATATATATATATTAAGTGTATCGATTATATATTATATCTATTATTGTTATATTACTGTATCAATTATAATACATATATATATATATATATATATATATATATATATATATATATATATATATATATATATATATATATATATATATATATATATATATATTACTATTTTATATTACTGTATCTATTATTATATATTATATCTATTATTATTGTTATATTACTGTAGCATATATATATATATATATATATATAAAAGCTACAGTAATATAACAATAATAATAGATATAATATATATAATAAATACAGTAATATAATAATGATTACAATAGTGGAGTCTTTCCAACTGCACTTGTGTTTGCAAACCCCTAATATATAATCATTGCTGCACTGCTCTCCATGGCCAGATGGTGGCGGTAAACCCCAACCTGCAGCACATACAATACACAGGCAGGCACTTTCCCTGATTTTTGCAGGTTTTAGTATCAGTGACAGTTGAATAATGGGTTTTGTACTGACTGAATTAAGCCATGTAAGTCAGAAACCAAGCAGACATATGTATAATACTGCTATGCATATGATAACCACTGATAACTGCTGAGCAGTGGAACCTCACATATACAAGGGCTGTATAACAAGCTTGCATCTTTCCATGTCTTATAGTTCTTATAAATAAGGTATTGTAAAAACAATTGTATTCAAAGGGTGCAAATCCATCCAGGTTTTCTCTTCTGCCTTTGAAAAAAGAAATGAAGCTTTTCTGATCCATCTTGAATCTATGTTTACATCCCACTGCCTGCGATTCATCAAGTTTGGGTCCAGAAAAACAGAAAAGGACGCAGACCTTTTCCATACATTTTTACGGTCTTGGAGGTAACCAGATGTAAATAGACGCATGTCACCGTTCATCAGCCTGCCCATAGACTTACATGGAGCTTCCTATCAGGTCTGCCTGACAAACTGACAGGTGGACTCAATCGACGGCTTACAAGCTGCTTATTAGGCATTCACACCTGAGCGTAGCGATTTACTGCCATTTTTATTTGAACGTTTTTGAACATTTTTGGAAGCGTATTACAAGCATTTTACAGCTTCAGGCATTTTTTGTTTAGCTAATAGAAAGCGCTAGGGGGGAGGAGAGGGTGAGGAAATTAGGGGTGAGAGCTGCTGTTTGAGCAGAGAACATGCAACAAAACACTCCTAAAATGCTCATATTAAGCATTTCTATTCAAGTCTATGGGACCAAAAACACTTGTAATCTGCCAAACAGAAGCTCATGTACTTTTTTGAGCGACAGACGCTTTGCTTCAGGTGACAGAACGCTCAGATGTGAACAGAGGTCACTGAAATCAATGGTATTTGGCTTGTTGCGTGTTTTAGAGCTACAAGCTTCAAGCAGAAAATCGCTCAGCCTAGGTTCACACCTGTTGGTTTTTTTGCGCTTTTTTGTAGAAACGCACTACAGTATATTTAACACGGTTTCCTAAGAGACACATTCACATATATGCTTTTTTCAGCCGTTGCATTTTTGGAAAGCGTCAGGGACTTTTTTAAATGCAAAATTAAGCTTTTTTGGTTCAATAGACTTCAATGGAGAAGCTGCAGAAAAATATGTAGTGTGTTTTTTTATTGCGATTTCACCGCAATTTTGCCATGATTCGTGGTTTTTAATCTGCCTAACAACAAATTGACCAACAATAAAAAAAAGCACAAAAAATGCAAAATGCGCCAAAATCGTGTGTGCAAAAATTCAAAACGCACAGCAAAAAGCACCGCAGAAACAGATTAAAAGCAAACTGCATAGGTTTGAACCAAGCTTAAGGGCCATTTCACACAAGAAGGTGGGGTGGGAAAGGTGCATTCTGTGCCCATTTCCCACAAGTAGCTCAAAACGCACTGCCTTTGCAATCTGCTGCGGGTGCCAATGTAATGTTAATGACATCCCAAAGATTGCAAACCATGTGTTTTGTGAGGAATAGATCACATGGAACCACAGTACCATTTGATTTGGTGGAGTTTGTTTTTGAGAAGTAGTGTGGGCATTAATTTTTCCGCATTCCATTGGCTGCAAAATTGCACCACACAGGATTTGCACAAAAACACAAGCTGCATTGCTATGCAATTCCTGTGTGAACTGGCCCCTAAACTCTAGGTAACTTTTCTTTGTAGAACTACAAACCTCAGCTATTGTATAAGGTTTTAGCAGAAGAGAAACTCTGGGATTTGTGACCGCATTGGGCATACAGGGTCAGTCTGTAGCAGGGCAGGACTGGGAACAAAAACCAGCCCTGGATATAATTTCATACCAGCCCCATAGCATTATTATACCAGCCCAACAGTCATTATTACTATTATTACTATTATTATTATAACGTCATTATTTTCTTGTTCATAAAAGGAAAAATCATGCATTTTAAAGCACATTTGACGAGTATGTTATTTATGGTTCAGAGCCCTCTGGCCGGTCCGGATAAGGATGACAAATAGGGTTAACATAAACTTACCACTTGAAATGGACCTGAAAGTGTGCCTTGGTCTAACGTACGGTATACCAAAATAAGGGGGCATACCCTAGATAAGAAATGAGGATAAATGAAATGAACATGAAATTAAGTAAAATGAGTACTCTCGAGAGGAGTATGATGCTTTGAGAAATGTGCTAAAAAGGGGGTGGGAGGGTGGGTATCGCGCACAGGAACCAAGGAACGCAGCCGGACAGGTTGGTTAAATACCTCTCCGGGCTCCTCCCATAATTTCAAGCCACCATACTGGCCTTCTTATTTATGGTTCAGAGCCCTCTGGCCGGTCCGGATAAGGATGACAAACAGGGTTAACATAAACTTACCACTTGAAATGGACCTGAAAGTGTGCCTTGGTCTAACGTACGGTATATACCAAAATAAGGGGCAAAAACATTCAGGTAGGGATTGTGCTTTATTGACTTAACTTAGCTACTGAGTGAGCTTGACGAAGGCCTGGGCCATCTCCACTTGTGGATTGGGAATATAGCGGGCGAAGCAGTTGGACTTCCATCTGCACAGTTTCTTGATCACGTGATCCGGGACCCCTTGACGGGAGGCTGTTGAGGCTGCCCCGATGCGGAATGAATGTCCAGAGTACTGAGCCGAGTTGAGGTGGAGGATACGTAGCAGTATTCTAACATGTTCCATGAACCGGGCCGCATTTAGGGGCTTGGCATGGAACTGCAGGAGTGGACTAGCGTCTGGTTGATCGGCCAGAAGGGACCACAGGCGGGTAAGAGTGGAGACTGGACACCAGCTATTGTTGGTTTTATAGTAATGAACGTCCGTACCAGAGCCAATCTGTTGTGTTTTGGAGACTGCCAGATGTAAGGTAAAATGATCTTCGCAACGGACCAGGTGGTGTTTGCGAAGCATACATTCTGTGGGGCTGCTACAGGTGAATTCACCTGGTCGTAAGAAGCCGTAGAAGGCCAGATGTATGGCTGCCTGTAAGACTATACTAGGATGTAGACCAAAAGGTGACGTGGCCAGGATGTCTGACATGTTCCTGAAAATGTCTCCTGTGATAGGCAGGCGTTTGGTGCTGATCACTGGCTGATGCCTCTGGGCGCCACGCAAGACGGCTCGTACAGCATGGTAGGAGAACAATGAGGGTTCAGTAGGGTTTTGGAGCGACGTGAAATGTTGAACCCCAGCTAGATATAACTGGGTTGTATTGTGAGATAAGGTGAGTTCTGAGTGGCAGTAGGTGATAAAGGCCAGGATTTGTTTGATACGGGATGTCTCTGTACGGTGGCGTGCCAAAAAATGGTTGAAGGCCCTCCAGGCTGCCTGGTAGGCCTTGAGGGTGTTACGCGAGAGGGAAAGGTTGATGAGGTCTGTTGCTGCTAGAAGGTGTGGGGCTAGGCCAGGGTCAGCTGAGACCACGTCGGGATAGCTGCTGACATCAGTTCGGCTTCTGGTACCTGTTCAAAAAATGAAACCAGATTAAACCGAGAGAGAGTATCTGCTGCAGAATTGCGTCTCCCGGGGATGAAGGAGCAGTAAACATTAAATTGGTGTAGTAAGGAGAGCTGGACCAACCGACGCAGGAAGGACATTGTTGCTAGAGACCTGGACCTGCCCTTATTGATGATCTCCGCCGTGGCCAAGTTGTCTGTTGAGAACGCCACGGTTTGACCCGACCAGCTGTGACCCCAGACATGTGCTGCTGCTACTATGGGGTATATCTCAAACAGGCAGGATGTCTCGAAGAAACCGGGTATTGCCAGAATTTGGGGAGGCCAGGGAGCTGCGAGCCAGAGGTGGCCAAAAATTGCCGCGAAGCCCGTTGAGGCGGCAGCGTCGGTCACCACCTGGGGTGAGAGGGAAGACACAGAGGGAATAAAGGGATACGCCATTCCAAGATGACAGAAATTCCTCCCACATGAAGAGATCTGCCACAGTTGCGGCATCAAGACTGAGGACCTGTTCCGGATCCTGCGTGTGGGATAGTAGCACTAGCAGGCGGGACACGAAGGAGCGACCCTGGGGGATGATGCGCATGGCAAAGTTTAAAATGCCGAGAAGAGATTGCAACTGTTTCTTGGTGCATGACCGGGAGCAGGTGAAGTCCCTCAGGACGGTCCTGATGCGAGATAGTTTATCCATGGGGAGGCTGGCCTGCATGGTGTTGGTATCCAAGTTAACCCCGAGAAAAGTGATGGACTGTGCTGGACCATCCACCTTGTGTTCTGCAATAGGGATATTAAGATTACCTAAAATTACCCTCAATCTATCCAAGTCCCCTGGCGGCGAGCCAGGTGGCTCGATCAACAGGAAGTCGTCCAGATAGTGTATAACTTCCTGACACCGGGCTACGTGTAGCAGGACCCACGTAAGTGACTGAGCAAATGTATCAAAGAGCCAGGGACTGCTCTTAGACCCGAAGGTCAGCTTGGTTGCAAAATAATAGAGGTCCCTCCACTTGATGCCGTGCCAGCAACAAAGGGACGGGTGGATGGGGAGGAGCTTAAAAGCATCCGCAATATCGGCCTTAGAGAGCCAGGTGCCCGTGCCTGTCTTGAGTATGGCCTGGATAGCCATGTCCACAGAGGCATATTTGAATGAGAACTCCTCGAAGGGGATGAGGGAATTAAGACTTGGTATAGGAGAGGAATAAGGCGCTGACAAGTCGTACACCAATCTCAATTTATTTGGAAATTTACCTTAACAAGCCCGATAGGGCTGACTCTCCAGGTGTTGGGGGCTGGGTGAAAGGGCCTATCATAAAGTCCCGATCTAGCTCGGCTTGCAGAAGCTGGTCTATGGCTGGTTCGTCAAAGGTCGCTGACCGTAGGTTCCGGCACTCATGCGTAACATGGGGGAGAGATATGAGACCCGTATGGAAGCCTTGGGTGAAGCCTTGAACAAGGTAGGTGGACAGCATTGGAGTGAAGTGATCTGCCAGGTAGAAGCTGAGCCAAGAGACGTCGACTTAGTCATGTCTTTTTAAGTTGTTTCACCTCGCACGTGAGCCTGGGGTGAGCCCTTTGGCACAGGGTGCAGATATGGAGCAGCCGGCATTGGCTGAAGTTGCACGAGCCATAATTGTAATTGTTACAGATCGCCGCGCCACCTACGGTTTTGACCGGATGCCCAAACCTGTCTACCTGAGGTAGGCGTGCGGGGGCCTGTTGACCCTGAGCGGTACCCGAGGTTGAAGGGTTCTCTGAGGGGGAGAACTGCTAGTTGGCGCACCAGGTGGCAGTGTGGGTGGCTGATTGACAAATTGCACAAAGGCGAGAACGTAAGCCTGCAAAGTGGCGGCAGAACAACTCCGTGTCCATGATGCTCCAGTCAGTAGGCATCTGAAATTGTAGGAGTCTAGCGGCTGCTTTGGCAGAGAAAGAGCGGTGGTAGTCGTAAAACCCGAAGCCACCGTATTTAATGCCCAGATCCACAACTGTGTGGAGGTACCGGTCCAGCTCCTCCCTCCTGTTGGGGGAGGCTGAGCAGACAACGTCCCTCAACATGCCAAAGGCCAAGGTGAATTCTATAACTGAAAGTTTCCTGTCCAGCCTGGGGTCTTTGGCCTTGAGGACCACTGACACATCCCCCCATGTTTACGCTTTGTTCTCTGCGAGATCATGGACGGAGAAGAGCAAGGAAGCGAGATTGACGTCCTTGCCCTCCAGGATGTCTTTCCTGACGTTGGCCTGGACCAGATGGGAAGGGTAGACCACGGTCCCGCCTCCTGAGGTACCTGTGAGAGGAACAGCCACTGCCTGAGCTGTTGGTCCAGGAGAAGAGACTGGCAGGGGAGTCTCCAGGAGAGCCACCCTATTTTGTACCTCAGAAACTGAGGTAGCCAGGGAAGACACTAGAGCATGCAGTTGCATGATGGAAGAGGCGATGGAATCCAGGGAGGCCTGCTGGACACTGGGGCCTGCCATGGCTGGAGGTGGAAAGAGGAGCTTGAAGAGCTCTGCCTTCCTGGCAGTCGCAGGGAAGGGAACGCCTCTACGCCTCAACTCCGCCGTCAGCCTAGGACTGGTCCATTCCCTGGGGGACCGCAGGCTGCCACTCTCTGAAGCTGGGGATGGGGACAACGGGGCTGTGAGATCCTCACTGCCGGCCAGAGACATGCTGGTGTAGTCCAGGCCTGGGCAGATCAGCTTGTCCTCGGGGTTGGATTTTCCTCTAAGCAGAACCTATTCAGGGTGACATGAATTACAAGACTCGCTGTGATCTCTGATGGGCTACATACCTAATAAAGAGGAGGGGCATTCCTGCTACGTGCGCCTCCTCCCCCCGTTGAGGTGACAAGATGTGTTGTTTTTTTTTTCCTCTTTTTTTTTTTTCATCCTCTCCCCTTTTTTTTTTAATTAAATGAAATGAAATGAAATGAGACAAACAAACACAAATGAAATGTTGCCTTTAAGTGAGAAATCTGCCATGACAGAGGCGCGACTCGGTCGTGTCGCTGACGCAACTGACAACAGCCCGGACTCTGGAGCATGTACTGAAATGAGGCAATTAGTGAAATGAGGCCAAATGAGCAAGGCCCCTCGGCTAGAACCTGAACATTGCTAAACAACTGGGTTCGAACCGAGGTGCAGGAGGTGACAGTGAAATGAGTGAGTCCGCCATGACAGAGGCCCGGATCGCCATGCTGTAATTTTGCGACTGAGCACGAAACGGACTCTGGAGCATGTACTGAAATGAGGCCTGTCCTGGGGCACGCCGAGACGAATTAGTGCACAGGTGTGACTATTTGTGTCGGAGCGTGATAGGTGAAACAAAATGATACCCATGACAAAGACAAGGATCAGTAGATGCGCCCACGAGTCGATAATGAACCCTGTCTCTGGAGTATGTACTGAAATAAGGCCAAGCAGCTGGGCACACTGTAACGAATCGGTGCATTTTAACTGCGACAGGATTCGAATCGGAGAGTAATAAGTGACAAGAAATGATACGCCATGACAGAGACGGAATCAACGACTGGCCCAACGATTCGGCAAAGAATCCATCTCTGGACGTACAGAAATGAGGCCAAACAACTGGGTGCACCGAGGCGAATCGGTGCATTGGTGGAATGCGACTGGATTCGTAACGGGGCGTAATACGTGACCAGAAATGATATGCCATGACAAAGACAAGAATCGAAAACTATGCCTGAACCTGCGAATGATTCTCTCTCTGGAGCATGTACTGAAATGAGGCCGAAAACTGGGGCACACCGGAGTGAATCGGTGCATCGGAGATGCGACTAGATTCGAATCGGAGCGCAACTCGTGACAGAGATGAAATGAAATGATTATGAAATGATTGAAATGATCCGGATTGATTAGAACTTTGGACATGGTGAGCCATTTGTTTGAAAATTTTTGAAATGATCCGGACGATTCGGGAAATTTGGTAGAGACCAGTAATTTGGTCCGCATAGCGAAATGTCTGTGAAATGAATGCTCAATGTGGTGTCACGGACGAGTGACAACGACTTCTTTCGAGAAGCTAAGGAGCACCAATGTTTGTGGTAACGAATGCGTGCGACAATATCGGAAAATACGATTGTGACATGTTAGTGAGTGGTTCGTGAGTTCAACGTATCACAGTTTAGTGACATAAATAACATGAAATGAGAAATGGGAGCCGAAGCCCTACCTGCGACAGCTGGACCAGATGCGTTGTACGACAATGGCAAGTTTTGAGTATTGCGACACTCAGACAAGGATAATACACGAACGCTCACGAAGACAAAAAACAGACTCGTAACACGGAGACGAAGACGGGACTTTAACGAACACGGGAACAAACGAACACTGAACTCACTCTAACGAATGGTCTCGAATAGTCAGCCCTAGATCTCTGACGTAGCAGATATCACGCACAGGAACTGACAAGGAACGCAGCTGGACGGGTTGGTTAAATACCCCTCCGGGCTCCTCCCATAATTTCAGGCCACCATACTGGCCTTCTTATATATAGATAAGTCAGATATGAAAGCACATAGGGCTTTATATATATATATATATATATATATATATATATATATATATATATATATTAGAGCAAATTCTGGTTAAAAGTGGTAAAAGTGTGAACATAGGCTGTGGACATGGTACAGGAAATGTCAGGGGCTGTAGATGTGGTACAGGAGGTGGTCATAGTCTGTGCGGACATGGTTTTGGAGATGTCAAAGACTGTGGGCATAGTACAGGAGGACATGTTGGAGGTTGTGGACATGGTACAGGAGATGCAGAGGCTGCAGACATGGTACAGGAGGACATGTCAGAGGCTGCAGACATAGTATAGGAGGACATGTCAGAGGCTGCAGACATGGTACAGGAGGACATGTCAGAGGCTGCAGACATGGTATAGGAGGACATGTCAGAGGCTGCAGACATGGTATAGGAGGACATGTCAGAGGCTGCAGACATGGTATAGGAGGACATGTCAGAGGCTGCAGACATGGTATAGGAGGACATGTCAGAGGCTGCAGACATGGTATAGGAGGACATGTCAGAGGCTGCAGACATGGTATAGGAGGACATGTCAGAGGCTGCAGACATGGTATAGGAGGACATGTCAGAGGCTGCAGACATGGTACAGGAGGACATGTCAGAGGCTGCAGACATGGTATAGGAGGACATGTCAGAGGCTGCAGACATGGTATAGGAGGACATGTCAGAGGCTGCAGACATGGTATAGGAGGACATGTCAGAGGCTGCAGACATGGTATAGGAGGACATGTCAGAGGCTGCAGACATGGTATAGAAGGACATGTCAGAGGCTGCAGACATGGTACAGGAGATGCAGAGGCTGCAGGCATGGTACAGGAGATGCAGAGGCTGCAGACATGGTACACGAAATGCAGAAACTGTGGACATTGTACAGGAAAATCCGACTGTGTGTACGGGGCACTAGAAATAACTCACTTAAATCTGTCCAAACAAGAGTCTAGTAGACACCTCGTGTATGGTAAAGTTTGAAACACGAAATCATAAATTATAATAAATAACTATAAATAATTATAACAAATAATAATATAATAATAATAAAATGTATTCACTAATGTAATCAAATCAAAAACACTGAAATTTGCTCAGTTGCAGAATTGTTGCTGGCATCACTTTCAGTGTTCTAATTTACTATCTCTGTTTTCTAGCTGGTCTAAAACCACTTTTGACAGAAAGGGATGCTTTTTGGTTGCTGTGGACATTCTCAAGTTTCCAGGCAGAAAGAACTGTATGTGTTATGTTTTGTTTACTTTTAGAATTTGCCACGGGGCTCTGCCCTCAATGCGTCGCAATGCTCGTAGGGAGCGGAGTACACAGCCCGCGGACACAGCAGGAGGACATTGCAGGATCCTGGGGACAAGGTAAGTAACTTTCCCAGGAAAGTTACCATAGCATGTAGACCCTATAAATTTCACACAGACTAAATAATATCCACTAAAAACCCAGAGGTGATCAAATACCACCAAAAGAAAGCTCTATTTGTGTGAAAAAAGGACGAACATTTTATATGGGTACAGTGTTGCATGACTGAGTAATTGTCATTCAAATTGTGAGAGCACTGAAAGCTGAAAAAGTGCCCAGTGGTCAAGTGGTTAATTTAATAATGTGTCCCTTACCAATGACCAATAATTTTTTGATCTCCGAATGCATATAGTGAGTGAATCCGAAAAAACAGCCACATCGCTATCAAATAGGATAGCGCTGGAAGACTTGTTTGGGACAAAAAACTCACCCTGCCGTAAAGCGCCAAATAATGCAAGTGAGAAAGCTGCTTTAAATAATACAATTTCATAAGGGGAAAAACAGACTGAAGGAAAGTTTGCATTAATTTGACTAAAAGATCACTAGAAATGGGTCTCCTACCATCTTTAACCAAATGGGAACGCCTAAAACCTTTCAATACCTGACGGACTGGATAATAGACATGTGCGATTCGTTTCATACGAAACAAAAATTCGTACGAATTTACGGAAATTCGTACATTCATACAAATCTGAAATACAAATTGTTATGCATATGAATTCCGTACAAAATACAAAATTTAGTTTACGAATTTTGGATCTAAATTCATAACGAAAATTCGTACGTAATTATTACGAAAAGTTAACGAACCTAAAAGTTAAAAACCCAGGAAGTCAGCACAGGGATGGTGGGAACCCTATGGGAATTTCTATGCTTATGAATTTCATACGAAATACGAAATTTCGTTAACGAATTTCGGATCCAAATTAACAGAATTGTGACTGGTGTTTTGTTCATCAGAGGAAGTCAGCACAGCACAGCACAGCGATGGTGGGAACCCCTCATAATGGGCACATCAGGTGTACACTCAGACCCGAGAACTCAGCACAGGAATGGTGGGAACCCCTCATAATGGACACAACGGGTGTACAGACCTGGGAACTCAGCACAGGGATGGTGGGGACCCCTCATAATGATAAATTCATCATAACAAACATTCGTAATTGTTACAAAAAGTTAACAAACCTAAAGGTTAAAAAACCAGGAAGTCAGCACAGCACAGGGATGGTGGGAACCCCACATAATGATAAATTCATCATAACGAACTTTCATTATTTTAACGAAAGTTTACGTATCTAATGAAAATTCGTATTTTGTATGAATCCGAATTGAATTTCGTACACGAATTACGATTTTTTTGTAAGGAACGAAACAGAACGAAATAAAACACATTTTTTGACAGCGCCCATGTCTGCTGGATAAAAAGTAGACAAAGCAGGAAGGTTAAATTTTTTTAGAAAAAATTTAATACCGGAAAATATTTTATGTATAGAAGTGGCACTATGCTTAGAGCGAATTAAAAAGGTAACAAAAGACAGCTTTGTATAAGCATTGACACTGACAATACTTAAATTGTACGTAGAGCAGAAATTACTCCATCTCAACCAAGCCTGCAGATAGTCCTCCCATGTTCTAGATTAAAGGAGTTCTTCAAATTGCCAGAGATTAATCCCAAATCAAGCCCCAGAGGAAATCCAGGCACTGGGAGCCAACTGAGTCTGCCTCTGAAATTAATTTGCAGAACCTGGAAAACTGAAGACTAGACAACGAGTCTGCAATGCTATTGGTTACACCTGGTAAATGTTTAGCCTTAAAGTGGAGTTCCGCTTCAAAAAAAAATTTAAAGTCAGCAGCTACAAATACTGCAGCTGCTGACTTTTAATAATCAGACACTTACCTGTCCCAGGGTCCAGCGACGCGGGGGATCGAAACCCCACTCGTCTCCCCCTCCACTCGGCGACGCCAGCATTGTAATTGTGGTCACAGACGGGCACCCACTGCCGCCGCATGCCATGACTGGCCGCGCAATCATCTGGGACCTGTGACGTGTCCCAGATGATTGCCTACAGGTAGGGGGAAGAGGTGATCTTCCTTCCAGCTCCGAGGGTACGCCAGAAGGAAGTGGGAGCTGGAACCCTCTGAAAAGAGGGTATCTGCCCCCCCCCCAAAAAAATGACATACCAAATGTGGCATGTCAGGGGGTCACCTTCTCTTAAAGTGGAAGTTCCATTTGTAGGTGCGACTCCGCTTTAAGCCAAATATTAAACTTCATACAATGTAGAACTAAAAAAATGAAGCAATTTAATCACAAATTCAGATTTAGAAGATAAACAATTGACTGCGAAGAGGATGCCTTTATTATCAGTGTGAATTAATACCCTACAATTTTGAAACAAGTCGCACCAAATAACTAGAGAAACCACTACCAGAAATAACTCTAATAAGACTAAATTGTGAGAAATTTGCGGGTTCCTCCAAGATGTGTGCCATTCCGACGCACACCAGCGACCTGCCGAAAAGGCACCAAAGCCTATAGAACTTCAAAGCATCAGTGAAAAGGTCAAGATCGAAATTGTTTATAAACGCCTTCTGCCATACTGTTGAGACATTAAAACCTAACAAGAACTCGTCCCATAATTTTAAATTATCCTTAAAGAGGAAGTAAAGGCAAAAAAATAAAAAAAAATAAAAAACACACCCTGTAAGGCAAAGGCATAATGAGATAGTATGCATAGCATACTAGCTCATTATGAATAATTTACCTGAGAACGAAGCCCCCGAAGCAGTCCTCCATCTTCCTCTTTGCCGCTGCCATGTATCCCAGAGCAACTTCCGGTTCTCGCTGCTCTGGCACTGTGATTCGCCGGAGTCGTGATGACGTCACTCCCGCGCATGCGCACGGGAGCCGACACTCGCGGCATATTGTCGCGATCTGCGGCCTGCCCAGTGCGCCTGCACGCCGCTGTCTACGGGGCATGCACCGTAGCCAGCGGTGGCTGTGTTCGGGTAAATATATTTCTTGGACCTACAGGTAAGCCTTAATCTAGGCTTACCTGTAGGTCAAAGTGGTTTGTAAGGGTTTACAACCACTTTAATGGCTTTTGAAATAGTGACATGTGAAAAAGGATTTTTTTCAATCTTTCGTAGCCCTAGCAAACCGGCGAGAAAAAGTTCCTACCCACCAGAATTACTCTCGCACCAAAAGCAAACAAGCACAAAAGAGATTGTAGGTCCTTAAGCAGACCAAATTATTAGAAGAACTGAACATGAACATTTTATATTGCAATTGGGGTTTTGGAGACAACATCAGATTTAGGCAAAGGCCAACGTCCTTTACACCCCAACGCAGAGAAGGATGTACTGCCAATTTCTGTCTAAAATTCTCATCGTAATGAAACCATGAGATGCCACCGAAATGCCTAAAGGCTTCCACAACAATATCAAGGGGCTGGCATAACCCAGAACATTTTTCTGGAAACTTTTCACCTATTACTGAAGCGAAAATACAGAATACTTGTAGCCAATTCTGGAATGTCCTAGATATGGCTCTCCTCCTATCCTCTTCCAAACGATCCTCTGATTTCTTATGCAACTTAGAAAGAAATCCTTTAGAAGAGGACAGGAGGCACAATAAGTCGACAAATTCTCCTCTCCAAATTTTATCCTTAACCGAGGATGATAAATGAAATCCAAACGGAGAGATTTTGCATGGAAGAGCCTCTGTGTAGTGTTACAGGAAATAGGCTGAACAGGACCATAAATATTAACCAGGGTGTTCTGAATTTTGAAAGGGTTAAACTGTTTGTCAATAGGAATAGTAACATTACCCTGAGAACGTATACGTGCATAAATATCCAAAAATCCATATGTGAAACACATTACAAAAAATTAAAAAATGAAGATGCTTAGTAAGCAATAATGTGCCAAATACAATAATAAATAGTGATCATCAAGCAAAAGTCCATGCAGGTAAGTAGTGACCATAAAGCAAAGTCCATGCAAAAAAATTTATAATAGCTTCCAATGCGTGACACTCCACCACAAACTTCAGTGCTCAACTTTTGCACCACCAGTTTCCCCCAGCCTCTCACCTCAAATATATAGCATTAAAGCGCTGTATATAAACAGATGCCACTCCGTCCTTATCCGTCCAGCCTCAGATCTATAACGCTGTAAGTGTATAGGTATCACTTCCCCAATTTCTCCACATGCATCCAGTTAATAAAATGGTACATAGGGAATGGAAAAAAGACAAGGGGGGCTCCCATGTGAAGTTTTAAAACACAGCTTTAATAAAACAATATCCACACTTACATGTAGGCAGATAACAGCGAATTCGTAGCAACACCGACTTCCGGTCTCGGCCGCGACCGGAAGTAATATGTGTAACACCTAGCTCCTTCCCTGACGCGTTGCGTCACAACCTCGTGACTTTATCAAAGGGTGAAGGGAGATAGGTTTTGATAAAGTCACGAGGTTGTGACGCAACGCGTCAGGGAAGGAGCTAGGTGTTACACATATTACTTCCGGTCGCGGCCGAGACCGGAAGTCGGTGTTGCTACGAATTCGCTGTTATCTGCCTACATGTAAGTGTGGATATTGTTTTATTAAAGCTGTGTTTTGATACTTCACATGGGAGCCCCCCTTGTCTTTTTTCCATTCCCTATGTACCATTTTATTAACTGGATGCATGTGGAGAAATTGGGGAAGTGATACCTATACACGTACAGCGTTATAGATCTGAGGCTGGACGGATAAGGACGGAGTGGCATCTGTTTATATACAGCGCTTTAATGCTATATATTTGAGGTGAGAGGCTGGAGGAAACTGGTGGTGCACAAGTTGAGCACTGAAGTTTGTGGTGGAGTGTCACGCATTGGAAGCTATTATATATTTTTTTGCATGGACTTTGCTTTATGGTCACTACTTACCTGCATGGACTTTTGCTTGATGATCACTATTTATTATTGTATTTGGCACATTATTGCTTACTAAGCATCTTCATTTTTTAATTTTTTGTAATGTGTTTCACATATGGATTTTTGGATATTTATGCACGTATATGATTATTGACTTTTCATTCATTATATTATTTTATATTAGATGTATTATATTTATTGGCATATTATTGCACATTATACCACTATAGTGAGGTGGATACACTTTTGCACTTTTGGTCTGCAACTTATTGCAGTTTTCACACTTTAGTAAATTATTTTATTTGGTTTGTATTTAATAGCTTAGGTAGCGCCGCATATATATTTTTATTTTTATTTACCGGTATCTATTGGTGCTGAGATCACTATTTATGCTGGCAGCTTCCACATCCTTAGATAGTTAGTATTTATATCGGTTAGGTGGAGCGCATTAGTACTTTTTGTTTATATTACCCTGAGAACGCATATCATTCCAAACTGGGCCAACCTTTAATGAATCACCAGTGACCGTCTGATTAAAAATATGATTATTATCTTGATAAACACCAAAATTTTGTGCACTTCAAAAAAAATGAAAGCGGTTGTAAAGGTTCATTTTTTATTTTCTAAATAGGTTCCTTTAAGCTAGTGCATTGTTGGTTCACTTACCTTTTCCTTCGATTTCCCTTCTAAATGTTTTTTTTCTTTGTTTTCTTTGTTTGAACTTCTCACTTCCTGTTTCTCCTCAGTAAGCTGTTCAGTAAGCTGTTCTGGCTGACTAAACACCGCTCGGATGATGGTGTGAAGTTTACTGAGGAGAAACAGGAAGTGAGAAATTCAGACAAAGAAAAAAAACATTTAGAAGGGAAATCGAAGGAAAAGGTAAGTGAACCAACAATGCACTAGCTTAAAGGAACCTATTTAGAAAATAAAAAACAAAGCTTTACAACCCCTTGAAGGCTGCACATTCTTATACCAGCAGGTGGAGCAGTATTAACATTCAAAGAATTAATTAAGCTTTGACCCGACATTGCTCCAGCATACTGAGCTCCTGGCACTGCACCAGAATACTGTGCAACCTGGCTGAGAAATATAGGGAAAAGTAGCAGAGGACTGTACACCTGTTGAAGTATTAAGAGGAGCACCAGCAAGCTGTCTCTCCTGAGATGCACCAAATAAAAAAAGGTGCAGCATCTTTCTGATACCTAGAACAAGAAGCAGAGGCGAAAGATTCTTCCTGGGATAAGGAACCACTGGGGCTATGGTCTTCCTCTTTCTTTTTCCTCCTACAGGTGGGCGGGAGCTGCCAACCACTTCAGAATCCCTGAGTTCTTCCGTAGGAATTGTCGGCATGGGCGTCAGACAGGCAGGGAGAGCAGAACATGAAGGTGGGTCTTCAGCCAAGCAACGCCTTAGCCACTCCTCACCACTGGAACTTTCTGCTTTTTCCAGGAGCTGACGAAGAGACTCCATGCTGAAGAGTGGCACACAGGAGCACAGACTAGTTCTCTTCAGGTGGCTGGCAGCTGCGGCAAAATGCGGCTTAATATAGGCAAGCAGAGGGCGCGAAGAACAGCCTGACAAATCCCTCCAATGGCAGCTTGTTGCTACGTGAGATTCCACCAATAGTACCAGCTGAGAAAAGAGAGGGAACAGAACAGGGGAACAGCCCTTTGCCCTGTTCAATGCGGGCCCCCCGGGTAAAGCCGAACATTCTAGGGGAATTTTACTACAATAATGACATGACGCAAGGGGCAAAGCTTTTATTACCCTCTTGCGGACCAACCAACGCAGTTATACTGCTTAGCTTGGCTGCACAAATTGCTATAGGTGCACATCGGGTTCGTACACAGCAATATATGGGCACGCGCGTGTTCCGATTTGCCAGTGTGGGAGCCAACAAGCAGGTCTGGCAGACTCGATGTCTGCTGGCCACCCGTGATCGGTCCCTGCAGTGACAGAGCAGGGATCTGCCTCTGTAAACAAGGCAAATCTCTCTTCTGACAGGGGAGATCCCACAGATCCTGTCTTTCTGCTTTGCAGTGAGCCCTTCCCCCATACAGTTAGAACACACAGTGAGGGAACACAATTAACCCCTTTGATCCCCTGATGTTAACTCCTTCCCTGTCAGTGTCAGTTCAATAACAGTGCATATTTTTAGCACTGATTAGTGTAGTAATGTCACTGCTTCCCAAAAATGTGTAGAAAATGTCCGTTGTCTCCACTCCGTCCACCGCAAAGTGGCAGTCACGCTAAAAATCACTGATCGCTGCCATTAGTCCCTGCACTAGTAAAAAATAAATAAAAAATAAAAATGCCATAAATATATCCCCTATTTTGTGTAACTATAACGCAAACCAATCAATATATATTTTTTTTACCAAAAATATGTAGCAGAATACAAATTGGCCTAAACTGATGAATAAATGTGTTTTTTTTTTTTGGAAATCTTTTACAGCAGAAAGTAAAAAATGTTGTTTTTATATCAAAAATTGTTGCTCTTTTCTTGTTTATAACGTAAAAAATAAAAACCGCAGAGGTGATCAAATACCACTAAAAGAAAGCTCTATTTGTGGGAAAAAAATTGTTTGGGTACAACGTCGCAAGACCACGCAATTGTCAGTTAAAGCAACGCAGTGCTGTATTGCAAAAAGTGGCCTGGTCAGGAAGGGGGTAAATCCCTCTGGTGCTGAAGTGGTTAAAGATCACATTGGTGTGCCAAGGACAGCAGTTTGTCTTCTCATAGCTCCACACCCAGCTAAACACCTTTCAGAGAAACCTCAGATGAAACTGAGGTTAGTGTAAAGGAGGCAGCACACTGCTTGATATTTTGGAACACTGATCTTGCTCCACTCGGTGACACCTTCTATGACTCTATGGCATATTGCAACCGTATTTTAATATTCAACTTCTAAAATGAAGGAAGTATGTACTAAGAGAAATATGAAGGCTTCCATTTTCCAAACACTACCCTTAATTCTTTTCCTGCTGCCAGTGTGGGACCAAAAGTGAGATTAAAATTCTCAAGTAATAACCCAACAGATGAATTTACTCTTCCAAGGTCTATATATAAAAAAAGGTCTAGGCTAGATTTAGGCTTCAAAGACTGGATAGCTTCTTATTTAGAGTTGCATCAATACCATTTTTTTATAGCCGATATTGAGTACCGATACTTTGTGGTGTAATTTCCATCTATACAAAATATGGCGCACCTGGAAAGTAATCACAGCGCTTCACTTTTTCCACATTTTGTTATATGACAGCCTTATTCCAAAATGGATTCATTTCATTATTTTCCCTAAAATTCTACAAACAATACCCCATAATTACAATGTGAAAGAAGTTTGTTTGAAATCTTTGCATGTTTATTAAAAATAAAAGAACAAAAAAATCACATGTACATAAGTATTCACAGCTTTTGCCATGACACTCAAAATTTAGCTCAGGTGATCCTGTTTCCACTGATGATCCTTGAGATGTTTCTACAGCTTGATTGGAGTCCACCTGTGGTAAATTCAGTGGATTGGACATGATTTGGAAAGGCACACACCTGCCAATATAAGGTCCCACAGTTAACAATGCATGTCAGCACACAAACCAAGCCATGAAGTCCAAGGATATGTTTGTAGATCTCCGAGACAGGATTGTATTGAGGCACAAATCTGGGGAAGGGTACAGAAAATGTTCTGCAACATTGAAGGTTCCAATGAGCACAGTGGCCTTCATCATTCGTGAATGAAAGAAGTTTGGAACCTCCAGAATTCTTTCTAGAGGGGGCTGCCCAGCCAAACTAAGCGATTGGGGAAGAAGGGTCTTAGGGAGGTGACCAAGAACCCTATGGTTACTTTGACAGAGCTCCAGCCTTTCTCAGTGGAGAGAGGAGAACCTTCCAGAAGAACAACCATCTCTGCAGCACTCCTCCAATCAGGCCTGTATGGTAGAGTGGCCAGAGAGAAGCCACTCCTTAGTAAAAAGCACATGACAGCCTGCCTGGAGTTTGCCAAAAGGCACCTGAAGGACTCTCAGGCCATGAAAGAAATTCTCTGGTCTACTGAAACAAATATTAAACTCTTTGGTCTGAATGGCACGTGTCATGTCTGGGGAAAAACAGACACTGCTCATCACCTGGCCAATACCATCCCTACAGGGAAGCATGGTGGTGGCAGAATCATGCTGTGGGGATGTTTTTCAGCGACAATAAGTGGGAGACTAGCCAGGATCGAAGGAAATATGAATACAGCAATGTACAGAGACCTCCTTAATGAATACCTGCTCCGGAGCGCTCTGGACCTCAGTCTGGGGCGAAGGTTCCGCTCCCAACAAGACAAAGAACCTAAGCACACAGCCAAGATAACAAAGGAGTGGTTACGGGACAACTCTGTGAATGTCCTTTACTGCCCCATTCAGAGCCCAGACTTGAACCTGATTCAACATCTCTGGAGAGATCTGAAAAAGGCTGTGCACCGACGCTCCCCATTCAACCTAATGGAGCTTGAGAGGTCCTGCAAAGAAGAATGGGAGAAACCGGCCAAAAATAGGGGTGCCAGGTTTGTAGAATCATACTCAAAAACACTTGAAGCTGTAATTGGCGCCAAAGGTGCTTCCACAAAGTGTTGTGCAAAGGCTGTGAATACTTATGTACATGTTGTAGCACTACAACCTCTCCAAATTTGGGGTTTCTAGCTCCAAGTGACCCCGAGTTACGGGGCCCCAAAGTCGGGTCGCAAAATGTCAAGCATTTTTCTGCAGCAGAGAATGACATTTTGTGACCCGGCTTTGGGGCCACGTATCTCGGGGTCACTTATAGCTAGAAACACCAAATTTGGTATACAAACACAATAGACCTAGCACTACAACATCTCCAAATTTGGGGTTTCTAACACTAAATGACCCCGAGACACATGGCCCTAAATTCGGGTCGCAAAATATTTTCGAATCCGGTTGAAATAGTTTCCAATGCAGTTGAAATAATTTCGAATCATGTTGAAATCATTTCGAATCCGGTAGAAATATTTTCAAATTTGGTTGAAATATTTTCGAAATGATTTCAACATGATTCGAAATTATTTCAACTGCATTGGAAACGATTTCATCCGGATTCGAAAATATTTTGCGACCCGACTTTAGGGCCATGTATCTCGGGGTCACTTGGTGCTAGAAACCCCAAATTTGGAGATGTTGTAGTGCTAGGTCTACTGTGTTTGCATACCTAATTTGGGGTTTCTATCTATAAGTGGTCCCGAGATACGTGGCCCCAAATTCGGGTCACAAAATGTCATTCTCTGCTGCAGAAAAGTACTTGGCATATTGCCCATATCTGGGGTCACTTGGTGGCAGGTGATGTGGCAAGTGGACAATCCACAACTTGGCTATGTGGCACTCGTGGCCGGTCACATTGCACTCGTGTCAGGTCACGTGGCACTCGTGGCCGGCCATATGGCAGGTCACGTGGCACTCGTGGCCGGCCACGTGGCACTCGTGGCAGGCCACGTGGCACTCGTGGCCGGCCATGTGGCACTCGTGGCAGGTCACGTGACACTCGTGGCAGGTCACGTGGCACTTGTGACTATTAGCATCTATTTCTTTTTTTAGCAGATCTCCTGTAGACTATTAACAGCCATTTCACGTTTTTTTTTGCAGATCTCCTGCAGACTGTTAGAATCAATTTCATTTTTTTTGCAGATTACTATTTATTTCCATCAGATCTCCTGCAGTATATTAACATCTGTCTCATTTTTTTGCAGATCTCCTGCAGACTATTAGCATCTATTTAATTTTCTTTTATTATTTTGCATTAGAGCAGCCATTTCCTTTATTTCAGCAGATATCCTGCAGACTATTAGCATCTATTTCATTTATGAATGGAGGAACGGTATGAGGAAGAGACAACAAGAAAGACATAACCGCTTATATCTCTATACACAGGGAAATGGCTGCTAATAGTCGGCAGGAGACCAGCAAAAAATAAATAGATGCTTATAGTCTGCAGATCTGATGAGAAAATTTAATAGATACTAATAGTCTGCAGGAGATCTGCAAAAAATATATATAAATGCTAATAGTCTGCAGGAGATCTGATGGAAATAAATAGTAATCTGCAAAAAAAATGAAATAGATGCTAATAGTCTGCAGGAGATCTGCTGAACTAAAGGAAATGGCTGTTCTAATGCAAAAAAATAAGAATGAAATAGATGCTAATAGTCTGCAGGAGATCTGCAAAAAAATGAAATAGATGTTAATATACTGCAGGAGATCTGATGGAAATAAATAGTTATCTGCAAAAAAGAAAAATGAAATTGATTCTAACAGTCTGCAGGAGATCTGCAAAAAAAAAAAGAAGTGAAATGGCTGTTAATAGTCTACAGGAGATCTGCTAAAACAAGAAATAGATGCTAATATTCTACAGGAGATCTGGTGAGAAAACAAAATAGATACTAATAGTCTGCAGGAGATCTGCAAAAAAACAAATAGATGCTAATAGTCTGAAGGAGATCTGTTGAAAAAACTAAATAGATACGAATAGTCTGCAGGAGATCTGCAAAAAATCAAATAGATGCTAATAGTCTGCAGGAGATCTTGTTAAAACAAATGGTAATCTGCAAAAAAATTTCAAATGAAATAGATAGTATCTATATTCTATTCTGTTCTATTGTTCTAGTCTATTCTCTATTTCTATTCTAATCTTTCTTATTCAAATTCAAATTCATTCTATACGAAATTCGGATGTCGGAAAGAAATATATATATATATCAAACCATCTTCCGAAATTCGAATTTAGTATATAATGATTTCGATTTTAATAGAAAAGATTTTAATAGAATATAAAAGAATAGACTAGAAAAACAATAGAATAGAACAGAATAAAGTATAATATATTCTATTCTGTTCTGTTCTATCGTTTTTCTAGTCTATTTTCTATTTTATTATAATCTTTTCTATCCAAATTTAAAATGAATTAATTAAAAAATTTGAATTCATACTATTCGAAATTCTAATTTATTCTATTCAAATTCGCATTTCAGAAGATGGTTGTATATTCTTTCTATTTTAGTCTATTAAATTATATATTTTTTCTATTCTAATCTTTTCTATTTGAATTAGAAATGTTGGAAGATGGTTAGTTACTTACTTATATATATCTGTCACATCAACTTTTCATACTTGTCATTGTCCACTTGCCACAAGTTGTGTATTGTATTTGTCCACTTGCCACGTCACCTACCACAAGTTGTGTATTGTCCACTTGCCACGTCACCTGCCACAAGTTGTGTATTGTCCACTTGCCATGACACCTGCCACAAGTGCCACTTGACCTGCCACGAGTGCCACGTGGCCGGCCACGAGTGCCACGTGACCTGCCACGAGTGCCACATGACCTGCCACGAGTGCCACGTGGCCGGCAACGAGTGCCACATGGCCAAGTTGTGGATTGTCCACTTGCCACATCACCTGCCACCAAGTGACCCCAGATATGGGCAATATGCCAAGTACTTTTCTGCAGCAGAGAATGACAATTTGCGACCTGACTTTGGGGCCACGTATCTTGGGGCCACTTATAGCTAGAAACCCCGAATTAGGTATGCAAACACAGTAGACCTAGCACTACAACATCTCCAAATTTGGGGTTTCTAGCACCAAGTGACCCCGAGATACATGGCCCTAAAGTCGGGTCGCAAAATATTTTCGAATCCGGATGAAATCGTTTCCAATGCAGTTGAAATAATTTCGAATCATGTTGAAATCATTTCGAAAATATTTCAACCAAATTTGAAAATATTTCTACCGGGTTCGAAATGATTTCAACATGATTCGAAATGATTTCAACTGCTTTGGAAACTATTTCAACCGGATTCGAAAATATTTTGCGACCCGAATTTAGGGCCATGTATCTCGGGGTCACTTGGCGCTAGAAACCCCATATTTGGAGATGTTGTAGTGCTAGGTCTATTGTGTTTGTATACCAAATTTGGGATTTCTAGCTCTAAGTGACCCCGAGTTACGGGGCCCCAAAGTCGGGTCTCAAAATGTCAAGCACTTTTCTGCAGCAGAGAATGACATTTTGTGACCCGACTTTGGGGCCAAGTATCTCGGGGTCACTTATAGCTAGAAACACCAAATTTGGTATACAAACACAATAGAACTAGCACTACAACATTTTTGGGTTTCTATCACCAAGTGACCCCGAGATACATGGCCCTAAAGTCGGGTCACAAAATATTTTCGAACCCGGTTGAAATAGTTTCCAATGCAGTTGAAATAATTTCGAATCATGTTGAAATCATTTAGAATCCGGTAGAAATATTTTCTAATTTGGTTGGAATATTTTTGAATGCGACTGATTTTTCGAATTCAGTAGAAAACGAAACGAAATCCGAAAACAAATTTAACTAATTTAACTAATATAACTAAACGAAATTAATTAATTAACGAATTAAAACGAAACGAAACAAATTTTTTCCTTTTGCACATGTCTACCTCTCACAGAAATCACAGTACAGAGCCGTCTTTGTTCAGGTATCATCCAGGTCACTATCTGCTTACTGGACTGACATGCTGGCTTAGCTGTTGCCTGTGCAGTTTTTGTCTGTGTTTGGAAATGTTTGACGCAGATCAGCCCCTATTGTAGCCTCTAACCTTGTGACTCGCTACAATGTTGCATTCTGATCACTGAGGGAAAAGAGACTGAGCGCATGTTCCATTTGTCTGCACTACACTGACCAATGCTGTATCTTGGCCTAGGCCAACAAGGCCAAGGTTTAGGGCAGCACGTTGTAGGGGGGCAGCAAAAAAGCTGCCCCCCCACACACACAAAAAAAACAGCCTCCTCCCGTGGAAAAGGAGTCTCCGTCGACTTATGCTACACTTTCAGTGTAGCGCCAGTCTTATGGGGTGGACTGGGCTGGGGGCAGGGTCAAAGGAGGCAAATCAGTCTGGTGCCCTAATAAAGCGGCCGCACTGCTGCCGGAATGAGAATACCAGAATGACTGGCCTGGCGTTTGGATAGACCGGTGGCTGCATTTAGTACAATTGTCGGCAACAGAGGGTTTTTTCTTTGCTGACAACTTTCTCCCTGACAACTCTGAAGAGGGCATTTAGGTGGTTTCCTTCCTGCTTGATAAATTTGAAGAGATATATAAAGTGATTACAGGATTATTTTCTTTTGAGTCATACTTTGAGCACTAATGAATCTTTGAAAAAAAGAACGTTTATTGAGCATACAAAATACATAGGATAACAGTAACACATATGGGGTGCAACATACACCAAATATACGGATATAAAACAGCTGCTAACAATACCACAGGCTGAAAAACACAAGGAGGGGGGGGTTCTTTGTTTACAGATTGCACGTTACATAAAAAAACAAGGGGCAATATAGTGTGTTCAGATATGGGGGGAAAAGAGGAACTCAGAGGTTGGGAATCATATGCCGAGCCATAATACATTCTACTCAAAGTAATTTGCAGAGAGGAGCAGGAAATCATTATTATGAGGGCGGGGAGCCCAACTACCACCACGGTGACAGCCGGACTCGCCGGGCCGAACCCGGATAGGTGTAAAGAGGCGTACAGACCACAGACTACACTAGTCGGTACATGTATCTGAATCCCCCATCCATTTATCCCACAGCTTGGCAAACTTGCTCGGGCAGCCTCTATGCATATACAGCAGTTTTTTATAGGGGAGAGTGGCATTGACAGCCGCCTTCCATTGTCGGGCGGTGGGGGGCGCAGAGCGCAACCAGGTGCGGGCTATCTGCAGTCTGGCTAGGTATAGGGTCTCCTGTAGAAAAACAGTCGGGATCCTTGCCTCCTCGGATACGAGGAGAATCCCCAGCAAACATTGGCGGGGGCATAGCGTCAGAGGGGAGCCCATTTGGTCATGAAGGAAGTCAACAATTTGCTTCCAGTAAACCTGCAACTCAGGACAGGACCAAAGGAGATGGTAGAACGTGGCCTGAGGATCACCACATTTAGGACATGCTGGATCATAGCCAGGTCTAAACTTGGACAGCCGCCCAGGGGTCAGGTATGACCTATGTAGCATGTAGAGGTGTGTAAGTCTGTCAGAAAGTTTCGGGGAGACCAGCTTAGGGGTGTCAAGTGCAGTTTCCCAGTCCGCGTCCTCGATAACCCCCACGTCGGCCTCCCATCTAGCCTTAAGTCGGTAGGCGCGGGCAGTCGCCCCAGGCGTGAGCAGGTTGGTGTAAAAAAAAGAAATCAGTTTCTTAGGGTCATCACCTAGCACGGCTGTTGCTATCGGAGGTGTTTCAAGCCTGGGGATATGGGAGCCAAACTGAGAGCTAAGGGCATGGCGGAGTTGAAGATACCTAAAAAACATTCTATTAGGGAGGTTGAAGTCAGTTCTGAGGGCCTGGAAGGGTCTGACAGAGCCATTGGTAATAACCTGGGACAGAAAGATAACGCCCCCGGCTAGCCACACAGAGCGGTCGGGGATCGTAGAGAGTTCGGGAAGTAGGGGATTGTCCCAAAGGGGGGTGTGGGAGTGAAACCTAGGGGCCCCAGTAATGGACGTGGCCTGCTGCCAAATCAAACAGTGGTGGGACAACATGTCTCTCATCGGGACGGAAGGTCCCCCGGAGCCACGCATAAGGAGACGGAGCGGGTGTACGACCAGAGTGTAGTGTGGGGAGCATACCAGTGAGGCATAGCGATCTTTGTCAATCTGATTGAAATAGTAGAAATGGGACAGTTGAGCGGCCAGATAATAATAGTGCAGGTCTGGTAGGGCGGTGCCGCCCAGGTGGGTAGGACATTTCAGAACACTCCATGAGACCTTGTGTCGAGACGAACCCCAAACAAACGTGTTTAAGATGGCCTCCAAGGATCTGAAGGTTCTGAGAGGGATGCGCAGGGGAGCATGCCAAAACACATAGAGCAGCTTGGGGAGGAGAATCATTTTGACCAAGTTTACACGGCCCATCACCCCAAGGGGGAGACGGGACCAAATCTGGGTTTTTTGCTTGAGCAGGGTGAATAAGGGTTCCACATTTAAAAGGGTGTAGTCAGTCAGCAATCGTGAACATTGCACTCCCAAATATTTCACCTGACTTGCACTGACCAAGGGCATTGCCGCCTGATCAGCGGACGGGGCACCCAAGTCTAAAGGGAGGATCTGGGACTTGGACCAGTTAATACGTAATCCAGAGTATTCCCCAAACTGCTCTATCAATCGCAGGGCTGCTTGCAAAGAGGGACCCGAGTCTTCGAGGTATAATAACATATCGTCAGCGTATAAACTGAGGGTTTCTGTCAAAAGGCCCGAACGCAGGCCCTTAATTTGCGGGTGAGCACGAATGGCAATGGCCAGCGGCTCAACCGCGAGGGCATACAGGAGGGGGGACAACGGGCAACCCTGGCGAGTACCCCTAGACAGAGGGAAAGGATCCGAGATCCTGCCATTAACCTGGATCCGGGCAGTGGGAGCGCTATATAAAAGCTGAATCCACTTAATAAAATTAGGGCCAAAGCCAAAGTTAGTCAGGCATTCCCATAGGTAACTCCATTCAACGGAGTCAAACGCCTTCGCGGCATCCAGACTCACGACTACCCGGGAGCCGATGTTATCGTGGGTGGCCTGCAGATTCATAAAGAGTCTGCGGAGATTGAAGGCAGTATTTTTATTAGGCATGAACCCCGTTTGATCTGGATGTATAAGGCTGAGGACAACTTTATTGAGTCGCAGGGCCAGAATTTTAGCCAGGATTTTTACATCCAGCTGTAGGAGGGAAATCGGGCGGTACGACTCTGGGTAGTAGGGGTCCTTACCGGGCTTGGGTATGAGGACAACAAGGGCCTCTCCCATGGAGGCGGGAAGGGACATTGTGTCAAACATATGGGTGTATAACGTGTGCAGTTCTGGGATTAGCGTGTCTTGAAAATGAGAATAAAATTCCAGGGGCAGCCCGTCCGAGCCAGGCGCCTTGGAGGATGGGAGGGAGGCAAGTGCCTCGGCAATACAGTCAGGGGAGATGGGGGCTTCCAGGAGGGTTCTCTGCTCTGGGCTGATAGAGGGGAAATCTATGGAGTGAAGGAATTGGGTGAGGTCAGCGTGTGTGTGTCTGGTTGTGGAGGTATATAGATTGGAGTAGAACATTCTGAACTCACGTAGAATCAGGTCAGGGTCGGAGATCAAGTCGTCGGCGGCGCCACGGAGCTGAACCACCACCGGAGGGCTATGGTCAAGCCGGGCCATATAAGCTAGCAGTTTACCCGCCCGCTCGCCGTGTTCAAACACACGCTGTCTACTAAAGAAAAGGCCCTGCTTCGCTTTCTCATAATGAAGGTGATCAGTCAGTCGGGACTGGAGGCGGAGCTGGGTGGCATGTTCCAGGGAAGGGTCCGTCACAAACAGTTGCTCAAGGGATTGTAGGCGCTCCTCAGCCTGTGTCAGTGCCTGTCTAGAATTAGCCTTGTACCTGTTAATACGGGTGATCAGGAGCAGCCTAGCATGAAGCTTAAATGATTCCCATATTGACCCAGGGGACGCAGATCCCGCGTTTGAACGGAGAAAAAAAACTAGTTCCCTCTGTAGGTCCTCCAGATCTGGGATAACCGTAAGCCAGAAGGGGTTCAGTCTCCACACACAGGGGGGGACAGTCGCAGGCAGTCTCAGCGTCAACCAGTATGGGGAGTGGTCCGACAGCACCCTGGCGTCAAAGCCGACCTCCAATAATTCGGGAAGCAGGGAGGGAGAGAGCAGGGCCATGTCTATACGAGACATAGCTCGGCGGGCGGGGGTGAAGCAAGAAAAGGCCTGTGTTGTTGGATGCTTATGTCTCCAGGAGTCTGTCATGGCCAGTTCAGCTGCAAATCTGCCGAATCTAGTGGTATGAGGGGGGGAAGACGTGCGGTCAGGTGCGCCAAGTCGGTCGAGACCGGGGTTGATGGTCATGTTGAAATCACCTATCCAGATTACCGGGACTGTAGGGAATTTGGTCATAAAATTAAGACCTTCGTGCAGGGCCTGAAACTGGAAAGGTGGTGGTATGTAAAACGCCATAATAAGCATCGTCAGGCCGCTCACAGTGGCATGTAAAAATAGGAATCTACCGTGAGGGTCTGAGCATAGGTCATGTAGCTGGAACTGCACAGTTTTAGCAATTAAAATGGCTACACCTCGGGAATGGGAAGTGTGAGGGGCGCTGTACATCCAGCCGACCCAAGGTTTTCTAAGCGCCCTTTGGGACTGGCCTGTAAGGTGAGTCTCGACGAGGATCGAGATGTCCACTTTCAGGCGTTTGAGGTGAGTAAGGACGGCTAATCTCTTGGGTTTAGCGCCAAGGCCCCTGACATTCCAGGTTACAAATTTAAGCGCAGCCATGGAACATGTCGGCACAGATTAGACTAGTGTAGGCCCCCGGCCCAGAAAATTCGGGCATGCAGGGCGCCTGGGCAACCTCCGGGTCCTCCATGGCTGGCAGCAACAAATACAAGAACACATTTGCAATAAAATTACAGCTGTAAATAACACGATATAAAACACATAGAACCAGTAAAACAGTCATAACAATGCCTACTCTGGACCAGCGGGGCAAAACAAAAAAACTGTCACTCGCCGCAGCCGCGGTAGTGACTGCTGGCCAGGGAAACAACACAAACATGGGCGCAATTATAACAAACTGCAGAGCAGACAGTGCAGCAGGTTGCAGTGGGTGTACGTTCCAGAGCAAGAGTCAGCAGGTCGTCTGAGAGACCAGGTAGAAGCATAACGCGTGGGGCTGACAGGGAAAAAAAAAGGGGGGGGGGGGGGAACCCAGGCATGTGGAAAAATGGGCCCAATAGGGGAGACAAGGAGTTCAAGCAGTACATGGTTACCTCCGTGTGCATCAGTAAAAATAGGGAGGGAAGGGAGAGAGGGGAGAGTGAAAAAATGGAGCGAGACAGGGGCAGGGGTGGCACGTCCCAGAACATGGCCCCCCTCACGATCTGCGCCATCACACCGGTGTTCATCTCAGAGAAAACAATGAAGGGTGCACGGGAGTCTGACAAAGGAGGGGAGGCAGAAACTGTGAATCCAGGGCACAGAGAGAGTCCAGCGGCGGTCACCGCAGAGGGCAATCAGCACAGCGTTCTCCCATGCAGGGGGTGATAGCAGCAAAAATGGAGGCAATCCATAGGGTCAAAAGAGAAAAAAAGAGGGGGGGTATAGTAGAGGGAACAGGAGAGGGCAGGGATCACTCACGGTAGCCAAAGTGGATAGGTAGGCACTACTCAGGGGCTGTAGTGGTCAGCTGTCAAGCAGGGCCTTGCACCGCATCCCGTTCCAACCATGACGAGGCCGCAGCAGGATCTTCAAAGAAATAGGTCTTGCCCTCACGGGTCACCCGGAGTCGAGCTGGAAACAACATTGCATATGGCAAATGGCGAACTCGCAGCTGGCGCTTGACCTCCGTAAATTGTGCTCGTTTTCGTTGGACCTCCGCCGAGAAATCTGGGAACACTGCCACCGTAACATTGTCAACCGGGATATTTCCACGTTCGCGGGTGAGGCGAAGCACCGTATCCCGGTCTCTGTAGTTAAGTAGCTTGGCAATGAAAGTCCGCGGGGGTGCGCCGGCTGGAGGCGGACGGGCCGCCAGACGATGCGCTCGTTCGATCACAAACGTGGAGGAGAAAGATTCCCTGCCGAAGGTTTTAACGAGGAGGTTTTCCAGGTAGGTGGGAGGGTCGGAGCCCTCCGATCGTTCCGGGAGACCCACGAAACGAAGATTGCAGCGTCGAAGCCTATTTTCCATGTCGTCCTGCTTGTGAAGGACGACACTAAGTTGGTGCTGCAAACGTTCGACCGAGTGTTGTAAAGGAGGGATGTCCGTCTCCACGTGTTCCACTCTTCGTTCGGCCTCGGACACCCTGTCCCTCAGCTTCTGCAGGTCATGCCGAATATGGGAGATGTCCATCTTAACCTCCTCTATCTTGGTAGTGAGGGCGGTTTGGCAGGAGGAGACGGCCTCAAGGATCTTAGCGGTGTCGTTTGCAGGAGACTCCTCCGCGGTAGGTGCGGGGCCGGCGCCATCTTGCTCCGTCGCGCCCTGGCCCTCGTGGCGGAACTTAGCCAGCTTGGCGGCCGCCTCGGAGGGTCTTTTAGTCGGCGACATGAGGCACAAAGTGAGCACAAGGTTCCCGGGCGTCTGTACGGTAAATAGCTAAGAAAAATCCCCAAAGGATAAGGTAAAAGGATAAGGTCTCAGACGGAGCTCTCACTCAGCACGTCCTACACCATGAAGCTCCAGGCCACGCCCCCGAGCACTAATGAATCTTACCTGTTTTCCTGAAATTGATGGAGTGAAATCTTTAGAGCTCAGGTGTTGATGAAAATACTGGGCTTTTGTAGTCTTCTGGATGAGAAGTAAAGCTTGAACATATACTTTTTTTGCTCATGGTTTTTGCATCCTGTTGATTTGCCTTAAAGTGGGGTGCTCCCTAAAAAAAAAAAATTAAAAGTCAGCAGCTACAAATAATGCAGCTGCTGACTTTTAATAATCGGACAATTACCTGTCCTAGGATCCAGCAATGCGGGGGAATGAAGCCCCCCCTCGTTCCCCACTCCGCTCGCATTCTTACTGTGGGCACCTGGCTGTGGCTTCACAGCCGGGCACCCACTGCGCACAGTCATCTGGGACATGTGACAGGTCCCAGATGACTGTGCGGCGCCAAGGGGAAGTGATGTCACCAGCCCAGGCACTGAAGGAGGCAGACTACGAGGGACTCCCTAGCAACAGGCATTTATAGGTGAGTAAAACATTTTTTTTTCCAATTATTTTTTTTTCCATTTTTTTTATGAATTTTAAGCTATTTTTTATTTTTTTGGTGGCTTTAAGTTTTTTTTCTATAGGAACATCTTTATGCCAGTTAATCCTGTTTTATTTAGCATGTGTAGCAAATGTATTGTAATTAAACATAAACAGATTAAAGATCTTTTCATCTGTGTGTTGACATACTTTAGGGTAATTTTGGGCCTGATTGAGTCCTAATTCTTTGACTATGAAACTGGTTTGTGAATGTCGCATGACCACCATCAAATGGAACATTGGTTTGGCAGGTCCCCATCTCCTGGGATAAGTGGCACCGAGTACCTGTGTGGTCAGATTATAACCCACAAATATGGATTTAGTCCAACCCTATCTGCTGGCCCAATGTGATTTAGGGTTTTTTGAGCAGGTGAATACCACTGGAAGTAGGGCTGCCACCTTTTCTTAAAGTCAAACCCAAACACTTTAGCAGCACATTGCAATTTTTTTTAATAGTATAAACTATACATATATTTTGCAATTAAATAACATTTCTAATCATATGAAGGTAATACCAAGAGTCCCCTTTTAAATCTGAATCCACAGAGTTCCCCCTTTACATCTGAATCCACAGAGTTCCCCTTTTACATCTGAACTTGCAGAGTTCCCTTTCACTGTAAAGGGGGGACTCTGCAGATTCTAATGTAAGGGAGAACTCTGGGGCCTCTACCATAAGGGATGCTCTGGGAACCTTGATTTAACCACTTTCAGACCGGACCATTTTGCTGGTAAATGACCAGAGGTCTTTTTACAATTTGGCACTGCGCTGCTTTAACTGGTAATTGCGCGGTCATGCAATGTTGTACCCAAACAAAATTTGCGTCCTTTTCTTCCCACAAATAGAGCTTTCTTTTGATGGTATTTGATTGCCTCTGCGATTTTTATTTTTTGCGATATAAACGTAAAAAGACCGCAAATTTTGAAAAAAAATGATATTTTCTACTTTTTGTTATTAGAAAAATCCAATAAACTCAATTTTAGTCATACATTTAGGCCAAAATGTATTCAGCCACATGTCTTTGGTAAAAAAAAAGTCAATAATTGTATATTTATTGGTTTGCGCAAAAGTTGTCACATCTACAAACTAAGGTACGTTTTCTGGAATTTACGCAGCTTTTAGTTTACGACTGCCTATCTCATTTCTTGAGGTGCTAAAATGACAGGGCAGTACAAAACCCCCCCAAATGACCCCATTTTGGAAAGTAGACCCCCTAAGGAAATTGATAAGAGGCATGTTGAGCCCATTGAATATTTTATTTTTTTGCCTCAAGCGATTGAATAATGACAAAAAAAAAATTTTTTTTTTTTTTTTACACAAAGTTGTCACTAAATGATATATTGCTCACACATGCTATGGGCGTATGTGAAATGACACCCCAAAATAAATTCTGCTGCTTCTCCTGAGTACGGGGATACCACATATGTGGGACTTTTTGGGAGCCTAGCCGCGTACAGGGCCCCGAAAACCAAGCACCGCCTTCAGGCTTTCTAAGGGCGTAAATTTTTGATTTCACGCCTCACTACCTATTACAGTTTTGAAGGCCATAAAATGCCAAGATGGCACAAAACCCCCACAAATGACCCCATTTTAGAAAGTAGACACCCCAAGCTATTTGCTGAGAGGCATGTTGAGTCCATGGAATATTTTATATTTTGCCACAAGTTGCGGGAAAATTACAAACTTTTTTTTTTTTTTTTTTTTTTTCACAAAGTTGTCACTAAATGATATATTGCTCATGCATGCCATGGGCATATGTGAAATGACACCCCAAAATAAATTCTGCTGCTTCTCCTGAGTACGGGGATACCACATATGTGGGACTTTTTGGGAGCCTAGCCGCGTACGGGGCCCCGAAAACCAAGCACCGCCTTCAGGCTTTCTAAGGGCGTAATTTTTTGAGTTCACTTCTCACTACCTATTACAGTTTTGAAGGCCATAAAATGCCAAGATGGCACAAAACCCCCACAAATGACCCCATTTTAGAAAGTAGACACCCCAAGCTATTTGCTGAGAGGCATGTTGAGTCCATGGAATATTTTATATTTTGCCACAAGTTGCGGGAAAATTACAAACTTTTTTTTTTTTTCACAAAGTTGTCACTAAATGATATATTGCTCACGCATGCCATGGGCATATGTGAAATGACACCCCAAAATAAATTCTGCTGCTTCTCCTGAGTACGGGGATACCACATATGTGGGACTTTTTGGGAGCCTAGCCGCGTACGGGGCCCCAAAAACCAAGCACCGCCTTCAGGCTTTCTAAGGGCGTTACAGTTTTGAAGGCCATAAAATGCCAAGATGGCACAAACCCCCCCCCCCAAATGACCCCATTTTAGAAAGTAGACACCCCTAAATTTAGGGGTACACTAGTGAGACTAGGTAATAAATGGCGGGTGCCCTGAAACTATAAAAAAATAACTAACCAACCAGCGTCACCTGTAACAGTTATATGGTGATCACTGGTGAAAGGGTTAACTAGGGGGCAATCAGGGGGCTTTATGCGGTAGTATATGGGGGTCCCTGGCGCTATAAAAAGCTGCGGCGAACCTAAATACCTACCTGCCTAACTAGCGTCACCTGTGACACTAATACAGCGATCAGAAAAACGATCGCTTATTAGGCTGGGTTCACACTGGAGCGATGCGGGAACGCCACGAATGCGCGGCGGGTTCCCGCATCGCATGCCTCCCGGCGGCAGTTCACACTGCCCTATGCGAACTGCTGGGAGTGTCAGT
The DNA here is from genome assembly GCF_037356315.1 of Lithobates pipiens. Lineage (NCBI taxonomy): Eukaryota > Metazoa > Chordata > Amphibia > Anura > Ranidae > Lithobates > Lithobates pipiens. The sequence goes on from NW_027507685.1 coordinate 139,408,362, forward strand.
GAAATGTTAATGACACCCCCAGATCAGTTCGCATATCGCAGTGCGATCTGCAAACTTGGATCGCATGGTGTGAACACCCATGCGATCCGATTCTGCTGCGGACCAAAAAAAGGGTCCCGTGCGAGTTTGCGGCGGGTGCGGCGGGTGCGACACGAATTCAGCCATACTATCTGTATAGCTGAACTCGAATCGCACAGAGATCGGATGTGATTTGCACTGCAGTGCGGTGCGAATCACATCCGTTCTCATAAACCGCTGCAATGTGAACCCAGCCTTAGTGACACTGGCGACGGGGGGTGATCACGGGGTTAAACCTTTATTGGGGGGGTTAGGGGGGTACCTTAGAACTAAAGGGGGCTAACCCTAACTGCCCTAACAGTTATTAGTCACAAATGACACCTGCCGGGTGATCAGGGGGTTAAACCTTTATTAGGTAATAAATGGCGGGTGCCCTGAAACTATAAAAAAATAACTAACCAACCAGCGTCACCTGTAACAGTTATATGGTGATCACTGGTGAAAGGGTTAACTAGGGGGCAATCAGGGGGCTTTATGCGGTAGTATATGGGGGTCCCTAGCGCTATAAAAAGCTGCGGCGAACCTAAATACCTACCTGCCTAACTAGCGTCACCTGTGACACTAATACGGCGATCAGAAAAATGATCGCTTATTAGGCTGGGTTCACACTGGAGCGATGCGGAAACGCCGCGAATCCGCGGCGGGTTCCCGCATCGCATGCCTCCCGGCGGCAGTTCACACTGCCCTATGCGAACTGCTGGGAGTGTCAGTGAAATGTTACTGACACCCCCAGATCAGTTCGCATATCGCAGTGCGATCTGCAAACTCGGATCGCATGGTGTGAACACCCATGCGATCCGATTCTGCTGCGGGCCAAAAAAAGGGTCCCGTGCGAATTTGCGGCGGGTGCGGCGGGTGTGGCGGGTGCGGCGGGTGCGGCGAATGGCTGAACTCGAATCGCACAGAGATCGGATGTGATTTGCACTGCAGTGCGGTGCGAATCACATTCGTTCTCATAAACCGCTGCAATGTGAACCCAGCCTTAGTGACACTGGCGACGGGGGGTGATCACGGGGTTAAACCTTTATTGGGGGGGTTAGGGGGGTACATTAGAACTAAAGGGGGCTAACCCTAACTGCCCTAACAGTTATTACAGTCACAAATGACACCAATGCAAAAAAAAAAAAAAAAAAAAAAAAAATGACATTGGTGTCACTGTGACTGGGGGGCAGGGGTAATTGGGGGGGTGATCGGGGGGTAAAGGGGGGGGTGTGAGTGTGCCTGGCATGTTCTACTGTGTGTGGGATGTGTTGGTGCAACTCACTGATCCGCTCTCCTCCGTGTCGGAATGAAAAATACCGACACGGAGGAGAGAATACATCACTTCCTCTCCTGTGTTTACATTACAGGAGAGGAAGTGATGTCACCGGGGATTTCCATTCGTCGGGAGCGATCGCGAGGGGGTGGCCATGAATGAATGGCCGTCCCCTCGTCCGGGATCGCTCCCGAACGAAAACCGACCGCCGCAGGCACCGGGCGGGGGCCCGATCGGGCCCCCGACCCGCGGGAGGCAAATCACGTACATGTATGTGATTATGCCTGCCTGTGCCATTCTGCCGACGTACATCGGCGTGAGGCGGTCGGCAAGTGGTTAAGGGGAGGCACTAAGAACTCTGATGTACAGTGAAGACTGTGATATAAGGGGAAACACTGTGGCCTCTGGTGTAAAGGGGAACTCTGATGTAAGGGGTGCTCTGAGAACCCTGATTTACCTTAGTGTACTCATTCAGATGCAGGAGAGAGAGGGGGGAGACTTCAGTCACAGACAGGGATGGATGGACCTTAGGTTGTAAGTTCCTTGAGGGCAGGAACTGATGTGAATGTACAATGTATATGTAAAATGCTGCGTAAATTTATATAAGTTCCTTAAATAAATAAATAAATAAAATAAAAAATGGTGAGCTCACTCAACCCTTGGCAGTCAGCCCCTCTCATCCAATTGTATCTGAGGCTGCTGGACTTCAAATTTCCAGCCCCCCACTTTCCCTTTTCTGAGGCACAGCACCAGGGATTGGAGTGTGGGCAGACACAGAGGGGTAGGGGTGGGGGGCTTAGGAGAGGTGTAGATTGATCCTTCTCTCCCGTCTGTGTGTTTGGGGGGTGTTAGTGCTGGCTTTGGGCAGTGTGAAAGAGTGTAACAGACAATTTCAGCTTAGACAAGTGCTGCCAGCAATCCTGCTGGGAAGCCATAGTCAAGTCTAAATAATGTGTCTGGGTTTCAGGTAGTTTGAAACCTGAACACATGAGTCCAAATCCGAACTGTCCGGGTGAATCCTGGACAGGTGGCAACCCTAACTAGAAGTGCCTTTGTTATCACTTAGCACTGACATTTGTTCTGACATCAGTTTGAGATGTTTCAGTGATCATACAGAGTTATTTTTTATTTTTTTTTGCAAACAAACTTTATTGAATTGTCACATTTATAGAGTTCTGTCGGCTGCCATGCGGTGACCCGTGCTGAGCTGGAAAAAAGTACTACACACAGTACTTTTTTCAAGGCACACCACTGTAGCGCAGGCCGTCATTTTCCTTGTCTTGTGTTGGAGGTGCTGTGGGGCTGCATGGGAATAACCACAAAACACAGTCCCACTGCATCTGGTGTGAAGGAACCCTTAAGCAGGCCATAGATAAGACAATTAGATTATTGCTTGATTCCCCCATCAACACTGTCTGTGGAGCTATCATGAACACGCAGTGATTTGCAGATGACAGGGCGGGTCTTAAACAGAAAGAGGTGTGGCCTTGGCAGGAAGGGGCGAGTCAAATTTAAATTAGGGGGTGCTTGAGTTTAGTCAGGCCTAGGGCAGCACAAAACCTAAATACACCACCGACGCCATCATCTCAGCCTAGGCAAAGTCACTTGACTGGAGCTTTAGGACTGCTAATGATAAGGTATAGTTTTTCTGAAAAATGATACTTCTACATTGTGACCTAGTAGGAATTTATTTTACATTCTTGTAAGGTTACCTAGAGATCCACTGTTATGCTGGCCACCAGGGCCGGACTTACCATTGGGCTTGACTGGGCTCAAGCCCATGGGCCCCATCCAATAGGGGGCCCCGCGGGTCCTGCCGAGATACATAGCTGAGCATACTCGGCTCAGCTCCGCTCACAGTCACGCCCAGTCCCGCGCCCTATGATGGACATTACACAGGGACTGGGCATAACTGTGAGCAGAGCCGAGTACACTCGGCTACTCTTGGCTCCACTCAGAGAGCTGCCGAGAGGACCCGAGAGCCAATGAGAGCCATTGAGAGGACCCGAGAGCCGATGAGAGCCACCGAGAGGACCCGAGAGCCAATTAGAGCCATTGAGAGGACCTGAGAGCCATTGAGAGGACCCGAGAGCCGATGAGAGCCATTGAGAGGACCCGAGAGCCATTGAGAGGACCCGAGAACCGATGAGAGCCATTGAGAGGACCCGAGAGCCACTGAGAGCCGACGAGAGGACCCGAGAGCCGCTGAGAGCCGACGAGAGGACCCAAGAGCCACCAAGAGGACCCGAGAGCCAATGAGAGCCATTGAGAGGACCCAAGAGCCGATGAGAGCCATTGAGAGGACCCGAGAGCCGATGAGAGCCATTGAGAGGACCCGAGAGCCGATGAGAGCCATTGAGAGGACCCGAGCGACATTGAGAAGACCTGAGAGTCGCTGAGAGCCGACGAGAGGACCCAAGAGGACCCGAGAGCCGGCGAGAGATGCCAAGAGGTCCCGAGAGCCGCCGAGATACAGAGTCCTCCATTTTTAAACTTCAAGACTGAAATGACAAGGCTGCAAATGACACTGACAAGGCTGCATTGATGGGCATTTAAATGTAATTTTTTTCCTTAAACTTCCCTCCTAAAAGTTTTTTTCCTTAAAATTCCCTCCTAAACTCGAGGTGCGTGTTATACACCAGCGCGTGTTATATGCCGATAAATACGGTAATGTATAGAAGGTAGGGCCCGAAAGTGACTCAAGCCCAGGGGCCCCCACTACCCTAAGTCCTGCCCTGCTGGCCACATATGAATTCAGCAGGGACCAGATGAATTTTGATCCATATGTAACGGCTCCATCGCTAGCTCGACTCCTGTCGAACGGGAATGTTGGAAAACTTAAGTTGATCAGTGGTTGCAGCCAATCTGGTGCAGCAGCTGATCTGTGAATTTTAGCAGAGGAAAGTCCTGCTGTCAGAATACAAATTCCGAGTGGGGTGGGATGGGGGGTTGTTGGGTTTCCTGCATCCACCTTGTTTGTGTGAATGGGGGAGTGTTTTTTTTTGTTGTTTTTTACCTGAAAAAAGAAAAACGAATCATCTATGGCCAGCCTAAGCGATCACATAAAATTTCTCAGTAAACTGCTATTGCATAGAGCATATAGCTTTGGTCTAGCATAATACCTGGCCTGCGCATTCAGATGGCTTAGCAACTCATTTTCTAGCTAAAAATATTAAGCAACTATTAAGCTTGTTGTGTAAATGAAAAGCAGAGAAATTAAGGTAATTAAGGTTTAGTAATCTTTCCTTACTTTAAAGTGACACTAAACACACACTGTTTGTTTGACATTCCCCCTTCTATTTCTGTGGATGATGGCACTGTAATTATTTTAATGAAAAAAAAACATCCACGTACCTTTTTCCTAATCGATTTACAGCTGTCTCATGACCCAGCTCTTTCCCAGCATGTCTGCAGGGAAACATAAGTAGGAGGAGCTTCTAGTCCTCTGCTGCTGGTAAAATACATAACTAATATCAATAATTTTGTTTTAAATTGTCACACAAATATATATTTGAAATCAAATCTTTATTATTTTTTGGCAATAACATAGTGTGGGCGGACTTCTGACAGTCACAGGCTGTGTCACGCCCTTCCAGCCTGTGTCTTAGAATAACAGGGAGGTGATGCCTCCATTATTCTACATGTAATAGCCCATCCCCATTGTGTTTAGCTGGTTAGTTGGCATGGAGGAGGATGGAGGGTGTGGGCTGTCATTTACCACTGTGTATACTCCCACATTTGTGACTCTATAGTCACATGGGCTGCTCAGTAGGGAGGAAATGTTCCACATAGAAATTCACTGAAAACCGAGCATGTGCAGAGCTGCCAACACTGCTCTACAAAATCCCTAGCTGACTTGGGGACATGGGCAGAAGTGGGAGATAGAGAACACCAGGATCAACCAGATTTTTTGCAGAATACAAAAAACGAATCTCATGACAAGGTAACTCAGAGGTCATCACCAAAACTCCTACATGACTGCTCTAAAAACTCCACCCCCCTTTAACACCAGCAAAATGCTCAACACCGTCAGGCCTTTTATTAAACAAAATAACAAATAACAATAAAACAGCCTGGTAATGACTAAGCGTTAACATCTGCACGAAACGCATCTACCTCTTTGTCCCCTGCTCCATCTGTCAACCACTTGTCATATGAAGCTTCAATAAAAGGATTTTTGGAAGTGCGGCCGTATGGAATAATTTCCTTATGTAACCAATAACAATAACATTACAACAAAACATAGATATCCCCAGCCGCAAAACACTGCCTGGGGACATTGACACTTGCCCACAGACCTTAAAGGTCTACCACTACCTGGTCCCTATTATTGGACCACACCCAAACAGAGGACATCATACCAACCAATGGTTCCCCACCTGTATGTCACTCACAGATTTTATCCCTATCCAAAGGGTCCCAACCGCCATCACAATACCTACATACTTTTCTTGCCTACATACCCTATATCAGGGAGAGAGGGCGGGACATTTATTCGATGGCTTTCCAACTCCAACTGTTACTGTCCCACCCCTTCCTGCAGTCTAAACTCCTACGCTCCTTCCCATCAACCCGTCTCCTCAACCAATCACCTCACACCTCTCCTTTGAACACATTAACTTAATGCTGTCTGACTCCCCTTCCACCCTGTCATGCCAGCCCTATGCTTCATTCGTTCCTCATAGCTCCGGGCCTTCCTTAGTGACTGAGTGAGTATGAACAGAATGTAATACACCATTTATTGATAGTTTTTTGTATGATGTGGGTTTAGTGACACTTTAATGTTTGATTTATACTTTTAAATGGACTTTAGCTTTAGCCTCAGGTAGGAAGTATTAGTTCATGAACAGCATACGTACCCCCATTTGGACATACCATTTCTCAATCATAAAGGAGTAGCTGATGGGATCAAAGCAGCGTTCCTGATGGACTCATGTATCATCTTGAGAATGTGTAACCTATCTCCTACAGGTTAACGTAAACGGAACTCTTTTCACCCTGAATCATTTGTTTCTGCCTTGCCATGACGTCCGAAGATGTAGTGAGGTCTTGCTCTCAGTACCAAACGCACAAGGTACTTTATCAAAGAAGGTTACCTAGTAACTTTGTAGAAATAAAAACATGTGTATTCCCACTATTGGGTTCAGCCTTTTATCCTTAAAGAACCCAATTAATCAAGAAAAAAAAAGTAATTCTCTGGTAAGGAGGAATTCATACTGATAACCAGAGAGTGTTGATTCAAGAATATCTGTTTGCCTTTTGGGGGAACTGGAAGGATTTCCTGGTGGAGCAATTTTGACCATGCTTCATAGCAGGTTTTTGCCTTACTCTGGATCAACTGTAGGTATAGGATTCTGCAAATGGGGGGTTTCAGCAGCAGTAAAGCCATGGATCCTTAAAGTGTTACTAAACCCACAACAGTAAAATCAGTCTGTATATGCAGTATAGCATGTTTGTTATACTCGCTAAGGGGTTAATCCTGCACATTCTGTAAAAATGCTGTTTGATCCTGTCTTCTCTGATCCTCCACTTCTTCCACTGTCCCCAATCCATCTCATGATAGAACAGAGCCCTTGGAGTCACTCTGCACATGCTCAGTTTGGTGTGTATTGCTGGAGAGGTTTTTTTTGGGAGGGTGCATGTGATCAGCACAGGGCCAATCAGCACTGTCCAGACAGAGGATCAGGGGTCATGCAGCTTCATAGGACAGTCAGAGGAGAATGAAAACCCCTCCTCCAAGCTTTAACCAGTGCTCAGACAGACACTGATAGAAGTCACACCACTGTTATACACTGCTGATGAGAAAAGGTATTTAGCAGTTTATATTTACTAAAATATTTGCATTTCCATGTTCTGTGTACTGTGGGAGACCAGATATAATGAATGCAGGCTCCTGGGTTTAGTAACACATTAAGACCCAACTGTGACCAATAAAGAATGCTTTCCTTTTGTCTTTTTACCTCTCAAAACGCTACTAGTATCATTGTTGCTCTTTAATGGCAAGTGTTAGTAAAGCTAAAGCCTACACTTTTTTTGATACTGTGGGGAAGTGTTAAAACCCCTGTCAGGTACTACTGTCTATACCCAACTAAGGAGGTTTACCTTCACTATTTCTCCTATTGATCATTGTCAGTGGGTCAGAGTCATGGAAAATCAAACAATTCACAGTTGTCACTGAAACAAGAGGCGACAAGAAATCATCTAATGGGGACACATGTACTGGTGACAAGTGTCTGCTTTACTTCAGAGAGATTTAATTTCACTTCCAGTTTTGTTTCCAGGACAAGCAGTGAAGGGAAATCTCCACGAAGGGAGACAACACAAAAAATAATCTGACAGTCCTAACTTATAAAAAAAACTTTTGGCTTCAGATATACTATACGTTGGGAACATGTGTGGTTGTGGTCCATATTTGGCACTGGAACCCAGAGGAGTTTAGCTGTGTGGTCCTAAGCATGGAAAACGCCAATGAGTTCACAAAAGAGCCCCCACAATGAGGTTGAAGGAGTTAGGAGCTTAATTTATGGCCAGAAACTGAAAGCTATTTAAAAAAGAAGCTATTACTTTAACAAAAGAGATGCTAAAGCTAACCAGCAAGTACAGTATGTACAGTATATCCACTAGTAGTGGAACTACATACTCACTGTCTAGCTTTCTTGAACGTATAAGTCGGGCAACCAGCATATTTCGTGGACCTTGACAATTTCTCTATATGGTGATATATGAGGACCACACACACAAAGGGGTGAACCACACATAGTGGTGCACCTATTTACTCACTATACTCAGATGCAGACCCCTTTAATTCCTTTCCTCCGACATGCCCAGGGAAGAAACGTTTCTCTACTGCCCTCCTTCGGCAGCTCACAGAGGCCACACTTGCTGAGGCAGCATATCTGGTTGAATGATCTGCAGCCAGGTAAGAGGCCCTCCACTGTCAGAACCGGTGTGTAGGCAGCAGGCCCAGAGCCTAATAGCACACAGTCTCTCCAAAACATCCACCTACCATAGGGAGCTCCTCCCTGATTTCTACTAGAGATCTGCAGTTCCTTTGGGCTGGGGCTTCATTCTTGGATCCTTCCAACTGTTCACCTATGTTACTAGTGCTACCCTTGTCTTCATTGTGAGATACACAGGATTATCACAGGTAGCTGTGTTCTGTACTGTCTAACTGAAGAAGTGTTTCTCGGCTTGACTCTCTGTTGTTTTAGAGTCTTATAGAGACTATGCTTTACAGCCATGTCACCCTGATTGGGTCACAGAGACATCGATGAAGAGTCCATGTCTGTGCAGCTTCCATTATTCTGTAGTGTATGTATGATTTTTAGCCATCCATTGTTTTTAACTTTGCACCTGTTTAGAAAACTGCAAGCTGCAGTTACTCTACAGTGCCTTAAAAAAGTATTTATACCCCTTGAAATTTTCCATATTTTCTCATCTACAACCAAAAACAAATATATTTTATTGGTATTTTATGTGTTAGTGCAACACTAAATGCCACATAATTGTGAAGTGGAAGGAAAATGATAATGGTTTTCAATTTTTTTTACTTAGAAATATGTGAAAAGTGTGGGGTGCATTTGTATTCAGCCCCCCCCCCCAAGTCAATACTTTGTAGAACCACCTTTCGCTGCAATTACAGCTGCAAGTCTTTTTGGGGATGTCTCTACCAGCTTTGCACATCTAGAGAGTGACATTTTTGCCCATTCTTCTTTGCAAAATAGCTCTAACTCAGACTGGATAGAGAGCATCTGTGAACAGCAATTTTCAAATCTTGCCACAGATTCTCAATTGGATTTAGGTCTGGACTTTGCCTGGGCCATTCTAACACATGGGTTGAAAATGTGGCGCTCAAAAACAAATGATATAAGACAATAAAATCAATATTCTAAAACAATTCATCCAAGTGGGTGAAAATTGATAAAAATAAAGCTGAATTGTGAACAGTTCAAGAGAGGAAAATTCCACCAAACAGGAACTAATCACCATCAACCATGGAAAGATGTAACTGTATCCCATCACCTTCACCCAATAAGACTAACCCTTACCATTAGTGCATGGGTTATGCAAATGTAATAACAATAGGTAATGGCTTGAGTAGTGGTTCCTCCAAAGCAACAACGTGTGACACGGGACGCGAACGAATAACATTATAGTGGCTACCTCGTTGGTTAGAAGCGCTGGTTGCTTCTTATCTTGCATACCTAATCCTACAGAATGTGAGTGTTTTTTTTTATTACTTCTAATAGATCTGCAGTTCCTTTGGGCTAATAAATGCTGAAGTCATTCAAGATGCTTGGGCAATGAACGGTGTCTATTTTATATTTTTATGATTACCGAGCAATGCATAGAAGTGTTTGGTTCTGCCCCATGTTGAGAGGAAGTTTTCCTCATTGTGTTGCTTTGGAGGAACCACTATTCAAGCCCTTACCTATTGTTATTACATGTGCATAACCCATACACTGACGGTAAGGGTCAGTCTTATTGGGTGAAGGTGACGAGATCCTGGTTACATCTTTCCTGTATGACATGGTGGATGGTGATTAGTTCCTGTAGGGTGGAATTTTCCTCTCTTGGACTGTTCACAATTCAGCTTTATTTTTAGACCCCTGATATTCCACTAAAGCCCCCAATGGTGCTCCTAAATAAAATAGTAAAAAAACAAAATTGTAAAAAAATAAAAATAAAATACAATGTTAAACAATTGTAATAAAAGAAAAATAACAAAAATAAAAAAACTACTGACACCGGTGGCGGAACTACCGAGGTCACATTTGCAACCGGGCCCTGGCATTCTGGGGGGATCCCAAGACGTAGATGCAGAATATGTGAAAGGGTTTTGTTGCAGGGCTGTAATAATGAGGAGTTAAGGGTCCCGGGATCAGTGGGAAGGCCCTAGGCCTGGAGGGAAGGGGTTCAGGGGGGGCCCTTCATGGTTTCTTGCACCATGGCCCTGAAGGCTCTAGTTATGCCTCTGGTGTGTGTCTATGGCTGTCTGAGCACAGCAGGGGGAAGAGTGTGAGCAAAGCTGTTTTCATAGACCCTTTTACCTATTATGTGGAGGTGGTATAAGAATCTGATTGGAAGCTCAAGAGACTGCTGTGAGCTGACCTCTGCATAACTACTGATACCACTCAGTGGAGGTTATAACAAGCCATTTTGCCCTGTACACATTTTGTCTCTTTTTTGTATGGTTTACCCTATTAAATATGAGGGGAGGGGAGGGCAGAGGAGCATTGAAAATTAAACAGTTATGTAAGTGGTTAATACATTTGATTAAAGTCCTTAAACAAAATCTTTCGAAAACCAAGCTGATAATATTCCCCCCTGCCTGTGCCCCCTCCATGACTTTCCATCAAGGTCAATAACGCAACCATCAATTCCTCCCCTCACACCAGAGTACTAGGTGTAATCCTAGACTCTAAACTGTCCTTTCAGGCTCAAATCCAAACATAGGCAAAAGCTTGTAGACTTCACTCCCGTAACAGCTCTAAAATTCGCTCCATTTTAACTAAAGAAACTGCAAAGCTATTCATTCACTCTTTCATTATCTCTCGCCTTGACTATTGCAACTCCCTTCTTATAGGTCTACCTCTCCATAGGCTATCCCCTTTTCAGTCTATCATGAATACTGCTGCCAGACTCATCTACACTACCAACCACTCAGTTTCTGCCACCCCTCTCCGACAATCCCTACACTGGCTTCCTATCACCCAGCAAATTAAATTCAAAATACTAACTACAACACACAAAGCCATTCACAACTCTGCCCCAAGCTACATCACCAATCTTGTCTCCAAATATCACCCAAACCGTCCTCTCCACTCCTCTCAAGACTTCCTGCTCTCAAGCTCCCCTGTGTCCTCCTCCCATGCTCACCCCCAGGACTTCTCCAGAGCCTCTCCCATCCTCTGGAACTCTCAACCTCAATCTGTCCAGCTATCTCCTACTGTGACTGCCTTTAGGTGATCTCTAAAAACTTATCTTTTCAGGGAAGCCTATCATGCCTCCAACTAATCTTTTATCACTTCCATCAACTCATCCACCACAGTTACAACTTTCTGTACCGCTTTCCCCACCCTATTAGATTGTAAGCTCTTATGAGCAGGGCCCTCTTAAACCAAAAAAATAAAATACAAGAGGGTTCATTTTATTATATTGTAACTGTACTGTCTCCCTTTTATATTGTAAAGTGCTGCGTAAACCTGTTGACGCTAGTTAAATCCCCTATAATATTAATAATAAGTGGACTTTAACTGAAATGTTAGTGAAAAGCCTTGTTATTGGTTTTGTTAGGATGGAGATAGACTACTAGAATGGATGCATGCATTCCTTCCAGAAGAAAACATTACTTGGTTTTTTGTCCTGTCCTGGCCCTGTGACCAAAAGTCAGGGGGTCTGGTCTGGTCATGTGATCTCTGCTGAAGGTGAGGAACAGAGCTCAGCTGACTGATCTTCAGTTAAGAACATGTAACCAAAATCTTAAGCATTGTCTTCAGTATAGACATTTCAACCCTCTCTCTCATCACACCTTATTTACCATTCAAGCAACTCTTGGCATAGCTTTAGGTTAACATTATGCTTTTACAGACAGAAAATGTAAAACAGACATGCTTAGGCTTTAATAAAAGGAGAATGTCAAAGTAACTTATGTGCCGTATTAACCCTTTACACATGCAGCCAACACAAAACGTATTGTTCCACAGAGCTGCCTCGGTCTCCGGGGACTGTAACGGAACAAAATGATCACCAATTGCTCGCAGTGGGAATCTTTGTCGTCAGATATACAGATTGCTGTGTTGAGCTTTGGTTTTGCCCCAGTTTTGCAGCCCGGGAGACGGTCGTAAACAGAGCCCAAGGACTTTGTTACCCGCCCGATTCCTGTCTTTATATAGATGTCTTCAGATTGCTAAATGAAATCCCCTAAGCATTCCCAATGACTGCAATGTGCCACTTTACAGTGCATTCCGGGGCCCCTCAGGCTCAAGAGAGGAAGCGCTTGATAACGCAACCCTGATTTAGCAAATCCCAACTTTGCAGGAGAAGTTGCGCCTCTTTTGAGCGATGGTGCAGATCTTGACTGTTCAGCTTGTGGCAAAAGTAAATCTTTATTTTGATGTCAGGCATCTCTGTTTGTTTTAGTATAATAAAGGCAACTGCTCAGTCACCATTAATACTTTATATGGCTGTTGAAACTTCTCATTTTTAACGTAAAAAAAGAGAATATTTTTTTACTGATAAATCATTAACACTTTCTCTGCTCAGGAACACAAAGCTCCTTTCTTCCACAGCCAGTGTAGAGTACAAAATGTTGTAACCACTTCCCTACTGGGCCTATTCTGGCACTCCTCTCCTACATGTAAAAATCATAATTTTTTGCTAGAAAATTACTCAGAACCCCTAAACATTATATATGTTTTAACAGAGACCCTAGGGAATGAAATGGTGGTCATTGCAACTTTTTATGTCGCATGCTTTTTGCGCAGCAATTTTTCAAACACATTTTTTTATTCATGAGTCAAAAAAAATAAAAAAATAAAGTTAGCAGGATTTTTTTTGTATAGTGTGAAAGATGATGTTTTGCCGAGTAAATAGATACCTAACATGTCCCGCTTTAAAATTGTGCACACTGGCGGAATGGCACCAAACGTTGGTACTTAAAAATTTCCATAGGCGGCGCTTTACATTTTTTTTTACAACTTACCTGTTTAGAGAGGTTTTTACAGAGGAGATCTTGGGCTAGAATTATTGCTCTCACTCTAATGCTCTAATGTTCACAGCAATACATCACATTTGTGGTTTAAATGGTGTTTACATATGCGGGCGCAACATATATATGCGTTTGCTTCTGCGTGCTAGCAGATGGGGACGCTTTAATTTTTTTTTATTGTTTATTTTACTATTATTTTTTTATGTTGACACTCTCCCTTTATTTTTATTTTTTTGATCACTTGTAAACTTCCCTTGTAATATGAATAGGGCATGATAGGTCAGTGATGGCGAACCTTGGAACCCCAGATGTTTTGCAACTACATTTCCCATGATGCTCATGCACTCTGCAGTGCAGTTGAGCATCATGGGAAATGCAGTTCCAAAACATCTGGGGTGCCAAGGTTCGCCATCACTGTGATAGGTCCTCTTTATGGAGACATCTGGGGTCTATAAGTCCCCAGATCTTGACTCTAGTCTGGAAAGTCTGAAATAAAAAATAAAAAAAAAACATCTTGGCTTCCCAGCCGAGGAAACAACAGTGTTTACATCTGCCGAGGTCGGATGTGACGTCATAACGTTGCACCCAGCCTCCGGAGGTCATAGAGACTGCTGGGGACCATCTGGTCGGGGGTATTCTCTATGGCGAATGGTGGCCGCTGGCCGATTCATTCTCCGGCTCACCGGCCACAGGGCAGCCGCTATGATTGTTTTTACATGACAGGGAATCAGCGGCAGAAAAAGAAGACATCTGAATGCAGCTGCAGGAATCATTCAGATTTAACCACCTAAACCCCAGGACATTATATGATGTTCACCTAAGGTGAAGTGGTTAAACAATGAAAATATTAAAACGATCAGCTAAAGAGGACATCATTTGGGTCAGCTAGGTGACTCTGTACTAATATTCTTCTAGTAATATATTTTTTGTATGTGAAGGAAAAACATGTCAAATTATGCAGGAACAAGGTTCTCATTCTAACATTCACTTACTGAGACACACCTTCAAGTATATGCTTTCTTCCTGCATGATGGGGTTGGGTAGGCCATGTAGAGAAGCATGGACTTTGTGAGTTGAGGGTCAATTCACTAAGCTTTACCACATGCAGTAAGGGCATCATGTTACTAATTTGCATAAATTATTGCATGGGGTAAATTAAGTCCAATTCAATAAAAAGAAAAAAAAAAGATTTTGTGGAAAACAACGAAAAAAATAAAAATTGTCTGTAGATATTTAAAAAAACTGTGCGCTGTCCAATTCACAAACAAGACAGGAACTAAAAAAAGTGCGATATTTACACCACCCTTTTGGCTATGTGTGGTATCAGAAAGAGAGGCCTATTCAAACCCTTAGAAAGGGGCACCGAGAGCCTAATTCCACCCACAGAAAGTTATCACTATTCCACCAGCAGTGGACACACAAAAATGTGGCATTATACATCCCAAGTATAAAAGTATTTTTTTATTTTTTACTTATTAACCACTTCAGCCCCGGACCATTTTGCTGGCCAAAGACCAGACCACTTTTTGCGATTTGGCACTGCGTCGCTTTAATTGACAATTGTGCGGTCGTGCGACGTGGCTCCCAAACAAAATTTACGTCCTTTTTTTCCCACAAATAGAGCTTTCTTTTGGTGGTATTTGATCACCCCTGCAGTTTTTATTTTTTGCGCTATAAACAAAAATAAAGCGACAATTTTTTAAAAAATGCATTATTTTTTACTTTTTGTTATAATAAATATCCCTTAAAAGTATATAAAAAAACATTTTTTCCCTCAGTTTAGGCCGATACGTATTCTTCTACATATTTTTGGTAAAAAAAATCGCAATAAGCGATTATTGATTGGTTTGCGCAAAAGTTATAGCGTTTACAAAATAGGGGATAGTTTTATGGCATTTTTATTAATAATTTTTTTTTTACTAGTAATGGCGGCGATCAGCAATTTTTATTGTGACTGCGACATTATGGGGGACACATCGGACATTTTTTGACACATTTTTGGGACCATTGTAATTTATTTATACAGCAATCACTGCTATATAAATGCAGTGATTCCTGTGTAAATGACACTGGCAGTGAAGGGGTTAACCAGTGGGTGGCAGTGTAGGGGTTAAGTGTTCCTAGGGGTGTGTTACTAACTGTTGGGGGCTGGGCTTTCATTTAGTGAACACTGATCTCTGCTCCAATCACATGGAGCAGAGATCAGCGTCACTAGTTGCAAGGCAGAACGGGGAGATGCTGTTTACAATGGCATCTCTCCATTCAGCCGCTCCGTGAGACGATCGCAGGTATGCCCGCAGCGATCGAGTCCGCGGGACCCGTGACCGGACTCAGCGGGGTCCCGACCAGCACGCAAGTGCGCTGGCGGCGGCGCGCTCGCGATGGCAGGGCGGCATTAAAGATTGGATGTACCTGTACGCCAATATGCCTGCCCGTGCCATTCTGCCGACGTACATCGGCGTGCGCTGGTCGGGAACTGGTTAATTATAATTTTTTTTTAATTAAATCAAAAAGGCATGACACGCAGTGCCAATTAAATTAAAACATTGGCTGAAATTCAACAAAAAAACTTTCAAAAAAAATTATAATTTTCTTTTTTCAAGTAAAAGCTGTTTACAAGAATGCAACAATGGAGTATGTCAACCATAACAATTACTCCAGCTGGAAGTGACCTTTTGAAGTGGCCACTGTAATATAACCAAAAGTATAATACTTTTGGTTATATACACCATTACAACAAGTTAAACTTGGATAGGAACATGAAAAATAATTAAAAATTATAAAAAAAATATAGTCAAGTTTTCTTTAGTTTCTACAAAATAAACATAGGCAGCAGCACAGAACTGGGCCAAAAACATAGAATAATCTAGTAAAGAGCACTTTCAACAGCCCTAGTAAGCCATACCTTTACAATAAAAATGAATTTTTATGAATGTACGGCATGATGGATTTAGAAAAGGAGTGCAACACAATTTAACATCTAATTTCAGACAACAGATCCACATGAAAAAGACCAGGGTTGCACTGATATCACTTTTTTAAGACTGAGTATAAGTACCAATACTTTTTTTCAAGTACTCACCGATACCTAATAAGGATATTTTTTTTAATGTCTTGTGACAGTGGACTGTGTCAGTTGTTTTTTTTTTTTTTTTTGGTGAGATATCGAGGGTCTAAACAGGCCCCTGACATCTCCCCTTTGAGACAGAGAAAGGGACTGAGAGTTTTCCCAGTCCCTTTTTCTGCAGCCTCAGCTTCATTGAAAATCAATGGACAAAATGGCTCCCCTCATTGCCCTATCTGGGTATACATCTCACTCCTAAATATGATGGATTGTGCCAGGCCAATTTCCCTCCTCTCTTCAGGTATCTCACTGACATGCTATCCTCCTGTTCCCACCTCCCGCTAACCTGGTTCCGCAGGATCTCTGTGGTTCATATGACCTACCTCCCAAAACTGTTGTATCTCTTTTGAATATTACCATTCCCAATCGCCTCCTATATATTACGAATTCATCAACACAAGCTAAGGAAATTCGTCTGGGGGGTTCCACACGACCCCGAATCAATAAGCAGACTCTGCGGATCAACAGAGTTCTTTCGGTCCCCAATCTTCAGGCATACTACATGGAAGCGAACATAACCCCACTATCTCACCCTCATAACACATATCAAATGCCGCTATGGGCCACTATTGATCTGGTCGAATCTCACCCTATTCTCATTTCTTCTGTACCCTGGCTCTCCCTCACAAAACGCCCAGACAGATTTGGGCCTTGTATGACACAATCTCTTCGCCTATGGGACTCTGTTAAATTCTCGGCAGAACTACTATCCCCCCCACTTACCATTACTGCGTCTTACTCACTGCCCTTTATTTCCCCTCAGTTGTGAGAATCCTAAACAATTCTCGTGGTGGACGGATAATTGATTCACTGGCGTTCATTCTCTGTTCACTCCTAAAAGAATAATATCATTCGATGTTCTCAGGTCTTCCCATGATATCCCCCTTCGGCGACATTATAGTTGCCTTCAAATTAAACACTTCCTCCAAAAACTCACAAAGGCCTGACCTACCCCATACACCTTGACCCCCTTCGAAAGCATCTGCAGGGCTAAACCTCATTCCCCGGGATTAATATCTTTACTTTACTCCTCAATCATTTCCTCTAGGAAACCCCCAGTGAGATCGTATCATCTCCAATGGGAGAGAGACTTGGGTAAACAGTTGGACCCAGAAGACTAACAGATCATGACAATAGCCCTTACGAAGAGGTCTAGGAATGTTCTCATTCTGGAAAATGCATACAAAGTGTTTTATAGATGGTGTTTTATACCAGTTAGACTAGCTTGTTTTTTTTCCTTCCTATTTCCCTCACTGTTACCAGGGTTGTTCACAGGAAGGTACCATGGCTCACATTTGGTGGACTTGTCCCAAAGTATGTAGACTATGGGTCAGGGTCTACACCTTTCTTCGTAACATGCTCCATTCCAACCTTAAAAGAGACCCCTATGAAGCCCTTCTGTGTAAACCTATCCCTGAAATCGTGCATGCCCAGAACACCAATTGGCCATGCACATTTTTAATGCAACTAAGTTGACCATTGCGAGGGCATGAAAAACCCCAATACTCAGCTTTGAAGCAGTCGCGGCCCTCACCTCTGATACTCACAATCAATTTCTCAGGGTCTGGCAACCATGGATATCATATAACTAATCCTCCAGGTTCAACAGCCTACTTCTTTCTTTCTACCCCCCCCCCCCCCCCCCCGACAACAGACTCTTCCGTCCTTTCTCTCCTCCTTCTCTTTTTTTCTCTCTTATATCCCCCCTTGTCTTCTATAGTCTAACCATTGCCTTTCTTTTTCTGTAGTCGGTCCAGTGAAGATGGTTACAGTGATGAAAAAAAATAAAAATAAAAACCAATTTTCTCTCTAATGCCGCGTACACACGAGCGGACTGTATGGCGTACTTAGTTCGTCATAGAATCCGACGGACAGTCCGTCGTACTTTCGACTGAACGGACTTGACCACACACGGATGCACAAACAGTCCGTCGAAAGCTTGCGCGATGACGTGTACAGCACGTACGATGGGACTAGAAATAGGAAGTCCAAGACACAGCAAAGCACCCTTCCGCTGTGTAAATCCTTTCTGGGCATGCGCCATTTTTAGTCCGTCGAACTAGCATACTGACGAGCGGATTGTCCGCTGAAACCAAAGTACGACGGACAGAATTTAGAAAAATCTGAAATTCTTAGTACGCCGGACTGCACGCTGAAAAAGTCCGCTGAAGCCCACACACGAGCGGATTGTCCGCTGAAATGTGTTTCGACGGACTAAGTACGCCATACAGTCCGCCCGTGTGTACGCGGCATTATCCATAATCAATGTGCAGTTAATCTATGGGGTTTCCAAGCCTTTGCCTACCATACAATATACTCTGGGGCATTAAATTATCTTCATCACAACGTACTGCTGCTGTTTTCTATTGTACTGATGAATATTGTACCATGTATATAACATCCCTTTGTTGGGATCTTCCTCTCCATCTTATGTTTGATGTGACCATCACACTATTGCACTAATCTGTTGAATTTCCTTTTCCACCAATAAAGACTTTGTAAAAGAAAATGAATGGACAGGAGACAGAATTGGCCAAACTATGGAACAAAGAGTAGAAAACAAGTTAAGTAAAAACAACCAGGTCATTTGTTTTGTCCCTTTGAAGTGCTTGGATTGGATATGTCGTTTGTAGGTATATCTTGTTGGGCTAAGTCACTGACTTGGTCTTTTGAGGTCTTGGAGACTTCAGTTCAGGGATGTACAGTCAGGGGAGGCAGAGCCTCACCTGCCATTCACTAAGAAAAAAAACACGATTGAGCTTTGGGGTTCGTAGCTCGGCGACTTGGGCTCACTGAGGGAGTAGGTAGCTGAAGTCCTACCCCACCACTGCTCAAAATTTGGGGCTCCTGCCACCTATGGCTCTGGGGACACGGGGCTCCTTGCACAGCCTGTCAGAAACTGCATACAAAGCGGCCAGTTTAAATACAAGCTGGCACAAGCTTCTTGTCAGAGGCACTAAGCTCAATGGACAGCTTGGAGCCTTGGACCAATGGTAAAGTACCATTGTTCCAAGCTGTCCAATAAAAATGCTGCAGTGGAGGCTGTCCTCTCACTGCAGTGTCATAGAAGGGGGAATGGGTCTAAAAGACAAATGTTCCCTTCCAGCCTAGCCCTTTTAATTTGAAGGAAAAAACATGAGTATAAGATTTACCCATAATCCCATGTTTTTCTCACACAGTTAAGAGGGAGAATGAGAATCTGCTGCTGCTAAAAAGGTACTGTTTTAAACAAGCTAAAATTATATATTATTATGCTATATGTTATAACATAATAATTTATTATTTATCTATTTACTGTGAAATTACTGGTTTGAAGTTATAACTCCAAAGTTCAGTAAATTGTCCATTAAGTCACCTCCTTGAGTACAGTTTTTGAAAATATAGTAAATTACCTTAAAACCAATATATAATAATTATTTTGATATTACTTACTTATGGTAATCAACCACTTGCCACCCTGGCCATTTCTCACACTTCTCTCCTACAAGGAAAAATCATAATTTTTTTGCTAGAAAATTACTCAGAACCCCCAAACATTAGGTATATATATATATTTTTTTTGGAAAACAACTATTTCATGAACAAAAAATAAAAAAACACTAAAGTTAGCCCAATTGTTTGTATAGTGTGAAAGATGACGGTATGCCGCGTAAATGATACCTAACATGTCACACTTTAAAATTAAATAAAAGAGATATAAACAGCTTTAAAGGTGATTAAATCTATCAGTACCCACCAAAACTCTAATACCTTTTGATGCTTATTACCATTAGGGAAGCCAGTCCTGGTTTATATTGATTTTAGAGAAAAGCTCTACAAAAAAAACCCACAAATTTTGATACACACATTCTGTTTTATTAGACCCGTAACAGTTAATTTAAGGTATATAATAGCTTTAACAATCCTCAGCTGATATTATATATGCCTTGGCCGTGGAGCCCTCGACGTGCGATGGCATCAGAATGGTGAGCACTAAAGGCTCTTTGCCGTGCCTTCTCACTTGGAAAAGTGTCCAGGTGAGGTCCAACCTGAAATCAAAGAATAAGAGGATTGTTATTATTTTACATCTTTATAATGATGAAGGGGAAAAAATAACTTGTTATTTATGTACAGTACATAGTTCCAACATATTCCATGGCATACTGTGAATATAATAGAATCAGCCCTTGCACCAGTGGAGTTAACACTCTAATTCATCCTAGCCTTTAAAGGCTTGTAAACATTGCTAATTAACGAGTCTAATGGTCACTAAATAGATTACACTTTGACTTACAAACTAGGCACAACCTCTTTTAGATGTACATTGGATCTGGTCTGAAAATGTGAAACTGTAATTTCCACTACAGCATTTGATCCAGCATTTCAGATACAGATAACTTGCGGTACCTACAAAAACTGTGTTCATCTTCAAAAAAAGCTTCCCTTCTGCTTGGGGAAGACCCGGAATCCTAGCCCAAAGTTCTCTAACAAGTCTCAACTTCATTTCTAATTAACAATAAGCCCTGTCTCTGTATTGGACTAATCTCCACCTCCTATTATTTAACTATCCCATCAAAAAAGCTCTGTGATCAGTAGAGGCTCTGATATCCGACAGTTGAATAATGGAGGTTGGGATTTGGTACCAGGAAGGGGCCGAGGCTTACGCTTAAAACAGAACTCCAGGGAAAAAAAATGTTTTTATATACAAATACAGGTGCTTTCATACCTTATTAAAAAAAAAATGTTGACTTTATTGTACATAGTCCTCTTTCCAGTGAGAAATCCAGCATTCTTTATATCATGAAAGGCCCTCAATCACTATATCCTGGTCACAAATATACTGGCTGATATGCCCCTTTTCCCCCCATCCTTGAATATCCTTGAATACTCTCTATTGTAGTCCATTTAAAAGCAAGCAGTGATGCAAGTATGTTGTTGCTTGCTAGGTGAACCCGAGAGTTTGCCTGCCCAGTCCGAACTGCCTACTTACTGTACTGCGTAGTTAGACTGTTGGGCCAGGAGACTCCTGGTCTGTCCCGTCTCCTATGACCTCACTGACAGAACGGGAGTCTTCATCTTTGCCTGCAGGTTATTAAAATCTCATGACATTCATACTGTGTGGATAATGTATTTGTCAGATGCCAAATCAGGCAAGACTCCTAAAAGTGACCTTTATTGCAAGATTAAAATACATTTACTCACAGACACAATATCAGATTAAGCTCATAAAAATATCAGCGATAGTCAGTCCACTCGGTGAGATACTGTGCTTGGGAGGACACCACCTGGATCCTAGCTTACATCTTTCAAGGGTAGTACCTTCTTCTTTAGAGCCAAACCCTCTGGCTCCTGTATTACCCAGCCAGTGAGGATCCAGGGGATGTCCTTCCAAGCCCAGGAGCACGTGGAGTGGACCGACTAACTCTGATATTTTGATGAGCTTAGTCTGATATTGTGTCTGTGAATGAATGAATGAAAATATTTGTAAAGCGCACAAGGCGCAGTGAAGAGCTTAGTTGTCATCAACTAGAAGAGGAAGGTCTTGAGTTTTTTTTTCCTAAAGGCCTTTTCTTCCAGGCGGATGTTGGTTGGTAGAGCGTTCCATAGCCAAGGTCCTTGGACAGCGAATCTCCGATCCCCCTTCGATTTGTACCGTGCTTTGGGAACGAGGAGGAGATTTTTGTTAGATGATCGTAGACAGTGGTTTGGTGTGTAATGATTTATTTTCTCAATTAGGTATTGAGGAGCGTCTTTATGCACGCATTTGTGGGTGAGGCAGAGGGTCTTGAATGTGATCCGATTCTTTACAGTTAGCCAATGTAGGTTCCTCAGGGAAGGGGAGATTGATTCCCAGGGTTTTTTCCCTGTTATCAGCCTTGCCGCCGTGTTTTGGATAAGTTGGAATCGCACAAGTTGATATTGGGGTAATCCTATATAAAGTGAGTTTGCGTAGTCAAGTCTGTGAGTAAATGTATTTTAATCTTGCAATAAAGGTCACTTTTAGGAGTGCAAAGAATGTAAATTACCACTGACAGCATTTACACAAGGGGTCTACTGTCAGTAGATAACACCACAATTTGTTTTTTTTAACAGTCACAGTTGTTGGACCAAAGTGGGTAGACCTCTTTGTCTTAAGGAAACCCTTAAGACATTTATAAAGGCAGCATGTGATTCAACTTCCATGCAGCCACAGAAACCACAGATATTAGTTTTGGGTGGAATTGGCCTTCAAATTGTATTATGCCAGACTGTGCAAGCAATCCTTAACTGTGTCATGTTGTTTGCGCAGCAGGTCTAAAGATGGCCTAAGCTGAGATGATTCAGTGAATGAACAGCATTCATGCCAATGCAAGCTGAGCTCACACCCCCCCCCCCATTCTGGCGCACGCTGTGTAGAGTTAAGGGTAACAAGCACCCACCTATTCCGATACCCATGACACATACACATTTAGATGCAAATGATTTTGTGAAGCCGTCACTGTGATGCTTGACAGGGTATAATGAGAATTGCTAAATGTTTTATGAGGTCAACATGCAGCTTCCTGAGCAGCTGTCAAACAAGAAAGAATTTAGCAAAGAGTGGAAAAACTTTCGTCACCTCATTATACCCGACAGGCTCGGACTGAGCGCATCCGCCATCAATACGCCGGCCGTTTGGTGTCAGTAATTTGCAGCGGGGAGAAGAAGGAGAAGAAGAAGTGAAGAAAAGAGAATGCAGAGAGAGTGAGAGAGAGAGACGCTGGGGCCTTGGGGGAGGCTGGGGAATAGGATGTTCACTAGGAGCACTTCTCCTCCTAATTGGAAGCAATGGGCATTATCAACCAAGGATTTTCTCCAGCTCCCTGACAGCTAGCGCTAGCGGAATGATAGCCCACTTGTCAGTGTAAAAGGGCCATTAAAAACAAACAATTTTGATTTAATTGGAGGCGTGCACTGGGGGCCCAGGTGAGGTGTCTCCCCCCCTTCTGCCTCCTTTTTGTGCGCTGATGGCTTTAGAAGAACCTGGGAAAAAGAGACGGAATGGAGAGGAGCGCAATGTGTCAGCGGGTGCTGTGACAAGTCTGCGATCTATATGTGTGCGTGTGTGTATATATATTTCTTTTTAAATATTTTTCCCCTGTTTAAATCTATAGCTAGCAATGATTTTAGGAAATTTGATTTCTATATTTCTGATTTTATATAAATAAAATTATTCAGATATTCAATGAATTCAAACTGATCTACACCTGAGAGTCTTGTTCATTAAAAATATCATAGGAAAATAGTTAGTAATGTACACATGTGTGCTGTATACAGTGCCTTAAAAAAGTATTCATACCCCTTGAAATTTTTCACATTTTGTCATGTTACAACCAAAAATGTAAATGTATTTTATTAGGGTTTTATGTGATAGACCAACACAAAGTGTAATAATTGTGAAGTGGAAGGAAAAAAATAAATTGTTTTCCAAATTGTTTACAAATATATGAAAAGTGTGGTGTGCATTTGTATTGAGCCCCTCTGAGTCAATACTTTGTAGAACCACCTTTCACTGCAATTACAGCTGCAAGCCTTTGTGGGGATGTCTCTACCAGCTTTGCTCATCTAAAAGAGTGACATTTTTGCCCATTCTTCTTTGCAAAATAGCTCAAGCTCTGTCAGATTGGACAGAGGGCGTCTGTGAACAGCAATTTTCACATCTTGGCACAGATTCTCAACTGGATTTAGATCTGAACTTTGACTGGGCCATTCTAACACATGAATATGGTTTAATCTAAACCATTCTATTGTAGCTCTGGCTGTATGTTTAGGGTTGTTGTCCTGCTGGAAGGTGAATCTCCGCCACAGTCAAGTCTTTTTCAGACTGTAAGCCCTTGTACACACAGTTGGACATTCTGACAACAAAATCCGTCAGATTTTTTTTGACGGATTTTGTCAGAAACTGGTGTTGCATACACATGGTCGGACAAAGTTGACGGAAAATCCGATCGTTCGGAACGTGATGACGTTCGTTCGTTATGACGGGACTACGTTCAGGCTAATAGCCAATAGCTTTGGTCTCGTAATTTGATCTGAGCATGCGTGGCACTTTGTCCGATTGGAATTCTCTACAAACAATCGGAAAAAGTCAGATTGGATCATGTTGTCAGAAAATGTTATATCCAGCTCTCAAACTTTGTTGGATCGGACATTCCAACGGAAAAAGTCAGATGGAGCCCACACGCGGCCGGATTATCCGACAGCACGGTCCGATCAGACATTTTCCGTCAGAATTTCCGACCGTGTGTACAAGGGCTAAGAGGCTTTCTGCAAAGATTGTCCTGTATTTGGTTCCATCCATCTTCCCATCAACTCTGACCAGCTTCCTTGTCCCTGCTGAAGAAAAGCATTCCCAAAACATGATGCTGCCACCACCATGTTTCACGGTGGGGATGGTGTGTTCAGGGTGATGTGCAGTGTTTAATTTTGGTCTTAACTCACCAGAGCACCTTCTTCCACATGTTTGCTGTGTTCCCCACATGGCTTCTTGCAAACTGCAAATGGGACTTCTTATGGCTTTCTTTCAACAATGGCTTTCTTCTCGCCACTCTTCCATAAAGGCCAGATTTGTGGAGTGCACAAATAATAGTTGTCCTGTGGACAGATTCTCCCACCTGAACTGTGGATCTCTGCAGCTCCTCCAGAGTTACCATGGGCCCTGCTTCTCTGATTAATGCTCTCCTTGTCCAGCCTTTCGGTTTAGATGGACGGCCATGTCTTGGTAGGTTTGCAGTTGTGCCATACTCTTTCTATTTTCGGATGATGGATTGATCAGTGCTCTGTGAAATGTTCAAAGCTTGGGATATTTTATAACCTAACCCTGCTTTAAACCTCTACACGACTTTATCCCTGACCTGTCTGGCGTGTTCTGTGGCCATCATGATGCTATTTGTTCACTAAGGTTCTCTAACAAACATCAGTGGGCTTCACAGAACAGCTGTATTTATACTGAGATTAAATTACACACAGATGGACTCTATTTACTAATTAGGTGACTTCTGAAGACAATTGATTACACTAGATTTTAGTTAGGGGTATCAGAGTAAAGGGGGCTGAATACAAATGCATGCAACACTTTTCAGATATTTATTTGTAAAAAAAAAATTAAAACCAGTTATCATTTTCCTTCCACTTCACAATTATGTGCCACTTCGTCTTGGTCTATCACATAAAATCCCAGTAAAATACATTTACGTTTTTGGTTGTAACATGACAAAATGTGGAAACTTTCAAGGGGTATGAATACTTTTTAAAGGCACTGTATATCCATATAGACATGCTGTATATCTGTGTCATTGGGGACATATTAAATCAGGGAGAGATGTTTAAATGTATTGCTGTATTACCAGGGCCGTCTTTAATATTGATTGGACCCTGGGCAAAAATTTTCTTAGGGCCCCCTCCCCCCCATGCAATTTCACTCTCCACCGTCTCTGAGACATACAATAAATAGCAGCTAGTAGCTAAAAAATCAGTTTACTGTATCGGATCAGGCAGCGATTGAGATTGGTTGCCAGAGGTTACAGTATATCATTACTGCTTACTGACTGGTTGCTAGAGGTTACAGCACTCCAGAAGGCTCACTGATTAGTTGCTAGAGGTTACAGCAAGCACATTTCTGCTTGTTGATTGGCTGCTAGAGATTGCTGTACAGTAATACTGCTCACTGGTTGCTATAGGTTACAGCACATCTTCTCCTCACTGCAGGGGGGCATAATATACCTATGAATGCTGCCTTTATTTACATATAAATGCAGTTGGCCTCAGCTATTTACATATGCATGTCACTGCTATTTACATATGAATGCCAGTATTTACATGTAAACACAGGTCTGCAGGTGAGTCATCTGTACACAACAATAGGGCAGAGCTGGGCAGCATTAGTAGCAGCACAGGACTAAAACTTCAAGGGACAAGGGAATGTAAACTGGGATAGTTGGCAAGTATGAGGTGAGCTGCTTTGGGCCCCACAACAATGACAGGGCCCAGGGCAGCTGCCCCTTTGGCCCTGCCTTAAAGACGGCCCTGTGTATTACCTTATTATAGCACTGGCTCTTTTCTGCAGCATCTTACAAAAAAATGTGAACTTCTCATTGTTAGCAATGTTGCTTATAGGATTGCTGCAATCTTTAAAGCTGAAGTGTGGGCAAAAACTTTATTGGGGTATTAACTAGCAACCAGGAAGGTAGTTCTGTGGATGTGTGCCCCACTGGTGGATGCTGCTTCTTTCTTGAAAAAGTTATTTAGATGCATCCTCTGAAGATTACATCACCACTGAAGTTCCAGATTTAAAACTGACAGTCCCTCACCATGCATCCCCTCAATTCAGAAAACATCTTGTATTCTTTTTAACCTCTTGCAGACTGGCCACTGTACATATACAGCCAGTTCACTCTCCTGTTATTCTGGGAGAATGTACAGGTAAGACCTCGGAGAAATGCGCTCCTGTGCCCACCTGCGCATTCTTAGGTCTTTTGATTGTGCTTTGTTTTTACACAGTGGATTACAGGAAAAAGGTACAGAGCCAATGAGAGTAGTTCTATACCACATGATTGCTGTGACAGCATCATAGAAAGTAAACAAAGACTGCCGTTAGCAGCCGTGTCACCTTTACCTTCAGTTCACACTGGAATTAAAAGCAGGCGTTTGAGCGGCATTAAAAACGCCCCTTAAAGCGGAGGTCCACCCTAAAGTGGACCTTCCGCTCATTGGAATCCTCCCCCCCTCCGGCGCCACCATTGGCACCTTTCAGGGGGGAGGGGGGTGCAGGTACCTGTACAGTACAGGTATCTGCACCCACTTCCGGGATGGCTCTCTGCGGAAAGGGGCGTAGATTACGCCCCTTTCCGAAAGTCCCCCGCTGCCTGCTGGGAAACACAAAGATCCCAGAGGCAGCGGGTCCATCCTTATTGCGCAGCGCGACTCGCGCATGCGCAGTAGGGAACCGGGAAATGAAGCCGAAAGGCTCCACTTCCTGATTCCCATACCCAAGATGGCGGCGGCAGCACCGAGAGACGATCGAGAGATCGGCTACGGGTGCCGACATCGCGGGCGCGCTGGACAGGTAAGTGTCACTATTTTAAAAGTCAGCAGCTGCAGTATTTGTAGCTGCTGGCTTTTAAAAAAAAAAAAAAACGCGGACTCCCGGCGGACTCCCGCTTTAAACACCTATGCAAATGATAAAATGGACGGCACAGTGCTGTTCACACTATGAAAACATGAAACGTTAGTGCCGTGACGCTTCAAAATAGGAGCCTCATGTTGAGTCAGGAGGCGTTTGAAGCCTTTCAACGCCTCCCATTCAAGTCTATGGTAATGCTTCGCAAATGCTCTGGCAGGAAGTTGCGGGGCGTCAAGATTTGTTTATTTCTTGTAATGGAATAGGTGCTTGTGGAGCGGTTTTAACATGCCCTAACGCTCATCAAACACTTCAAAACTGCCCATAGGGCATTTGGGGAGCATTTTAAACTTAACGCTTGTAAAACAATCGTCTGATACCCATACTACCGCTATAGGAGCGTTAGAAATGTGGTCAAGTGTGAACAAGCCCATACTGGCTGGTGATCAAGAATCAAGAAGCCTGATTGGTGTGTGAGAGGAAAGAAAGCCTCCTGACCTCCTTACCACCAGCCAGCACTAGTGCAATCCAGTAACAGTGCCAACAGTATTAAAATCCACCCTTCTAATGTCATTCACCCCCTTGCAGTATATGTCAGCCTCATTCTGTCTCAGATCTGACCTGTATATTAATTCCTCACTTTCCTTATCCTGCACATTGTACATTAGGTCTAAGTCCAGATATGTGTGTGCGCGTCACCGTTCATATGAAAGGGCTGCTGTACCCACAAGAAACGTAGGGCAAGAAGTCTTTTTTTTCCCTTTAAAAAAAAAAATTGCTGCTTCAGCACCATGCAGTTCTGCATGTATTTGCCATTAGCTGGGGGTGCCATCCATTAAGAATTAATGGCACCCCTGCATGTCTGCTAAAGAGCAGAGTGTTTCTGTGCAAATTTGGTAAAATGCGTGATTATGCAGACGTTCCTGACCTGCACATATCTGAACCCAACATCTCTATCCTTCCACTGTATGTGACCTGTACAATAAACTAGTCACCTCCTTCTCTACATTTATTGCATCTAGTGGAGTAATGACAAGATTCATGTTTTAACTCCCTGAACACCAGCAAATGTATTTATTTCCAAAAGCCTGGTAAAAAATCAGATCACCCTGGGATTTCTTGGGGTGCATTTTTATTTACTGTTTCAAAAACAGAAAGTAAGTACAGTGGAACCTTGGTTTATGAGTAACGCGGTTAACAAGCGTTTTGAAAGACAAGCAACTTTTTTTCTTTTTTTTTTTGACTCAGTTTGCAAAATGAGCAGAATTCAAGCTCGGTGCAGTACCACATTTGGCCAGAGGTGCGGGGGCGCCAGGGACACTCGGAACGGGTTGAAGCCATTTGGAAATCCTCGGAATGACTCGGAAATACTCCATTCCCCAGTGTTTCCGAGCGTTTCCGAGTTCAGCCGAGTTGTCCCCGAGTATTTCCGAGGCTGTCCGGCACCCCCACCCTACCTCTGGCCACATGCGGTATTGCATGTAATAGAAGTCAATGCAGAATGAATTATCTTCGTTTCCATTGACTATGGGGAAACTCACTTTCATATGCAAGTGCTTTGGATTACAAGCATTCTCCTGGAACAGATTATGCTTGTAATCCAAGGTTCCACTGTAATTACATTTTTCTAATGTTGTGTTTTTTTTTTCCTTTTTCTAGTAAAAAATAGAAACCTGGTGGTTATTAACTTAGTTGTAATCTGAACAAAGCACATATATATGTAGTGTTTACTTATCTCTCTCCAAAGAGTGTAATTTCACTTCGTTCCTCAGTATGAGTCACTTCTGAAAAGTTGTCCTCACACCAGAGATAAAATGATGACTGGGTAGGGAGCTCAGCTCACAACACACCTTTGCATTGTTCCTGTGCCGTGAGTGAAGGGGGGTGTGTCCCTTTTCTCCAATCAGCTCTCACACACTGTACAAGAGCTCTAACTGCAGCTCCCTGCCCCCTCCTCTGAGCTACTGACAGATGCAGAATGATTTTATCTGAATTCTGCACTTTGAAAGGATGGAGAAATGAGAAGACTGCAGATAAAGAAGTACAACTAATGCAGGAAGATTTGTTTCATCTGTGTGTACCATCTGAGGCTATTCACTTCACTGGGTGTATGAGAGGGTTTGCAAGCAATTTAAATAGCCCAAAAATAAAGCTTTAACTGTCTCAAAAAATAATACATAATTCATTGTTGCATGATGGTAAATGTTAGGGAGCGAAGTGCTGGTAGTGAGCTGGTTAAAGAATACATGTCCTGTGATTAGACAAGAGGCATAGGAACATCACGTCATGCCCCCTTTTACATTCATGACACAGGATTCCCAAATCACTTTGGGATTTTTAAATAAAGCAGTTAGTTGTCAGCAGAAAAGTTATCTGCTGTCAGACACTGTTTGATTGAAACCTCAGACAGAAATGTCTGAAGTGAGGGGAGGAGTCACTGCTTTGACTAATTCATTTGCTTAAATTTCATCTTAAGCTATTGAGCTCTGTCAATAAAAAGGCTTCTCTGATTTACACACACATACAGGTTTGAGGTTGTGTCAGTTTTTTGCACTGCATATTTGCATATTTACAGTATGTTGACTACTTGTATGGTAAAAGGAGACAAATCTCCCTATCAGAGCTCCGATGGCTGTAAAAACCCAAAAGGGGTTCTGATCCTTCCCCCTCCCTATCCAAAAAAAATAAAATAATACTCAATATTTTAACTTGCATAGGAAAAAGAGTTTGTCTACAGCCTCTTGTTTTCTGTGGAGTGTCCTGCATGGCTTCCCTGGTGTACCTGGTTGTGATGATAGCAGATGATGAGATGTTGCTGTGATTAACGGTTTTGATCACATGACATCAATATCACAAAACTTATTGCAGCTTTAAACCGCAATGTCATCTCTTCGAGTCTGAGTTATTGTTGTTTTCTCATGTGTCCCATACACCAACAAAATGACAGTACCAGAACTGAAAAAATGGGACCCCAATAAAAAACAATGTAATGAAATTTGTGTGCCATTTCCTTATGCGACCCTTTGGGATACAGTACACACCAGCCACCTTCTTCCACATTTGCAGTGAGTAAAATAAGTATTTCATCCCTAAGGAAAACATGACTTAGTACTTGGTGGAGAAACCCTTGTTGGCAAGTACAGAGGTAAGATGTTTCTTGTAGTTGGTTACCAGGATTGCACACATCTCAGGAGCGATTTTGGTCCATTCTTCTTTACAGATCTTCTCTAAATCCTTAAGGTTTCTTGGTTGTCGCTTGGCAACACAAAGTTTCAGCTCCCTCCATAAATATTCTATAGGATTAAAGTCTGGCGACTGGCTAGGCCACTCCATGACCTTAATGTGCTTCTTCTTGAGCCACTCCTTTGTTGCCTTGGCAGTAGAGCTGCACGATTAACCACTTTCAGACCGGACCATTTTGCTGGTAAATGACCAGAGGTCTTTTTACACTTTGGCACTGCGCTGCTTTAACTGGTAATTGCGCGGTCATGCAATGTTGTACCCAAACAAAATTTGCGTCCTTTTCTTCCCACAAATAGAGCTTTCTTTTGATGGTATTTGATTGCCTCTGCGATTTTTATTTTTTGCGATATAAACGTAAAAAGACCGCAAATTTTGAAAAAAAATGATATTTTCTACTTTTTGTTATTAGAAAAATCCAATAAACTCAATTTTAGTCATACATTTAGGCCAAAATGTATTCAGCCACATGTCTTTGGTAAAAAAAAAGTCAATAATTGTATATTTATTGGTTTGCGCAAAAGTTGTCACATCTACAAACTAAGGTACGTTTTCTGGAATTTACGCAGCTTTTAGTTTACGACTGCCTATCTCATTTCTTGAGGTGCTAAAATGGCAGGGCAGTACAAAACCCCCCCAAATGACCCCATTTTGGAAAGTAGACCCCCTAAGGAAATTGATAAGAGGCATGTTGAGCCCATTGAATATTTTATTTTTTTGCCTCAAGCGATTGAATAATGACAAAAAAAAAATTTTTTTTTTTTTTTTACACAAAGTTGTCACTAAATGATATATTGCTCACACATGCTATGGGCGTATGTGAAATGACACCCCAAAATAAATTCTGCTGCTTCTCCTGAGTACGGGGATACCACATATGTGGGACTTTTTGGGAGCCTAGCCGCGTACGGGGCCCCGAAAACCAAGCACCGCCTTCAGGCTTTCTAAGGGCGTAAATTTTTGAGTTCACTTCTCACTACCTATTACAGTTTTGAAGGCCATAAAATGCCAAGATGGCACAAAACCCCCACAAATGACCCCATTTTAGAAAGTAGACACCCCAAGCTATTTGCTGAGAGGCATGTTGAGTTCATGGAATATTTTATATTTTGCCACAAGTTGCGGGAAAATTACAAACTTTTTTTTTTTTTTTTTTTTTTTCACAAAGTTGTCACTAAATGATATATTGCTCACACATGCCATGGGCATATGTGAAATGACACCCCAAAATAAATTCTGCTGCTTCTCCTGAGTACGGGGATACCACATATGTGGGACTTTTTGGGAGCCTAGCCGCGTACGGGGCCCCGAAAACCAAGCACCGCCTTCAGGCTTTCTAAGGGCGTAAATATTTGACTTCACTCCTCACTACCTATTACAGTTTTGAAGGCCATAAAATGCCAAGATGGCACAAAACCCCCACAAATGACCCCATTTTAGAAAGTAGACACCCCAAGCTATTTGCTGAGAGGCATGTTGAGTCCATGGAATATTTTATATTTTGCCACAAGTTGCGGGAAAATTACAAACTTTTTTTTTTTTTTTTTTTTTTTCACAAAGTTGTCACTAAATGATATATTGCTCACGCATGCCATGGGCATATGTGAAATGACACCCCAAAATAAATTCTGCTGCTTCTCCTGAGTACGGGGATACCACATATGTGGGACTTTTTGGGAGCCTAGCCGCGTACGGGGCCCCGAAAACCAAGCACCGCCTTCAGGCTTTCTAAGGGCGTTACAGTTTTGAAGGCCATAAAATGCCAAGATGGCACAAACCCCCCCCAAATGACCCCATTTTGGAAAGTAGACACCCCTAAATTTAGGGGTACACTAGTGAGACTAGGTAATAAATGGCGGGTGCCCTGAAACTATAAAAAAATAACTAACCAACCAGCGTCACCTGTAACAGTTATATGGTGATCACTGGTGAAAGGGTTAACTAGGGGGCAATCAGGGGGCTTTATGCGGTAGTATATGGGGGTCCCTGGCGCTATAAAAAGCTGCGGCGAACCTAAATACCTACTTGCCTAACTAGCGTCACCTGTGACACTAATACAGCGATCAGAAAAACGATCGCTTATTAGGCTGGGTTCACACTGGAGCGATGCGGGAACGCCACGAATGCGCGGCGGGTTCCCGCATCGCATGCCTCCCGGCGGCAGTTCACACTGCCCTATGCGAACTGCTGGGAGTGTCAGTGAAATGTTACTGACACCCCCAGATCAGTTCGCATATCGCAGTGCGATCTGCAAACTCGGATCGCATGGTGTGAACACCCATGCGATCCGATTCTGCTGCGGGCCAAAAAAAGGGTCCCGTGCGAATTTGCGGCGGGTGCGGCGGGTGTGGCGGGTGCGGCGAATGGCTGAACTCGAATCGCACAGAGATCGGATGTGATTTGCACTGCAGTGCGAATCACATCCGTTCTCAAACCGCTGCAATCTGAACCCAGCCTTAGTGACACTGGCGACGGGGGGTGATCACGGGGTTAAACCTTTATTGGGGGGGTTAGGGGGGTACCTTAGAACTAAAGGGGGCTAACCCTAACTGCCCTAACAGTTATTAGTCACAAATGACACCCGCCGGGTGATCAGGGGGTTAAACCTTTATTAGGTAATAAATGGCGGGTGCCCTGAAACTATAAAAAAATAACTAACCAACCAGCGTCACCTGTAACAGTTATATGGTGATCACTGGTGAAAGGGTTAACTAGGGGGCAATCAGGGGGCTTTATGCGGTAGTATATGGGGGTCCCTGGCGCTATAAAAAGCTGCGGCGAACCTAAATACCTACCTGCCTAACTAGCGTCACCTGGGACACTAATACGGCGATCAGAAAAATGATCGCTTATTAGGCTGGGTTCACACTGGAGCGATGCGGAAACGCCGCGAATCCGCGGCGGGTTCCCGCATCGCATGCCTCCCGGCGGCAGTTCACACTGCCCTATGCGAACTGCTGGGAGTGTCAGTGAAATGTTACTGACACCCCCAGATCAGTTCGCATATCGCAGTGCGATCTGCAAACTCGGATCGCATGGTGTGAACACCCATGCGATCCGATTCTGCTGCGGGCCAAAAAAAGGGTCCCGTGCGAATTTGCGGCGGGTGCGGCGGGTGTGGCGGGTGCGGCGGGTGCGGCGAATGGCTGAACTCGAATCGCACAGAGATCGGATGTGATTTGCACTGCAGTGCGGTGCGAATCACATTCGTTCTCATAAACCGCTGCAATGTGAACCCAGCCTTAGTGACACTGGCGACGGGGGGTGATCACGGGGTTAAACCTTTATTGGGGGGGTTAGGGGGGTACATTAGAACTAAAGGGGGCTAACTCTAACTGCCCTAACAGTTATTACAGTCACAAATGACACCAATGCAAAAAAAAAAAAAAAAAAAAAAAAAATGACATTGGTGTCACTGTGACTGGGGGGCAGGGGTAATTGGGGGGGTGATCGGGGGGTAAAGGGGGGGTGTGAGTGTGCCTGGCATGTTCTACTGTGTGTGGGATGTGTTGGTGCAACTCACTGATCCGCTCTCCTCCGTGTCGGAACGAAAAATACCGACACGGAGGAGAGAATACATCACTTCCTCTCCTGTGTTTACATTACAGGAGAGGAAGTGATGTCACCGGGGATTTCTATTCGTCGGGAGCGATCGCGAGGGGGTGGCCATGAATGAATGGCCGTCCCCTCGTCCGGGATCGCTCCCGAACGAAAACCGACCGCCGCAGGCACCGGGCGGGGGCCCGATCGGGCCCCCGACCCGCGGGAGGCAAATCACGTACATGTACGTGCTTATGCCTGCCCGTGCCATTCTGCCGACGTACATCGGCGTTAGGCGGTCGGCAAGTGGTTAATCGTTAAAAAATTGCGATCTCGATTCACCCCCCCTGACAATCTCTCCTGCTGAGAGTAGTCGATTCTTTCATATAAACAAGTGGAGAGATTATCTGCTCACTGTCAACAGAAAGCATCCCGGGCAGTCTGCCAAGTTTAGAACTTGAAACATTGTAACTAAGGCTTACTTCTTAGATCAAAGGGATAGAACTTCTTGTGTAAACAAATAATCTGGGCAGTCTGCCAAGCTTTCAACAACTGTAAATTTAAGTTTAAGTTTAACCACTTAAAGTCTAAATCTTCTTTCTTAAGTTAAAATCAATATTTTTTGCTAGAAAATTACTTGGAACCCCCAAACATTCTATATATATATATATATATATATATATATATATATATATATGTATATATATATATATATATATATAAAATATTTTAGCAGAGACCCTAGGGAATAAAATG
The DNA here is from genome assembly GCF_037356315.1 of Lithobates pipiens. Lineage (NCBI taxonomy): Eukaryota > Metazoa > Chordata > Amphibia > Anura > Ranidae > Lithobates > Lithobates pipiens. The sequence continues at coordinate 139,443,181 of NW_027507685.1, forward strand.
GTAATTGCTGCAAAATTTTATGTCACACTGTATTTGCCCAGCGGTCTTTCAATTGCAATTTTTTGGGAAAAAATACACTTCAATAAAAAAAAAAAAAAAAAACGAAACAGTAAAGTTAGCACAATTTTTTTTGTTTTAATTTGAAGATTGATGTTACGCTACGAGAATCGTGAGAGAATCGTGATCTATCTTCTAAGCAAAAAAATTGTGATTCTCATTTTAGCCAGAATCATGCAGCTCTACTTGGCAGTATGTTTTAGGTCATTGTCATGCGGGAAGTCCCATCTATGACCCATCATCGGTGTTCTGGCTGAGGGAAGAAAGTTCTCATCCAAGATTTTACAATACATGGCACTGTCCATTGGACCCTCAATGCGGCAAAGTCAGCCTGTACCTTTAGCAGAGAAACGGCCCCAAATAGTGTTTCCACCTCCATGCTTGACTTTAGGGATGGTGTTCTTAGGGTCATAGTCAGCATTTTTCTTCCTCCAAACACAGTGGGTCGAGTTAATGCCAAACAGCTCAATTTTGGTCACATCTGACCACAGCATTTCTCCCAATCCTTCTCTGAATCATTTAGATGTTCATTGGCAAACTTCATAGGGGCCTGAACATGTGCCTTTTTGAGGAGGGGAAACTTGCGGGTGCTGCAGGATTTCAATCCATGGTGGCATATTGTGTTACCAATAGTTTGTTTGGTGACTGTGGTCCTAACTCCCTTGAGATCATTCACAAGCTCCTCCCGTGTAGTTCTGGGCTGATCTTTCACTTTTCCCATGATCATCCTTACCCCATGAGGCGAAACTTTGCATGGAGCTCCAGACCGAGGGAGATTGATAGTTATTGTATTTCTTCCATTTGTGAATAATCACATGAACAGTTGTCTCCTCACCAAGCTTCTTGTTGATGGTCTTGTAGCCCATTCCAGCCATGTGCAGGTCTACACTCTTGTCGCTGATGTCCTTAGACAACTCTTTGGTCTCACCCATGATGGTGATTTTGAATGAAAGAGATTCTGAGGACAGGTGTCTGTTATACACATAACAAGTTGTCATTAGAAGCACCATCTGACAGGACTAATCTGTGTACCACACAAGCACATACTGTAGCTAGACTGTGGAAGCCAGAACTATTGTTGGTTGGTAGGGGATCAAATACTTATTTTACTTACTGAACTGCAACTCAATTTATAACATTTGTACCATGTTTTTTTCTGGATTTTTGGTTGATATTCTGTCTCTATCATTTAAAATACACTTACGATAAAAATGAAAGCCCCTTTATCTCTTTGTGAGTGGGCAAATCTACAAAATCTGCAGGGGATCAAATAATTATTTTCCCCTTGTCATTGTGCCATACTAGCATTTTGCTCTTACAGTCCATGCATGCCTCATTATAATATTTGGAAAACAATTGGCCAAGAAACTAACCTATAAATTCTGCATGGGTACCAAACCAAGGAAGCTGTTTTTATTAACAGATTAAAAAAAAAAAAGTCATAAAAAAACAAAAGTTTACCAAATTGGGGTATATAGCCCACCGACCCTTTATAAACAGCCCCCAAGGTAGATGACTTCTCGTGGAATATATAAGTGAACTGACAGTGTTTTTTGCATATTTGCTTGGGAGTTGTTTTTTTTAAAGGTAGTGTGGTGAGAAGCTGCCAACATCTGAATACCTTTTACGAGATCTTTATGTCAAGATTTCACCATGAAACATCATATTTCAGGGTCTGCCTAAACTTAGTGGATTGTCAGCAGAAGAGAGTGACACAGCAGGGTAGGATTGTGTTTACAGGTTTGTTAATAGTCTCCTGTGTCTTCATATGCACTGTCAGGGTTGTGCGCATAGTGACACATAGAGAAGCAGCAGACATCCTGTACCAGGCGCACAGTACTGTCTATACCTTACCTGTCCTTATTAGACGGGAGCCGTCTGTCCACTCTTTCTTACTGCATCTGACAGATAAGAAGTTTCCACACAACTGAAATTCACTTTTTTTATATTGGCAGAAGCTACCTGTCTGTAAAGTGCAGCTCGCAGGAAACGGATGATTCCAGGGGGGCCCTTAAAGGATAAGTGCGCTTGCAAGAATACATTAGCTCCTTCAATTTATGCATGCAAATGTAGTAAGTTTGGAGATATGACTTTTTTGCATTTTCACTTTATTTTGATGTCTTTTGAAATCCACAGATCAGCCATAACTTTATGACGACTGACAGGTTAAGTGAATAGCATTGATTACAGTGCATCGGGAAAGTATTCACAGCGTTTCACTTTTTCCACATTTTGTTACCTTACAGCCGTATTCCGAAATGGATCAAACTCATTATTTTCCTCAAAATTCTACAAACAATACCATATAATGACAATGTGAAAGAAGTTTGTTTGAAATCTTTGCAAATTTATTAAAATTCCCCATATTCACAGTCTTTGCCATGGCGCTCAAAATTGAGCTCAGGTGATCCTATTTCCACTGATCATCCTTGAGATGTTTCTACAACTTGATTGGAGTCCACCTGTGGTAAATGCAGTTGATTGGACATAATTTGGAAAGTCGTACACCTGTCTATATAAGGTCCCACAGTTAACAATGCATATCAGAGCACAAACCAAGCCATGAAATCCAAAGACAGTATTGTAATGAGGTACAGATCTGGGGAAGGGTACAGAAACATTTCTTCAGCATTGGAGGTCCCAATGAGCACAGTGGTCTCCATCCTCCATAAATAGACGTTTGGAACCACCAGGACTCTTCCTAGAGCAGGTTGCCCAGCCAAACTGAGCGATTGGGGGAGAAGGGCCTTAGTCAGAGAGGTGACCAATAACCCAATGGTCACTCTGACAGAGCTCCAGCGTTTCTCTGTGGAGAAAGGAGAATCTTTCAGAAGAACAACCATCTCTGCAGCACTCCACTAGTCAGGCCTGTATGGAAAGATGAATGCAGCAATGTGCAGAGACATCTTTGATGAAAACCTGCCACAGAGCGCTCTGGACCTCAGACTGGGACCAAGGTTCATATTTCAAGTGGACTACAACTAGAGGTCAACCGATATGGGTTTTTCTCTGGCCGATGCCGATGCCGATATTTAGAAATCATGGCGGCCGATAGCCGATATATGATGCCGATTTTTTTGGGCCGATATGTTAGGCCGATTTTATTTTATTTATTTTTTTCCTTTTTTATTTATTATTATTATTTTTTTAATCCCCCTTGATCTAACACACCTTTCCCATTGGGGCGTTTTTCAGGCGCTTTTGGGCTAAAAATAGCGCCTGTAAAGTGCCTGCAAAATGGCTCCCCTGCAGTCTGTGTGAAAGACAGAGTGCTTTCACACTGAGGCGATGCACTGGCAGGATCTTAAAAAAAAATCCTGCAAGCAGCACGTTTGGAGTGTTGTATACCGCTCCTCCACCACTCCTGCCCATTGATATGAATGGGCACCACTGCCGAAGCGCATGCAATGCGATTTGGCAGCAGTGCTTCATGGGCGCATTTAACCTGTTCCTTGGCCGCTAGCTGGGTTTATATGTGCCCCACTAGCAGCCAAATAGCACCGCTAAAATGATGGTAAAGAGCCGCTAAAACTTGCGTTTTACCATCAACGCTCCAGTGTGAAAGCAGCCTTCATAAGTGATACAGAAAATTTCTTACATTTAAACATTTATTAAACAAAACAAACCTTCAATCAGTTTACTTGTATGTATGATTTAGATTAAAAAAAAAAAAAAAAAAAACCTATGTATTAAATAAAAACAGGTAGTCAAAACTTTTGGACGAAAAAAAAAAAATGGGCTAACTTTACTGTTTTTATTTTATTTTTAAATAGTGTATTTTTTTCCCAAAAAAATGCATTTGAAAGACCTCTGTGCAAATGCCGTGTGACATAAAATATTGCAACAACCGCTATTTTATTCCCTAGGATCTCTGCTAAAAAAATATATATAATTTATGGGGGTCTAAGTGATTTTCTGGCAGAAAATACAGGATTTTTACTTGTAAGCAACAAGTGTCAGAAAAGATTTAGTCTTTAAATGGTTAAACTGAGAACTTCTACACACAGAGATGACTTCATTCATTCAAGTGTAAACATTGTATCATTTAGTTCTTTTCTTGGCAGTCTGCCCAGAGAGGAGGAAAGTGTTGCTATGACGACTCAGGCAACTCACACTGACTTCTATACAGAAGTCATTTCAAAGTCCCGCTGTAGTTCTAAATCGGCTTTTTATCGGCACAATCGGCCGATGCCGATTATTTAAAAAACGGCAAATATCGGCCGATATATCGGCCGGCAGATATTTCGGTCGACCTCTAACTACAACCCCAAGCACAAAGCCAAAATAACAAAGGAGTGACTACAGGACAACTGTGTGAATGTCCTTGAGTGGCCCAGCCAGAGCCAACACTTGAACCCCGATTGAACATCTCTGGAGAGATCTGAAAATGGCTGTGCACTGATGCTCCCCATCCAACCTAACGGAGCTGCCAAAAAATAGGTGTGCCAAGCTTGAAGCATCATACTCAAAAAGACTTGAGGCTGTAATTGGTGCCAAAGGTGCTTCAACAAAGTATTGAACAAAGGATGTAAATACTTATGTACATGTGATTTTTTTTTCCTTTTTTTTTTTTTAATACATTTGCAAAGATTTCAAACAAACTTCTTTCATGTTGTCATTATGAGGTATTGTTTGTAGAATTTTGAGTAAAATAATGAATTTAATCCATTTTGGAATAAGGCTGTAAGATAACAAAATGTGAAAAAAGTGAATCGCTGTTCATACATTCCGGATGCACTGCATCTCATAACAATGGCTTATGAAAGTCAGTGGGATATACTGTATTAGGCAGCAAGTGAATATGTTGTCCCTGAAATGTGCTGAAAGCAGAAAAAATGGGCATCACAGTTTGTTGTGTATGGGGCTACACAGCTGCAGACCTGTCAGGATACCCATGCTGGCACAATGGCCGCATGAGAATCAGAAGTGGACCACTGAGCAATGAAAGAAGGTGGCCTGGTCTGATGAATCACATTTTCTTTTACATCATGTGGATGGTGTGTGTATCACTTAACTGGGGAAAATATTGGACCAGGATGCAGTATGGGAAGTGGAGGCAGTTAGATACTTTGGGCAATGTTTTGCTGGGAAAGCTTAGGTCCTGCCATTCATGTGGATGTTAATTTGACACGTACCACCTAACTAAACATTGTTGCTGACCAAGTTCACCCCTTCATGAAAACAGTATTCATGATGGCAGTGGCCTCTTTCAGCTGGATAATGCACCCTGCCACACTGCAAAAATGGTTCAAGATTGGACCGAGGAACTCAGCCACAAATTCCAAATTCTCCATATCCTAATCCAATGGAGCATCTGTGGGATGTGCTGGAAAAACAGGTCCGATCCATGCAGGCCCCATCTCGCAACTTTCAGCACATAAAAGATCCTGCTATTGACAGCTTGGTGCCAGATACCACAGCATACCTTTAGAGAACCAGGTCCATACCCCGACAGGTGAGGAAGAGAGTGCTAGGATGGGAAACCTCATATAGAAAGCTTGTGCAATGAGGTTGATAATTCTGTGGATGGGGAACTGACAGACAACTGTGTAAAAAGCACTTGGAGGGCATCAGTCTAAGCCCTTGTACACACGGTCGGAGAATCCGTCGGAATGTGTCCTATCGGACCGTGTTGTCAGATAATCCGACTGTGTGTGGTATGCATCGGACTGATTCCGTCGGAATATCCGTCGGACCCAATTTTCCAACTTGTTGGAAATATTTCCAGACAAACTGGTCCGATCGGACATACTCCGATCATGTGTAGAGAATTTTGATCGGACCAAGTGCCACGCATGCTCAGATCAAATTCCTACATCAAAGCTATTGGCTACTAGCCTGAATGTAGTCCCATCGTAATGAAATTACGTCATCACGTTCTGAAAGATCAGATTTTTCTACAACTTTGTCCGACCGTGTGTATGCAACAGTTTCGGACAAGATCCGACGGGAAAAATCCGACGGACAAAATCCGATGGATTTGGTTGTCGAAATCTCCGACTGTGTGTACAGGGGCTAAGAGCTGTTGTGGGTGAGAAAAGGCCAGCATGGACTCTGCATTACTTCCTGAAGTAAGTACTGAAGTAAGTAAGCACAATATGGTTTTTCTTTTACTGCTGAAGTGAAGCTATACTTTCAGTTAACTGAGCGCAAGAAAATAAATGTGGGGCCACTAATCCTTCAAAGAGGCTATACTGTATGGTGCCTTCTTGCCATAGAACTACCATCTTTGCACATCCCCTGTCATACTAACCAATGTTACTGCTTCTAAGTGCTGTCGTATTTGTTCTATCTAAGCACACAGTGAGATCAGAAACTGCAGGAAAACTTACATTGCCAGTTGGTGCTGGTGATGGGAGATGGTGCAATAATAAATTATATCAGAGCAGAAGAGGGCAAAACCTCTGGCTGAAAGCTACAAAGGCAAGATTCTTCCACCAGGGCCATTTTCATTTATTTATGTTATGCCAATAGCACAATATCGATGAAAATAACATCAAGGAAGCAAAGGGCATTGGTAAAGTATACATTCAAATTATATACTGTATATTTTGGCCACGCTCAGGTCAAAAAAGGAAATCGTATCATTGGTTCTCTTCCACTAGTGAGCAAAGATGTTTAAAATAAGTAGCTGCTAAAATCACTAATTATAACCAAGGAACACTTAAGAAGTCAACAGGTTAAAAGTGTGCTTGTACAACTGATCGCAATTTGACACCTACGGGTACTTTTAGTAATCATATCTACCATACCAATCCCTCTCCCTAAGCTGAGCATTTTACTAATAGTACAAGCTTACTGAAACTGCAGGGCTCCAGTAATCACCATTGTACAACCTTCCTGTCACTGCAAAATGTAATCTTTAAAATTGCAAACCAGCCAGTGCATCTTCTGCACATATGTGAAAACTTGGGGAAATGTCTGGGGAACCTACGCTAAGGACTTGCTGGGAACTTTGGTCCGCTATAGAACGCTGATTCGTCAGAAGATACCTGAAAAATGAACTTCTCTCTGCTCTTGGAGCACCACTAAACTTGGACTTTCCTCTAGGCCCTTGTACACACGGTCGGACATTTTAACAACCAAATCCGTCGGATTTTGTCCGACGGATTTTGTCTGACGGATTGTGTCCGAAACTGTTGCATACACACGGTCGGACAAAGTTGTTGGAAAATCCGATCTTTCAGAACGTGATGACGTAATTTTGTTACGATGGGACTACGTTCAGCCTAGTAGCCAATAGCTTTGATGTAGGAATTTGATCTGAGCATGCGTGGCACTTTGTCCGATCAGAATTCTCTACACATGATCAGACCAGTTTGGAAAATTGGGTCCGACGGATATTCCGACGGAAACAGTCCGATGCATACCACACACAGTCGGATTATCCGACAAAATGGTCTGATAGGACACATTCCGATGGATTCTCTGACCGTGTGTACAAGGGCTAAGAGACCTGTGCAAGTAAATGGGGGCAGCCACAGTTAAATTCAGTTAGGAAAATACGTTACTGCATGTTATACATGTTCTGCCAAAGTTCAGTAAAGTTGTCACAACTGCTGAAGGCCTGGTCTGAAGTTACTCAAGGGGTGCATGTGGGGTCCTGGTGTTTCTCTGAAACAGCACATAGGGCGAAAAGACGCATGGGAAGCACTTTTACATAAACCTATAGCAGATGTTACCTGTCGGGAATGAACCCTAATTACCCACATTTTTATGACGACAAAGCAAACTATAGCATGGTCATGGGAAACACCAGTTCTGAGTTTACAGCACGCTCATTAACGAAAAGTTGACAGCGATCCTTGAAGACAAGTACAACAAATTTCAATGGATTTGGCAACCATGGATAGACTACATCCTGCCTTCTCAAAAGACCTCCCAATTCCTAGAACTGTGAAAGTTCCACTTGATACAGCTTAAAGCCCCCGGGGTGCCTGATTCCCTCTCTTCTCCATTTCTCTTCCCTCTATTTCTCTTCATTTTTTTCTTGTTGCTTTTCTTTACCTACTTCCACACCTCTTTGTTTAGCTCCTGTAGGCTCTGGATAAACATCGCAGGGCATGGTAGATTATTCTTCTTTTTTTTTTTGTGCCAGGCCCCTTGTTCATATTTTTCATTTGAGTTATAGAAGCATTGGGATATGGGCCTGATATTGATTAGATTGCCTAGATGTAGTCCTTATAAGCAACTTTTGTGAACAAAACACCTTCTGTTACAGATGCTCAACCTGCATTTACAAATAGGTATTTAATGAGTCCTGCTTTACTTATGTCATTTCACACTATCAGACCATTGCTGTTCTTACTTTACATTTGCTGAGCAATATTTGTACAAGGTGTATTGTTACTTCATGTTTCCGTTTCTTTATGTACCACTTTTACCTCTTTAGTTTTTTTAAATGAAAAATCTCAATAAAATTTAGTAAAAGAACTAGCACATAGGGGTTAGTGTTATTGGGAGTGAGGTAACAGAAGTACGCTGACTGGCGGAGTGGGCATAGGCTCTGCATGCCCCTTCTAATGCAACACATGCTCCTGTACAAATGTGTAGGACAAGGGACAACATCTTCTGGGGGTACTCCGCTTGCAACACTACAAACAAGTGGCTCATCTCTAAGTTGGAGGACTGCGTTAACGTTTGATTTTCCACAAGACCATGTCCCTGCCTGGTCCTGGGCATTGATGAGGTGTTACCCCTGTGCTAGTATAAGTGACCCTGGACACTGCCTGGCATAGCCCAAAGTAGTCCGTCCATGTGGCCTAGAACTTGGCGCCCAACAAGTTAATGAGAAGCATAAAGAAAAGGTCCATCATTAACCGCTTACCCAACAGCTATCTCACACGTCCCGTTCCCCCCACAACCACATATAGCCCTGGTTATTAGAAAAATGCTCAGCACAGAGAAGGGAAGCCCAAAAGGATAAGGGCCTAAAAGTGAACTTATCTTTTAGCCTGGCTGCTGTTACTCCAAGCATACTTCATTAAAGCAGGCAGCTCTCAGCTTCCTTGTCAATGGGAGGCACAGAATCTGGCTGCCTCTTATGACCTTTCTTTGATAGTAAGAGGCACTTAGTAGTTCTGGGCAAACAAATTCCCCTTTTGCTTCTCCTCCTCGCACCACGAACAGCGTTCAAAAGACTGACTGGCCTCCTCTCAGTGATGTACAGATGTATAGAGTTGAGGCGAACATCACTCGCACTGACATCTCCCCTGACTTCCTCAATCTGTTACACGCTGGCCTCCTCTGTTCCAAGCAGAACACACAGCAGTGGTGGCATCTCAGGGGCTTATAAATGATTACTGACATATGTTAATGGAACAAGTCAAGGTGGGAAAAGAGCACAGGAGAGGAGACCTGCTTTATCACTGGCCTGTCAGAGCTACTGTCGACTTTGTCAGCTCCCAGCATAGATAGCAAACCAGGAGGATCTTCTTTAAGCCTACTGTAATGAAACACAATAATTCCCTACAACACATACAAGGCCTTCTGTAATACCCCACCTATATTTCCACTGCTGGTGGAAAGCTGCGTTGGGATCAGGGATGGCAGACGGTGTTGACTGGCCCATGGCAACGCACAGTTACTGTCATTAAAGTAAGAGAATATTATGGGAAAGAATAATGATGTGTCAGGGGTTTAATCCGGCTTTATGATAGCCATGTGACAGTTCCCCAGCCTGAACCTGGTGCAGCACAAAAGCATGACTATACAGTACTTTTACCTGCTAATTTTACAGTACTTTTCTCTTAGGCCGCGTACACACGGGCGGACTGTATGGCCTATTTAGTCCGTCGAAACACATTTCAGCGGACAGTCCGCTCGTGTGTGGGCTTCAGCGGACTTTTTCAGCGTGCAGTCTGGCATACTAAGTATTTCGGATTTTTCGAAATACTGTCCGTCATACTTTGGTTTCAGCGGACAATCCGCTCGTCAGTAGGCTAGTTCGACGGACTAAGAATGGCGCATGCTCAGAAAGGATTTACACGGCGAAAGGTTGCATTGCTGTGTATTGGACTTCCTATTTCTAGTCCTGTCGTACGTCCTGTACACGTCATCGCGTAAGCTTTCGACGGACTGTTTGTGCATCCGTGTGTGGTCAAGTCCGTTCATTCGAAAGTAGGACGGACTGTCCGTCGGATTGTATGACGGACTAAGTAGGCCATACAGTCCGCCCGTGTGTACGCGGCTTTACTCATAAAACCAGTGGCAGGAAAATTGAATAGGACCAGTCTGCAATGGGGGAGATTTACTAAAACTAGAGTGTGCAAAATCTGGTGCGGCTCTGGGTAGTAAACAATCAGCTTCCAGGTTCTATAGTCAAAGTCTTATTGAACAAGCTGAAGTTAGATCCTGATTGTCTACCATGCAGAACTGCACCAAATTCTTGAGTGCTCCAGTTATACTAAATCTCCCCCAATGTGTATCTTTAATATTCTGAATCTCTACTCTTGAATTGTATTACACTGCATTCCATTTTTTGAAATTTTCACTTGTACTTGCGTTTTGTCAGTTTCAAAATATTAAACTAAGTGTCAGACTGTAAGGCAGTCCTGCAGGCTACCTGCTTAAATTTGGTTCTGTTAAAAGACCTTTAAAACTGTCATGTGCCAAATATTCTGTCAGGGTTAAATGAAAGAAAACAAAAGACTTTGTCAATTGACAGCTTTACACCCCTGGAGCAGCCCAGAAAGAGTGTCAGTTATCAGCCCTGAGCTCAGGCAGGACACAGGTCAGTCTGTATGAGGGACCTTTCAGCCTTACACTGCACAGACATTTCTGCTATGATAGGGAAGGAATACTAGTAAGTACCAACACACACATCTATCCCTTAAATGGTATGCTCCAATGTTATAACAACTCATGAGAGGAGTTTCGCTCTTAAACAAGTCCATACCTTACTGGTCCCTTTTAAGGCATTCCTTGTAACATATATCAAATAGGGATGAGCCTGATGTTTGAGTTAAACTCAAGTTCGACTAGAACTTCGGGTGTTTAGCCCGTTTGCCAAATTAAAAAAATTATTTAGTTGGAAATTCAAGCGCCCGCAGAATGCCCCATAATGCACTGTAAGACCGTCAATGCAATGTGAGATAAACAGGTGACCTCCCCCCTCTGATGTCACGTGACATCACATGATGTTAGAAGGGGCAGGGTCACCCAGTTACATCGCTGAGTGGCCCCGTCCTCAGCTATATAACTGCTGTCAAAGCAAAAACATGGCAGCCGCGGGGACGCTTCCCATGGAGGCTGAGTTTTTCTGTTGTGTTTTTTTTCTCTGAACCCGTCAGACGCTGTGAATGAAGATTGATAGACATCGTGGGACACTTTTTTTTAAAATAAAGGAATTGTCAAAAACGTTCTCCTGTCATTTTTACTTTTTTGGTGAATGGATAGGGGTACAATGTACCCGATACTCATTCACATGGGGGGGGGGAGCCGGGATCTGGGGCTCCCCTCAAAGGGGGCTTCCAGATTCTGATAAGTCCCTTGCCTGCAGACCACCACAACCACCAGGCAAGAGTTGTAGGGAAGAGGCCTTTGTCCCCATCAACATGGCACCAAAGCACCCTCTCCATGTTCAGACGGGGGGGCGCTCTCTTGTCCCCCCCCTTTTCCTGTGGCCTGCCAGGTTGCGGTTGCGTGCTTCGATAAGAATCTGGTATGGATTTTGGGTGGCCCCCAAGCCATTTTTTTTTATTTTGGCATGGTGTTCCCTGTAATATTCACACTAGACCCAAAGGGCCTGGTAATAGACTGGGGGTGGGGGGGGGGGGAACTCACACTATTTTTATTTTTTTCAATGATTTTTATCTATATTGCCAGGATTTGACAATACAACCGCAAGCAGTTTTAACCAGTTCCCGACCGGCGCACGTTGATGTACGTTGGCAGAATGGCAAAGACAGGCAAATGGGTATACAGGCACGTCCCTTTAAAGGCCGGGACCTCTGTGAGTTGGGTCGTGGGTCCCGGGGACTTGATTGCCACGGGGATACCCGTGAGCGTCTCACGGGGAGGAAGAATGGGGAGATGCTAATGTAGGCAGAACATGTAAACATGTTCTGCCTAGTGAGTGTCACTGATCTCTGCTCCCTGTGGTTGGGAGCAGAGATGAGTAATGTGTCAAATGTAGCCACGACCCCCCACAGTTAGAAACACGCCCCAGGACACACTTAACCCTTACCCTGCCCCCTAGTGGTTAACCCCTTCACCGCCAGTGTCATTTACACAGGAATCAGTGTATCTGTACAGCACTGATTGCTGTATAAATGACAATGGTCCCAAAAATGTGTCAAAAATGTCTGACTTGTCTGCCATAATGTCGCAGTCACGATAAAAATCGCAGATCGCTGCCATTATTAGTAAAAAAAAAAAAAGATTAATAAAAATGCCATAAAACTATCCCCTATTTTGTAAACGCTATAACTTTTGTGCCAACAAAACGCTTATTGTGATTTTTTTCTACCAAAAATATGTAGAAGAATATGTATTGGCCTAAACTGAGGAAAATTTTTTTTTTTATATTTTTGGGGGATATTTATTATAGCAAAATGTAAAAAAGAATGCGTTTTTTTTTTCAAAATTGATGCTCCTTTTTTGTTTATTAAAAATAAAAACCGCAGGGGTGATCAAATACCACCAAAAGAAATCTCTATTTGTGGGAAAAAAAGGACGTCAATTTTGTTTGGGAGCCACGTCGCGCAATTGTCATCTTCCTTCAGAAATGTCATTTTGCTGTGGTACTGTTATGAACATGGGAAAGATGCACTACTTTACAGGCAGACTAAGGAGACCCGGCAGGCACAATATTTAAGGAATATTTTATTTTTATTGCTTCACTTTAAGCATTATTAAAATCACTGCTCCTGAAAAAACTGACTTTTTAAAACTTTTTTTTGCATTGATACATGTCCCCTGGGGCAGGAAGCCGACCCCAAACACTTTTTATGGCAATAACTTGCATATAAGCCTTTAAAATGAGCACTTTTGGTTTTTCACGTTCATGTCCCACTTTAGCGGTGTTCGCATGTTTCTCACAAATCTTTTGCTTGTTCGCATGTTCTGCTGCGAACTGAAACGGGGGATGTTTGGTTCATCCCCAATATCAAACCCTATATAATTCCCAAATTCAGGTTAGAAGCATTAACACAACCTAAGAAATAAGTTTCATTCTGCTACAAACCTTTTGAAAACGTGGCAGTTGCCATAGAGGGGCAGGGTCAGGTTCTGGCTGGTACCTTCTGAGCATTGTGGTCCGGGTATCCTGCACCTTACTCATCTTGATCTGCATGTATAAAAGGTAAAGTTATAATTATTATTATTTAAGGCACTTATATAGCGCTGTTAATTTACGCAAAGCTTTACATATACATTCACATTGGTCCCTACCCTCAAGCAGCTTACAATCTAAGGTCCCTAACTCTCATTCATGTACTAGGGCCAATTTATACAGAAGCCTATTAACCTACCAGCATGTCTTTGGAGTGTGGGAGGAAACCAGAGTACCCGGAGGAAATCCACACAGGCACAGGGAGAACATGCAAACTCCAGGCGGGTAGTGTTGTGGTTGGGATTTGAACCAGTGACCATTTTTACTACTAGGTGAGAGTGCTACCCACTACATCAATGTGCCACCCTGTTTGGAATTAGCCCAATTCGCACAAGTACTTGCTTACAGGAACACCAGCACACATATTTTTTTTTAAACAGATAGAGATGGCATATTTTGGCCACCAAACAGTTTCTTAATGTCTGATTGGCAACCCATCTCTATGGACAACAAAATGGGTTATTGTGTCGAAAACTTTTGTATCAGTTTGATGTATATGGGCTAAATCATTATTTGATTCCTTCCATAACGTATCTGCAGTGGATTTCTCTTTGTGGTCATTATGAGTGTGTTAGCAGGTTCTTAAGGGGTACCATTGTATGTATTTTTTCTGTTGTAAGCCACATAAATATAGGGGGAAAGCTCAGGGTCTAGGCCCCCTTCCTGATGGTATCACAAAGGAAGGACTGCTGTACCATGTAGTCCTGCTGGAGCACATAGCCCCCTTATGGGCCAGGCTGCTGGGGTTCTCTCTGGATCCAGAACTCTGCAAATAATGGACTTCAGCTAAATTGACTTTCCTTTAGGTGAGGTATAAGCTGGGCAGCCTACATTAAATAGTTAAGGCTTGACTCTGTTTCATGTGTGCCGTGCTGTTGAACTAATAAAGGGGTTGATTTAGTAAAGGTAAATAGACTGTGCACTTTGCAAAGCAGTTGCTCCAGAGCTTAGTAAATGAGGTAAATCTTCATTTTGCAAAGGATACCCAATCACATGCAAGGAAATTTTAAAAAACAGCATTTTGCTTACACTTGATTGGATGATGGAAGTCAGTAGACCTTCCGCTCATTTACTAAGCTCTGGAGCAACTGCACGCCACAAAGTGCAGTCTATTTGCCTTTAGTAAATTAACCCCAAAGTGTACAATGTCATGGAAAAAGTGTCTCACAGCAAAGATCCTTACGTTTGATGTGTATCTGTGCTAGGTGCATGGCTCACTTTTGAGTGTTGGATGCTGCCTTAATGCTGATCTCCACATGATGGTGGCTCCGCATGGTCTCAGGCACCAGTGAGCATGCTCAGTGGGGCGGTTTGGCCCCAACCTCACAACCTGGTGTAGTCTCCTTCTGCAGGGCGAGTAGACGCTGCCCACAAGTGGGTCTTACTTTGCTTGTTTGATTTTGCATTAACTTTCATCTTTTGACTAATGCCACAGGAGGAGTGGTATGCAATATGTATGCGGTGGCAAAGCATTGTTGTTCCTTAGGACTATAGGAGGCCAGGGTGTGATTCAGCCCAACCAAAGTCAAAAAACTGTTTGGGTAGACTGACCCTAAAAAGTGAGGCAATGTTCAAGTTTCACTTAACAGCCCATATCCTCCTCCTAGCACTTACTTTTCTCAAGCTCTCCCACCACTCTATTCAGTAGCTGCAACCAAATAAAAGGTCTGTGTGTAAGCAGATCAAACTGCTCGGAGCTTACACAAGTCTAATGATCCACCCACATATAGTGATTGGTCATCCAGACTCCGAGTGCTGTATTGTGGGAGGAAAGGCAATAGTCTCATGCTCCCCCATATGTTTAAGTACTGAGTATGGGAAAGACTGGGTGCGGGAAACGCAAAGAAATATCAGCAGGGGCAATCAAGTGAACTTGTCACTAAGGCCTAAATGGCTGTTCAGCAAAGATCACATATTCAACTAACTTACCTCTAATCACCTAAATGGTCATGAAGGGAATCTATAGTTGTATTTTCCCAAGGAAAGGTGTTGCAGCCCTTCTCTTATGTCGCGTACCCACGGTTGGGAATTTCGGCCAGCAAAAGACCGATGAGAGCTTTTCGTTGGAAAATGTGACCATGTGTATGCTCCATCTGAATTTTGCTGGGCAAATTTCCGCCAGCAAAAGAATGAGAGCAGGTTCTCAATTTTTCAGACGGAAAAAGTTTCTATCGGAAATTCCGATCATATGTATGCAATTCTGACGCACAAAAACTCACGCATGCTCAGATTCAACTACAAGACGAAAGCTATTAGCTACTGGCTACTGAACTTCCTTTTTCTAGTCCTGTCGTATGTGTTGTACGCCACCACGTTCTTGACGGTCAGAAATTGGTGTGACCGTGTGTATGCAAGACAGCTTGAGCAAAATCCCGTCGGAATAACCATCAGAGCTTTTTCCAACCAAAATTCCGATCGTGTGTACAGGGCATCAGCTTTAGTTTTCATCCCAGCTTTATGTTAACATTGATGTATAGGTTGACTTTACCAGTTGACCTCAGAATTCTCCTCTCCACCACCTAACCTCTATTTTACCATTTAACTATGATCTATAAATGATACTTCATGTTTTCCGATGCTTATAACTAATCTCCTGCCCTGCCAGCTGTAAAATAGCTGCTAATTAAACAAATCGCATAGTCCTGCACTTAAGCTGTAAAGCATCACATTCAGCGGCAATAAACCGCACAGGAATTGATTATTACTACATTAACGCTGCTCATCCTGATGCCATTAACGCATAATCCAGCCATTGGCTGCCCTTAAACACCATTTAAATATTAACTCTCGCTTCTTTTAAATGCCCGTTAAACATTTTTATTGAAACCACCTACATGGAAACATTAAAAGTTGAAGGACCAGCTTTCATTGCCCCTAGTAACCAATCATCTATTGCCTTTTATGTGTCTACTAACTGGTTGCTATGAGCAAAAGTATTCTTTGCAACATTAAGATCCATAAAGTTCATTTTTTTTTAAAGACAATTTTTTTGTTTGTTTAAATAAAAAGGATGAAAAATACTTAGCTGCTTTGTGTATTGCACAGAACAGTCACTTACTTCCTTTTTGGGTGTCCCTTGCCAGCACTGGAAGTGAATCAAGGAAGAGAGGAGAGGCGCTGGATCGGTGAGAGGAGTCAGGTAAGTGTTTAGGGACAGGATGGGGGGTTGAACAGGTAGTGGAGCGTTTTTTACCTTAATACAGGAAATGCATTACGGTAAAAAACTTTTTCAGTTTAGAACAACCTTAATGGCATATTTAAAAAAAAGCAAGGAGTTCATTGAGAAGTACAAGCCATTGGTTGCAAAGGCTGATGGTATTTGTAGTTCACTGATTCACAGGGCCATGCTCTCTTTGAATTGTGACAGCAGGTGCAGGGAGAAGATCCCCAGCCTGCTGTCACCGGGGGGGGATGGAATCATGGGAAGAGTAGGCAGATGCTGAACATGTTACAGGTTACACCCTACGGGTGATCAGGTCCGCCTGTCAGTTTTTCAGGCAGACCTGATCGGACACTCCAGTCTCCTCTATGGAGCGGGGTATGTCAGTGGTGATATGTCCACTGACATCCGCCGCTATCCGATCCGACGCTGTCTGCAAAATCCAGACAAATGGTGGTCCTATTTTCCATCCGTCTGGTGGATCAGATACGATCGGATGAAAATGGACAGGCGGTCCGTTTTCACCCGATTTCTCCATAGAGGAGAGCAGGACTGTGCCCGTCTCTGCTCTGCACAGTAAGCAGAGACGGACTTGTCATCTGCCTGCCCAGCGGGGATCAACGGAGCAATCCCCTGCTGAGCAAGTGGATTCCGTTCCATGGGGGCGCCCCTGTGAAAGGGGCCTAAATATGGGTAACATGTTCAGAAAGGTGAACTTGTCCTTTAAGGGCCTGTGTTTTAACTTTTATGGCAATACAAAACCCATCTGATGCGAACAAAACCCCATCAACACACACTTTTAATCTATCCAGGGGGAATTTGTTACCTCATCCAGACAATAACACTCATATAAAAAATAGGACTATATATATCTAGGGAGATCAATAATAATATAAAGTGTATATTATTGGATAAAATACACTTTTTGCCACGAGGAATGTTTTTATGTGGACTTTCTGCCAAAATTATTGCACATGTTTTTATCATGATCATTCAAACTTGAACTGCGTTAAAAAGGATGAGAGGACCACAAGACCTAAATGAGTCCGGTAAGAATTTATTTTTCATGACAAGTAGTCAAGAAGCCAATGCGTTTCAGGGCTCAGCACTTCCCATCATCAGTCTTGAATGCTGGCAATGACTTCACAGACATAATGGGCAATAGTTGCAATGTAAAACCGATAAGTAAATGGTGATTGGGGTCAACAGATCATTCTACAACATGGCATACTCTGTGGAGGGTGGATTTTCTGATTGCCATCTTTGGCTACAACTGGTCATACAGAATACCTTCCTCGGATAATCCCTAACTGAATGTACAGTGCATTTAATAACTATTATGTTTTAGATGAAAATCACTTTTTTGGAGCTATTAAAAATCAATAAAACTCCTAAAGATTCACACATTTTATATTACAGCTGAGTCAGTGTATTTAACAATAGACAACTTGTTTTTTCAATGGTCTGGTCTTAATTGATTTCTGTGATCCCATTGGGGACATTTTTCCTGTGTGGTCACTGGGGCAGGAAATGAGCAGAATCTTTCCAACACGGAAAAGTATAAAAGTGCTTTTTATTTGTTGGGGAATGGAGAACAGCCCCCAAGTTTTTTTTTGCCAGGGATTTCTTCCTGTGGGTTCAAAGGGACAGGAAGTGTAAAGGAAATCCCCACATCAGGGAACAGAGAACACTAAAAGGTTGCCTTTCCATGAGCCTGTGTGTCTTTTATGTCACCTACCTTCTCCTTGGACATTTTTCGGAGGGCCTCGCTCGCCTGACGCTGCTGCTCAAGCCAAAGATTTTGGTATTTGTGTTCAATTAATTCACATATGGGTGTCGATGGCCTAAAAGGAAAGCAATCAAAGCTGAACTCCCGGCAGATTTAAAAGCATGATTCAATACAGTAAGATATTTAACAAAATAATTAAATGTGTTCTTAAATGTAACCATAAGCACCTGAACCTTTATTAGTATTAGCTTGCAGTAATTCTTGTACGTGGCATCCAGACCCAACATTGAGGAAGGGTTAGAGACTTACCTGTTCAAAAGGCCAAGTTAAGATTTTTGACAAAAAACACCAAGCCCCTCTCTCTAGCCCCTGTAAACATTCAAAGTTTTGTGTCTGCAGCCCAGATACATCCGATACATATTAAAAGTCTGAACACATGTTGCGGGTCCAACGGTACAGTACATATAAGTCTATGGGATATTAGTGCACAGGTAGCCCAGTACTGGAATTTTTTGGCTGGGCTGCAGGCAGTGAGGGAGGATGTTGGCAGGTACAGTCCATACTCCCTACTGTATCTGGTGCTCCACCAAAGCAGCAATACAGGATGGGAGGGAAGTCGTGAGAAAGTTGTTTCGTCTATGATTTTCTGTTGTCACCAGGGGAACAACTGTCCAATTGGATGCTGGTGCCCCCTGTGATCTCCACGGCCATCTTGGGGGAGGGCAGAGCTTATTTAACCACTTCAGCTCCGGACCAATAAATACCTTAAGGACCAGAGGTGTTTTTGCAATTTCGCACTGCGCTGCTTTAACTGGTAATTGCGCGGTCATGCAATATTGCACCCAAACGAAATTTGCGTCCTTTTCTTCCCACAAATAGAGCTTTCTTTTGATGGTATTTGATTACCTCTGCGATTTTTATTTTTTGCGATATAAATGGAAAAAGAGCGAAAATTTTGAAAAAAAATGATATTTTCTTCTTTTTGTTATAAGAAAAATCGAATAAACTAAATTTTAGTCATACATTGAGGGCAAAATTTATTCAGCCACATGTCTTTAGTAAAAAAAATGTCAATAAGCGTATATTTTTTGGTTTGCGCAAAAGTTATAGCGTCTACAAACTAGAGTACATTTTCTGGAATTTACACAGCTTTTAATTTATGACTGCCTATCTCATTTCTTGAGGTGCTAAAATGGCAGGGCAGTACAAACCCCCCCCCAAATGACCCCATTTTGGAAAGTAGACACCCCAAGGAAACTGCTGATGGGTATGTTGAGCCCATTGAATATTTATTTTTTTTGTCCTAAGGGATTGAATAATGACTAAAAAAAAAAAAAAAAAAAAAAGTACAAAAAGTTGTCACTAAATGATATATTGCTCACACATGCCATGGTTATATGTGGAATTGCACCCCAAAATATATTCCGCTACTTCTCCCGAGTACGGAGATACCACATGTGTGGGACTTTTTGGGAGTCTAGTCGCGCACGGCATCCCGAAAACCAATCACCACCTTCAGGATTTCTAAGGGTGCAAATTTTTGATTTCACCCCTCACTACCTATCACAGTTTCGAAGGCCATAAAAAGCCAAAATAGCACAAAACCCCCCAAAATGACCCCATTTTGGAAAGTAGACACCCCAAGCTATTTACTGAGAGGCATGTTGAGTCCATGGAATATTTTATATTTTGCCACAAGTTGCGGGAATATTACAAACTTTTTTTTTTTGCACAAAGTTGTCACTAAATGATATATTTCTCACACATGCTATGGGCATATGTGAAATGACACCCCAAAATAGATTCTGCTGCTTCTCCTGAGTACAGGGATACCACATGTGTGGGACTTTTTGGGAGCCTAGCCGCGTACGGGACCCCGAAATCCAAGCACCGCCTTCAGGATTTCTAAGGGCATAATTTTTTTATTTTACTCCTCACTACCTATCACTACCTATCACAGTTTTGACGGCCATAAAATGCCAAGATGGCACAAAACCCCCCCAAATGACCCCATTTTGGAAAGTAGACACCCCAAGGAAACTGCTGATGGGTATGTTGAGCCCATTGAATATTTTTTTTTTTTGTCTTAAGGGATTGAATAATGACTAAAAAAAAAAAAAAAAAAAAAATGTACAAAAAGTTGTCACTAAATGATATATTGCTCACACATGCCATGGTTATATGTGGAATTGCACCCCAAAATATATTCCGCTACTTCTCCCGAGTACGGGGATACCACATGTGTGGGACTTTTTGGGAGTATAGTTGCGCACGGCATCCCGAAAACCAATCACCACCTTCAGGATTTCTAAGGGTGCAAATTTTTGATTTCACCCCTCACTACCTATCACAGTTTCGAAGGCCATAAAAAGCCAAAATAGCACAAAACCCCCCAAAATGACCCCATTTTGGAAAGTAGACACCCCAAGCTATTTACTGAGAGGCATGTTGAGTCCATGGAATATTTTATATTTTGCCACAAGTTGCGGGAATATTACAAACTTTTTTTTTTTTGCACAAAGTTGTCACTAAATGATATATTGCTCACACATGCTATGGGCATATGTGAAATGACACCCCAAAATACATTCTGCTGCTTCTCCTGAGTACAGGGATACCACATGTGTGGGACTTTTTGGGAGCCTAGCCGCGTACGGGACCCCGAAATCCAAGCACCGCCTTCAGGATTTCTAAGGGCATAATTTTTTTATTTTACTCCTCACTACCTATCACTACCTATCACAGTTTTGACGGCCATAAAATGCCAAGATGGCACAAAACCCCCCCAAATGACCCCATTTTGGAAAGTAGACACCCCAAGGAAACTGCTGATGGGTATGTTGAGCCCATTGAATATTTATTTTTTTTGTCCTAAGGGATTGAATAATGACTAAAAAAAAAAAAAAAAAAAAATGTACAAAAAGTTGTCACTAAATGATATATTGCTCACACATGCCATGGTTATATGTGGAATTGCACCCCAAAATATATTTCGCTACTTCTCCCGAGTACGGGGATACCACATGTGTGGGACTTTTTGGGAGTATAGTCGCGCACGGCATCCCGAAAACCAATCACCACCTTCAGGATTTCTAAGGGTGCAAATTTTTGATTTCACCCCTCACTACCTATCACAGTTTCGAAGGCCATAAAAAGCCAAAATAGCACAAAACCCCCCAAAATGACCCCATTTTGGAAAGTAGACACCCCAAGCTATTTACTGAGAGGCATGTTGAGTCCATGGAATATTTTATATTTTGCCACAAGTTGCGGGAATATTACAAACTTTTTTTTTTTTTGCACAAAGTTGTCACTAAATGATATATTGCTCACACATGCTATGGGCATATGTGAAATGACACCCCAAAATACATTCTGCTGCTTCTCCTGAGTACAGGGATACCACATGTGTGGGACTTTTTGGGAGCCTAGCCGCGTACGGGACCCCAAAATCCAAGCACCGCCTTCAGGATTTCTAAGGGCATAATTTTTTTATTTTACTCCTCACTACCTATCACAGTTTTGACGGCCATAAAATGCCAAGATGGCACAAAACCCCCCCAAATGACCCCATTTTGGAAAGTAGACACCCCAAGGAAACTGCTGATGGGTATGTTGAGCCCATTGAATATTTATTTTTTTTGTCCTAAGGGATTGAATAATGACTAAAAAAAAAAAAAAAAAAAAATGTACAAAAAGTTGTCACTAAATGATATATTGCTCACACATGCCATGGTTATATGTGGAATTGCACCCCAAAATATATTCAGCTACTTCTCCCGAGTATGGGGATACCACATGTGTGGGACTTTTTGGGAGTCTAGTCGCGTACGGCACCCCGAAAACCAATCACCACCTTCAGGATTTCTAAGGGTGCAAAGGCCATAAAATGCCAAAATAGCACAAAACCCCCCCAAATTACCCCATTTTGGAAAGTAGACACCCCAAGCTATTTACTGAGAGTCATGTTGTCTGAACGAAAAAAAAGAGATTGATCGGTGGGTATGCCCACCATTAGATACCTCCCTTCATCCACCCACTTCTAATGATGGACATACATGCACCATTTATATATGCCGAAGCATGGGGGCATCCTCCCGCAAAAAAGTTATGCCGCGTACATACGTTCAAACTTTTCCATGGGCAAGCCCCCTGTCGGAATTTTGACCGTATGTACACGGCATTAGGAGCAAAATCACTCCTCCACCCCTTATGCCCCCATGCTTCGGCATATATGCTCTTTTTTAACTGTGGTGGTGAAATCAACGCCTACAGCACTGGAGTCACGGCTTTATGTATCGTGGGAGCAAACGCTGTTGCTGTCAAGATAAATAAATCCGCGCTGCAGCTGAATGGCGTACCTGCTAAGCAAATTATGGTTAACGTTAAAACAAAGTAACATCCCAGTAAAACCTTACCATACCATACCTGCAAAGCAATTGCCAAAAAAAACAGTAAAAAATAAAACATTTTTTAACACAACCTGTGCCTAAAATATATATATGCCGAAGCATGGGGGCATCCTCCCGCAAAAAAGTTATGCTGCGTACATACGTTCAAACCTTTCCACGGGCAAGCCCTCCGTCGGAATTTTGACCGTATGTACGCGGCATTAGGAGCAAAATCGCTCCTCCACCCCTTATGCCCCCATGCTTCGGCATATATGCTCTTTTTTAACTGTGGTGGTGAAATCACCTCCTACAGCACTGGAGTCGCGGCTTTATGTATCGTGGGAGCAAACGCTGTTGCTGTCAAGATAAATAAATCCACGCTGCAGCTGAATGGCGTACCTGAAAACATGAAAAATGGTTAACAATAACACAGTAAACAGTAAAGTATAAAAAATTTGAGAGAAGAGAGAGAGAGAGAGAGAGAGAAAGAGAGAACAATAAAACGACAACTATTTTTGGTTTTTATATTTTATATTTTTTTTGGTTTTTTTATTTTACTTTTTTATTTTTTTTTTTTTTTTTATACACTTTTTTTTGAACTGTAAACTGTAACGGTTCGGGTCTCTCAAAATGCGATGGCATCTTGGGAGACCCTGTGTAAGTGTGCCTAGCCTGTGAAATGCTGTACCCTACGCTAATACTTCACTAGTGTGTGGTAGCGTTCAAAACACTCACCCTGACAAAGACCAGGATTGCCAGGACAGCGTGGACAATAAGAACGGGTGTCACGCCTATATCCGCGCTTGCTACAGACACGACATCTTTTTTGGGGGGCTCGTTGGGTAGGGGTACTCGGGAGGACATAAGAATAATGCCTCTCATGCAGCCGGCTTACTGCATTTGGTTGGGAATGGTGAGGTACAGAACCGTCTGGAAACAGAAGCTCTGTGACAACCTCTCTTTGGAAGAAAAGAAAGGTTAATGTTCCGCCTGGAGTTTTGTATAGCACAAAAGCATTCAGCAAAGCCAATTGAAATAAGTAAGCAGACACTTTTTTGTACCAGCGTCTGGTCTTACGGGAAGTTAGATACGGCGCCAACATCTGGTCATTGAGGTCCACCCCTCCCATATTTTTGTTATATTCGTGGACACAGAGGGGTTTCTCCACAATACCAGTCGCCGTAGAAATTTGGACCGTCGTGTCTGCATGAAGGGAGGTAAGAACGAAAACATTCTTATTATCCCTCCACTTCATAGCGAGCAAATTATTACACCGATAGCAGGCTCTCTCCCCCAGCCTAAGATGGGAATCTACAAGCCGCTGGGGAAAGCCCCGGCGATTAGGTCGCACGGTGCCACATGCTCCAATCTGATTATCAAATAAATGACTAAACAGTGGCACGCTGGTGTAATAGTTGTCCACGTACAAGTGGTACCCCTTTCCGAATAAGGGTGACACCAATTTCCACACTATCTTGCCAGCGCTTCCTATGTAATCAGGGCAGTTCTCCGGCTCTACGTAACTATCTTTACCCTCATAAACCATAAAGCTCCATGCATAGCCTGTGGCCCTGTCACAGCACTTATAGAGCTTGACCCCGTATCTGGTACGCTTGTTGGGAATGTACTGTTTGAATGACAAGCGACCAGTAAACTTAACCAGGGACTCATCAACGCAGACAACTTTTTGGGGAGTAAACAAGTCTGCAAAACGTTGGTTGAAGTGGTTTATGAGGGGCCGAATTTTGTAGAGCCAATCGTATTCAGGGTCTCCACGTGGACGACAAAGTTCATTGTCACTGAAGTGCAAGAACCGCAAGATCTGCTCGTATCGTTTCCTGGACATGGAGTTAGAGAACACGGGCATGTGGTCAGCCGGATGCGTGGACCAATAAGCCCGCATCCGCATAAATTTGTGTGTGCCCATGTTGAGGGAAAGGCCCAAAAACGTCTTAAATTCGGAAACCGTAACTGGTTTCCAATCTCTGGCAAGAGACGGCAACTGGGGATTAGCGGCGATGCGTTGACCAGCATATAAATTGGTTTGGTCCACAATAGATCTATAGAGATCTTCCGTGAGATACAGAGAATAAAAATCGAGTGGCGTAAAATCATCTGTATCCACCTGAATACCGGGTTGGGCAGTGAATGGGGGAAGTACGGGTTCTGCAGAAGTGGTGGGCACCCAATCAGGATTGGCGAATTCTGCAGGAAGGGCACTATGGGTACGACGGGCCTGTCTTTGTCTTCTTCTTGGTGGCAGCGGGACACTACTTGTGCTTGCCACCTCGCCAGCTTGAACTGCACTTATGGGACTCGCCACGTCACCACGTGATACTGCAGTGCTGGATGTACGTCCAGGGTGTACTAGGCCGCTGGTGCTTGCCAGTTCACCAAAAGGATGAGCGGCGCTAGTACTGGCTCTATACTCCATACGAGGGACTTGCGGTTCCTGCACCTCAACAACATCAGAAAATCGGGGTCGGGTACGCCTGACAATAGCAGGGACCTCTTCTTCGTCGTCAGAGCTATCTGACATGGAGGCGCTGTCCTCTACAGGTTCGTATTCTGAGCCTGAATCTGACAGATCAGTGTCTTCCTCTTCACTATCTGTCATGCTCAGAAACGTGTAGGCCTCTTCACTAGTGTACCTTCGCTTTGCCATTTTGGGCTCTAAATTTAGGGGTACAGTAGTGAGACTCACAGGTAAAAAAGCACCTAGCCTGTCAGCGACTGTATAAAACGCTACCAAAAAAAACTGTTAGCGATCGCAGGGATCAGGCCTGACTCTGCGAACGCTGCAGTTATGTGTGTTGTGTTTTGTAAGTGACAGTGATCGATCGATACTGCACTTGGGTGGGCTGGGCTGGGCTGGGCAGAGGGGCAAAACGCAGGTGCTAGCAGGTATCTGGGCTGATCCCGCTAACAATGCGTTTTTTTAGAACCCTAAATTGCTGGGCACGCTAGTATAGATCTGATCAGATCAGATATTGATCTGTTCGGATACTATACCACTAAGGGAGGTGTATGCTTTGCGCGTGTGTGTTAGCGGTGCTGGCACTAACCTAGCACTGCCTGGGGCGACGCAGACCCTTTCTGACCCTAAAACCAAATTTATATCACCCGCCGGGTGATCAGGGGTTAAAACCTTTATTGGGTATTTATATGGGGGTAAAAGAAAAAAAAAAAAAAAAAGAGTGGGCTGCGCTACAGAAAATAAATGAACTAAAAAAATATACCCATGTGAAAACTCACAAAAAAGTTTGAACTTAGTGGTATGTTTGTCGCAAACTAAAAGAAAAATTGGAATGCGACAAAAACAAAAATCTACAGATTTTGAGATTTCTAAAGATAGAAAATGCTATGTCAATAAAAATAGCAAATACTTCATAGTGTAGTTATACAAAGAGTACACTTAATAGAAGTGAATAATCAAATGAATGTGAACAAATGCAAGCAAAACTCTGCTAACAAAGCCCAAACATAAATAGAACAAATATATTGCACCTAATGGTATCTGAAGATTAAAATTAGGTATCAGAAAATATGTGTAACAAAACTAAAGAACACCTTAAGTGATATTCATAATATAGAGTGAACCTGCAAAAAAGATCAAATAATATAACAAAAAAAATTCTCTTATTTTAGAACAATCGTGAAACAATGTAACAACCAATAATCCGTTAACTTATAACATTAGTGAAACGTGAATATGGGGATTGTTTAAGAATACAATGAGAATGGAGCAATGTTCAAAAAGTCCATATACAGTCTCTGTTTGTAAGGTTTCCCACAGTGAAGTAGTGACAGTAGAACTATCCAACACGAACGTGACTTGTGCTCAGCCTCCACCAATGATATTAATGCCGCTTACCAGAAACAGATGGTTCCTTATTACAGAGAACCATGTAGAGCAGTTGACTGATTCCCCCAGTCCAGGGTCTACACGAATGAAATATAAGGGACTTCGGAGCCCGCTCGTCTCTCGATACAATCCCGTTCGTGGGTTTACATAAAAGGCAAGGCCGGTCTCGGTTTTGCTGTAACGATCGTTTTAATCTTCATTTCTGTAAGTGCGCATTTGTCTTTTTCGTTCGATTAAAAGTTATATTTGGGTTTTACACTATTGTGAGTCTCATTGCCTTTTATGTAAACCCACGAACGGGATTGTATCGAGAGACGAGCGGGCTCCGAAGTCCCTTATATTTCATTCGTGTAGACCCTGGACTGGGGGAATCAGTCAACTGCTCTACATGGTTCTCTGTAATAAGGAACCATCTGTTTCTGGTAAGCGGCATTAATATCATTGGTGGAGGCTGAGCACAAGTCACGTTCGTGTTGGATAGTTCTACTGTCACTACTTCACTGTGGGAAACCTTACAAACAGAGACTGTATATGGACTTTTTGAACATTGCTCCATTCTCATTGTATTCTTAAACAATCCCCATATTCACGTTTCACTAATGTTATAAGTTAACGGATTATTGGTTGTTACATTGTTTCACGATTGTTCTAAAATAAGAGAATTTTTTTTGTTATATTATTTGATCTTTTTTGCAGGTTCACTCTATATTATGAATATCACTTAAGGTGTTCTTTAGTTTTGTTACACATATTTTCTGATACCTAATTTTAATCTTCAGATACCATTAGGTGCAATATATTTGTTCTATTTATGTTTGGGCTTTGTTAGCAGAGTTTTGCTTGCATTTGTTCACATTCATTTGATTATTCACTTCTATTAAGTGTACTCTTTGTATAACTACACTATGAAGTATTTGCTATTTTTATTGACATAGCATTTTCTATCTTTAGAAATCTCAAAATCTGTAGATTTTTGTTTTTGTCGCATTCCAATTTTTCTTTTAGTTTGCGACAAACATACCACTAAGTTCAAACTTTTTTGTGAGTTTTCACATGGGTATATTTTTTTAGTTCATTTATTTTCTGTAGCGCAGCCCACTCTTTTTTTTTTTTTTTTTTTTTTTTTTTCTTTTATGCCAAATGTAGTATAACATTTGGGTTGCTGCTTTTCTTTTCAGGTTTTTGTTTAACTTTCTCTGTCAAGCGCGGCGTTCCTCTATTTTCCATTTATATGGGGGTACCTGAAGCTTTATAAAAAGCTGACGAGGAACCTAAATAACTAAATAACTAACTGGCTAACCAGCGTCACCAGTGACACTTATGCAGCGATCGCTGGTGAAAGGGTTAACTCTAGGGGCAATCAAAGGGTTAAAACCTTTATTATGTTATATATCGGGGTACCTAACGGTATAAAAACCTGGCGTTGAACCTAAAAAAAAAACTAGCTTCCTAGCGGGACCAGTGACACTATTGCAGCGATCAGAAAAACGATCGCTTAGTGACACTGGTAAAAGAGGGTGAAAGGGTTAACTGGGAGGGCAATCAAGGGGTTAAACCTTTATTAGGGGGGGGTAGGGGGCTACCCTGGACCTAAAGGGGCCTAACACTAGCTGCCCTGACACTTTTTACAGTCACAACTGACACTAAATGTAGTGATCAATAAATAAATGAACACTGCATTAGTGACACTGTGACTGGGGGGGGGCGGGGGGCCGATCGGGGGGGTGATCGGGGGGTGACTGGGGTGAAATGTGTGCCTGTGTGTACCTATGTGTCAGTGGACTGTTGGTGCACTTACTTGAAGGTCTTCACTCCTCGCTGTCCGGTTCAAAAAGACCGCCACGAGGAGTGTGACATCACTTCCTCCTCCTGTGTTTACATTTTCACAGGGGAGGAAGTTCGTCACTGGCCAGGAGCGATCGAGAGGGGATGGCACCGATCGCTCCGGCACCGAAAGGGACCGCCGTATCTAGCGGGAGGGGGTCCGATCGGACCCCCCACCCGCTAGAAGGCATTCACGTACATTTACGTGATTGTGCCTGCCCGTGCCATTGTGTTGACGTACATTGGCAATACGGCGGTCCCCAAGTGGTTAAAGAATAAATATTTAAAGTGGTTGTAAACCCTCACATATATCCAATGAAGTGGACAGCCTAGGATGATACACAGAGTTGAAACAAATCCTCCTACCTAGGTTTTACTTGTTTATCTGTAGTCAGTCTTCTCCTCTCTACACTCCTTCAACAGGGTAGATGAGCACAGAGGAAGGGGCGGTGAGACTGCAGTTGCAGTGTGAGCTGATTGGAGGAAAGGAACACACCCCCCTTCATACAGCAGAAGAACTGTGTTCTGAATAGAACAAGCTCCATTCTCAGCTCTCCCTCCTCCCGGACACAAATTCATCTCATGTGTTGGGAAAATTTCTTAGAAGTGACACATGCTGATAACGAAGCACCAGAGAAAAATTACATTTAGAGCATTGGAGAGAGATAAGTAAACACTACAAATATATGTGCATTGCTCAGATTCCATGACTGAGGTTTACAACCACTTTAACAGCCTAGTCCCCTGAATTGTGTGAGTGGTTAGTTTAGGGACAGGTTGTCCGTCTGTCAGGGACAGTGCATAGAGACAGAGAGAGGTTTCAAAGGAGTAGGGAAAGTGTAAAGACTACATGATCTCTTCTCAAGAAGCTTCCCACTTGGGTGTGGACCGGCCAGGCCGCATTCCCACTTCTTGCTGCAGAAGCTATTAGCATCATCTCAAGACAACGCTCCTCTGCTACTGTTTCGTAAGTAGCTGTGCCTACCCACCTAGCCTTGTACATTGTTAGGACTTTTTTAAATACATTGTTCTCATTCACCTCGGGCTCGGCTCTGTGTTTTCTCTACTCGTTGACACACCATGCTGCGCCCTGCTTTCAAGATGACCGGTGCTGAAGGAGGTAAGGAAGCACTTATGGGAAGGGGAACAGGTTTATATATTTATTGGGCTAGCGAGGGAGGCTTGGAGGGTTTTGTAAAAAGTGTGACTCTGTCCTTTAAAACTATGTGCTTGCATGGGGTACTAACATTTTGTAGCTGTGTTATTATGTAAGACACATTAATTGTCCCCTTTCCTACCGATATACTCTCCTTCTCTTCACTCCTGTCTTTCTTTTACTTGCTGGATTGATGTATAGTACCTGATGTGGGGAGCATGTGACTCTCTCCACTCACAGTACAGTGCTGGGTATCATGCATGGGCAAAACACAGGCTAATTTTTAGACTCCCATAAACCCCTGCCCACTAGAAATCAGGCTAAGACTACTAGCTCCAATCAGGCTGGGCTACACAGCCTTATCGTTTTAAAGTGTACCTCCAGCCAACTGATTTTTTTATAGGGTGGGGATAGGTTAGAACCTCTGTTGGATTTTTCTGTTATTGAGGGCTCTATTAGAGAAATCACAGGGGTCCAAGCCTTCCCCTATTTACCATAATGATTTTTGTGTTCCTGTCTGGTAAAATCGTTATCACTGGAAAGTTGGCTGAAATCTGTCTAGCAAAGGCCTGGATAGCTGTAAAACCAACCAGAGACTCATTTCACTCTATTCAAAACCAGAAAAAGTTTTGACTTGGTGTAGGCTTTAAGCTATTTTGGGGCTTGTTGACACAATGCTTTTACCCCCCCCCCGACCCTACCCCCTTTAGCTAGGGGTGTACACATACTGGGGAGCCTTGCTATGCAATTGCAGCAGGAATTATATCCTCTGTCTCTTTCAACGGGCACTAACGCCTGCTGAATGTGACCTATTCAGTTGAATAGGGACACTCTGCTAGCACCTTGTAACCAATAGGGCACTAGTTTGGGGTTCAAGAGATTAAAGCCCAACTCCGGGCAAAAACTTTTTTGTTCCTATGCAGTGGGGCTGTACCCACTGTGCACATGTCAACTGCTCATTTTTTCTAGGAGTGGGCAGAAAGCATATACTCACCCAATCCTTCGATCCTCCATAAAACGGCGCTCCCCCATTGTTTAACAGTGGGGGAGCCCCAGACTGGTCTTGCGTGGGAAGGATTGAAGGTTCAGGTAAGTATATCTCCGCTCTCCTCTCCCATAGGAAAAAAAAACAGTTAACCCATGCAGTGCGGGTACATCCCCACTGCATGAGAAAAATATTTTTTGTACCGGAGTTGGACTTTAAAGCAGGTGTTGCGGAGGCAATCTCCCCTCCTGTCAAATGCTCTCTGAGGAGTGATTCATGTTTGGAACAAATCTAGCATAAACGAGCCCTAAGGCACCAAAATGTAAAGTGGGAAAAATGTAGGCAGGTATGTAGCCAGGGGAAACGCCTGTGTACAAAACTATAATCATGTCATCTGGCTGTAGCCAGGTTGCCTACTGTGAGCTAGCTAGCATGGCTGCCCTAACCAATGGGAAGGGGTTAATGTCTCTTGTGTCTTTGAAAAGGGACAGGGGTCCAGACACGAGAGGTTGGGTGTTGGATGGCCAAGCCTTGAGTTCCAAAGAGCTGCTGCTGGAGAAGAAGACACGAGAATCTAGGAAATCGCCACAGTGGACTTTGCCTATGTTGAGTTCTGGCATATTCTAAAGAACCTGGGTCTCTAACGCACTATGAGGTATGAGTCTCACAACTACAAGAGGTCAACTTGGCAGGGTGAGGAAAAGGAGGCAGCTGCCATGGTTAACTGAAGGGAAAAACAAGCTAAGAGCAACCAGTCGATAAGCGTGGTACCTGGTTAGGTGGCAGGTCCTCTGGTAGAGAGGGGGAAGTGCTCTGGGTCCCTCCCTAGCAGTCCCTTTCCCATGGTCTCCATGAGCAGACTAGCATTACCGAGATCTAAGGCCTAGTCTCATCGTACGGGGGGTAAAGGAGTTCATGAGCACGCAGGAGGTCTGCTCGGCGGGTCCTGATTCTGTTACGGGCAGTGAGGGAGCTGGACTGGAGGAGTGGGCACAGGCTCACCACGTCCCTCCTAATGCACATTAAAGTACAGTGCATGGGACAAACCACCTGTCAGAGGAACTCTGCACTGTAACACTACACACAGGCTCATCTCTAAGTTGGGGAACTGCCTTAACAATCGATTTTTCACACGACTGCAATCTCTGCCTGGTCCCAAGTATGTTGAGCATGCTCTGCGCAAAGTATACCTCCATGTTCAGGGGCACAGTAGACCCTGTCCACATGGCCTTAACAAATGTCAGGGGTGTGTGAATCACAAAAATAGCTGCACAGAACTGAAAATATTTTATAAGGTAAAACAAGTCACATACAGTATAAGTACATCCACTATGTTTTCAGCTGTTTGACTTGAGTTACCCTTTAGGAATACAGGTGACTCCTAATTTGTACTAATCTAAAATCCACACAAATAACTGGAACTTGCACACATAATTGTGTTGATTTTAACACGTCTTCTCGTGTCCTGTGTGGTCATTACAGCCTCCTGTGACCAACAATGGGGTTATTATTGCGGATTATCTACTTATAGTTTGGATGGCGGTCTGTAATACGCTCTCATGCTGCTTGCTCTCGCTGCGTGTTGAGTGGATCAGCTCAGGCTCTTGTATTGTAATAGCCATTTCTGCTATAGCTGGAAAGCAATGGAGCAAATGTAAATCGCAGAGCTGTTGTCTTCACCCCTGTGGTGACTTTTATTACTTAATTATTGCACTCCACATGCAACAGAAGCAACCTAATCTATAGCTGTGTTGTTTTAATGACGCAGACGAAAGAGGGGGCTTTGGTTCCTTCATACGTAGGCTCACCCCAGAGGCTTTTCGGCAGATCAGATGAGACATCTTTTTCAATGAATGCCCGTTACCCGCAATGCCGGCTGTAATGGTTAGCGTCTCAGAGCTTCTGTTCAGGAGACAGGGGCCGCTAACCAGCTGTCTGTCATTGGGTATCAGCTGCTGTCTTCATGCATAGCTGCCAACATCGCAAAATCATTTCCAGAAACACTTTACACCCAGGCCTATTATTACTATTAATGCAATTATTGTAAGAATTATTAAGCGACATAATCTCCTTCAGAGCTGTACAAATTAAGTTGTACAAAGATGAGCAATACAGATGATGCAAGTTAATACCGCTGAATGGCAAAACGTATGCAGTTAGAGTTCCTCTTTATATCATGTATGCGCAAACCTGGAAGCTGGTAGCCCATTCTCTGTTAATTTATTGGTTCAGCCCTTGGCCCGCCAGTCTTGAAGTCCACCTCCAGCCAAATTTAAAAAAATTTTATTTTGGAGTGGGGAAACACAAATGAAGTTGTCCTCTGCACCCCTCTATGAATAGAATGTGATCTATGAATAAAGGACGTGGACCTTTTATTCACCCACCTGTCCTCCATTAATAGATCACATTTTATTAAAGTGGTTTTAAACCGTAGGACATTTTTTTTTTGTACCTGCAAGTTAAAGGCATACTAGCACATTATGTTAAACTTACCTTAAAACTAAGCTTTTCCAGCAC
This sequence comes from Lithobates pipiens, assembly GCF_037356315.1. Taxonomy (NCBI): domain Eukaryota; kingdom Metazoa; phylum Chordata; class Amphibia; order Anura; family Ranidae; genus Lithobates; species Lithobates pipiens. The sequence goes on from NW_027507685.1 coordinate 139,476,198, forward strand.
TGAGATGTCATCACTGCAGGCAATCTGATCTTCACCCATCTTGCTTCTGGGTTTGTGAACTCCAGCTCTGTAACTGGCCAGACGTCACTCCCACGCATACGCATGGGAGCCACTGGATTATGGCACAAGACTCAGAAGAAACAACACGGGTGGCCGTTCCTTCAGAGCTCATTCGCCAGTGATGTCACTGGCTGCATGCACACTAAATATCTCCTAAACGATGCCCGTTTAAGAGATATTTACACTACTTATAGGTAAGCCTTATTATAGGCTTACCTATAGGTAAAAGCAAGAGATGAAAGTTTACTTTCACTTTAACAGATATATAGAAGAGTAATGCCACGTACAGACAGAGTTTTTGGATGGTTTTTCCAACGGAATTCCGCTCAAGCTTGGCTTGCATACACACAGTTACACAAAAGTTCTCTGAACTTTCGACCGCCAAGAACGCGGTGACGTACAACACTACGACGAGCCAAGAAAATGAAGTTCAATGCTACCGAGCATGCGTCTAATTGTTTCCAAGCATGCACAGGAATTTTGCATGTTGGATTTGCTACAGAACTTTTTCCTTCTGAAAAATAGAGAACCTGCTCTCAATCTTTTGCTAGCAGGAATTCCCTCCAGCAAAAGTCCGATGGAGCATACACATGGTCGGAATTTCCGACCAAAAGCTTTCATCGGACTTTTGCTGATGGGATTTCCGATCGTGTGTACGGGGCTTTACAGCAGAAAAAAGACCAGCTGGTCCATCACATCTGCCCCATTTTAAACAAAATATTTATACGTGTTTTTGTTTTTTATTTTTATCTTTATCTTTTTTTGTCTGAGTATAGAGCTACATTTGTTTCAAGTGTGTTTAAATCCACTTACTGTTGACTGGCTTACTGCCTCTGCTGGCACTGTGCTCCCAGCCCACCCAGTTGTGTGAGAATAGCGAATGGATATACGCTATTCTCACACTGATCCTCCTCCCGGCCAATCAGGAAGCTGGCCAATCAATCCTCCTCCCGGCTAAACAGGACCCGTCACCTGATTGGCTGAAAGGACAGGCGATCCTATTGGATGCCTAGGAGGAGGAGGAAGGAAGCTGCGGTGATGCAGACGAGAAGGAGATGCCAGCCTGCTGCCCATAGGAGCAATGCCTGCCCAGAACCTAGACTTAGTAAGTGCAGGGCTGGATGACCGACCGACCGTGAGACCCCTCTACACCACCCCCCCAACCGACCAACCGTGGTTGTTTGCCAGCCACCACTAGTTATGCATCCTAGAATTCTATTAGCTTTTCCCACTGCCTGGTCACACATTTTGCTCATTTTGCAATCATCTGAAATAAGTACACCCAAATCTTTTTCCTCCTGTAGTGCTGGCCAACACTGTACCCCCAATATTGTACTGTCTCAAGGGATGCCTTTTGCTTAGGTGCATTATTTTACATTTAGAGACATTGAACTGCAGTCTCCACTGCTTTGACCAATCTTCCAGCAATGCCCACTCATGTTCCATGTACACCTCCAGGGATATGAAACTTATTGGACACCTTCAGGCGGCTGGCTTCAGGGTGTAAATTACCAGTTGCTTTGATTGGCTGGGCGGAGATGACTTCACTCCCATGCATGTGCGGAAGTTCATTCATCTTGGCTTTACTGAACTTGTACTTGTGAACTTGCGTAAGCAGACAGGCAGGTAGGTAAATTCAATGCAGAAAACACATAGGGGGTTATTTACTAAAGGAAAATCCACTTTGCTCTGCAAGTGCAATTGAAAGTGCACTGAAAGTGCATTTGGAAGTAAAGTTGCTGTAGATGCGAGGGGGACATGCAAGGAAAATTTTTTTTTTTTAGCTTGCACATCATTGGATGATAAAATCAGCAGAGCTTCCCCTCATTTCAGATTTACCCCTTAAATTTAGAGCGACTGCACTTCCAAGTGCACTTGAAGTGCAAAGTGGATTTGCCTTTCGTAAATAACCCCCATAACCGATCTCTTCTACATTAAAAAATGCTGCCTGCTCACGCATGTTTTTTTTTTTTTTTTTACTAAATTTCCCCTAAAATCAATGGTTAGTGCTCAGAAATGTTATTCTATATAAAGAATCAACAAGTAAACCATAGCTATCAGTAAATAAGAAAAAAAACTCAGTGCAAAGTGCATCAATATATCCAGTATATAAATAGGTTAAATGAAAGTCCATATATATATATATATATATATATATATATCTCAATATAAAGCGATCAGTCCATATACCTTCTGATGACTCTTGTGAAAAGCCACTCAGGACAAAGGTGTATCCAAGTGTTCAGAAATGAATGTATCCTACATTATTTTAGGTATACATCGATACCTGAAGAAAACCGATACTTTCAGGCTCTGTTCTTTGAGCTGTCAGTGGGTCTCCCCTCTTGACAGCTAAAGTATTAAAGAAGCCCGGTAATTAGAGCTGTGAAAATAAAGAAAAAGCAGCCGGAAATGTTTATTAACAACATTGCTCAGCACTGCTAAAAAAAAGAAACATTGTTTCTTTTTGTATCTTTCCATTTTTTCATCTGCAGATCAAAGAGATGAACAGATGTTCCTCTGTTTAACCCCTTATTAACCCTTAATTTACTCTAATGAGCCTCAATTAACTCCCTATTCTCCTCCATTTAATTATTATTTTCCTGCTTTTTTTTGTTCACGTCTATTTTATAAACGATAAACAATTAAAACATTTTTTTAATTTGCTTTGTTAGTGAATATTTTTGCGCATATATATTAACATATATTTACACATTTCACATTGAAAAAGCGCAAAATTAAAAAAAAATCTATTTATTTCATTTGTAAAAAACGTTTCAATGCTTTCTACCATTGCTGACAGCTGAAAACAAAAAGTTGCGGTAGGTATCGGTAATTGGTATCGGCGAGTACTAAAAAAAAAAAAAAATATTGGTACTTGTACTCAAAAAATGGTATCGGTGCATCCCTTATTATTACCGAATCTGCACCATGGAAAATGTGTAAACTGTATGTTTTACCCTCACTTTGTATAATGAATGAAACAAACATACAGGTGTAAAAAATCATAAATATAGAGATAAGTGTACAAATGTGTTACTACATACATATATGTGTGAAAGGGCTACCTCCTTTAGGATTGCTAAGTGAATTGTTTCAGATTTAGCCATAAATATGTGAATCTGTGTAATTTGTGTAGCACCATATACAGTATGTGAATCATTCGCTGTGTCCATTACTGCTGAATCAGTAACTTAATGTCATGGGCCCCCAAAGAAAACTTTTATGGGCCTCTCTAGTCTTCATCTCAAAAGTATTCTAGGCATACAAAATATCCCCGGTATATTTATATTAACATCGGTATTTATATAGCGCTGACAATTTATGTAGCATTTTACATACTGTACATTTATATCAGTTCCTGTCCTCAAGGTGCATACAATCTAAACTCCCTATCTCAAATACACTATCTTACCAAAAGTCTTGGGACGCCTGCCTTTACACACACATGAAATTAAATGTCATGCCAGTCTTTGGCAAATTTCGGAAGAATTTTCTCTTGAAAATCTTATCTAAGATTTTTTGTTCAAATTTCACACCATTAGTGGGCTGCAGCAACATTCAATTTTCGTGCGGCCATCAAATTTGAGTAATCGGCATGTTTGACATTTTTTAAAAGATGAATGATTTTCTAATCAATGATTGGAGAATCGTGCAAAAAATGTAACTGAAAAAGAAATGCGCAAGAAAAGAAAATTCCTGCCCACAAATATTCTTTTCTGCAGCAACATGAGGTGAAATTGAAAGCTTGGTCGAATTTCGAAATCAATGGTGGCACTATCGGATCACAAAACACACAACATTTCTGATTCTCAAAAGAAAATTATTTAGAAATTTGACCATGTATGGCTGGACAGCCTTAGTCCGTAGGGTTCAATATTGAGTTGACCCACCCTTTGCACCTATAACAGTTTCAACTGTTCTGGGAAGGCTGTCCACAAGGTTTATAGTGTGTCTATGGGAATGTTTGACCATTCTTCCAGAAGCGTATTTGTGAGGTCAGGCGCTCATGTTGGATAAGAAGGCATGGTTCGCAGTCTCCACTCTAATTCATCCATAAGGTGTTCTATCTGTTAAGGTCAGGACACTGTGCAGGCCAGTCAAGTTCCTCCAATCCCAACTCGCTCATCCATGTCTTTATGGACCTTGGTTTGTGCACTGGTGCGCAGTCATGTTGGAACAGGAAGGCGCCATCCCCAATCAAAGTTGGGAGCATGAAATTATCCAAAATGTCTTGGTATGCTGACACCTTAAGAGTTCACTTCACTGGAACTAAGGGGCCAAGCCCAACACCTGAAAAACAACCCCACACCATAATCCCCTCTCCACCAAATGATTTGGAGGGGTGATCCAATACTTTTGGCAATATAGTGTGGATGAACAAGTTTGGGGTGGAGGAATTTCACTGGCCTGCACAGATTCCTGACCTGAACCTGATGAATTTGAGCGGAGACTGTGAGCCAGGTTTTCTCGTCCAACATCAGTGCCTGACCTCACAAATGCGGGTCAAACATTCCCATAGACACACTCCTAAACCTTGTGGACAGCCTTCCCAGAAGAGTTGAAGCTGTTATAGCCACAAAGGGTGGGCCAAATCAATATTAAACCCTACGGACTAAGACTGGGATACGATTAAAGTTCATGTATTTGTAAAGGCAGTCCCAATACTTTTGGCAATATAGTGTACATACACACACACACACACACACACACACACACACACACACACACACACATACTAGGGCCCATTTGGATATGGGCCATTTAACCTATCAGCATTTCTTTGGAATGTGGGAGCAAACCCAATTAAGCACAGGCAAACTCCATGAAAATAGTATCCTGATTAGGATTCATACTAGGGACCCCAGTACTGCAAGGCAGAAGTGCTATCCACTAAGCACCTGTGAATATATTTTATACAGATGTATTTGCAAAAATGCTAATATTGCCACCATAAAATATAGCAAGGAAACATTTAAAGGATTAGAATCTCATTCAGGTTTTTATTGCCATCGGTGTCTCTACTAGAAAGATACACCCCTTAGATTGTCTTGGTGACCATGGCCAAAAATGTATGGAACACCCAAAATTTTATATTAAATAAGAGTGGAAATTTTCCAACATGGACAGCTGCTCAAGGGAAAGCTGTCTAAGAAGACAATTCATCTTATCTTGTAGATATTTTCTTCTACTTCCTGTTGCATCTCTGGAACAAGAAATTAAGGGAACTGTTCCCAATAGGACATAAATTGAATTGGCAAGGGTTTTTACTCTCCCTGCTCTTTTCAAAACTAAAATAAAAAATATGTTGGCTATACACGCACATGCATTTAGGCTCTCACCCTATCAATATCTAGAGATGAATGTACAATCAGTCTAATTTGATTGTGACTAGCACTAACCCCAAGAAAGGGGAAAAGGAGATGATTGTTCTTTGCCAATCTATGAGACAAATGTCCACTACAGAGAGCAATAGACCTATGAACAGAACTACAAACAGACAATGGCTGCATCTAGTCCATAGGCAATTCCAAACAATGTTTACCCAGACAATTTCCAAAAATGTAGTCTTATTAGTACACCCTGTTCCAATAGTTGCCCTTTCGCCTCTGGATTGTTTGATGTGTAGGTGAACCTAAGTATTAACAATAGGAATATAGTAGGGGTCGACCGATTATTGGTGGGGCCAATATTCACTTTTTTGAAGAATCGGTAACAAACTTACCGCTATTACCGATATTGCTTCAAGTTGTGGTGCCGGGCAGTTGCAGGCATCATCCCGGTACCATTCTTTGGAGGGGACAGTCAGCTTTCTTGTAATAACAACCAATGCAGCTAAGCAGCCGGTCGGCTGTTATCACGAGTAGCGGGAGAAAGACATTTGCTTTGTTTGGGTCTCGGATCTAAGCGATGCCATGACATCACCTCCGGATTACGCTCATCCTGAAAAATAGAAAGTATTCAAAAAGGCTGATATTAGAGTTTTGAATACTTTTAAGTGCAGTGGAGAGGTTTGGGGTCTTAGGCCTTATGTACACTGCTGTTGGTAAACAGACATTCAGAGGCAGCTGGACTCTTTTTTTCAGCTGCCCCTGAACTCATCCAATGTTAGCTTATGTGTACATGTACACAGGGTCGTTTAATGTCAATTTTACGCAGTTGCGTTTAGAGGCTTTTCTTTGAAGGCAAAAAAATGGGTTCAGACGCCGATGTTTCCGACATTTCAGATGCCAGATGTGCCTAAAAGCAGATAAATGCACTTAAACATGGTACCGATATAGACGTGTTTTTGTTTAAAAGAGTTTTTAAAGGTACCCTATTTTATTTGAGGGTCTAATGATGTTATCTTAAATAAACACTCCTTGACGTGAACGGGGCAAAACGCAGCTAAACGCAATTAAACATGGCATGTAAACGCGTCTAAATGGATGTTTTTAAATGCCAGTTTCAGGCTGTTAAGAAAAACGTTCAGAAGAGGGTGCCTGAGCATCCTGTGTACATTAGGCCCTCCATAAAGCTTACCTGTCACTGCCTATTACTGTCTCAAGGATGTTTACATGCCTTGTGCCAGCAATAAAATTGATAAAAATTTAAAAAAATGTAAAAGGATAGTGTAAAAAAAAAAGTTAAATCTACAGAATATCGGCATCTGATATTGGCTATAGGCCTTAAGTGCAGCCAAAAAAGTATGTATCGGCCCTGAAAAAACGATATCGGTCAACTCCTAGAATATAGTTTAAGCTCTCTAGTAAAATATAATAATCTTTTGATCTTCCCAAGAAGAACCTTAATCTCTGCTCCAGGTTACTCTATGTAAGACTGTCGCTCTGTGTAGGCCTTTGAATCAGTCTTTAGCACAAACCTCATTCCAATCCTCTACCACTGGCCTGGACTGCTCTTACCAACTTAAACTTGAGGAGAATGGTGGCCATCTAGCTCTGAGGGAATGAGGGTGCATTTCTCCTGGAGGTAAGGCAGTTCTTCAGAGTGTTGAGCACCCCAGTGTACAGACTGTCCTCAATCAAAACCCCTCATTGGAAGCAGCCACCATAATTTCTCTTTTTTCCTTTTCTCTGCACTTGGGCTCCAACACTTCCCTTCACAACATGGGCCTGCCCATTGAGTTGGTGTTGCATGAGACAGACTGAGCAAAGTTCTCCTATCTCACAATCTGATAGAAACTTAGCTCAGTCTGTCTCGTGCAACACCAGCACCAAGTCACCAGAGCGTTTTTCCTTGGTTGCTATGGTGACCAAGATCTGGTTATGTGCTAGGTTAAGTGTTGAGGAGAACAGAAGTTAAGGCCTTATTTTAGGGACGAGGGCTGACTGTAGTCAATGGCTTTGCCTACTCTTGAGACATCAAGCCCCTTGAGCCCAACCTTGAGCCCAACTTCAACCAAAGAATCCCCCAACTCAGTCCCTGTGATGCCCATGCATGAAATGAGTGGTGCAGGCACAGAGACAGAAAAGCAGACACCAATAAAAATATTGCAATTCATTTTAATGCTTTCTCATGCTAGTAATAAAATGTTTTTGATTTGTCTAAGTCCCTGTTAGCATGGGTTACCATTACTTCCTACCATAACAGAATGGCCAGAGAAAACTTCCCATTAGGGACCCTGATGGCAAAAAAAGTCAACAGAAGCTCTAGCCATACCCTGATCTACCAAAATGGCATATTCCCCAAATTGTAACTGATTCCCTGAAGGTGTGCATAGCACTAATAGGATGTTTAAACATTAAGTGATATTTGACAGAGAAAGAATGTCAGGACATTGATCTAGAAATCTGTACGCTTGGTTTGGCTTGGAAATAGAGAGACAGGGAGGAGAGAAGAGCAGGGAGAAACTCCAGAGCCATCTTATCTATGGGAGAATGATAGAAAGCGGACAATATTTTTAAAACTGTCCAATTGATTGTATACCCTGCAGAACAATCAGCGGGGGGTTTGTCTGAAGACACGAGTAACATGAGACGGTCCAGCTTGGTTGTCTATTCCAGCCAAAAACAGCCAGACCAGGAGGTGTCCATCCTATATATAAAACCATTTTAATATTCAAATGCATCTCAATGCATAGTGATGTGCTGTAGGTGCTACATGGGTGCTACATGTGCAAACACCTGCACTGCACTAGACCTTTGCAAACTGTAGCAGTTTATTAACACTGTTTATGTGCTTTGCAAACACTAATAGCCAGGTTTGTCACCTATGCTATACCTGTCCAAACAGAAAAACAAAGATATTTCTGGCTCTTATATATGTCCTACCGGTATTTTACTACTGTCTGCCTTAACTCTATGTCTGCCAGTCCTGCGAACAAGCTCGCAATGCATTGCAATTCTCCACCTCACTGTCGCGTAAGGGTTAAGCTGTTTCTCGAAACATAAAAGCCAGATCATCGACACAATCCATCTGGAGCATGCTACGCAGCTCAAGCACCAGAGGGCCACCATAAAGTGGAAAATTATAATCCGAGAAAGCATTAAACTGACACCTTCCTTACGAGTGTGTGCGCGCGCTTGTATGAAAGCTGACACTTCGGATTTGTGTGTTACTCGCCTCCTTGCCAAATAAAGCCCCGCCGAGAATAGAAGGGCGCCATTTATGGCAGGTCATCATCATATCCGCCAGCTCATTAAAACTTTCTGAGAAAAACAGAAAGTTACGCAGAGGCAGGGAGCCATCAGAGGCTTCAGAGGGAGGATAGCTACACTATCCTTGAAAGGTGTTTGAGTAGCAAGCCTTGGGTCTGACAAACTGGATTTTTAGTATGCCTCCCCGTTCACTGTGGGCAAAAATAATTGGTCATCAGTGACTACTAATTCAGTTCAGTAGCCAGAGGCAATTTTTTTTTCTTGCAAGGAAATCAATGACAGCACTGAGGCCTTTTCAACGTGATTCGGCTCATACAGCAGCCCCCTATTTAGCTCTTGATAAGCATTCCAATCCAGACAGCTGTTTTGTTAAAATAGCATTAAAATAGCTCTCTATGCGTGCGAAGGTGCATTGGTGGAGGGGGGTGATTTGATACATCCTTCTCCCCGAAGGATTCTGACACAGGGTGTAGAGACGTGTGGTCACCGGTGTTGAATCTGCTGGCAGACCTTGCAAAGTTACATAATTAAAACTGTAGTTTGACGTGCCGAGCCCAAGTGAATATGTTTTTTCTGTACAAATTCCCTGCACATCCCCTTTCTAGTTTGATTACAGTGGTCCTTGTGACACCGCAGGCCAGAATTCAGAAACTATGAGGTAACGTTTTGGGGTTTTCATATTTTTCTTAAATAGCATTAACACTGCATATCATTTCGGCAAAGCTGTGAAGGTTTGAACTGCTTGACGTTTTTTGCATTGTTTAAATTTTGCCATGGTATAAGTCTTGGCAATGTAGTGAACTTGTGGTAATCTGGATCCACTGTAGCCCGAAGAGAAGCCTATCTACAGGCATTAGTCCTAACTGTCCCTTAATTTCAAAGGGCTCTCTCATTTGGAATCAAATCGATTTGTCCCTCTTTTCGTGTAGTTTGCCCATTTTTTAGCCTGATGTATAGACCCCTAAAAAAATGTACTATTTTTATGTTTCAGGGGTTTTTTATTGAATATTCAGTAAGAGGTCATACATACAGAAATTTCTGCAGTCTTTTCTTAAACAGAATTCAACACATGCATTAAGAGTACAATCTGAATGTATATAGTAGGAGTGAATAGGAAGACCTTTAGCTATATCAGGATTCCAGAAGGCTAGGTCAGAGTCTTAACCCAATGTAAAGTTATAAAAGAAGAATAATCAGCATAAAACTTAGTAATTGTAGCACAATAGACTCATCCCACTAGATGCAATGTTTAAAATGAGGTCTGAGCTATGTCAACCTTCCATCCTTGAAAAATATTGGGGAGAAGTATAAGCTTCCAAGGTAACAGTAAAGGAAGAAGTGAGGAAAAGAAATGACAATGCGAAGGAAGAGAAAGTGTGCTTCCCGACCTAAGACTTGCTCCAACTTCCCACTGTATATACTGTAGTGTATCCATGGGTCCTAGATTCTCTCAACCCCTCTTTTGTTGGTCATTTAGCATGCTTACCAATTTTTAATTAAACATGACCCAAGACATTTTATTCTTGTTGTGGTATTATCAGGCACAGAAGACTTCAAAGCCTTTGCAATAGATATATTTATGACCAAAAGAGATGTAATAAATGAGTGTCTAAGAGTGTTTTAGGACATCAGCAATTGGTTCAATTAAGAGAAGAGGGCGATGCAGATATTTTTAGGAATATTAACCATGTATATATATATATATATATATATATACATATATATATATATATATATATATATACAGTGACTTTTCAAACTTTTGCCACATTTCAGGCTTCAAACATAAAGATATAAAATTTAAATTTTTTGTGAAGAATCACCAACAAGTGGGACACAATTGTGAAGTGGAACGAAATCTATTGGATATTTTAAACTTTTTTAGCAAATAAAAAACTGAAAAGTGGTACGTGTAAAATGATTCGGCCCCTTTACTTTCAGTGCAGTAAACTCACTCCAGAAGTTCAGCGAGGATCTCTGAATGATCCAATGTTGTCCTAAATGACTGATGGTGATAAATAGAATTCACCTGTGTGTAATCAAGTCTCTGTATAAATGCACCTGCTCTGTGATAGTCTCAGGGTTCTGTTGAAAGCGCAGAGAGCATCGTGAAGACCAAGGAACACACAAGGCAGGTCCGTAATACTGTTGTGGAGAAGTTTAAAGCCGGATTTGGATACAAAAAGATTTCCCAAGCTTTAAACATCCCAAGGAGCACTGTGCAAGCGATCATTTTGAAATGGAAGGAGTATCAGACCACTGCAAATCTACCAAGACCTAGCCGTCCCTCTAAACTTTCAGCTCAGACAAGGAGAAGACTGATCAGAGATGCAGCCAAGAGGCCCATGATCACTCTGGATAAACTGCAGAGAACTACAGCTGAGGTGGGAGAGTCTGTCCATAGGACAACAATCAGTTGTACACTGCACAAATCTGGCCTTTATGGAAGAGTGGCAAGAAGAAAGCCATTTCTCAAAGATATCCATAAAAAGTCTCGTCTAAAGTTTGCCACAAGCCACCTGGGAGACACACCAAACATGTGGAAGAAGGTGCTCTGGTCAGGTGAAACCAAAATCAAAGCAAAACGATATGTTTGGCATAAAAGCAACATAGCTCATCACCCTCAACACACCATCCCCACTGTCAAACATGGTGGTGGCAGCATCATGGTTTGGGCCTGCTTTTCTTCAGCAGGGACAGGGAAGATGGTTAAAATTGAGGGGAAGATGGGTGAGGCCAAATACAGGACCATTCTGGATGAAAACCTGTTGGAGTCTGCAAAAGACCTGAAACTGGGACGGAGATTTATCTTCCAACAAGACAATGATCCCAAACATACAGCAAAATCTACAAAGGAATGGTTCACAAATAAACGTATCCAGGTGTTAGAATGGCCAAGTCAAAGTCCAGACCTGAATACAATTGAGAATCTGTGGAAAGAGCTGAAAACTGCTGTTCACAAACGCTCTCCATCCAACCTCACTGAGCTCGAGCTGTTTTGCAAGGAAGAGTGGGCAAGAATTTCAGTCTCTCGATGTGCAAAACTGATAGAGACAGACCCCAAGCGACTTGCAGCTGTAATCGCAGCAAAAGGTGGCTCTACAAAATATTAACGCAAGGGGGCCGAATAATTTTGCACGCCCCACTTTTCATTTTTTTATTAGTTAAAAAAGTTTCAAAAATCCAATAGATTTTGTTCCACTTCACAATTGTGTCCCACTTGTTGGTGATTCTTCACAAAAAATACAATTTTTATATCTTTATGTTTGAAGCCTGAAATGTGGCAAAAGGTTGAAAAGTTCAAGGGGGCCGAATATACTATATATACTATATATAAGGCACTGTATATATATATATATATATATATATATATATATATATATTAGGGCATCTCTTCTTGTCCAGTAGCAATGGGATTTTAGGCAAGTCCACCAAATATGGAACATTTGCCAGCATCCTCTAAAACAGTTAGGGGGGGTCCTGGGGAAACAGTGTTGAGGTACCAGATACCAATGGGAGACGACTTTGTAGTTAGTCTCTATAAGGATTTTTAGCACTACTCTGTGTATTCTAGAGGCCCATAAATTCCAGTCCTCCTCACTGATCTCTGAGCTCAAGTATATGCTTCCCAAACTTGTCTATGAAGAAGTTTAGAAGAGGGGATCATGGAATAGCTGGTAAAACACTTATATGTCACCCATATGCACTGCCTTCAGTTTATAAAAAACAGTTAGTGATACCCTCTGTCTCTTTTTTTTTTTCACAGTGTTTAACCACTTTCAGACCGGACCAATTTGCTGGTCAAAGACCAGACCACTTTTTGCGATTCGGCACTGCGTCGATTTAACTGAAAATCGCGCGGTCGTGCGACGTGGCTCCCAAACAAAATTGACGTCCTTTTTTCCCCACAAATAGAGCTTTCTTTTGATGGTATTTGATCACCCCTGCGGTTTTTATTTTTTGCGCTATAAACAAAAATAGAGCGACAATTTTGAAAAAAACGCATTATTTTTTACTTTTTGTTATAATAAATATCCCTCAAAAATATATAAAAAAAATTTTTTTTCCCTCAGTTTAGGCCGATACGTATTCTTCTACATATTTTTGGTAAAAAAATCGCAATAAGCGATTATTGATTGGTTTGCGCAAAAGTTATAGCGTTTACAAAATAGGGATAGTTTTATAGCATTTTTATTAATAATTTTTTATTATTTTTTTTTTTTTACTAGTAATGGCGGCGATCAGCGATTTTTATTGTGACTGCGACATTGTGGGGGACCCATCGGACATTTTTGACACATTTTTGGGACCATTGTCATTTATACAGTAATCACTGCTATATAAATGCAGTGATTCCTGTGTAAATGACACTGGCAGTGAAGGGGTTAACCAGTGGGTGGCAGTGTAGGGGTTAAGTGTTCCTAGGGGTGTGTTACTAACTGTGGGGGGGTTGGGCTTTCATTTAGTGAACACTCATCTCTGCTCCAATCACATGGAGCAGAGATCAGTGTCACTAGTTGCTAGGCAGAATGGAGAAATGCTGTTTACAACGGCATTTCTTCATTTGGCCGCTCCGTGAGACGATCGTGGGTATGCCCGCGGCGATCGGGTCTGCGGGTCCCGCGACCGGACTCACGGGGGTCCCGACCAGCGCAGGAGCGCGCCGCCGGTGGCGCGCTCCCGATGGCAGGGCGGCAAATTTAAAGGGACGTACATGTACGCCCATTTGCCTGCCCGTGCCATTCTGTCGACGTACATCGGCGTGCGCTGGTCGGCAAGTGGTTAAGAAATGCAAGATTTGATGCAAACAGAAGGTCTTGGAGGGATCTTCAGTTTCTGGAGGAAAAAACAGGATGTAGTATACCTCCATGATCAAGATAATGTCCAGAGTGGTAAAGAACTTTCTCTATCCACCACTGAAACTGCCGAGGTTGTAGCCCTGTCAGAAATTCTGGGTTATTGAACAATGGGGCTGCTGGTCTGAGTGAGGATTTAAGAACCCATAATTTTCAAGAGAAATCCCACAAGTATAAGGAGTGAGATAGTGTAGGGAAAAGGTTGCTCTGTAAGTGTATCTTGGTCTCATCAGACCACAGGACATGGTTTCAGTAATCCTGTGGTCTTCAGCAAATTGTTTGTGGACTTTCTTGTGCATCATCTTTAGAAGAGGTTTCCTTCTGGGACGACAGCCATGCAGACCAATTCGATGCAGTGTGTGGCGTTTGGCCTGAGCACTGACAGGCTGACCCCCCACCCCTTCAACCTCTGCAGCAATGCTGGCAGCACTCATAGGTCTATTTTACAAAGACAACCTCTGGATATGACACTGAGTATGTGCACTCAACTTCTTTGGTCGACTGTGGCCTGTTCTTAGCGGAACCTGTCCTGTTAAACCTCTGTGTGGTCTTGGCCATTGGGCTGCAGCTCAGTTTCAGGGTCTTGGCAATCTTCTTATAGCCTAGACCATCTTTATGTAGAGCAACAATTCTTTGTTTTAGACCCTAAAGCCGCATACACACGGGCGGACTGTATGGCCTACTTAGTCCGTCATACAATCCGACGGACAGTCCGTCATACTTTCGAATGAACGGACTTGACCACACACGGATGCACAAACAGTCCGTCGAAAGCTTGCGCGATGACGTGTACAGCACGTACGACGGGACTAGAAATAGGAAGTCCAATACACAGCAATGCACCTTTCCGCCATGTAAATCCTTTCTGAGCATGCGCCATTCTTAGTCCATCGAACTAGCCTACTGACGAGCGGATTGTGCGCTGAAACCAAAGTATGACGGACAGAATTTCGAAAAATCCGAAATACTTAGTACGCCAGACTGCACGCTGAAAAAGTCCGCTGAAGCCCACACACGAACGGACTGTCCGCTGAAATGTGTTTTGACGGACTAAGTAGGCCATACAGTCCGCCCGTGTGTACGCGGCATAAGAGAGTTTTTTGCCATGAGGTGCCATGTTGAACTTCCAGTGACCAGTATGAGAGCGTGAGAGCGATAACACCTGCTCCACATTCACACCTGAGATCTTGTAACACTAATGCGTCACATGACTCAAGGGAGGGAAAATGTCTAATTTTGCCCAATTTGTATATTTTCACTTAGTGGTGTATTCACTTTTGTTGCCAGCAGTTTAGACATTAATAGCTGTTTGTTGTGTTATTTTGAGGGAACAGCAATTTTTTTTTTTTGAGGGGACAGCGAAACTCTGCCCCACTTGGCAATACCAGACTATACTGTGTGTTCAAAGATAGCTGGGGAGTGCCAGCAATGCCAGCATTCCACAGAAACCTATGGATACATGTTTGCCAGCCTTAAATAAATAATTAATCCTACGTAGGAATTTAAAATGTATTAGTCTGTCCTGAGCATATACCAACTGAGCAAGAGCAAAGTCCCTCATAACGCCCCAATCTCTGGAGATCAGATACATCCTCCACTCACTTTGCTCTATTTAGTGCAGATATTTAGTTGCATTGCATACCAGCTACAAAACTGTTGTTGTTTATTAGATTTGTTCAGGTGCATGAAATTTTTGTCATAATAATATTGTTGTCTATTTTCAACCTAACTATGTAACTATGATTCTAGTATATAGTAATTTTCATTGTAATTATTATCATTGATAATATTATGACTCTGGTTTAGGGATCAGTTTGAAGTTTAATGTTAGATTTGGGTGAAGGTATAGGTTGGGAAAAGGGTTAAAGCCAGGGCTTTTTTTCAGCGGGAATGTGGGAGAACACAGTCCCGGCACCTCCAGGACTGAATGTATGTAATGGCAAGGGGTGTTGGGGTGTGCTGCAGGGTCTGTTGATACTGGCTGCTGGGGGATCCATTGTTGTGGGAGAGGACCTATTTTTGCAGTGGGTCTATTATTGCTGGTGTGGGAGATCTATTGTTGCTGGGGGGGTCAGTTGTTGCTAGGAGAGATCTTCTGTTTAGGGAGGGGCCAATTGTTACTGGCTGCTGGAGGGTTTATTGATGCTGCGGGGAGATTTGTTGTTACAGGGAAGGGGGGGGGGGGGGTATATTGCATGTAGTGTATTGTTGCTGGGGGGATTATTTTTGTAATTGAGGGAGTCTATTGCTGCCTGCAGGGGATCTGATTTACTGCTTTTCTTGTTATCATTGACAAATTCCAAACAAAAAACTTAGCATGGCAAATGTTACTTAGTTCTGTATTCTGGGGTGGTGCCGAGAGGTGGATAGGGGGCTGGAACCAAGGGACAGTACTCAGGGGTGGGTAGAGGGCGGAGACAAGGGGTGACTCTGAAAGGGGAGTTCCTGCAATCATTTTCTGAGAAAATGGTTTGTTTTCTTTATAAAGCTGCCACAACCTGAGATTAAAAAAGCCTGTCCCTTGCCAACATACTGTAGAGAAGGACCCACGCTCTCTATATGGAAGCAGCAGTCTCTCTGCAGAGGTTTGACATACCCCCTGATGTGTCAGACTCGTAGCTCTGCAATCAGCAGGGGTGTGTAAAACCAATTTGTACCTCTCTGTGCATACACATATATAATCAAATCTGTTTAAATAACTTTAATTACTAACAAGAGAACATATTTTGTTTCCTAAAGTTTAATAATCTAAAGCAGCGTGTATCATAAACAATTGTTTTGGTAGCAGATCATTGCTCAGGATCAGCTTTCTGATCGTGACAATAGTGGACCATGCCGGTGTAATGCATGGCCACTTTTAGTCTCCACTAGGGATGTGTGAATCTGCCCGGTTTGCTTCTTAGGGGGGTTTGAAAAATCCTGTTAAAAATCTGGGAAACCTGAACTTAGCACCAATGAAGTCTATGGGGAGAAGTAGGGAAGAGGGGGCACATTTTGATACTGAGTAATGAGAACTTCAAGGCAAATAGACAAGCTATTGTCAACAATTGGAGCTGGACATTGTCATGAGAGACATTTAACAAAGCAAAATAAATATTTAAAAAATAACATACAGCAGGGAGAGTGTCTTTTTGTGGTATATGGGGCTGCATACCTCAGACCAGCTGACCCTTGACCATAGCCAAAAGCTCCTACATGGACATGTGAGCATCAGAATTGGATCATGGAGCAATGGAAAAAGGTGACCTGGTGTGTTGATTCACATTTTCTTTTACATTACGTGGATGGCTGGGTGTGGGAAAGAGATGGCAATAGGATGCAGTATGGGAAGAAGGTAGGCTAGCGGAGGCAGTGTGATGCTTTGGGCAAAGTTCTGCTGGGAAACCTTGGGCCCTGCCATTCATGTGGCTGTTACCTGACCTCACCTACCTAAACATTGTTGCTGACCAAGTATACCCCTTCATGGAAACTGTAAACTGTGGTGGCAGTGGTCTTTATCACCTCTCCCCAAGCCCCTTCCATCTCCACCATCCTCTACTCCTCTTTTCCTTCCTCATTTTCTACTTCTCCTTCCTCTTCCTCCCTCTACCTGTCCTTCTATTCCTCCTTCATCTCTTTTGCCTCATCCACCTCCTACAGTGCCTTGAAAAAGATTTCATACCCCTTGAAATTTTCCACATTTTGTCATGTCACAACCAAAAATGTAAAATGTATTTATTGGGATTCTATGCGATAAACTGATACAGAGTGGCACATAATTGTAAAGTGGAATGAAAATAATAAATGTTTTTCAACATTTTTTACAAATAAATATCGGAAAAGTGTGGTGTGCACTTGTATTCAACCCTTCCGAGTCAATACTTTGTAGAACCACCTTTCGCTGCAATTACAACTAACAGATTCAATCTAACAGAGCTTGAGCTATTTTGTATAAAATAATGGGGAAACATTTCACTCTCTAGACATGTATAGCTGGTAGGGACATACCCAAAAAGACGTATGGCACAACTGCAAACCTACCAACGCATGGCCGAACATGAATCTGTTAGCAGCTCCTCCTGAGTTACCATGGGCCTCTTGGCTGCTTCTCTGATTAATGCTCTCCTTGCCCGGCCTGTCAGTTTAGGTGGACGGCCATGCGTTGGTAGGTTTGCAGTTGTGCCATACGTCTTTTTGGGTATGTCCCTACCTGCTATACATGTCTAGAGAGTAAAATGTTTGCCCATTATTTTATGCAAAATAGCTCAAGCTCTGTTAGATTGAATGGAGAGTGTCTGTAAACAGCAATTTTCAAGTCTTGCCACAGATTCTCAATTGGATTTAGGTCTGGACTTTGACTGGACCATTCTAACACATAAATATGCTTTGATCCAAACCATTCCATTGTAGCTCTGGCTGTATGTTTAGGGTTGATGTCTTGCTGGAAGGAGGACCTCTGCCCCAGTCTCAAGTCTTTTGGAGACTTTAACGGGTTTTCTTCTAAGATTGCCCTGTATTTGGCTCCATTCATCTTCCCATCAACTGACCAGCTTCCCTGTCCCTGCTGAAGAAAAGCATCCCCACAACATGATGCTGCCACCACCATTTTCACGATGGGGATGGTGTGTTCAGGGTGATGTGCAGTGTTAGTGTTCTGCTACACGTACCATTTTGCTTTTTGGCCAAAAATTTCAATTTTGGTCTCATCTGACCACCTTCTTCCACACGTTTGCTGTGTCCCCCACATGGCTTCTCGAAAAACTGCAAACTGGACTTCTTATGGCTTTCTTTCAACAATGGCTTTCTTCTTGCCACTCTTGCATAAAGGGCAGATTTGTGGAGTGCACGACTAATAGTTGTCCTGTGGACAGATTCTTCCACCTGAGCTGTGAATCTCTGCAGCTCCTCCTGAGTTACCGTGGGCCTCTTGGCTGCTTCTCTGATTAATGCTCTCCTTGCCCGGCCTGTCAGTTTAGGTGGACGGCCATGCATTGGTAGGTTTGCAGTTGTGCCATACGCTTTCCATTTTCGAATGATGGATTGAACAGTGTTCCATGAGATGTTCAAAGCTTGTGATTTTTTTTTTATACCCTAACCCTGCTTTAAACTTCTCCACAACTTTATCCCTGACCTGTGTGGTGTGTTCCGTGGACTTCATGATGCTGTTTGTTCACTACAGTTCTCTAACAAACCTATGAGGGCTTCACAGAACAGCTGCATTTATACTGTGAATAAATTACACACAGGTGGACTCTATTTACTAATTAGGTGACTTCTGAAGCCAATTGGTTCCACTAGATTTTAATTAGGGGTATCAGAGTAAAGTGGGCTGAATATAAATAGACGCCACACTTTTCAGATATTTATTTGTAAAAAACAAAATTAAAACCATTTATCATTTCCCTTCCACTTCACAATTATGTACCACTTTGTGTTGGTCTATCACATAAAATTTCAATAAAATACATTTATGTTATTGGTCGTAACATGACAAAATATGGAAAATTTCAAGGGGTATGAATAGGTTTTCGAGCCACTGTATATGATTATGGCATGAGAAGAAGCTCCTTGGCCTTTTCCTGTGAGTCTTTCTCCAGGGACTGCAGGAAAAGGGCAGCAGCACACCCTTCGCTTCCTCCTCTGCGCCCTATGTGATTATGGAATGAGGAGAACCTCTGGGCTTCTGGGGTTATGTGGGAGAATAGTGCCATACTGAATAACACATATTGAAGAACTGCTAAAAACAGCCTCCTTACTCCAGAACATGGAAGTCTCACATTAACTTATTTCCTCCATCACCATTTTTTATGTATTTTTATTGTAAATATATCAAAGGTAGTCAGTAATACAAATGCACCTAGTCCATCCGCACAGGGGCTGCGAATGGCAACATAAAAAACCATGAATGGACATAACAGCATAGGCGAAGAAGGGGAGGCCTCCTTCTCAGACACATCTAACTTAAACAGGCATATATGTAGTTTGGGGAAAACCCACTAATTGCCATAAAAGCTAGGACATGTGTGACAATGACCCCTCAGTAGGTAGTCCTGGACATCAAAAGGCAGCTAAAGAGGGCTAAAAAACCCATCAAAAGAGCAGAAAGCAAGACAGGAGAGAAAGATAAAGTAAGGTGAGAAGGAGGAGGGGGGTAGGTACCCAGGGTCGCTGCAGACATCAATTAGAGTTGACCCACAAAAGATCAAAAAAGACATAGGTCAATCAAGTAAATACATTTTTTAACTAGCAGGACATCAGCAGCATTAAAGTGGAAGTAAAGCGCTGCCTTTTTTTTCTGACCTGCAAAGTAAAGGCATAATGTGCTAGTATACATCCCATACTAGCACATTATGTGAAACGTACCTGCAAATGAAGCCCTCCACCGTTGTCACCGCCGGAGTCCGCATACACCTTTACCTGTCTTCCTTCCAGGTCCGTGGACTCCGGCTGTGTGAGTGGCCAGAGCCACGTGACATCACTCCCGTGTATGCGCGCGGGAGCTGCCAGTCACGGCACAGGGCTCTGAAGAAACAGCATGGGTGGCCATTCCTTCTGAGTGCGTGTGCTGATGACGTCATCAGCTGTATATACAGTAAATATCTCCTAAATGGTGCACATTTAGGAGATATTTACAGTACCTAAACGTAAACCTTATTATAGGCTTACCTATAGGTAGAAATTATCATTGAAGTTTACAACCACTTTAAGATGTAGGAAAGGATGAAAAAAAAGGTTAAAGACCTTCCCTCCCCCCCAACTCTAGGTTCTCCACAGTACACAGCCACCTACGTGACATTCAGTAAGGATTTACTGCAGACCTGCCAGTGCCTACAAGCCCTACACTAATCCTCCTAGCAGTGATCCCTATGTTTTTCCTATCACAGCTAAAGCAGATTATCAATATGGCTGCTGGGAACACACACTTTTATAGTGTGGTGATTGATTTATGAAAAAGCCCTCTAATTGGCCTTTGTAAGCCAGGTGACCTAAGTTCTAAGGCCAGGCTGTGCATTATGGTTACTATAAAGAATTCCCACATGAATTTGCTGGTGCCAAGGTAGCAGAAAATTCGAATCTCATCCCCATTGTCCACCATGGGTGCATAGTCCAGGAGCGCAACAGGGAAACATTTGTCACCCCTCAAAAGAGTGCTGGCAGAAGGACCTTCATAGCAAGATCACCAGATATTCTATTAATAAATTGTGCATTTTTAAAAAGATTGAAAACAAACTTTTTGTTTTAGTGATCGAGTACACATCTGCTTTAAGGTTCCAGCCAACCAACAATTAACAGATCCAGACTTATACTTCCTGACCCCTAGGCCATGGGTGCTCAACCTGTTGACCACCAGCTGTTGCAGACCTACAAGTCACTTCATGCCTATGCCTTTGGGAGTCGTGCTTATAACTGTCAGTGGCTTGCACCCCACACACTTTTATAGTGTGGTGATTGATTTATGAAAAAGCCCTCTAATTGGCCTTTGTAAGCCAGCTGACCTAAGTTCTAAGGCCAGGCTGTGCATTATGGTTACTATATCGTGAATTTGCTGGTGCCACGGTAGCAGCAAACTCGAATCTCATCCCCATTGTCCACCATGGGTGCATAGTCCAGGTGCGCAACAGGGAAACATTTGTCACCCCTCAAAAGAGAGTGCTGGCAGAAGGACCTTCATAGCAAGATCACCAGGTATTCTATTAATAAATTGTGCATTTTTAAAAAGATTGAAAACTAACTTTTGGTTTAGTGATTGAGTACACATCTACTTTAAGGTCCCAGCCAACCAACAATTAACAGATCCAGACTTATACTTCCTGACCCCCTAGGCCATGGGTGCTCAACCTGTTGCCCACCAGCTGTTGCGGACCTACAAGTCACTTCATGCCTCTGCCTTTGGGAGTCGTGCTTATAACTGTCAGTGGCTTGCACCCCACACACTTTTATAGTGTGGTGATTGATTTATGAAAAAGCCCTCTAATTGGCCTTTGTAAGCCAGCTGACCTAAGTTCTAAGGCCAGGCTGTGCATTATGGGATTTGTAGTTCCACAACAGCTGGAGGGTGACAGGTTGGGCATCCATGCCCTAGGCCAAGTGTCCGGTGCTGCCCCCTTCCTTTCTACTCTGGTCATCTGGCTCACTATTAGGTACCTCTGGTCTGTGGTGGACAACCTGGAAGAGTTTGCTCACTCTGTGTCAGTTCATCTAGAATTAACAACTAAAGGAGTAGAGCAAACTGTTACCCTACTCTGTGCACAGATTGGTTCTAGGTATAGTCACACAATGGGTGAACCGTGTGTAGGCTGCACAGCATACTATTCCAGAAGCAATGAACAGACTTTGCAAGGACAACAATAATGAGGATCCAGTTGGATTGTACTAGCAGGCAAGTATGCAGTCTGGAATCTTCCATTATAACAGTAACATGTTCAAAAACATGACATGTGGGTGGCTGTATGCTGCTCCTGGCTGTACTGCCACCCTAGGTCACAGCCTATTTTGGCTATGCAGTAATGTGGCCTTGATGACCAGACAACTGGGACTTATGGTGTGCTGGCAGGTCTATAGTGTGAAGCGTATCCAGTTTATTGCTAAGAACCTTTACCCTTTTACTTGACTATTCCCAGGATTTACAGTTCCTGCTTCCCCAGCTCCAATCAGCTGCATAACAAAGGAAGACACCTGCTAACGGTCATGTCTCTGTTTATCACAGCAGGAAATCCATAGAAAGATTATTACAGCTTCAGGTAGAGACAGCTTCATCCACCTGCATAGCCTGTCCCATCCCTTAATTGTTCCCCCTTGGCCAGAGGATCTGTCTATTCCAACAAAGACTGATTTGCAGGAAGTAGGCACAAGACTTATCCGTATTCAAGGCGACTTCAGCAGCTAATTAGCAAAAAGGGCCACTGGGTTTTCGTTGGGGCTGCCTGACGCTCTGTGTTTTTTTTGTTTTTTTCTGTTTTAATTGTTAAAGGTTTATGCATTAAAGAAGCTTAATGGCAGTGAAGGGAGACGTGTTTAATTCTAAGTTTGTGTAAAAAGGTCATTTGCAATTCATCTTGGTTTTACCCATGGTGTCTTCAATTAAGCATTCACGCAGCCCACTATAAGGCGACGTGGATGGAGGCCTGCAATCAGAAAATAGTGTTCTCATTGACGGCCATGGCAGAGTTGGGGACAAAGCCATCAATGTAAGTGACCTTTGCACACTAAAAAGTGCCATGGTGGCAAATCACCCTAACCAATCCCTGAACTGCTCGTCCATTCGCCTGAAGGTGTCCACAGGTGGTAAAAGATCCCCCAATCTGACCAGCTATCTGTAGATCCAAATAAACATTTGTCACGCTTTCTGGCTATCCACTGGCTGAATCAAATTGCTGGCTGAGACACTTGGGGTGTCCTTCTGATATCACCATATGCCAAAAAGACCACATCGTATATTTTCTTAAAACGATGGATCAGCGCTGGGTGTAAGGTAGCATACAAAACAATTGCAAACATTCTAGTTTGCTGACATCAATTTGCAATTATTTCTGGGCCACTTGGCATAAATACACTATATTGCCAAAAGTATTAGGACGCCAGCCTTTACACGCCATGAACTTTAATGGCATCTCAGTCTTAGTCCATAGGGTTCAATTTTAAGTTGGCCCACCCTTTGCAGCTATAACAGCTCCAACTCTTCTGGGAAGGCTGTCCATAAGGTTTAGGAGTAAGGATGAGCGTGCTGGCACACCCCACGTGCAGAGCCCGCCAGGAAGTCGGCACTGCGCTGCGCTAATCACAGGCAGTGAGACATTGTCCTGATGCGCGGCTGCAGAGATTGAGAAACGTCTCACTGCCTGTGATTAGCACAGCGCAGTGCTGACTTCCTGGCGGGCTTTGCAAATGGGGTGTGCCAATACGCCGAAGCTCATCCTTATTTAGGAGTGTGGCTATGGGAATGTTTGACCATTCTTCCAGAAGCCCATTTGTGAGGTCAGGCACTGATGTTGGACACGAAGGCCTGGCTCGCAGTCTGCACTCTAATTCATTCCAAAGGCATTCTATCGGGTTGAGGTCTTTTCTGTGCAGACCAGTCAAGTTCCTCCACCCCAAACTCACTCATTCATACCTTTATGGACCTTGCTTTGTGCACTGGTGCACAGTCATGTTGGAACAGGAAGGGGCCAATCCCCAAACTGTTCCCACAAAGTTGAGAGTGTGAAATTGTCCAAAATGTCTAGGTATGCGGACGCCTTAAAGCGGAGCTCTACCCTAAAGTGGAACTTCCGCTCATTGGAAACCTCCCCCCCTCCAGCGCCACAATTGGCACCTTTCAGGGGGGAGGGGGGTGCTGATACCTGTACAGTACAGGTATCTGCACCCACTTCCGGCATAGATATCCGCAGAATCTGCAGATATTTACGCGACTTCCTGCGGGTCCCCCGTTGTCTGCTGGGAAACACACAGATCCCAGAGACAGCGGGGACCATCCTAATTGTGCAGCGCGACTCGCGCATGCACAGTAGAGAACCGGGAAATGAAGCCGCAAGGCTCCACCTCCTGATTCCACACCCAAGATGGCGGCGGCAGCACCCGAGAGACGATCGAGACATTGGCTTCGGGTGCCGACATTGCGAGCGAGCTGGGCGGGTAAGTGTCCTTATTTTAAAAGTCAGCAGCTGCAGTATTTGTAGCTGCTGACTTAAAAAAAAAAAAAACGGCGGAACTCCCGCTTTAAGTGTTCCCTTCACTGGAACAAAGGGGTCAGGCCCAACCCCTGAAAAACAACCCCACACCATAGCCCCCCCTCCACTAAATAATTTGGACCAGTGCACAAAGCAAGGTCCATAAAGAAATGGATGAGCGAGTTTGGGGTGGAGGGACATGACTGGCCTGCACAGAGTTCTGACCTCAACCTGATAAAACATCTTTGTAATGAATTAGAGTAGAGACTGTGAGTCAGGCCTTCTTGTGTACATCAGTGCCTGACCTCACAAACACGTTTCTGGAAGAATGGTCAAACATTCCCATAGGCACACTCCTAAACCTTGAAACTTGAAACTGTTATAGCTGCAAAGGGTGGGCCAACTCAATATTGAACTGTATGGACTAAGACTGGGATGCGCTTAAAGGTTTACGTACATGTAAAGGCAGGTGTCCCAATACTTTTGACAATATAGTGTATGTATATTTGGTTGAATATACATTTGTACTGTGCTGCTTCCCCTTTCCCTGTCTAGTCACAGGGTGTAGCCAATAGCTTTGGTCTAGGAATTTGATCTGAGCATGCGTGGCACTTTGTCCGATCGGAATTCTCTACACATGATCGGACAAAGTCCGTTGCTGTTGTAAAATTTTATAGCCAAGCTGGAAAACTTGGTCCGTCAGATACTCAGACGGAAACAGTCCGATGGAGCCCACACACTGTCGGATTATCCGACAACACGGTCCTATCGGACATTGTCCATCGGAATGTCCGACCGTGTGTACAAGGGCTTAGATGGGGCTGTATTGTTAGGAAAGGATGGACAAAAATAAAATTATTTTGCAGGCAAAACAGCTTATATGTATTTCACCATTTGCTTGGAGTTCAGGTATAAAATAATACCTTATTGTAGGTGTGGCCCACATACCTCCCAACATTTTAAGATGGGAATGAGGGACACCTATCAGAAAAAGTATGCAGGCATCGAACACACGCCTTGCCACACCCAATTAAAGGAGAATTGTATAAAAAAACAAGATTGGTTAAACACACAAGTGCTTTTTTTACCACTACTATTTTTTTATATTGACTTTTGGAATTTACAAATGCAGCAATTTAGAAATCAGATGGAAGGTTTAGCACTGGGAAATTCTGTTTGATAGATAGAAAGTGCATTTTATAGACAACTATATGGATTAGACCAATATGAGGGACAAATGAGGAGGAATGAGGGACAGAGGGACATTGCTCCAAATCAGGGACAGTCCCTCCAAATCCGGGACCATTGGGAGCTATGGGCCCAGGCTCATTGTCCACAGGGAAAAAGAACTCACAGGCAGATTGGTCAATGCAGCAAATTATATTGATGTAATCATGTTGAGTGAACAGCAAACCCTGCAGACACGTCCACACTGCACCGGAACATTTACAATGAACCAGACAGGGAGTAGGATGTACACTGGAGACTCCTGACAGTATTAGGAAGGGAAGGCAGCTGGAAGGCAGTCCAGCAACTGGACCACAAAACAGGAAGGCTACTGATAGTTTCTGCTCTGTCCCTCCTCCACAAGAACCTAACCCTATGTTACTCTGACTGTCCCCAGCCAGCGGGAGATCTGTCCCTGTCCCACCCACTATCTTAAATACACGCCAACTCTAAGTGAGCAGTGGTTTTTAAAAGCACTGGCCAACTCAAAGATGGCCACCAAGTAAACCCGGGTAGCAGCATCCAATTGGACAGCTACTTCCCTGATGAGACCTATGGAGGCCTCGGAGGAATCTGGTTCTCCCTTGTCCTCCGCCCTCTCTGCATGGTGGCCGCCCCCACCAGCACCACCATTGCAGGAAGGCTAAACTGCACTAAACTGCACCTGCCTACCTGGTGATGCTGCTAAGAAGGCAATGGTGCACAACTGAATATGTGGATGGGGAAATCGAGTAAATTTTTTCCTTCAACCCGCTGGTTGAATTGGTTGAATAAAAAAAAAACTGGCTCATGTATGGTCATGTAAGGTCTCTTGAATTGTAAATTCACTGACCCTGAATCTGGGACTGTAAAGACAATAAAGATAATATTATTTAGTGGAGGAGGTTGGAGTGTTCTGTGATAGTTCTGGACCAATAGAAGTGGGATATTGGTACTTACAGATTTAACTCAGAGTTAGTCCTCCTCCAAAATGGCTGACAGACAGTGAATGAGCTCTGTAGACTGGATCTTGTTCCAGTTTTGAGCTGTTGCTGCTCCTCATCACTCAATGTATAGCTGGATAGAAGATTGGAGGACTCATAGCAATTCTGTAACTGGATAGCGGTTCTCAGTGCCAGAATTGGTAATGCAACTTAATATTATACAATATTATGCAGGAGTTATATAGTGCCAACAGTTTGTATAGAACTTTACAATATAAAGGAAGACTGTACAATTACAAAAAAAATCAATGCGAAAGGGTTAGGAGGGCCCCTGCTTGTAAGAGCTTACAATCTACAAGAAAGGGTCAAGTGATACAAAAGGTAATAACTGTGTGAATGAGTTGATGGAGAAAGTAAAAGTTCATTGTTAGCAGGGGATAGACTTCCCTGAATAGATGAAGTTTCAAGGATCGCCTGAAGGCGGACAGGGTAGAAAATAGCTGTACAAATTGGAATAGGATGTTCCAGAGGATGGGAATGGCTCTAGAGAAGTCCTGGGGGAGAGCACAGAAGAAGGTGTGAGGGAGCTAGAGAGCAGAAGATCTAGGGAACGGTGAGAATGGTTTGGGTGATATTTTGAGATGAGGGTGGTGATGTAGCTTGGGGCAGATGTAAATGGCTTTGTATAATGTTGTTAGTATTTAGAATTTTATTAATTTGACAACTGGAAGCCACTGATGGGCTTGTTATAGAATGGTTGGTAAGGTGGAAAAGTCTGGAGAAAAGATCACCAAACCAATGTTTATGGTCTAAGTATACAAGTCTGCTTATAATTCATTAACAGTTCCACTGGTTTACTTACAGACTGTTATTTAATAATAATCAAACACACTTTGATCTGGTTCCTTCACAGCTTTCACATTTTACCTAAAAAGCACCATTCATTGGCCCTTTTAGTTTAAAGTTCCTTTCCACTTTGGAAGCCAAATTGGGATAACACCTACTTTATATTTGTAGCCCAAAACAATGAAACTAGTACCACCTAAATGCCCCTACCACAAACCTGTGTCAGTTGGATGAGCATGTGAATAGGCTGGTGCAAAACAGACAGGATAGGCTTGTCAGGCTCTAGTAGACGTCAACAAAATGGTGACTGTCTGTACACAGACATTGACTACTTGTTGCATAAATATGCATGAGATGGGTAAAAGATGGCTTCAGCCAAAATAGCATAACATAATAAACTGTTTAAAAATGTCTGGTTACCATTTTACTTGCTTAAAAATCAATACATGGTCTCCATGCTTTGTGATGTTTAGGAGGGAGCTGTGGAGTAATGTTTAACATGATTAACCATGTCTGTACTGTGTTCGCAGTTCTTCATTATTAGCTATATACTAGATTTGAACACTGCTTGTCCTAGCAAAGTAAAAACTGTAAAAACTGCCCTCCTGCATTGTATGTAATGAAGGAAAGCTCATCTTTGTGGAGACAAAGACACTGTAATGCCCCATACACACGGTCAGACATTCCGACCTCAAAATCTTTGGCCGAAACTTGTCTTGCATACACATGGTCGCACAAAGTTGTCGGAAAATCCGATCATTTGGAACGAGGTGACGTACAAAATGTACGAGGGCACTACATAGAAGCAAGTAGCCAATAGCTTTCGTCTCCAAATCTTTTCTGAGCATGCGTGGCACTTTGTGCGTCTGATTTCTCTACACACGATCAGAAAAAGTCTGGTCGGATTTTGTTGTCGGAAAATTTTAGATCCAGGTCTCAAACTGGTTCCATCAGAAATTCCAACAGAAAAAGTCCGATAGAGCCCACACACGATCACATTTTCCGACAACATAATCCGATCTGACTTTTTCCGTCTGAATTTCCGACCGTGTGTATGGGGCATTAGACTCTCCAGAAATTCTCAGAATCAGCCATAACACCTTTTCCTCAGAAACAACTAAAAGGTAAGACATATTTTAAAATCTTTTTTTTAGATATGATGTGGGGTTTTCTCTAATTTAACTACAAAAGTGGAAATAAACTTTAAGAGAAGCTCCACGCAAACTTTTAAGAATTTACCATACACACTACACCAAATTTGTTTATGTCTTTCAGATAAAGAACCACTCTACCCTCCACTTAACCCATTTAATAAAATGCCAGGCAGAATTACATACAGTGACACAGTACAGGTTGACATGTTTTGCGTGTTAGCGCTTATTCATCTACGGTTACTGAGAAAAATTATATATCAACCTAACAAAAGTCATTAATCAACTCAGGACCAGTCTGCTCTCAGAGACATCCGAGCAAAGCACAATGGAAAATCTGGCTCGGATTTCCCATATCAGTGTTCTGTTGCTAGGACAGAGAGCTAAACCTTCTTGCTCTATAAATTTCAGATACCATATTTATTTGATCTTAGATTTATTGGAACAAGCCAGGTGAAAATACAAATTGATAAAATAAACACTAATCAGTACAATATTTCATATAATGGGGAGACAATGCTTTATAACACAGAATGAGATAACAAGAACTCACTTTTTAAACTCGCTGAGGGGTGATGGTGAAAGATTGAAGAAACAGCCATATTGCCTTGTTGTGCATTCCTAAAATGGTGGCTGACTCACTTCCTCTAGAGAATCTCCCAGAATGCCCTAGTTCCTAACAACTTTATTAACACATTCTAAGAAATTACAATATGTAACTAAAACAAGCAGCTAAAGCTATACCAGAAAGGGAACAGTAGCTGGTGCCACACATAAACACAGTAACTGAATAAACGCAGAACACTCCCCGTCTGATGTCATGTGATATCATAACAGAGTCTTCTGCAGAAAGGAACCGAACAAGTTCTGCCACTGGTCTTAGGAATATTTTGGCCTCATTCTGCTGGAAGATCTTGACTTCAACTTTACAGACATGCTTGTCCTCACTTGGCAGTACTCTGATGACCAGACCTAAAGGCCACTCATTCCTTTCTATCTGGCAATCTCTCATGAACACAACATCAGCAGAGTTAATATTAGGTTTTTCAATGTGCAACTTTCTCCTTGGTTGAAGAGTAGAGATATATTGTTTCCTCCGCCGTCTCCAGAAGGTATGGATCCTCAGAGTCACTTGAAATTGATGTCAAGGGTCTGCCATTACTGATGGCTGTGGCCTCTGCCATAAAGGTCACTAGGCACTCATGGGTAAGCCTTGCAGCTCCCACTTGCAAAAAGATGGAGTCCAGAATTCTGTGGGCTATGCCTTTCCCAAACACCTCCCATGTGAGAAGAGTGAGGTGGGTTGAAAGTCCATGTGCAGCCTTGCTTAATCAAGTATCTTTCTACACTGGGAGTGTCCAAGTTGGAGGGAATTTGCAGTTCCTTTACTGCTCCTACAAAATTAGGACCTCTGTTAGAGCGAATGAGCTTCACTGGGCCTCTGATTGCAATGAAACCTCTAAGAGCATTAATGAAACTTGAATTGTCTATTGATTCAATCACTTTAATATGGACAGCTCGGATAGACATGCAGGTGACTAAGATCGCCTAGTGTTTACGGTTTGAATGTCCCCCTTTGGTGTAACGGGTGGCGACAGACCAGGGACCAAAAACCTCAAGTCCAACATTAGTGAATGGCGGATCCATGCTAAGTCTGTCAGATGGTAAATTAGCCATCTTTTGTGTCTGTAACATTCCACAAAGTTTACAGCAGATGACCCACTTGAAAAGGAAGCTGCTTACACATCTCTTAGCTCAAACTATCCACAGTCCAGCAGCTCGTAAAGCTCCTTCAGGAAACAGTTGGCCCTGGTGTTTTGTTTAGTCACGGTAATGTTGAATGAGTAAGTAGGCAATATGATGGTGACCTGGAATCACTAAAGTATGTTTCTCAGAAAATTCTAAGTTGCCTTCTTTTAAACAGCCTACTATTCTCAACCGTCCATTTACATGAAGGATTGGGTCAAGCTTCTTTAAAACACTGTCTTTTGGAACAGGTTTCTGGTTGGCAATAGAGTTAATTTCTTTGGCAAAGACTTCTCTCTGTACAGCAGAGATTATCCTCTTTTTTACATTGTTCTAGGTCAGCTACTGAGTAGACCTTTTTGCAGTGGTGCCAACCTCTGCAGTTGTCATAAGATAGCGGATCACTTTTGTAGGACTGAGCTATGTGGATAAGGCAAGCGATAGCTCGAACAAGGGACTTCCAGGTTGAACTGGACAACCAACTGGATGAGAAAAGTTGTTGTAACTGAGGTAGTGTCAGGGCTGGGTTCAGCCCTTCCTTCTCTGAGTTGACCGTTTAACCGTCGGGTAATTTCTAGCTCCTATCTCTCCACAGTTACTCAGCTGTTGATGATATCCTTCTCGTCAGTCCTGCCTACTTAAGCCGTCCAGCCAAGAGGTTCTCTATCATCGCCTTGGTCAACATCACGGAAACTATCTCCTGCGATCCTGTTCAAGACTTGCTTTTGCTGACATGCCTTCTGGCTCCAGATCCTGCTTGCTGTTCCACTACGTTGATCCTCGACTTCTGGCTTGGCTGACTATCCGTTCCGGTTACTGAACTTTAGCTATGTTTTGACTAGCTTTGTTCTTTTTACTTTTATTATTAAACAAGTGTGATTTAACTGTACTTCTGTCTCGGGCTGATGTCATGGTTTTTGACAGGTATAAACCTGAGGGCGGATTTCCTGATCCATGTCTACATCTATTAAATCAAATGTGGCAAGATCATTAGTGTTGTAGTCTGGACTGTGCAGAAAGGTGGGACCTGTGAACCATGAAGTACTTTCAAGGCGACTGGCTGCAACAGATCTAGTGCCTAAGTCTGCAGAATCGCAGTCTGTAGGCACAAACTGCCATTGTTCTGGCTCCTTAGGGTGATAGACTCCAAATATAGGTAGGTACCAGCATTCCTGTGAGGTTTAGGGCTATCTCTGCATGACTATTCTTCAATATTTTCATCATGAAGGAAAAGAAGTGTTCTCTCATCTCTGTTTTTCAGTGAAGATTGTGTCTTAGGAAAGTGAAGCATTTATATATTTGCTCCTTGGTGTTAGGTAAACATTGTCTTTGTGGCCTGAAGGAAAGAGGTGCAACCTAGCTATTAGACTCACCTTTCTCTATGCTCTTTTCCATAACTTCCAGGAAAAGCCTATCCTCAATGGACATTGCTACCTGATTGTCCCCCTTCAATCTCCTGACCACTGTGCATCCTAAGTCGTCTTGGTCACTGTCATAGTTATTGCTGTCACAGACGGAACTTGTGAAAGGAAGGGTATCTGTGGGGTGGCTCCTTTATGAGGATGTGATTTTGACAGGGCTGGAAAAGAGAAGGACTGCCATTCTCTAGTGTACTAGTGAGTATGTTATTGGCAGATGTTGGTTTGTGTGCACCTCCCAGCCAAACATCACCTATAATGACCCACCCAAGATCCAGTTTTTGGGCATAGGGAGAGTTGATCTGCTTTCTTGCTTTGTGGGCTTACAAGATATCTCTCCCTAGGAGCAAGATTATATGAGCCTGATCATCTAGTTCTGGTATGAGATGTGCTATGTGATTCAGGTGAGTCTGGTGAACTGCTGCATCTGGTGTGGGGATCTCAGATCTGTTGTCTGGGATCTAATTGCACTCTATTATGGTTGGTAAGGGTAGACATGTCTTACTATACATAGATTCTATTTGTAAGCCATCAGTCCTTCTCCCCATCGTCTCCACTGTACCTGCACAGGTCTTAAGGGAGTAAGGACTGCTGAGGCCCTTAATGTTTAGAATGTAAAAAAACACAGATCTAGCTAGTGACTTGTTACTCTGATCATCCATGATGGCACAAAGCTTGACCACTTTGTCTCTGTGTCCTTTTGAGTAAACTCTTACTAGACACATTTTGGAACAGGATATGCCACCTGTAACTGCTTTGCAGACTTCAGTGCACTGTGAAGTGATTGCTATTGCGTCTCTACTAGAATCTGTGGCCTCCCCGCCATGCTCGTTGTCACTATGGGCAGGTGGGGAGGTTCTTGGAGCTGGCCCTGGGTGCAGAGCTGTGTTATTTGTGCTGCCACACTCTGTACACTTAACACTGACCATACAGTTCTTGGAGAAATGTGTTGATGAAGAGCAGCACTTGTAACAGATATTGTTCTCTTTGAGGAAGGCCTTGCGGTCCCTCATGGTCTTTTCTCTAAAGGTTCTGCATTTCAGAAGAGGATGTGTCATCTTATGCAGAGGGCAGAACTTAGCAGGGTCACTGTCTAGATACTCTGGCTGAGACTCTGCAGATCTGTGGGAAGAGATGTTAGTTTTGTGCACTGCTACTGGAGCCCTGTGTTGCTTAGGGCCAGATGAAGTAACATAAGACAGAAAAATTAAGCTTTCTTTCCTGCTTGCATGTCTACAAAGTCCATAAAACTCTCTAAAGGTTGGAAAAGGTACATTATGTTTTCATTTGTAGTTACAGCTATGAGTGATCCATCTTTTGTGCAACACATAAGGAAGTTTTTGTGCTAAGAAGTTAATACCTCTAGTCAAGAAAAGAAAGGCCAGGTAAGCCTCCTTCTGCTTTAGCGTCTTGTAACTCCATACAAAGGTCACTGAATTATTTGAGTCTCTGGTAACTCATGCTAGGTATTTTTGGGAAGTTCTCTATCCTTTTAAATAATGTACGCCTCTATAGACTCTGGTGAGCCATAACATCTATCCAGCCTGTTCCAGATGTTTGTAAGGCCTATTTCAGGATGGTTTATATTAATGTCTCTGATTCTCTTGGCATGTTCAGCAGAATCATTGCCAAGCCATTTGACGAGGAGATCTATCTGTTCCCTGCAGGATAGATCTAGACCTTTGATGGTACTCTGGAAAGAAGATCTGTAATGTAGGACATGATCACTGAATTTGACAAGTCTTTGGGTAACTAACTCACATTTTGCAAGGAACCTGGCAAGGTCTATAGTGGCCTGATTAGCATTGGGGTAGGCTGCTGGAGTATCGTGGTGTGGTGTATAGACACTATACACCTGGTAGAAGTTGCTTCTTTAGGCGGGCTGGGGTCATACTTGAGTAAGGTTGGCGGCTTGTACCAGCTTGTTTCATATTCCCTTGGAGTGAAAGCAGGTGTTTGATCCTTGTATGAAGGCTGAGTACATTGCTGAGTAGGTTTTGTTTTAGCTAGATAACCTGGATCTTGGCCAGATTTTTCTTGCTTGTAGCCCTGGAGTTCAAGGTCAGTCTCCTGCTGCTTTGCTTGATGTGACTCACTGACATCATATTTGATTTCTTGCTGTGGAGTACTGCTTGGGTTAGAGTGCTGGTAGACATAATCTGAACTGCGCTCCATGGGATCTTGGTGGTCCTCCTCTGGACCCAGTATGCTGCTACCTGCTCTTGACTCACCGTAGGCAGCTGCTTCTAATGCTTCTGCTTCTTTAATGGCGGCAGCAGTGTCTCGTTCCACTGCCAGCCTCTCCAGGTTAGCTTCTAGTATAGCCTGCTGCATTTTCAGAGATGCCTCTTGCTGAGCTAATTCAGCTTCCAGGTGTACTTTTTGTCCTTCTCTCTTTTTCTCCATGCGTATTCTCTCTTTCTTTCTCTCTTGCTCCATGCGCATTCTCTCTTTTTCTCGCTCTTTCTCCATGCGTACGCTCTCCTACTCTCTCTCGATCCTGCCTCACCTTTTCTACAATAAGGTGAGCCTTTTCTCTTCTCTTCTGCAAACTCTTGGACTGCGAATGCGGCCCTGGCCCTTGCTGCTTCAGTTTCGAATGGAGCGGTTGCTGCTGCATTTGTGACAGATCATGTTTTGTAAGAAGATGCTTGTAACGGCACCCCTAATATAAAGGGGGTTAACGCCGTTTACGATGTTCCCTCTCCTAGACACACATCCACTCGCTACCAATATCCACAGCTAAACAACCCTTTCCTATAGGAGCCGACCCCTCTGGCAAAAAGACGAGACGCACTCTGTCTCTTCTGTAGTAGGAATGACTTTATTAATGAGAAACATTGTAACTTTATACACAATTCAAGGCACATGCTTTAACATGAACAAGGGCCCAGCTCCACCCACACATCCCAAGACTCAACACCTCATCCTGACGTCTGCTAGGCTTCAAACGATCCCACCCAATACACATCTTTTCACAAAGGGTTGGCAGCCAGTCTGTCTGGCACTTTACAATACACACAAGGACAGACTTAAATGAACAATAGAAATGCAAAACAACTTAATTCCTCACAGCAATGATACTTAACCCCCATATACAGTATACATCCAATCTATATACAATGTATATACAGCCTTGAATATGGCTATCACAGACCATATCGGGGGTTTCTTTTATTCACCCTGTGTCCAAAGTGACCCCACTGTCACAATGCTTGACTGCGAGACATGGCTACGGTGGAGAAGCTGTTTAGAGATTGCTGTAGTGTAGAGTGTGGGGATGCTGTGTGACAGAGCGCATCTCTATGTAGCCTGGCTGCTTGCTTCACCCGCTAAAGGCCTGTTTAATCGAAGGCGTCTGACTGTATGGACATTGTGTAGCCCCGGGCTGTACAGTCTTCTAAAGTCAGCTTATCTTCACCTCAGAGGTTAGTAAAAATTTCACTCATCAGCTTAAAAAATTTCACTGTTCTGTCACTAAGACAGAGAGCTAAACATTCTTGCTCTATAAACTTCAGATACCATATTTCTTTGATCTTAGATTTATTGGAACAAGCCAGGTGAAACTACAAATTGATAAAATAAACATCAATCAGTAGAATATTGCATATAATGAGGAAACAATGCTCTATAACACTCACTTTTTAAGCTCACTGATTGAAGAAACAGCCTTACTATCTTGATGTGCATTCCTAGCTTGGTGTACATCAAGGGAACCAACATGTTATTTCAAAAACATAAATAGTAACTGAATAAAGGCCCAGACAATCTTCAATGAAACAAGAAAAGCCGCTACAGGTGAGTGAGTCTCTGCTTAATCCCCCCCCCCCACACACACACACACACACACACACACTAGTCAGGTGCTAGCCCAGCTCGCATGCTGTGTAACATAAGGAAATGATTCCAGACGGGTGCACTTCCAAAAATCCTTTTATTGAAGCTTCATATGACAAGTGGTTGACAGATGGAGCAGGGGACAAAGAGGTAGACGCGTTTCGCTCAAATGTTAGAGCGAGAAGGATGAAGAGTGAAGAGAAGCCAGAAGAGTTTAAGCTGTTATAGCTGCAAAGGGTGGGCCAACTTAATATTGAACCCTACGGACTAAGATTGGAATTCATATTACAGTGCATGTGCATGTAAAGGCAGGTAACCCAATACTTTTGGTAATATAGTGTAGATCGAAACAGGAACCAGCCAAATTTTGATGCATGTATGGACAGGGTGGTTGTACAGAATTCAATCTACCGATCAACTTCTGTACAACAACTGCTGGTTGAATGAAAAAAATAAAAATAAAGAATCATCTATGGCAGGGATCTCCAAACTTTCTAAACAAAGGGCCAGTTTACTGTCCTTCAGGCTTTACGAGGGCGGACAATGGTCAGTGAAAAGGTCCCGACATCACTGGGAAAAAATAATGCCCCGTTGTTTGTTGCAATGGGAGAAATTGTGCCTCATAATTGGTGTCATTGGGCCCTATTGTTGGTGTCATTGAGAGAAATTGTGCCCCATCGTTGGTGTCATTGAGAGAAATTGTGCCCCATCGTTGGTGTCATTGGGAGGAATTGTGCCCCATCGTTGGTGTCATTGGGAGGAATTGTGCCCCATCGTTGGTGTCATTGGGAGGAATTGTGCCCCATCGTTGGCATAATTGAGAAGAATTGTGCCTCATCACTGATGTCATTGGGCCCCATTGTTGGTGTCTTTGTGAGGAATTGTCCCCCATCGTTGGTGTCATTGGGAGGAATTGATCCCCATCGTTGGGAGGAATTTTGCCCCATCATTAGTATAATTGAGAGGAATTGTGTCTCATCATTGGTGTCAGTGGGAGGAATAGTGCCTCATCGTTGGTGTCAGTGGGAGGAATAGTGCCCCATCATTGGTATGATTGAGAGGAATTGGGCCCCGTCACTGATGTCTTTGGGCCCCATTGTTGGTGTCATTGTGAGGAATTGTCCCCCATCGCTGGTGTCATTGTGAGGAATTGTCCCCCATCACTGATGTCATTGGGCCCCATTGTTGGTGTCATTGGGAGGAATTGTGCCCCTTCTTTGGTGTCGTTGGGAGAAATTGTGCTCAATCGTTGGTGTCATTGGGAGGAATTTTGCCCCATGATTGGTATAATTGGGAGGAATTGTGTCTTATCATTGGTATCATTGAGAGAAACTATGTCCCATTGCTGGTGTCATTGTGAGGAATTGTCCCGCATCGTTGGTGTCATTGGGAGGAATTGAGCCCCATCCTTGGTTTTCTTGGGAGGAATTGCGTTCCATCGTTGGTGTCATTGGGAGGAAATTTGCCCCATTGTTGGTGTAATTGAGAGGAATTGGGTCCTGCCGTCAGTGTCAGTGGGAGGGGATATGCCCCAATGTTAGTATCAGTGGATGAAATTGAGTCCCAAGGGCCAGATAAAAGCAAGTAGAGAGCCGCATCTGGCCCCCGGGCCACAGTTTGGAGACCACTGATCTATGGGCTGCCTTAGTAAGCTGGAGGAAGTGTCAATGAACTATAAGGGTGCTCATCAGCATGCAAGCCATTCATTGAGAACTACAAGCCATCTGCCACAGTGGCAGACAGGATTTGTAGTTTTTTTCAGCAATCTGTGAATGAATGAATGTCATGCCCATCACAGCCGTGACAATTTTGAACGTGACAGTGGGTGCAGGGGAGAGGAACTCCCTTTATCATAATTCACAAAGTCCCCCTTTAGTGGCTTATCTATGTTACAGGCAGTGCACTCAGCACTGTCAATCACACTAAATAATAACTCTGCATACGGAATGTTTTGTTTCTAGTGAAAGTCTCCCGCTACATGACTACACTAAACTAAATGGAATTATAAATCTTAGTTGCTGTGCTGCATTACTAGGCAAGAATTACAGCATGTGCTGTATATATATTTAAAGCTCACTCTTGGCATATATAAAAAAACAAATCAGTGGTGCTCTGTAATCAATAATGTATCATTTACTGTGTTTTTTAACTGCAAGCAGTGTAAGTACCTGAATTGTACCTGATATCTTCCTTCTGAAACTCCTGTACAGCAGAATTGCTGTATCAGAGGAAGAAGCAGTACAAGGAGCCAATCAGTTTATGTGCAGACAAAAAGCATGCTGATACAGTAGGTTTAGAAAGCAGAGTGACAGAGAGATGAGCTGATTACTGTGCTGCTTCACCTAAGTTTGTCCAGTGACAAGCTAGAGCGGGTGACTTGGGCTCAGAAGAAGTGGGTTAAATGATGCTGCCTATCAGACTCAAAAAAAAATGGTGGAGAATAAGTCTCTGGATTGAAGGTAAACATTGCAGCAAAACCAGTTTTTTTATTTTAGCTTTAATAAACCATCCATTTTTACTTTACTTACTGTTATTTCTGGCTGGAGTTGTGCTTAAATAAACATCCCTGCTCCTATCTGCACAGATAATTAAAAATTACAGCTCAAATAATAGAAAAAACACATTACCACATGTTGCTATAATTATTTATATTAATCATATCCTATATTCAAATAAAGCTAAAAAAAAGTACTGTGAATGATTTGGCATCTAATTGTATTTTTTATATATGCTTTTGCTGTAACAAACCTACTTTAATTCAGTGTTTCACTCTCCTTCTCAGTGCCATCCAACCATCTGTTTAAGCTTCCAGAAATAGTCCTGTTTTTTTATTTTACAAATGCATACTTTAAAACCCTATTTTCCGTTCTTA
Organism: Lithobates pipiens; assembly: GCF_037356315.1. NCBI lineage: Eukaryota > Metazoa > Chordata > Amphibia > Anura > Ranidae > Lithobates > Lithobates pipiens. The sequence continues at coordinate 139,514,377 of NW_027507685.1, forward strand.
ACTGATGCATAAAGTATACAGTGTTAAAAAAATCTTTAGGAATAATAAAATATTCCAGAGCCCGTCAGTATACTCCGATCATTATGTGAATTTAAAAAGGATTTATCGATGATGTGCGGTCTGCAAGAAATAGCCCGAGGCCATGTAAGTTTGGAATCTACAGGGAGGGTGTAATTAAATAACTAAACTAACAGCATGGTGAATTTTCAGGAGAGTTTAGGGGTGTCTAACAAAGGGTTAGAGGGTTATTATCATGGCAAGAAAGGCTGTGATTGCATGCAATGTTGTATTTTTTTAATACTTGCTAGCCCTTGTAAGGATCATACACCAGAGCAAGAACTGCAGAATGCTGATTGGAGGTTTCCCCATGGGGGAATCTGGGACACTGGCATAGGCTCGTTAGTGCTGACCTTGGCATTGGTTCTAGTGGCTGATGGATAGGGTACCCATTTGAACAAAGCCCAAGGGAATCCCTCAACGTATCCATTATTGTCCCATCAGCGCCTCCCATGACCCCTCCCCAGTTCCGAATGCCACTGGCATCACGAAGAGTATAAATCTATGTCTGATTGTGTGCAGGAGAGGAGGGGGAACTAGGAATGAAAAATGTCCTTTTTATGACTCTTACAACAAAGCAGCTGGGAGAAGACAAGTCATCGTGCTCTGGAAGGAGGAAGGAGAAGAGAATAAAAGAGAAGAGTGGGAAAAGAGCGACAGATATAGAAAGAAGGGAGCAAAAAGACCAAACGAGGGGAAAGAGAAGAGACTAGGAAAGAGAGGAGAGGAAAAGGACAGAAGGGGAGAGGAAGAGACAATAAGAAAGGCATAAAAAGAAGAAGAGAGAGAGGGATAAATATAGAAAGAAAGGAAGATGAGGAACAGAGGAGAAGAAGAGGACAGTAGAGGACAGAGGAAAAGACAAAAAGAGAGGCATAGAAGGAACGAGAGAGAGAGTGGGATACATATAGAAAGATAGGAATATAAGAGACTGAGGAACAGAGGAGAAGAAGAGGACAGAGAAGGAGAGAGGAAGAAACAAAAATAGAGGCATAGAAGGAATGAGAGAGAGAGGATACATAAAGAAAGAAGGAATATAAGAGATTGGGGAACAGAGGAGAAGAGGACAGAGAAGGAGAGAGAAAGAGCAATAAGTGCAGCATAGAAGGAAAGAGAAAGATTAAAGGATACATATAGAAAGACAGGAAGATAAGAGATTGGGGAACAGAGGAGAGGAAGAGGACAGAGAATGGGAGAGGAAGAGACAGTAAGCGAGGCATAGAAGGAACAAGAGAGAGAGCGGTACATATAGAAAGAGAGTAAGAAAAGAGACTGGGAAAGAAAGGAGAGGAAGAGGACAGAAGGGGAGAGGAAGAGACAATAAGAGGCATAGAAAGAATGAGAGAGAGGGAGCAATACATATAGAAAGAGAGAACAATAAGAAACTGGGGAGCAAAGGAGAAAAAGAGGACAGAAAAGGAGAGAGGAAGAGACAATAAGAGAAGCATAGACGGAACGAGGGAGAGAGGATACATAAAGAAAGAGAGGAAGATAAGAGACTGGGGAACAGAGGAGAAGAGGACCGGGAAGGAGAGAGAAAGAGCAATAAGAGAGGCATAGAACGAAAGAGCGAGATTAAAGGATACATATAGAAAGAGAGGAAGGTAAGAGATTGGGAAAGAGAGGAGAGGAAGAGGATAAAGAAAAAGAGAGAGAGAGGGAAGGATCAATATAGAAAGAAAGGAAGAATAACCACTTGCCTACCAGGCTAATTTGGATATTTCTTTCCTACATGCAAAAATCATAATTTTTGTGCTAGAAAATTACACAGAACCCCCAAACATTACATATATTTTTTTTAGCAGAGACCCTAGAGAATAAAATGGCGGTCATTAAATTATTTTGTCTTGCACGCTATTTGCGCAGCAATTTTTCAAATGTGTTTTTTGGGGAAAAAACAGTTTATGCATAAAAAAAATAAATAAATAGTAAAGTTAGACCAATTTGTTTGCATAATGTGAAAGATGATATTATATCGACTAAATAGATACCTAACATGCTCTCGCTCTAACGTTGTTCGCGGCGATACCTCACATGAGTGGTTTGAACATTGTTTACACATGTGGGCGTGACTTACGTATGCGTTTCCCCTCCCGCCGCCTATAAGAACGTTCAAGTCGCTATGATCATTCTTATGGTGAATCGCTGGCTGTAACTGCAGGCATCATTCAGATATCACTGCTCAAACCCGACAACGCCATATGACCTTGGGCACGTGGGACGTGGTTAAGCTGCCCATAGATGGATAGAATTTAAAATTAAAAATCTTAGGAAAATTTGTACAAAAATTCTCAGAACATTCTAATGTCATTTAAAAGATTTAGTTTGCTTTTACCATTTGATTCTTGGAATGAATGGACCTTACTGAAAACCACATACACTGTTAGAAATGTGTTTGTTCAAGAAAAATTTTCCATCCTGTTCCTTCAAATTTTCTCACCACTGCAGTTAAAAATGACTGCCAATTTGACCCCACTAATGATTAGAAAAACAAATCAAGTTTCTTAGAATAATCTTTTTCTAAGCTTATTCATTCAAAGTTTGACCCATCTATGGCCAGCTTTGGACAGTGAAATGAAATGAAAGCAAAGAAAGACAGAACGAGAGGAAGGTAGAGACTTGGAGAGACAGAGAGACGAGGAAGAGTAGGACAGAAACAAATAGAGAGAAGAACAAAGAAGGAAATAGTCAGCGAAAGAAAGAGGTTAACTGACTGAAAGTTAGCAGCCATACAATATTACAAACAAAACTCCTTGAGGGGTAACAAGGCTAATTCATCAATAATAGAAAAGATTCAAATAAAATAGGAATTGTCTATAGCAGGGGTCCTGAATTAAAATTTATGGAGGTCCAGTTGGTAAAATGTTCTTCTGGCAGAGGTCTGAATCCAATGTTTGCACATCACATCAGTGCCATTACTCCCCCCTTCACATCACAACTCCTCTTAACATCGCAGCTCCCCCTTTACATCACAGACCACCTTTACAGCTGTCCCACAGAGTCCCCAGTCCCTCTTCATGTCACAGCGCCCTATTACATTGCAGCCCCCTTCACATCACTGTGCTCCTTTACATATCATAGTGCCCCATTACATTGCAGCCCCCGTCATGTCATAGTGCCCCTTTACACATTATAGTGCCCCATTATACATCACAGTGCCCTTTATCACAGTGCTCATCACACATTACAGTGCTCCATTACACATCAAGGTGCCCCATTACACATCACAGGGCTCCTTATCACAGTGCCCCATTACACATCACAGTGCCCCTTTCCCCCAGATTCCATCAGACTTTTTCTGCCGGTAAGTCCGACCGTGTGTACATGGCATTAGAGGGGAGGTCATTAGTCCATAAGCACAATAATAGTAGTCCAAGAATACAAATAATGGTGGGGTGATTAGGGCGGCTGCTGTCCTCAGAGAGCTGGCTCTGTTCACAGAAAAAAAGGGGGAGAGAACAAAGGAAGCGCCACTTAAGTGCAGTATTAAAAGCTGTTTTTAATGGCAAGGTATACACAAAACACTCACAAGACATAAAGGAGGTCAATAGAATTCCCTAACTTCCAATTTAAGGGGGAATTTTCTGACCTTCAATGTAAAGGGGGGAATTCGCTGACCTCCAATGTAAGGGGGCACTTTACTGATCTCCAAAGGAAGGGGTCACTTTTCCACTGAAAAATAGTCAACTATACTAATATGAGGAAACACTACAATTTTCACTGTCTGTGTTTCTTTTCTGGGCATCATTATTATTATTATTATTATTATTATTATTATTTCATAGAATTATTATTACTATAAAGAATTTTTTTTCATATAGAGCAGCCTAGAGCTTCAAATGTGCAAACTATGCCACAATTCTAATTCTTATATTAACAACTTTCTGATTGTGATAATTTACTGTAAGACGTAGATATAATTATTATTACCAGGAAACCTAAAAGTTATTTCAAGGGTTCATCTTAAAAATTTTGAGAAAGGCTGATGAAAACAGACAGAGTACACAACATTCTCAGTTCCAAGTTCCAAGTGATATTTGAATTTGTACTACACTATATTGGCAAAAGTATTGGGACTCCTGCCTTTACACACAGGAATGAACGTTAATGGCATTCCAGTCTAAGTCCTTAAGGTTCAATATTGAGTTGGCCCACTTTTGCAGCTATAACAGCTTTTACGCTTCTGGGAAGGCTGTCCACAAGGTTTAGGAGTGTGTCTATGGGAATGTTTGACCATTCTTCCAGAAGCAAATTTGTTCCTAAGGTGTTCTATCGGATTGAGGTCAGGACTCTGTGCAGGCCAGTCAAGTTCCTCCACCCCAAACTCACTCATCCATGTCTTTATGGACCATGCTTTGTGCAGTGGTCCAAATCATTTGGTGGAGGTTGCATTACATTGTGGGTTGTTTTTCAGGGGTTGGGCTTGGCCCCTTAGTTCCAGTGAAGGGAACTTGTAAGGCATCAGAATACCAAGACATTTTGGACAATTTCATGCCACCAATTTTGTGGGAACAGTTTGGGGATGGCCCCTTCCTGTTCCAACATGACTGATCACCAGTGCACAAAGCAAGGTCCATAAAGACATGGATGAGCGAGTTTGGGGTGGAGGAAGTTGAAGCTGTTATAGCTGCAAAGGGTGGGCCAACGCAATATTGAACCCTATGGACTGGGATGCCATTAAAGTTCATGTGCGTGTAAAGGCAGACGTCGCAATACTTTTGGCAATATAGTGTATGCTTTTTTTGTTGCAAAAAACACATTCAAGTTTCCCCATTGGGGTTTTTTAGCAGCAAAAGTAAGTCAAAAAGAGAGATTTTTTATAAAAATAGATTTTATTGACAAAACAATTTGGACATGGGTTACACAATACAAAAGTTTAAAACATGAGCTCCGGTTTACATAATACGAGACAACTTAGATTGGATAGCAGATTGAACAGTAAATGGTATCATAAAAAGTTTTTTGTTACAGGGAATATGCATCAAAATATGCTACCCGCAAAATTGGCTATTGTTATACTGTCCGATGCTGGGAAAAACCCATATATATATATATTACCCAGAAAAGGTAATTTTTAATTGCATTAAATTACAAAATGATTGGTGTAGCAATTATGTGCATTCAATCATTTTTATTTAAACAAAAGTGGAGATTTCCTTAAAAGCATAAGTAGCAATATTTAGCACAGGGGTGAACAGTCAACACTAAAAATCTGTGTCAATTATTGTGAAGATTCTTCTTTTATTGTGAAGAAAGAAATGTTGATTTGGGACATAGGAGCAAGAACAAGACAAGAGCTGCTCATGGCCACCTAAGTGAAAAGATAAAATCTATAAAATACGGATGCACTGCTTTGTATTCTGAGCACAGTAAATTTACGGGGATTAGCTTTCATATTATTACTATAATGGCTATCAGGTTTATCCGGTGGAAATGTTAGCATCTACTTATTAATGACAATGTAAATTAATTGGAAGCTGTATAATTCCTTGCAGTTCTGCCACAGATCACTGAGTGTATCTGGCTATCTATCATCCCAATCTGGGATAATGATCAAGCTTGGTCTCCTGGAATTAAAAGCTTAAAGGGGTTTTCCACTTTCAGTTGACTTTTATTGGCTTTTACTTCATTTTTTTCCCCATTTCAATTGATATAAAATACTCTTATTTATATATATATATATATATATATATATATATATATATATATATATATTTAATTGTCATTGGCAATGAAGTTACTGACCAATTATAACTGCAAAGACTCTGAAATCCAGATCAATTTTGAGAATTTTAAAGGAGTTTTCTTTACAATATATTGGCCAAGTGTCCTCACTAAAAAATTGTTGGATAAATATAGAAACGCATTGAATGTGGACACCACAAAATGGAAAAATTCTATCAAATACTTAAAGTAATTTTCCTTTTCTGATAGACTGGCAGCCTACGTGTGGATTAATCCAGACCCCTCATACCTCATTGGACCCCTCTCCCAGAGGCAGTGTTACATAATTTAGCCTACTCCAGCCACTGGGAGGGAACTCCTGCTGCCATGGAGTCCATCAGGAAAGAAAAATGATGGTAAGTATTTGATAAAAATTTTCCATTTTCCCGACAGACTCCATGGTAGGAAATAACTAGCCATACATACCCGAGTGGGAAGAGTACTGGAAAAAAGAAAAAAGGTTTAATTGTCACCATCAACAGACTAGATACATAAACCAAATTTATGGGAGGGAAAACTCCATATGCCTTGGGCTACCTCTGTCAGGCAGAGAGCACCCCAGCCCCTGTTACTGTCATCTGTTGTGATGGTGACCCAAGGCACAGGTGCGATGGAGTGACAATTGAGGAGGTTCCTCTGTTGTAACCACCAAGGAAGGCTCTCCCGCATGGATAAGGTTATTTGGATAGAGTGATACCGAAGCCCTGGGTTCCATTGCTTTTTGCACTGAGCCCACTTTACCATGGGTGTTGTTGCCACCATGGTGCCGATGATCTTTAGGCATTGAGAGACTCGGAGATGAGAGGACGACATTGTGTCACATACCTGGTAGGAGTCTGATATGACGAGGTCGGCCTCCCTTGTATCTCCAACCCAAGCCCCACTGAATGTGGAACAGATGGTAGCTAGGGTTAGGAGGAACACTAGTACCTGGGTGTGTTGTTTGCAGAACTTGCAGTTGAGGCTGTAGGGTAAACAGCTCAGGCAGAACAACAGGCAGAAGTCTGGGATGAGATTCAGTGGATCAGCTGATGTTAAAGTGGCACTCCAACCAATGTGCAAGTTCAGGTTTCGTGTCTTGTCAGAACTTCCTGAGGACAGGAGACGGAAGCAGAGTTGTGAGGATAGCCGGGTTCGGTAACTGGCGGGCAATGAGGTATAAGGCATCAGGCAGGAGCAGAGTCAGATCAAACCGGTATCAGAAGCCAGAAGTCACAGGTATCAGAGTCCAAAGGCAGAGTCAGGGCAGGCTGGGGTCAATAACGGGTATCAAGTAGGTTTCAGGCAGAGTACAAAAGATCAGGACAAGCTGAAGACCAGTCAGCACTGTTTGTGAGCAGAGCACCCTTTAAATAGCCCGTCTGGCACGAACTGGGGTTAGGGGCGCGCTCCTGCGTGTGCACGGGGTTCGTTGCGCACGCGTGTGCGCATTATCGGTTCTAGAAGTCTGCTGTGGTCCGTACCCGTATTTCTGGAATTCTGATGCTATTGGGACATGGAAGTTAGCATCCATCAGTTCTACAGACACGAGCCAATCGCCTGGTTGTATTGCATGACGGATCGTAAGCAATGTCTCCATCTTGAACTTCTCCTTCTTGATAAAAGAATTCAAGTGGGTTAGGTCTATAACTGGCCTCCAGGAGCCATTTTTCTTCAACACCATGAAGAGGGGTGAGTAGACCCCTTGAAACCTCTCGTTGGCTGGAACTGGAATTGCAGCGCCCTGAGTCACCAGAGACTCTGCGTAGGACAGGAGAACTTGCTTTTTCTATTCTGAGAGAGGCAAGGATGTGAGTATGAATAGGAGAATGGGTGGGTTGCTGAACGTCCAGGCCCGTGACAGACGACAACATGATCCAAGCCACCAGGGGAATTATGTCTAGGGAAGCCTCACCCAGAAAAGCCGCCACCAACCTTAGCTCATGAACAAGTGAGCTCCTGGCCACTTCTTCCGTGATGCTCCTCAGAGAAGCATCTACATCGTCTGTCCAGACTTCCATCGCTTTGAAAATAGCTGCAAGAGCTAAAGCTGGCTTGCAGGACATCCCTGCTGTAATATAGATCCGTTTGAGGTCGGTATTCATTTTCCTTTCAGGCCATCCCTAAAAGGACACAGTATCCTCCAGTGGGAGCGTGAATCAGGAATCTCATTAGAGCTGCGTCAATGAGAGAAGCCGACTCCAGATGTTTCACATCCTCGCTTTTAAATGGGTACATCTTTGATACCTTCGTTAGTAGAGAATTTTTCCTTTCACTACTACCCCATTCATCAGTAATTATTTTGCAGAGTTCACACAAAAAGGAAAATTAGGGTGCTCTTTTTTGAGGTGTTTAAAATATTTCCTCTGTTTAGAGGGTGCCTCCCCCTCTCAAAGCTTTCTTGACGGCTTTGACCAGCTGGGGTACTAGGGAAAATTAAAAACCTGCACTAGGGTCATCTACCTCCACCTCACTGTCCGAGGCTTCAACTGAGGAATAGTTCAGCTGTGAAGGGCCTGGAGCCTCAAGATCATCCCTAATAGTGACTGACATGGTGTCGCCAGCAGGGATTTGGGTACAATCAGAATCCACCTTATTCTGGGACTCACAGATCTTTCTGACCAGTGCTTCCACTCGTTGGTCTCCATCCGCACTTGCCTTCGGGGACCTGGACCCCGCACCCCCAGCAGGCTTTCCTCTCAGAGCAGCTGGAGTGGCAGTGAGAGTGTCACCCAGAGGTGGTTTTAGACTCCTGTCTGTGGTGCCTCAATCTGGAGTTAGATCTATGACATCTGGAGTTTGAAGAGGACAGTGTTCAGACCTAGCAGGGCTGAGTGGGAAAGAAAGAGTTGAAAACTTTTAAAATAAGTTGACCTAGACAATACAAGCAGAGGAGACAGCAATCATACCTGCTGCGTAAGGGTTGGCCACAGGAGAGCGTTGACACATCCATAGCAGAGCAGGAAAGGATAAGGCTGCAAGATATTAATAGGGATGGACTAGACCCCTGCAATATCCCCCAGCCATGAACCACCAAGCCTGCAAAGCATCAGCCTGCAATGACTCACCAGCACTATACTAAAGGATTCCTGGGGAAAACTGCCGTTCAGGTTTGCAGTATAACCCCAGTAATGAAGAAACTGACAGCTATTTAAAATAGCCGTCACTGCTGATGTCAGCACGCCTGTGCCGGGAATGTCGCCACCTGGTGGCAGTCGCACAGGTGCATTGTTGGAACTACGCATGTGCGAACCAAGCCTTGGTTTCATTTGAGGCAGACCTAGCAACTTCCTGAAGTGGCGCAGAAGTGTTCCAGCCATAGCAGAAAACAGAGCCTGGAAGGAACAAGGGGACAAACAACATAGAGACACGGTTGCCATATTTAATAAGAAAGCCAATACATCACCACCACCACGGCATGATCCCCACCAGACCTGGGACCAGGGAGCTGCTGCTGAACTCACCACATGACCAGGGTGTTAACAAGGCCTCCTGCTAATAGCTGGGACATTTGGCCATATTGCCGCTTGCCTGCCAATGGCCAGGCTAGTAAGCGCTTCATGGCATTGCATCATATCGCCCATGTCCACCTGCTAATAGCTAGGATTGCTGGACTTCAGAGAGGATCACCGCTAACCACCAACGTATCGTCATGCACACCGCCAGGCCTGCATTACAGAAAAAATGTAATGAAAAGGTAAGAATTCATCTTGGTCCTAGGAGGAGGACAAAAAGGAACATGGCCTCTGGCGAGGAGCAAAGATTTGTGGAAGAGGGGTCCTTTGAGGTATGAGCGGGTGGGATTAACCCACATGTAGGCTTCCATAGAGTCTGTCAGGAAATTAGATTAATTCTGATAAAAAAAAAATATTTAATAATTCCTTTCTGAGCCCTATATCAAAAGCTGCTCAAAAAGGTCTTAAAATAAGGCTTTTCCTATGCATTGGTTTCCTACCTACTGTATACATGAGCTTTGTTCTGCAACACTTTATATAAGCTCCATTTTCCTGAATGCAGAATTTTGCACAGGCAGCCAGCTTAACTGAAAATATTAGGCTGGTAGCACCACAGAATCTCACAACTATTTAGGTATCAATTGGTCAGTAGAGATGAGCCGAACACCCCCCCCGGTTTGGTTCGCAGCAGAACATGCGAACAGGCAAAAATTTAGTGCGAACACACAAAGACTGTTAAAGTCTATGTGACGCAAATGTGAAAAATCAAAAGTGCTCATTTTAAAGGCTTATATGCAAGTTATTGTCATAAAAAGTGTTTGGGGACCCAGGTCCCGCCCCAGGGGACATGTATCAATGCAAAAAAAGTTTTAAAAACAGCCTTTTTTACCAGGAGCAGTGATTTTAATAATGCTTAAAGTGAAATAATAAAAATGAAATATTCCTTTATACAGTATATATCGTGTCTGGGGGTGTCCTTAGTATGCATGTAAAGTAGTGCATCTTCCCCATGTTAATAACAGTACCACAGCAAAATTACATTTCTAAAGGTAAAAATGTAGTTTAAAACAGCTTCGGGCTATAATGTATTTTTTCGGATCCCGGCAATATAGATAAAAATACCAACAGGGGCAGCAAATTGGGCCTTTGGTTTTGGTGGCGCCAGAACACTGTAAGCCCTCACAGTTACTCTTGTTGGGTGCAGGAATGGGCCCTGCTGTGAAATATTATATCAAAAATTGTAAGTACATGCTCCTGTTAAACAGGGGCAGAAAAATTGGGCCTTGGGTAGTGGTGGTGCCCGAAACCAAAAAATATTGTTGGAAGCTAGTATCATCAAGATTGAGGAGGAATAGGATAGTCAGAATAGACAGTCTTCAAGGGATCCCAGATCCATAACAAATTAAATCAGTTACATCAGAATCAGGTGCTTGATAGCTGCTGATCCAAGACCGATTCATTTTAATGAATGTAAGCCTATCAACGGAGTCTATGGACAGGCGCACTCTTTGATCCATTACAAACCCCCCAGCAGCACTGAATGTGTGTTCAGAAAGCATGCTGGATGCAGGACAGGCCAATAGTTCAGTTGCATATTGAGCAAGTTCTGGCCAGTGGTCCATCCTCAAGACCCAGTAAGCCAGTGGATGCTCTGTTGGAAAGGTCTCCAAGTCTGCTCTTGCCCCTAGATATTCCTGCACCATATAATGTAGACGCTGGCGATGGTTGCTTGAACCAATTAGATCTTGGCACTGAGGACTGAAAAATTGTTTAAAGGCATCGGTCAGCTGGCCATCTTCTCCACAGCTCTTCCTCTGACTGAACAAAGCCTCAGCAACATGTTGTTACATAGTTACATAGTTAGTCAGGTTGAAAAAAGACACAAGTCCATCCAGTTCAACCTTAAAAACAAATAAATAAAATAAAAAATAATCGTACAATCCAAATACCCAATTTTATGCCCACAATTGATCCAGAGGAAGGCGAAAAAAAACCCCAGCAGAGCATGCTCCAATTTGCTACAGCAGGGGAAAAAAATTCCTTCCTGATCCCCCAAGAGGCGATCGGATTTTCCCTGGATCAACTTTACCTATGTTAGTACCTAGTTATATTATGTACCATCAGGAAAGTATCCAGGCCTTTCTTAAAGCAATCTACTGAGCTGGCCAGAACCACCTCTGGAGGGAGTCTATTCCACATTTTCACAGCTCTAACTGTGAAGAAACCTTTCCGTACTTGAAGATGAAATCTCTTTCCTCTAGACGTAAAGAGTGCCCCCGTGTCCTCTGGGTTGACCGTACAGAGAACAACTCAACACCAAGTTCACTATATGGACCCCTAATGTATTTGAACATGTTGATCATATCCCCCCTTATTCTCCTCTTCTCAAGAGTGAATAAATTTAGTTCCTCTAATCTCTCCTCATAGCTGAGCTCCTCCATGCCTCTTATCAGTTTGGTTGCCCTTCTCTGCACTTTCTCCAGTTCCTCGATATCCTTTTTGAGAACTGGTGCCCAAAACTGAACGGCATATTCCAGGTGAGGTCTTACTAATGATTTGAACAGGGGCAAAATTATATCTCTCTCTCTGGAGTCCATACCTCTCTTAATACAAGAAAGGACTTTGCTCGCTTTGGAAACAGCAGCTTGGCATTGCATGTTTTTATTGAGCTTATGGTCTACCAAAACCCCCAGATCCTTCTCCACTATGGATTCCCCCAGTTGTACTCCCCCTAGCATGTATGATGCATGCATATTCTTAGCCCCCAAGTGCATAACTTTACATTTCTCAACATTAAACCTCATCTGCCACATAGTCGCCCAATTAGACAGTGTATTGAGGTCGGCTTGTAAATTGGAGACATCCTGTAAGGACGTTATTCCACTGCATATCTTGGTGTCATCTGCAAAGACAGAAATGTTACTTTTGATCCCAGACCCAATATCATTTATAAAGATGTTAAAAAGTAAGGGTCCCAGCACTGAACCTTGGGGTACACCACTGATAACCTTAGACCATTCAGAGTAAGAATCATTAACCACTACTCTCTGAATTCTGTCTTTTAGCCAATTTTCAATCCATTTACAAACTGATATTTCCAAACCTGTAGACTTTACCTTACACATGAGCCGTGTGTGGGGAACTGTATCGAATGCTTTTGCAAAATCCAAGTATACCACGTCCACCGCCACCCCTCTGTCCAAGGTTTTACTTACCTCCTCATAAAAAGAAATCAAATTTGTCTGACAACTTCTGTCTTTCATGAATCCATGTTGTCTGTTGCTTAAAGTGTTTTTGTTCAGCAAGAACTCGTCAATGTGGTCTTTTATTAAACGCTCCAGTATCTTCCCAGCTATAGAAGTTAGGCTAACAGGTCTATAGTTACTTGGTAAAGACTTTGATCCCTTTTTAAATATAGGCACCACGTTCGCCCTGCGCCAATCCAGTGGGACTATTCCCGTCATTAGCGAGTCCCTAAAAATTAGATACAATGGCTCTGAAATTACAGAGCTCAATTCTTTTAGGATCCGTGGGTGGATGCCATCAGGGCCAGGTGCTTTATCCACCTTTAGGGCCGGTTCACACTGCAGGCGATGCGAGGCGACACCGTCTTGCCTCGCCGCGACCTGCCGCGACCTCAGCGGCAACTTGCAGATGACTTCTGTATAGAAGTCAATGCAAGGTCGCCCCGAGGTTGCCCGAAAGTAGTACAGGAACCTTTTTTTTGAGTCGGAGCGACTCGAGTCGCTCCTCTCAGAACGGTTCCATTGTACAGAACGGGGGCGACTTGTAAGATAGCGGCGAGGCGAGTCGTGTCGCCTCGCATCGCCCGCAGTGTGAACCGGCCCTTAGTCTGTCTAAATATTTCTGGACCATATCACTTTTGAGCCATTGTGGATCATTTGGGGTTGTGTCACTATCACCCCTATTATGGACATGCGCTCCCCCATGCTCTTTTGTGTACACAGAACTGAAGAAAGTGTTTAATAAATTAGCCTTCTCTTTGTCCCCAGTCACCAACTCTAGATAATTTTGTAAAGGGCCTACATGCTCAGACTTGACCTTTTTACTATTAATATATTTGAAGAATTTTTTGGGGTTTGTCCTACTATCCTTTGCAATCTGTCGTTCGTTTAGAATTTTTGCATCCTTGATTTCCTTTTTACATATTCTGTTAATTTCTTTGTAACATTTAAATGACACTAGTGATCCTTCATTTTTATATTTTTTAAAAGCTCTTCTCTTACAGTTTATAGCTTTTTTAACTTTGGCCGTGAGCCACATAGGTTTTGTTTTTAGCCTTTTAAACTTATTGCCCATGGGAATATACTTTGCAGTGAGGTCCCAAACAGTCTTTTTGAAGAATTCCCATTTCTGTTCTGTGCCCATTGAAGCGAATATTCTCTCCCAGTCTAAGTTCTGGAGAGTAGCCCTCATCCTTGGAAAATTTGCTCTCTTGAAGTTAAGTGTTTTTATCTTACCCGTATGTATTTCTTGTTTAGCGCTAACATCAAAGGAAATCATGTTATGATCACTGCTACCCACTGTCTAGCACCAGAAAATGGTAACCTCCCAGGGTCTGGAAATGCATTACACAAATCTCCTCCTGAAGATGTTTCATCCTCTGCTCCCTCTGCGAAGGCAGGATGAGTTCTGAAACTTTACCCTTGTAATGTGGATCAAGAAGGGTTGCCAGCCAGTAATGATACTTCTCCTTGATACCACAAATCCTAGGATCCTTTTGCAGGCTTTGCAGAATCAGGGAGGCCATGTAGTGTAAGTTTGCAGAGGCATTCGATTCTGAGTCCTCTGGGTCACTAAGGATCACATTATCCGTAACTACCTCCTCCCAGCCATGTACAACTCCTTGGGTTTCTGGGGACAGAAAACCATCCCTTGAAGAGTGCTATCCTCAACATCCACGCTGACACAATCTTTCTCCTCCTCTTCTGCCTGTGTGTTTGGTGGGCCTGCAGGAATGCTATCTGGATAAAGGGGGCATTAAAAAAAAAGTAAGTCCTCCTCTTCCTCCCGCTGTTCTGCCTTAGATGCCCTGTCCATAATTCCACGAAGCCTGTGCTCCAGCAGGAAGACTAGAGGGACAGTGTCACTGATGCATGCATGGTCGCTGCTCACCATCCTTGTGGCCTCCTCAAATGGTTACAGGACAGTGCATGCATACTTGATCAGTAGCCACTGGCGTGGTAAAAAGAAGCCAAGCTCCCCTGACCCTGTCCTTGTGCCATACTCGCACAGGTACTCACAGATGGCCCTCTGCTGTGTGCACAGCTGCTGCAGCATTGCCAACTTTGAGCTCCAACTGATGGGCATGTCACAAATGAGGCGGTTGGTGGGCAGGTTGCATTTCCTTTGAATGTCAGCCAGCCGAGCACTGGCATTGTATGACCGACAGAATTTACCACAGACTTTTCTGGCCTGCCTCAGGAGATCTTGTAAGCCTGTGTACCTGCTCAAGAACCACTGCACCACCAAATTCAGGATGTGTGCTGAACATGGAACATAGGTCAAGTGTCCCTGTCGGGGGGAGTAGAGAAGGTTAGTGCCATTGTCACATATAACAATTTCTGGCTGAAGCTGGAGTGGCATCAACCACCTCGAGCCTGCCTCTGCAGAGCTGACAGAATTTCTGCCCCAGTTTGGCTCCTGTCCCCTAGGCAGACAAACTCAAGCAAGGCATGGCATCTTTTAGCCTCACTGCTTGCATAGCCTCTTGAACACTTACGGAGCACTGCTGGTTCAGAGGACAAATCTGCAGAAGAGGCCATAGAGGAAGTAGAGGAGGGGGCGGAGGAGAGAGCTGTGGCAAAATAACCACTAGCATTTTGGAGGCATGGTGGCAGAACAAGCTCCAACAACACTGAGCCCTGCCCTGCATCCCTCCCAGCTGCCAGCAGTTACCCAGTGTGCCGTGAAGGAAAGATAACGTTCCTGCCCATGCCTGCTGGACCATGAGTCAGCCATAATATGAACCTTACTGCTGACAAGCCTGCCCAACTAGGCCAAATCATTGCCTTTCAAATTCCGGTAGAGAGCTGGAATGGCCTTCAGTGAAAAGAAATGGCATTTTGAAAGCTGCCACTGAGGTACAGCACATTCCACAAATTCACAATGGGGGCAGAGTCTACCAGATGAAAAGGCAGCAGTTGCAGTGCTAGCTATTTGGCCAAGTTAGCATTTAGATGCTGAACATGTGGATGGCTGGGACCAACTTTCTTTTTACAGTTCAGCAACTGGGATAGGGAAATTTGCCTGCTAAAATCAATTGGTGGTGTACTGCTAGCAGATTGGTTGCAAGTACCTGGGACACCTATTGCTATACCTTCATTCCTCTCAGTGCCGGTTTTTGAGAGGACTGGAGGTATAGTAGGGTTGGAGATCCCAGATTAGAGCAAGGAGAAGTCCGCCTTTTTCTTTGATGTGGGTCTTTCAAGTGCTGTTGACTGCATGGCAGGTCATTATATGTCTGGTCAAGCATGTGGTGCCCAGTGTGATGCAGTGTGCAGTGTGTGCAGTGTGATGCAATTGGGTGGCTGCCCTAGAGGACATCTTGCCTCGGAGTCGTGCCTCCTCCTCCTCCTCTCTGCGCTCAGGCACCCAAGTACAGTCAGTGACCTCATCACCCCCTCCCTCATCACTGGAGCAAGCTTGGCAGTATGCTGCAGTTGGGGGAACATGACTGCCAGTTTCTTGTCCTTCTGTGGCACCCCTCTCTCTAGGCTCACGTCACTTCCTTCTTCAACCTGGGAACCAACATCAGAGCCTTCAAATCGCTGCACATCCTCCAGTAGCATGTACCCGAAACTGTGGTCGAATAATTCTGGGGTTACTCCGTGCACGATGGTGGGGCTATGGAAGGTGTGACTGTGGACAAAGAGCCTTCAAGAGCCTGGAATAGGTCGCTTTGGCAGCTGCACTGGAAGGCAAACTACTGTGGGTGACAGAGGATGAGGACTGCTTCGTTATCCACTCCACCAACTCTTCTGCATGTTGTAGCTCAATAGCATGGCCAGCAGCAGAAAAAAGGGACAAGCCTGCCCCATGGCCACCAACAGAGGATGCACCATGTCCACGACCACCACTGTTGACTGTAGAGACAGAGGCTGCTTTCCCTTTTTTTTTTGTGGCCTGTGAGCATCTGCCTCTCCTTGGTGGCCTTCCGGGCATGATGTATTTTTTATTTTTTTTTTGCAACACCACACTACGCTGTATTAGATACTGTGTACACTGCCTGAAGTGTATTAGAAACTGTACACACTGTATTAGATACTGTGTACACCACCAGAAAAGTAGTAGAAACTGTACAACGGCTGCACTGTATTGTACTGTGTACACCACCAGAAGTGTATCAGAAACTGTACACACTGTATTAGATACTGTGTACACTGTATTACAAACTGTACTATGGCTGCACTGTATTATGTACTGTTTACACCACCAGAAGTGTAGTAGAAACTGTATGCACTGTATTAGATACTGTGTACACCGCCTGAAGTGTATTAGAAACTGTACACACTGTATTAGATACAGTGTACACCAGCAGAAGTGTATTAGAAACTGTACACCCTGTATTAGATACTGTGTACACCGCCTGAAGTGTATTATAAACTGTACACACTGTATTAGATACTGTGTACAACACCTGAAGTGTATTTATATATATATATATATATATATATATATATATATATATATATATATATATATTTTTTAGCAAGACCCTAAAAAATAAAATGGTGGTTGTTGAAATATTTTATGTCACACTGTATTTATGCAGCGGTCCTTCAAACGCAATGTTTTTTTGGAAAAAATACACTTTAATGAATAAAAAAAAAAACAAAACTGTAAAGTTAGCCCAATTTTTTTGTATACTGTGAACAACGATGCTATGCCGCGAGAATCATGAGAATCGTGATCTTTATTCTAAGCAAAAAAATTGTGATTCTCATTTTTGTCAAAATCGTGCAGGCTCTAGGTTAACACTAGGGGGCGATCAAGGGGTTAAGTGTTCCCTAGGGAGGTGTTTCTAACTGTGGGGGGGGGGGAATGGGACTGACTAGAGAAGGAGAAAGATCACTGTTCCTGATCACTAGGAACACCAGATCTCTCTCTCCTCCTGTCAGACTATAGCTTCTTAAAGCAGCAGACATACAATGATGACGATTCACACAGCCGTGCCAACCAGCCACAGTGCAACTGCGGCGGCTGGTCGGCGGGTAGTTATTAAGTTATGTCCTGAGAAACATACCTTTGCTTGAGAACCTAGGGCTCTCTGCTTATTTTAGCTGGTTGAAAGACAAATGCCTTGACACTGGTCATATCTGAAGATGGAGCTTGGGGGACCGATGTTCAGCTCACACCACACTCTGGGAGACAATGTATGATGGAAGGTAGTTGAAAGGCCAGCAAATATCAGACTTTCTGTGACTTCTAACCCCCTTTTGCCTTAAGCCCCATACACACTATCAGATTTTCTGCAGATTTTTCCTTCAGATTTACCAAAACCATATAATATCAGGTCAAACCTTAGGAGTTTTAATTGGTATGCAATCAGGCAGGCCCTTGCACTACATGGATTTGGTAAATCTGAAGACAAAAACCAGCAAAAAATCTGATAGTGTGTAGATGCTGATTGTTAGATCAGCTTCTGTCGAACAGTCTTGTTGGAAAATCTTGTTCGATCAGCAGCTTGTAGCCTTGCTTAGAGCTCGTAGTTCACCTAGGTGTGTTAGAACAGTGAATTAATATTTGCTGTCCTAACACTGAACCGCCTCTCCACCAATCAGGTACTCAGGTCTGTTACCCGTCACCTGATTGGCTGAAACAACAGACACCGTGATTGGATGCCTGACGGGAGAGGACGGGAGGAGACTAACGGAGGACACTGTTCGGAGGACACTGCTCACCGCCATCACCAGCTGCCCCACTGAGACAGGGTACGTGCTGGACAAACGGCGAGTGGGCGGGGGGGGCACGCTGTCAGCATTGGATGGCACACTGGTTGCATTGGATCTGCACAGTGGAAGCCTTTGATGGGCAGAGTGGCAGTATTTGATGGCACAGTGGCAGCATTTGAAGGGCACAGTGGCAATGTTTGATGGGCACAGTGGCAGCATTTGATGTTCACAGTGGCAGTGTTTTATTGGCATAGTTGCAGTGTTTGATGCGCACAGTGGCTGCGTTTGATGACACAGTGAAGCTGCTATTGATGTTTTTGTTATTTCACTATTTTTCAGTTTGTTTGCGCCACCCCCCCCCCCCCCCCCCACCAAAAAATTTGGAGCACCAACCGCAGCTGTCTAAAATGCAAAACACTGGAAGGCTTGGCGTGATCACTGATGTATGTAGACCGATTATACTCCTGTTTCCCCAGCTACCTACTTTGATTTGGCCACTGGCTCGTGGGCACCACTAGACCACCAGTCTAAAGCAGCATTGAGATTGAAGAAGATGACAAAAAAGAATATAGAGGACTCATGGTAGTCGGAACATCCTTCCTAAGATGGCACCAGAAGACATGGTGGCACCAAACTGTAGGGAAAACAATACAGCTGTAGAGCTGGAGTGCTTTGACCTATTTCCTCATGGTGGCAAGAAATATTCTGAAGGCATAAAATCACTATCGGTCAGCCTATTAATTCATTAATGCATTATGGAAGTTAAAATAAAAGCCACAATAGATGTAATGTATATGTTTTTCAAACACAGTTTAGAGTCTTGAGGAAGAAGGTCTGTCATGCAACCACTAGACTTGACTTCTGAAACCAAAATGCATAGGTGTTTCATAGTGTTGAAAAACCACATCCATTTCCATACCCTCACTGCGACCCCCTGAGAAAAGTTGCAGATCTATGGTAACAATGGAGTGCAGTAATGGCAAAACAGCTAATTCATCAGATTTCGAGATGAACAATCACCAGTGACAATCAACAGCTGGGGGGGGGGGGGAGTTTAGTGGTTTAACACTCTCCTAAAGTTGGGAAAGTCTGTGAAAAAAAATATAGAAAGCCAAAGGATAAAGAAAGGGTAAAAAAAAAAAAAAAAAAAAACCTTTCAACTGCATACTATTTGCAAGCCTGTAATGGAATAAAGCCTGGATAAACCATACTTGATTTAATATTTCCTGAGCCTCATATATTTCTTTTAGAGGCATTTTCATTCATTACTTTAAGAGCCTAATTCCCCATTAACTCATTTACAACAGCATTTTTCCATAGCCAGTTGACCGCCGATTTCAAGTGTGTTCCATGTTTCTTTTTCTCAGAAAAATGACACTTAGCACTAAAAGTGGAGCTTGGCCAGATATTTCTTGCAGCCATTTAACCTCCATTTACTAACAAATAAAGCAAAATTGATGCTGATTTGGCTCTACTCTGGGAATGCTTTTGATCCATAAAATGCCTCTTTGGCTGCAATTTGCCGCACCGGGCTGTCACATCGCAGAGGCGCAAGCCTGATAATGATAAACCTTTATGGCCAGTCTGTTTGCATCTAACAGCAAAGTAATGTAACATTTTCATTTGGCTGCAATTAATGTTAATGTTGGCTATGAAAATTGTCATTAAATACCATTTTAAAATCCATTAAATTTGCATATGCAAAGCCCATTTGCTATCAGGTAAAATACACACAGTGCTGCGTCTTATCCTGTAATCGCGAGGCATTTTGCTGTCCGCGAACTATTTCTAATGGATTTCTAGTGGTTTAACTGTATCGTGTCTGAAATAGCTATTGATGAGATGTTGCGAAGGTTGCAGTAGCAATGCTGTCATTGGATTACAGTCAAGATAATACTCTGCATTAATGTTGATGTAAGAAACTTGTACTTCATTGACTCATATACTATATACTACCTACTCACTGCTGGCATTATAATGAAATTTGTTGGGTAAAATCGCAAGTTAAAGAATTGCAAGAACTGTGTTTTGACCAAGAATGTGCAGTCACCTGCTTTAAAAGAGAAGTGCGCAAATTTTAAAAACAAACATGCATACCCACCTAGGTGCATCCAATGCTGCATCTGTACCCCGTTGTCTCTAAAACTGAGAACCAAGCGATAAAAGACAGCTCATTGCTCAGTTCTCGATCTTCAGTGAGCAGAGAGCTGGTGACTGTTAGTCACCAGCTCTCTGCTCTGCTCCTCCAGCACTCACTGGAGTGCCAGGCTGTGGAGGGGGCAGGAGCAGCTGGCTCAGGCTCTGAGCAGTGTGTTGAAAGGCTGAGCGGTATGGATCCCGATAATAAAGTCAAGTTCTCTCCAGAGCCTGGACGGGCTGAGTGATGTCAGCAGACCGTGAACTTTAGCACGCTGTTGGCTTAATATGCCTCACAAGAGTGCAGAAAGGCAGGGCCAAAAGAGCTTTGGCCCTAATTCTCCTTTAAATTTACCTCCACAGATCTTCATTTACAAATAATGGATGCCATCACGCTTTTGACTCTACAAGTATTTTACATTTAAGCAGAACTAGTTGTTAAATACATACACATCTCTAGGGCTTCTGCAGCAATTGGCCAAAGATCTTTATTTGCAAAATTGGGACCATGGCACTCAGTCAGTAACTTTACAGCTGGCCAGTTGTTGGGGAAGCCCCATACACATTTATGTGGTCCACATCTCATTCTTGATGGTCACTAATCACAGACCAGCATGTAAGAAGAGTGCCCAAAATTTGCAGCTGTAGATTTCTGGATCAAGTCAGAGAGAGAGATGAGTGCAAAGCACATCGTTGCACATGTCTCATTTCAGAGATCTTGCCATCCTGGGCTACTCTTCAAAACTGTGTATTCGGTATATCACAACCTCATTAAAAACACAAGCTCTTTAAAATGAGGATTCGTTTAAATAATTTTAAAAAAATGCTCCACACTTCTCTTGCAGTGCACGAACAGCTAATATTTGCCTGATACACTACAAACTATAGGGGTGGGTTTACTAAAGGCAAACAAAGGGGGTTATTTACGAAAGGCGAATCCACTTTGCACTACAAGTGCAAAGTGCACTTGAAATTGCACTGAAAGTGCACTTGGAAGTACAGTCGCTGTAATTCTGAGGGGTAGATCTAAAATGAGGGGAAGCTCTGCTGATTTTATTATCCAATCATGTGCAAGCTAAAATGCTGTTTTTTTATTTTCCTTGCATGTCCCCCTCGGATCTACAGAGACTTTACTTCCAAGTGCACTTTCAGTGCAATTTCAAGTGCACTTTGCACTTGTAGTGCAAAGTGGATTTGCCTTTTGCTTTCGATATTAGTAAACGAATCGACACTATTCTGTACTCCTACTCCTAGACTTCTCTACTGCCTTTAATACGGTTGACCACCCCCTCCTCCTCAAAAAACTCCATGCCTTTGGTCTCCGTGACTGTACTCTTTGCTGGTTCTCTATCCAACTGCACCTTTAGCGTTTCTTACAACTCTACTTCCTCCTCTCCTCTTCCTTTCTCTGTTGTGGTCCCCCAAGGTTCTGTTCTTGGACCTCTCCTATTTTCAATCTACAGCTCCTCCCTGGGTCAGCTTTCCATGGCTTCCAAAACCACCTCTACGCTGACGACACCCAAATCTATTTCTCTACCCCTCAGCTCACTCCCTCTCTCTCCTCACGTATCACTAATTTACTATGAGATATATCAACCTGGATGTCACATCCCTTCCTCAAACTCAATCTGTTCAAACCCAAACTTATAATTTTTCCTCCTCCATATGCCCCTTCCCTTGATCTCTCTGTCAAAATCATTGGCACAACTATAAGCCCATCCCCGCATGCCAAGGTTCTAGGTGTAGTCCTGGACTCTAACTCTCATTTAAGCACCACGTCGAATTACTGTCCAAATCTTGCCACCTCAACCCCGCAACATCTCCAAAATACTCCTCTTTCTAACCAATGACACAACAAAGCTCTTAATTCACTCCCTGATCATCTCTCGCCTCGACTACTGCAACTCCCTTCTCATTGGCTTACCTCTTCATAGTCTATCATCTCTTCAATTCATCATGAATGCTGCTGCCAGACTCATCCACCTTACCAATCACTCTGTGTCTGCTACCCCTCTCTGTCAATCCCTTCACTGGCTTCCGCTCAATGAATTAAATTCAAAATACTAACAACTACTTACAAAGCCATCCACAACTCTACCCCCAGCTACATTACTAGCCTAGTCTCTAAATACCAACCTACTTGTTCTGTTTGTTCCTCTCAAGACCTCCTGCTCTCTCCCTCTTCGCCTCCTCCCATGCTCTCCTCCAGGACTTTTGCAAAGCCTCTCCAATCCTATGGAATGCCTTACCCCAATCTGTCCACTTATCTCCTACTCTGTTAGCTTTTAGATGATCCCTGAAAACCCCTCTCTTCAGAGAAGCCTACCCTACCTACATCTAACAACTGTATTTTCATTTTCGCCATCAGCTCATCCCCAACAGCTCATCCCCCTTTTGTTTCCACTTGACCTTCGCTTCTAGATTGTAAGCTATAACAAGGAGGGCCCTATGATGCTTCCTGTATTGATTTGTATTGTAAGTGTACTGTCTGACCTCATGTTGTAAAGCGCTGCGCAAACTGTTTGCGCTATATAAATCCTGTATAATAATAATAACAGTTAATGAGACTTTGCAAAGAACCCCCAATCACATGCAAGGAAAAAAATATTTTTTTCTTGCACTTGATTGCATGATGGAAGTCAACAGACCTTCAGCTCATTTACTAAGCTCTGAGGCAACTGCAGTTGCAAGGCTCACAGTCTATTTGTCTTTAGTAAATTCATCTCTGTGTATGTACCCACCAACTTATCTACATTACACAGCACATGTTACAGAGAGTATAACAAGGGACACTCCAAAGGTATCATGGAAGGCATGTTTATTTTTTTTGTGGCTCTAGACCTGCAGAGTCATGAATCATGGCTGGTTATCCCAAACAGAAGTACTGAAAATGGCTATCTTTTACTAGCTAATGACCGCAATGATACACCACCAGATAGCGCCTGCATCATTTTTCTTGATTTACTTTATTTGACCGAATCTGGCAATCCAGGACACAGAGCATTCCTTCTCATTTTCCCAATGATACAAATGTAGAAGGCATATGCAGTTCCTCCTATTGACCACCATGATAAGGGGCAGTCATTATCCCACTGTGATCACTAAGGTAAGGAACAGTCTTCACCCCTCCAACCACCATGGTAAGGAGGACTCTGCATCCCATGACCAGTCAAGTAAGGGGCAGTCTTTATTCCCCTGACTACCAATGTAAGGGCCAATCTTCAGCACCCCTCCCAGCATCCTTCGGGACTGTGACATCATAAGGGGGTGGGGTCACCATGTGACATCACCTGGTGACCCCGCCCATTGTCCCTATATAAGTCGCCACACAACGTGTCCCTGCCATTGAGGCCAGAGACAGCGTTGTGTCAACATCACAAGAAAGAAGAAAAGAAGAAGAAGAGAAGAAGGCAATAAGGCAAGAAGGCGGCAACAGCGACAGAAGACCAGGCCACGGATAGTAAAAGAGCTGGAAGAAGAAAGCGGAGGCCGAGCAAGAAGAACCGAAGAGGAGGACAAGACCCCGAAGTCGGAAGAAGACCCCCCCTGGACGGCGGCGACGAAGACGAAAGCCGGGCTCCTCCGCTAGTAAAAGAGCTAGCAAAAGAGCAGAAGATAGCGGAGGAGTCCGACGACAAGACCCCCCAAGACGGAAGACCACCGGAGCTGTCTAATAAAAACACCAAAGCACCCCCCATGTTGAGGGAACGTGGCCTGGTATGGCTCAGGAGGGGGGGGCGCTCGCTTGTCCCCACCCCCTTTCCTGACCGGTCGGGCTGCGTGCTCGGATAAGGTCTGATATGGACATTGTGGGACCCCCACGCCGTTTTTTCAGCGGAGGGCTTCCCCTTTAAGTCCATACCAGGTGACGGGGCTCTCAATGTGTCAATCTCACCGATGGAGGAGGCGACACTGACTTCCTTCGCTAGTCCCGTCTACCTGGAGCCGCGTTCAAAATGAACAGACTTTTTTCCGTGTGTGGGTAAGTCCGTTCATTTCAAAAGTCCGGCTCCCGCCATAGTCTGGCTGATTGCCCGCCGGACCTAGTCCGCCGGAAAAGTCCGGTCACGTGTGGGCAGGTCTGCTCATTCGGAAAATCCGGCAGACCTCCGATGCAAAGTCCTGCGGTTTGTCCTACAGACTAAGTCTGCCGGATAGTTCGATCGTGTGTACGCGGCATTACTCTCACTGACACCAATGCAAGGGGCATTCTTCATTTCATTGACCACCAAGGGTAACGACACCCTTCATACCACCAAAAACAAATTAAGGGGAAGTCTTCATCTCCCCAATGCGTTGCAGTGTGGGAAAATAATAGTAAAAGTTTTTAGAATGGCAGAAGGGAGCACAAGGAGTGTGATGCAAATCTTTCAAACTCGCAGTCACTGATGTTAACCCTTACAGCACAAAAAAGATTGCCACTTTAGGCAGTATCTTGTGGTATAAAGGAAGGGTTTTCACCCTTCCTGACTCATACCTGGAACACAGTAGAGTCTATCTGATCGGCGCTCAGCCATTCAGAGAAAGCAATGCATTCTAGCAATAAACACAGAGCTTCCTCTGATTGGCAGAGAGGTGTGCTGATAATGTCACAATCTCTGGCTAAACACACAAAGCTTTGTAATCATTGCCACAATACATCGCTGTCTCTGAATGGCTGAGTGCCAGTGAGATAGACTCTACTGTGTTTCGGGTATGAGACAGGAAGGTATCGGTACAGTTTATACAGCACAACCAGGGCCTCACATGTTAGGGAGGGATATAACTGGCCCAAACAAACTAAGTAAAGTGTATGAGAAGCTGGAGTTCAGCTTTAAAGTGGTTGTAGACCCTTTTTTTAAACTTTATGCTACAGGTAAGCCTATATTAAGGCTTACCTGTAACTAACCAGGATATCTTCTAAACCTGCACAGTCTAGGAGATATCCCCTGTCCCCTGCATGTGCCGATGGCACCTATGTGCTGCTGCATCAGTCTGCATGCTGTTACTGGCATCTCCCACGCGCATGTGCGGGAGTGACGTTATTGCGCCTCCGGTGTCAGGGCTGGCTTAGCCCTTCCTTCTCTGGGCTGGCCGCTCAGCTGTCAGCTAATTGCCAGTTCTCTTCTCTCTCCACAGTTACCAGCTGTTCCTGATGATGCTCGTCTGACCTGCCTACTTAAAGCCTTCCAGCTCACTTCACCTCTGCCTTCGCCTTGGTCACATCACTAGAAACCATCTCCTGCAGTTTGTTTAAAGACTTTCTCGCTGACATCCCTTCTGGCTCCTTATCCTGCTTGCTGTTGCTCTACTTGGATTCATTACTTTTGGCCTGGCTGACTACCCGATCTGGTTACTGGACTGGGCTATGCTTGACTACACTTTTTCTATTTACCTTTTTATTTTTATTAATAAACAAGTGTGATTTAACTGTCTCAGCCTGATTCACGGTTTCTGACATCCGGCCAATCACAAAGCCGGAGCCGTGATATCCTGAAGTAACTCCGGGACGACATGTTAGCGGCCGGAGGGGCAGAAGAGGATGGCTTGGGGGGCTTCAATCTGAGGTAAGTAATACATAATTAGCTAGTATGATATGCATACTAGCTCATTATGCCTTTGTCTTGCAGGTTGTCTTTTTTTTTAAGGGTTTACAGAGGTTTTACTTACTCTTTAAAAATGTCATAAATACACATTTCCCATTGGTCAGAAAAGTAAAAGAAAGTCTTGTTGTTTTGTTCTATTTGCTAAATAGTTTCTTGGGTTTCAAAGACATTTTGGCTGCATGCTCTCGGTTCACACCTGGATATGTGTTGCTTCAATTATAATAAAATAGATAATAAGGTCAATTTAGGGCTGTTACCATCCTGGCCAATCTTTCTTTACCTTTGATGATAACAGACCTCCTCTGTGTGCTCTTAGCTAAAGTGCCATGCTTTGCTTTAAAGGTGTTAATGTGAGATGTCTGGGCCAGTGTAACCCAACAAGCAGATATAAAAAGTTGCTGAGAGTACATAATTTGGGGGTGTACAACTGAACAACATGGTTGCAAAGCACTTTTCAGAGCAGGACCCTGGTGGGAGCTTTTCTGGGCACCAGAAACCTTTTAAGAGGCCACATAGGAATCAGATGTATTTGGAGCAGCGGGAAAGTAAAAAAAAACACACACATAAGGGTGTATTAACTTTGCAGTGTTGCCAATCTTGGAAAAGACAGAGAAAGGTAAACAGGATTCACACTGAGAAAGATGAATTGCCTGCCTATAACTTTTTTTTTTTATAAATCAAAACTTTTTTATTGGTTGTTACATAAAGTGACTATACAGTCATTCAAGAGGAAGTAAACCCTGATGGGTTTACTTCCTCTTTGATTCCCTGCAAAGGTAAAGCATAATGGGCTACTATGCATCGCATAGTAATCCATTATGTGTCTCTTACCTGACACAGGAGCCAGAGATGTCACCGATGTCCCCTGTAGTCCGGAGCCTCCATCTTCTTGGTGGGTCTCGCTGCTCCGGTGCTGTCATTCGTCGGAGCCGGGATGACGTCACTCCGGCGCATGTGCACGGGAGCCGCCACTCGCGGCATATCGCCGTTAACTGCGGCACGCTGTACGCCTGCGCGCCGCTGTCTACGGCGCATGCGCTGTAGACAGTGGTGCCTGTCTTTCGGCAAATAGCTCCTAAACCGTGTAGGTTTAGGAGATATTTCTTGGACCTACAGGTAAGCCTTAATCTAGGCTTACGTGTAGGTCAAAGTGGTTTGTAAGGGTTTACAACCACTTTCAGGGTATATAGACATATCAAATGGTGAATACTATCCGTCACACATACGGATTAAACGTCAGCAAGTCGCAGCATATAAAATACAAAGTGCTTCAGCAAAATAACTAGTAGAAACCTAGCACTTGGTACAGCATCCATTACATCAGTAGAGAACCCTTTTTTTTTAAACTATCGAATTTAAAGAGACCAAGTGCACAACAGAACAAAACCAAAACTTATAATAACCTCTCTTCTCCCTTTTCCATTCCCTATGTATGACACTTGGTGGGTCAGAGTCGCAATAACCTATCCATCACTAACTGCGGTGGGGCAAGGCTAGGTTCATCCAGCCAAGGCTGCCAGATAAGATCAAATTTTGACGCAGCATTCCTATGCCGATAGGCCAGCTGCTCCCTTAAGAGAAGGAAATTGACATAGCCTATCCATTGTTTCACAGTAGGCACTGTAGATGCCATCCAATATGGGGCTACGAGTTTTCCAGCCAGGTACAGTAGTCTAGTAATCATATTTTACAGGTACATTCCCTTCTGGTACATTTCCACATCTATTGCACCTAATAGACACACTAAAGGAGTTAAAAGGCATAGGTACCTGAGCTAAGCAGGAAACACACTGTATGCCCTCCAATAGCTATTGAGTTTTGGGCATCTGAAGATCATATGTATAAAAGTGCCTTGCTGTGTTTTACACTTTGGGGATAGGGGGGAGTCTCTCTGACCCCAGTCATATAGTTTCTCAGGCATCCGGTAGGCTCTATGTAAAATAAATAACTATGATAGCCTGTGAGACGCTGAGATAGAAACATCAGGGATCAGTTCTAGGACCATATCCCACTGCTACCCGTCAATATCTCCAATGTTTGTCACCCATTGCACTATACATTTCAAAGAGGCAAAATCCTGTACTCCTGCCTATAACTTTAAAAGCCAGTGGGATGAACGAAAAAATAAAATAAAAAATTCAAGTAGAACTAGAGATCTATGATAGCCTGTGAGCAGAAGAGACATACACACATTTGTTTGGTGCTTTCATTGGACTGTATGAATGAGTGCGCATGGGGGAACCAAGTGATTTCTCTTATTCAGCCTGTGGGGCTGAATGAGAGAAATGTTAACATGTACAGTTGGGTTTTGGTAGCTGTCATAGAAACAAGTGTCCCCATTGGAAGATTTCCTTCACTTCCAGTTTCTGTACAATTTTGAAGTTCCTTTCACTTGCTGACTATATGACATGAGGGCAAAAACAGTGCCTTGAATAAGTATTCATACCCCTTCGAAATTTTCCACATTTTGTCATGTTACAATCAAAAACGCAAATGTATCTTATTGGGATTTTATGTGATAGATCAACACAAAGTGGCACATAATTGTGAAGTGGAAGGAAAATGATAAATCGTTTTCAATTTTTTTTTTACAAATAAATATGTGAAAAGTGTGGCGTGCATTTGTATTCACCCCCCCCCCCCCCATTACTCTGATTCCCCTAACTAAAATCTAGTGGAACCAATTGCCTTCAGAAGTCACCTAATTAGTAAATAGAGTCCATCTGTATGTAATTTAATCTCAGTATAAATACAGCTGTACTGTGAAGCCCTCAGACGTTTGTTAGAGAACCTTAGTAAACAAGCAGCTTCATGAAGGCCAAGGAACACACCAGACAGGTCAGGGATAAAGTTGTGGAGATGTTTAAAGCAGGGTTAGGTTTACAAAAAATATCCCAAGCTTTGAACATCTCACAGAACACTGTTCAATCCGAAAATGGAAAGAGTATGGCACAACTGCAAACCTACCAAGACATGGTCGTCCACCTAAACTGACAGGCCGGGTAAGCAGTGTTGCCAACCTACCAGTAAATTAATTTTACTGACACGGCACCCAAAATTCACTGGCACAGCCAAGTTTTTGCAGGTATTTCCAAAAGTTACAGTTTTAAGTGTTAATTTCAGTATTTAGGCTACAAATTAGAATAATAATACAATTAACAATGCGGTTTAAGGTAGATATTAAGGCAAAAAACATATTTCTTATTTTATTTTCAATATAGTAAGTAAGTAGCTCAGGGACAGGACTCAGGAGGGCAAGAAATTAGAATGCCCCCACACACATGAAATTGACTCTCACAGTGACACAGACAGCAGTGTGCAGCAGCACAAATGACGATGACACCTCAGCGACACGAAACGTCCCCTTCTTGAGTCACAGTGTGTCTCTCCATGCTAGGAGGTCACTTCAGTCCACTCCAGTTCAAACAGCACTGACAGTCCAGTTCCTGGCTTGCCTTGTTTCCATCCCGTAGACCCGCACACAAGGCTCTGGCCGCTTGACTTGGCTCCCTTGCACCATAACTTCACATGACATGCTCAGGCACTGCCTCCATCAGACCCACCCAAACACACTCTAGCAGGCATTTGGATGGTCTCTGCCGTCTCCAAACCAGAGCTGCGCATGCGCATTTCCGTGCCGAGCGTCACAGCCATATTTTTTTTTTGGCAACCTTTTCCTGTCATTGGCATTTACTTAGTAAAAATACTGGCGGTTGGCAACACTGTGGGCAAGGAGAGCATTAATCAGAGAAGCAGCCAAGATGCCCATGGTAACTGAAGGAGCTGCAGAGATCCACAGCTCAGGTGGGAGAATCTGTCCACAGGAGAACTATTAGTCATGGACGCCACAAATCTGGCCTTTATGGAAGAGTGGCAAGAAGAAAGCCATTGTTGAAAGAAAGCCATAAGAAGTCCCATTTGAAGTTCGTGAGAAGCCATGTGGGGGACACAGCAAACATGTGCAAGAAGGTGCTCTGGTCAGATGAGACCAAAATTTAACTTTTTGACCTAAAAGCAAAATGGTACGTGTGGTAGAAAACTAACACTGCACATCAACCTGAACATTTCACCCCCACCGTGAAACATGGTGGTGGCAACATCATGTTGCGGTGATGCTTTTCTTGTTGTGTTTGCAGTTTGCGAGAAGCTATGTGGGGGACACAGCAAACCTGTGGAAGAAGGTGCTCTGGTCAGATGAGACCAAAATTGTACTTTTTGGCCTAAAAGCAAAACGCTATGTGTGGTGGAAAACTAACACTGCATGTCACCCCGCTGTGAAACATGGTTGTGGCAGCATCATGTTGCGGGGACACTTTTTTTCAGCAGGGACAGGGAAGCTGGTCAGAGTTGATGGGAAGATGGATGGAGCCAAATACAGGGCAATCTTAGAAGAAAACCTGTTAGCATCTGCAAAAGACTTGAGACTGGGGCAGAGGTTCGCCTTCCAGCAGGACAACGACCCTAAACATACAGCCAGAGCTACAATGAAATGGTTTAGATCAAAGCATTTTCATGTGTTAGAATGGCCCAGTCAAAGTTCAGACCTAAATACAATTGAGAATCTGTGGCAAAATTGCTGCTCTCCATCCAATCTGACAGAGCTTGAGCTATTTTTCAAAGAAGAATGGGCAAAACTCTCACTTTCTATATGTGCAAAGCTGGTAGAGGCATCCCCCAAATAGACTTGCAGCTGTAATTGCAAGGAAAGGTGGTCCTACAAAGTATATACTGAATACTTCAGGGGGGCTGAATACAAATGCACGCCACACTTTTCAGATATTTATTTGTAAAAAATCTTGACAATCATGTATCATTTTCCTTCCACTTCACAATTATGTGCCACTTTGTGCAAAATCGCAATAAAATGTATTTACGTTTTGATTTTAACAGGAAAAAATGTGGAAAATTTCAAGGGATATGAATACTTTTTCAAGGCACTGTACAAAGAGTAAATCTTTCCAGCGTGGACACAGATAGCAAAAGCTCTATACCTTCCTCGCTGTATCTAAAACTAAAAAAATTGCCTTATTTCACATTTATGCATTTTTCTTTTTCACAACATTATTTCACCCTGTTTATTAAAGAGCAGTACTAAACAACAAATAAAAGAATCAGTGGACTACTAATGCATTGGTACACACATTGAACTTGTGATAAAATAAGAACTTTCACTTAAGTTGAACTGTAGTTTAAATCAGATTACCGTAATGTATTTAATTAATGTTAAAACTAAAGTTGTGCAAAGTTTTCCAGTTTGTTTTCTTGAGAATGAAGCTACAGCCTGAGCAGAAAAGCCTATCACCTGCCAACAGCCTATGATCTCTATGCAGAAAATCAACACACCCCCTTGCTGAGTCAGATCTATAGCTTTGCAATCAGCTCCAGTTTGGAGAACTCTAGCGGTGACTCAATAGCGGACACATCTGCAAAGAGACAGCTGAACAAGGGTCCTTCTCCACTTAATTCTGGCATGACAGGCATTTCTACTACGGCCGTGACAGCTTAAAGAAAAAAACAAAAAAGAAAATGAAAGAGCTTTGTTTTTTTCCAAAAAGTTTGCGTTCCACTCCAGTACATACCTGGTGGAGATACCAAAGGTCATGCCGGGTGGTATGCGGAGGTTGTGATCTTTGACCCGTCCTTCATTCACAGGGAGCCAGATCTTGTGAGTATTGCGGAAAGTTTGATGTTCAGCAGATGTCACTAGACCAGATTTTACAGCCTCGCGATTGAGGGCTACAAAGTTACTTTCTAATTTTCTTTGCCGGGCTTTGGCTTCCACTGTCTGCCAGTGGCCTATTGCTGATTACAGACAAAAAGGAAACACAAAACAGAATGAATTAAAGACAAACGCCAGTCATGTCTTCCAGTGCAAAACAAGACATTTTGTATGTGCCTTACTACCCTATTCCCCGAAAATAAGACCTAGCGTGATTGTCTGTGATGGCTGCAATATAAGCCCTACCCCCAAAATAAGCCCTAGTTAAAGTCTTTGTAGGTCTTATTTTCAGGATAGGGTTTATTTGGGGGGTAGGGCTTATATTGCAGCCATCACCGACAATCACGCTAGGTCTTATTTTCGGGGGAAACGGGGTAGTTAATTAAATCCTAAAGCAAACATTTATTATATTGCAGCTTACCATTTTTTTTTTTTAAATCAGGCAAAGGTTTATTGAGATATCACAAATTTGTACAACTAAACATTAAAAGTACATGTAGTTCACATCAGATATCAACTCAGAATACCAGTATTGTAATTCATGTTATGGGAATGCTTTAAGCGCCATTTAGAGCTGTATCTAGGGTCCGGGACATTAGTGCTACCATATCAAAGCAGGTAGACAAGCATGTGGAAACCAAGGGCATGAAAATTCCAGCCATAACATTATCAGCTTACCAATTCTTAACTTTGATGGCTGCATTTGTTTTATTTTTTAAGCAAAAGAACAAGCTCTCCAGCAGAATGTATCCGTTACAAAGATGAGACAAACCATTTACCACTGGCAGGGATGCTTGCAATGATCAGCTTTTATTTATTAAAGCGGGAGTCCACCGGGACTCCGCGTTTTTTTTTTTTTTTTAAAGCCAGCAGCTACAAATACTGCAGCTGCTGACTTTTAAAATAGTGACACTTACCTGTCCAGCGCGCCCGCGATGTCGGCACCCGAAGCCGATCTCTAGGTCGCCTGTCGGGTCCTGCCGCCGCCATCTTGGGTATGGGAATCAGGAAATGGAGCCTTTCGGCTTCATTTCCCGGTTCCCTACTGCGCGAATCGCGCTGCGCAATAAGGACGCTCCCCGCTGCCTCTGGGATCTGTGTGTTTCCCAGCAGGCAGCGGGGCACTTGCGGGAAGGGGCGGGCACTTGCGGAAAGGGGCGTAAGTTACGCTCCTTTCCGCAGAGAGCTATCCCGGAAGTGGGTGCAGTTACCTGGATTATCCAGGTAACTGCACCCCCCTCCCCCCTGAAAGGTGCCGATTGTGGCACCGGAGGGGGGGAGGGTTCCGATGAGCGGAAGGTCCACTTTAGGGTGGATCTCCGCTTTAATGTAAAACCTTTATCCAAAAAGGAAAAAACTGTTTGCTGTAACTGCTTATAAAGTATTAGCTGGAATTTGGCTTCTATTTGTTAGTGTAGCTAAATTTACTGGTACATCTGATGCCCTGTACACATGACCGGTTTTCAAGTCGGGATAAACTCTGAAGGTTTTTCAGACAGAATTCCAACTGAATTCCGCTGAAACTGTCTTGCCTTCACACCAAATTCCGACCATCAAGACTCAGTGACGTACAACACGTACAACAGGACTAGAAAAATGAAGACGCGGTGATGTACAACACATACATCGGGACTAGAAAAATAAAGTTCAATAGTCAGTAGCCAATAGCTTCCGTCTCGTACTTGCTTCAGAGCATGCGTAATTTTTGGTCCGTCGGAACAGCATACAGACTAGCGGTTTTCCCGATAGGAATTGGTTCCGTTGGAAAAAGTTAGAACATGTTCTCTTTCTAGGTTTGTCAGGATTTTCGACGTAAAAAGTCTGAGGGGGCATACACACGGTGGGAATATACAATGAAAAGCTCCCATCTGACTTTTTCTGTTGGACATTCCGCTCGTGTGTACACGGCATTAGACTTTCCTCCCGCAGTGGAAGCACTCTAATATGGGAAGTGTGTTACTGGCCAGATCACCTGGGGAAAACAGAAGGAAAAAGCCTAGAGAAGAAAACCAATGCAGCTATCACATTTAATAATTTCTAAGTTGTAACATATTACTTTTTTGGTTTTGTGTTTTTTATACAGCTTTAATGTTGGGAGCTGCCATACTGTTGCAGGTCAAACATCTTGATTGTAAACCAGGCACATGTCAGCCTCCAATGTCTGTCTTCAAAATTACATTTAAGAGATCAGGTACTGATGTTGCATAAAAAGACTTGGCCCACAATTGGATTTCCAAACCGTCCCAAAGGTTTTTAATTTGATTAAGGCTCTGTGGGGGTCACTCGGGTTCCTCCATACCAGTTGCGGTGCGTCCATAAGGCGCCGCCCCCCTCTCTCCTGCCACCCCCTCTAGCACCAATAGATAGATTCATGCATAGCATGAATCTATCTATGGCCGCCACTGCCACCCCCTATTCAGGCACCCGGACCCTTTTTCAAGGGCAGGGCACCTGAATTACAGCGGCGGGGGTGGTTTTGAAGCACCTGATTAGAGCCATAGGCTCTAATAGGCATCAAAAAAGGTGACCTACAAACGAAAAGCTAGAATGTGCTAGAAAAGCAAATTAATATTCGCTTTCCTAACACTAAATCGCCTCTCCGCCAATCAGGTGCTCGAATCTGTTAACCGTCACCTGATTGGCTGAAACGACAGGCGCTGTGATTGGACGCCAGGCGTCCAATCATAGCAGAGGCCTGGAAGAGAGGACGGCAGAAGACATCGATAAGCTGTCCCATCGAAACAGGTAAGTGCAGACGGCGGGCCGGTGGGGGGCACACTGGCAGCATTTGATATCACACAGTGGCTGCGTTTGATGGGGCAGAGTATGCGCAATTGATGGGCACAGTGGCGGCAATTTATGGACACAAGTGGCTGCATATGGTGGGCACAAGTGGCTTCATTTGATGGGCACAGTGGCTGCATATGATGGGCACAAATGGCTGCATATGATGGGCACCATGGCTGCATATGATAGGCACAAGTGGCTGCGTTTGATGGGCACAAGTGGCTGCTTTTGACGGGCACAAGTGGCTGCATTTGATGGGCACAAGTGGCTGTATTTGATGGGCACAATGGCTGCATTTGATGGGCACAAGTGGCTGCATTTGACGGGCACACGTGGCTGCATATGATGGGCACAGTGGCTGCATTTTATGGGCACAGTGAGGCTGCAATTGATGGGGGGGGGTGTTTCAGTATTTTTTCAGTTTGTTTGCGCCCCGCCAAAAAATTTTGAGCACCAGCCACCACTGCTCCATACCAACCTCATCAAACTATGTACAGTGAAGTATTTGAACCCCAGCTGATTTTGCACGTTTGCCCACTGAAAAGGAAATGATCAGTCTATAATTTTAAGCTTGTAAACTGTAATGAGCAGGGCCCTCTAAGTACACACGGTCGGAGATTTTGCCAACCAAATCCGTTGGATTTTGCCCGTCGGATTTAGTCCGACGGATTGTGTCCGAAACTGTTGCATATACACGGTCGGGCCAAGTTGGCGAAAAATCCGATCTTTCAGAACGTGATGACGTAATTTCGTTACGATGGGACTACATTCAGGCTAGTAGCCAATAGCTTTGATGTAGGAAGTTGATCTGAGCATGCGTGGCACTTGGTCCGATGAAAATGCTCTACACATGATCGGATTAGGTCCGTCCAGCCCAGTTGGTCGGGAAATATTTCCAACATGTTGGAAAATTGGGTCGGACGGAGATTCGGACGGAATCAGTCCGATGCATACCACACACAGTCGGATTATCTGACGACACGGTCCGATAAGACTCATTCCGACAGATTCTCCGACCGCGTGTACAAGGGCTAATTCCTCCTGTATTGTATTGTAACTGCAATGTTTGCCCTCATGTTGTAAAGTGCTGCGCAAACTGTTAGCACTATATAAACCATGTAGAATAATAATTTTAATGGTAGGTTTATTTTACCAGTGAGAGACAGAACAACAAATATATCCAGAAAAACGCATTTCAAAAAAGTTATAAATTGATTTGCATTTTAATGAGTGAAATAAGCATTTGATCCCCTATCAATCAGCAAGATTTCTGTCACCCAGGTGTCTTCTATACAGGTAACAAGCTGAGATTAGGAGCACTCTCTTAACCACTTAAGCCCCGGACCATTTGGCTTGCCAAAGACCAGACCACTTTTTGCAATTCGGCACTGTGTAGATTTAACTGACAATTGCGCGGTCGTGGCGATGTGGCTCCCAAACAAAATTGACGTCCTTTTTTTCCACAAATAGAGCTTTCTTTTGGTGGTATTTGATCACCCCTGCGGGTTTTTATTTCTTGCGCTATAAACAAAAAAAGAGTGACAATTTTGAAAAAAACGCATTATTTTTTACATTTTACTATAATAAATATCCCCAAAAATGTATAAAAATTTTTTTTTTCCTCAGTTTAGGCTGATACAAATTTTTGGTATAAAAAAAAAAAAATCGCAATAAGCTTTTATTGATTGGTTTGCGCAAAAGTTACAGCGATTACAAAATAGGGGATAGTTTTATGGCATTTTTATTAATCTTTTTTTTTTTTACTCGTAATGGCGGCAATCATCGATTTTTCTCGTGACTGTGACATTATAGCGGACACATTTTTGACACATTAGGACCATTGTCATTGTCATTTATTGTCATTTATAAAGCAATCAGTGCTATACATATGCACTGATTCCTGTATAAATGACACTGGCAGTGAAGGAGTTAACCACTAGGGGGCAGTCTAGGGGTTAAGTGTGTCCTGGGGCGTGTTTCTAACTGTGGGGGGGGGAGTGGCTGTGTGTGACACGTCACTAATCTCTGCTCCCGACGATAGGGAACAGAGATCAGTGACACTGTCACTAGGCAGAATGGGGAGATGCTTGTTTACATTAGCATCTCCCCATTCTTCCTCTCTGTGAGGCGATAGCGGGTATCCCCGCGGCGATCGAGTCTGACTCAAAGAGGTCCCGGGCGGTACACACGCGATGGCATGGCGGCAAATTTAAAGGGACGTACAGGTACGCCCATTTGCCTGTCCGTGCCATTCTGCCACCGTACATCGGCGTGCACCGGTGGGGTAGTGGTTAAAGGCCCGTACACACGGTCAGAAAATCTGAAGTTAAATTTAGTCTGATGACCTATCTGCTGATTTTCTGATCGTTAGTATGCTGCTTTTGACAGTCGATTATGAATTTTCGGCAGACAACTGGATGTGCAGGCTCCCAATTTTTTTTCTGATGTGACCACAAGGTCCGATTTTCTTTTCATTAGTACGGTTTTCTGCCAAAAGAATCTGAAGAGCAAGACTGCTCAGAAATGAAAGAACGCCTACAAAACAATTCAACACATTAGATCACTTCTGATGTTGAATTTTGTCGTCTGAAAATTTTCTAATGGTTAGTACCTTCTTTACTTTTGATTTGAGACTAGCATCCAACAAAAAACTTGCAAAAATTTGTCCAATAATCTGACCGTGTGTACAAGGCTTTAGCCTAGGCTCACATTGCTGTGGGTTAGAAATTGTGTGAGTTCAGCTGAACTCAAACTTTTTCCACCCGGCAATGCAGTCCAATTTTGGGGGGAATGTGACAAACATCTGAGCGGGTTCCTGGGCAGATGTCTATTGAAATTGCACCCGTAGTCGCCAAAAGTAATGCAGGAACTGCTTTTGGGAATCTGTTTGGACGGTGCTATTGCCAGCAATAGCCACTGATTAGGCATGTGATTTGACATGTCAAATCAGATGCCATATGGGACCAATGTGAATCTAGGCTTAAAGGGAGTGCTCCTAATCTCAGCTTGTTACCTGTATAAAAGACATGTATAAAAGAAATCTGTCTACTGAAGCAATCAATCGCAAATGGAAGAAACACAAAACCGTCAATCTTCCTCAGTCTGGGGCTCTATGCAAGATCTCACATGGACATGGGGACAAGTTGCTTTGGGGTGGGGGAGCCCCCTTCCCCCAAAGCACCCACCCCCCTCATGTTGAGGGCACGCGGGCCTGGTACGGCTCAGGAGGGGGGGCGCTCGCTCCCACCCCCTTTCCTGACCGGCCGGGCTGCGTGCTCGGATAGGGGTCTGGTATGGATTTTGAGGGACCCCCACTCCGTTTTTTTGGCGTAGGGGATTCCCCTTAAAATCTCTACCGGACCTAAGGGCCTGGTATGCCCCCGAAGGCATGCAGCTTTCATTAGTGAGGCAACATTATCGCTGCTCTCGCTCGCTACTATAAGAAAATGACATTTTCCTATTTCAGCCAGCGCGAGAACCAGCGCAACGGGATTGCACTGGTTAGAGAAGCCTGTCGCCGGGAACCAGCGCGACAGGATCACGCTGGAAACACAATATCGGCGGCACCTACTGTAAATGCATTATTTTACATTTTTCTACATTAAACTCATTTGCCATGTAGTTGCCCACCCCATTTGTTCAGATCTTCTTGCAAGGTTTCCACGTCCGGCAGAGAAGCTATTGCCCTGCTTAGCTTAGTATCGTCTGCAAATACTGAGATTGAGCTGTTTATCCCATCCTTCATATCATTTATGATTAACCCTTTCATGACTAAGCCTATTTTTGACATTTGGTATTTACAAGTTAAAATCTGTATTTTTTGCTAGAAAATTACTTGGAACCCCCAAACATTATATATATATATATATATATATATATATATATATATATATATTTATTTATTTATTTATTTATTTGTTTTTTTAGCAGAGAATATAGAGAATAAAATGGCGATTGTTGCAATATTTTATGTCACGCGGTATTTGTGCAGCGGTGTTTTAAATGCAACTTTTTGGGAAAAGGGACACTTTCATGAATTTAAAAAAAACGAAACAGTAAAATTAGCCCAATTTGTTTGTATAATGTGAAATATGATGTTACGCTGAGTAAATAGATACCAAACATGTCATGCTTTATAATTGTACGCACTCGTGGAATGACGACAAACTACAGTACCTAAAAATCTCAATAGGCGACGCTTTAAAAAAAAATTTGGTTACCAGGTTACAGAGGAGGTCTAGTGCAAGAATTATTGCTCTTGCTCTGATGATCGCGGCGATACCTCACATGTGTGATTTGAACACCGTTTACATATGCGGGCGCGACTTCTGTATGCGTTTTCTTTGCTGCACAAGCTCGCGGCGACAGGGGCGCTTTAACATTTTTTTTTCTTATTTATTTTAAAATTAATAACTATTTTTTTAAAAAAAAAAGAAAACATTTGATCACTTTTACTTTTATTGCTGTCACAAGGAATGTAAACATCCCTTGTGGCAGTAATAGGTGGTGACAGGTACTCTTTATGGAGGGATCGGGGGTCTAAAAGACCTCCAATCCCCCCTTTGTACGTCAAAGTATTCAGATCGCCGTTTTGAGACCAGGTGACAGATGCACTCCGTAAGAGTCAGGAGTGCACCGCTAAGGTAGTGGACCCTAGGACTGACTCCTGCGGATTGAACCCTGGGAGGTTCAGGAAGCAGGTCTACTGGATCACTAACACATATCCCAGTAGAAGCTAGAGAATAGATTCCCCAGGGCACGGAGTCTAAGAGCCAGCAGGTGTTCACCAGAGCCTCCAGTGGTGAGGATGGACTAAGCTGCAGTCTGGCTCCAAGTCGTGGCCCCCAGGGTCTCACAGCTCTCGCTCACGGTAGACTACAGGAGAAGAAAGCAGCAGGCTGGAACAATAAGGATAGTAAGGGATAAGGCAGAGGTCAGGGCGACTAGCAGACAGGAACAACAGAGGACAAACCAAAGGTTCAGGGTCACAGGCAAACAGGGATAGTTGGGGACATGCCAATAGGTCAAGGTCACGAGCAGACAGGAATAGTCGAGAACATGCCAAGGTCGGTAACAGAGACAAACATAGAGCACACGGCAAGCAGCCAAACACACACAATGGTTGATCAGCACCACTGGCTTGCAGTGCTCCACCCCTGATAGAGCCTGGGGTGGAGCCATTCTTAGAGAAGAGGTTATAAAAACAGCCAGGTGAGAGTGGCTGGCCTCTTAGTCTAAACACATGAGGAGAGGTAAGCTGATAGAGAAAGATTACCGCATAGTCATGACAGTACCCCACCTCTTACGAGGCCTCCTCCTCCCCCGCCTGGGCCCAGGCTTAAAGGTAAACTCCAGATGAAACCTCAACAGACGAGGTGCAAAGATCTCAGATGCAGTGATCCAAGACCTCTCCTCAGGACCAAACCCTTTCCAATGTACGAGGTACTGAAGAATGCCTCTACGGTGCCGGGAATCCAGAACTTGACTAACCTCATACTTTAGATTATCCTCAGAGACCGAAACCGAGGTAGGGCGAGGGTGAGATTACTTATTGAGGACTAAAGGCTTCTTGGGAATGGGTAAGGGCATGAGAAGACCATCATTAGTCTGAGCAGGGTCCCCCAGACCCTTAAAGATGAGCTGGACATCCAGCACAGGATCATCAGACTGGGCAGAGGTCAGTGGATCCCTGAGACCAGGTTGGTTAGAAGGTGATGTGTCACAGGAGTCAAGCTGGCTAGCTGAAACACAAGCAGAATGCAGAGAGTCCTGCAAAAAAAAGGTTGAAAATCCCACCTGGCCGAATGGGGCAGTCTATCCGAAGGATGGATTGAGCCTCTTAGACAGGTTTGAATGGACATAGTTAGGGATGAGCTTCGTGTTCGAGTCGAACGTACGTTCGACTCGAACATTGGCTGTTCGTGCGTTCGGCGAATTCCGAACGTTTTGGCCGTTCGCGTCAAAATTCGAGTGACGCGCGCGCGGACCATAATGCACTGCGTTGGCGCAGTGTATTGCTGCCCGATGATTGGCCAAGCATGCACTGTGACCCCGCATGCTTGGCCAATCGCAGCGCCGGCAGCGAGGAGAGCCATGATTGGCCACAGGCATCCTGCCTGTGGCCAATCATAGCTCAGGCTGTGTAGTGCACGCCCCACACTATATAAGTCCGCCTTTGAGGCGGCCTCGTGTAGTGTGTTACTTAGCATCTGAAGCAGTGGGTGTTCTGTGTACCTTCAACACAGTACACACCAATCGTTTTTGGCTGATTTCCTATCTTGCTGCTGTGTAGTGGTTGTTGTCTGTGCCCTGACTGCAGTATACACCACTATATTCACCTCACCTATATAGCTAGTGATCTAGCTTTAACCACTTAACAACTGCCCATTGCCGATTAACGGCTTCAGGGGGGTTGTTTAACTCTGAGAGGCCGTTAATTAACGGCCTCCCAGAATTCTGCTCTCGCGTGCCCCGAGGTGTGCGCACTCGAGAGCATCTGTGACCGCCGGGTCGCATCACGGATCACGGTAAACGGCCGCTCATAGCGGCCGTTTACCACGTGATTGCTCCGTCAAATGACGGAGTGATCACTTGGAAACAAACCGGCGTCATGTTATGACGCCTGTTCCTCCCTCCCCTCTCTGTACCGATCGGTACAGCGGAGGGGAAAGAGATCGGTGTCAGCAGCGATGTGGGCTGCATCTGCAGTGCCCACATCGCTGCTCACCGAATTTAACCCCTCAATTCCCTGCCAATACTCTGCAATACCAGTGCATACTCTGCAGTACCCTGCCATTACTCTGCAGTACCCCCCATTACTCTGCAGTAACCCCCATTACTCTTCAGTACCCCCCAATACTCTGCAGTACCCGCCATTACTCTGCAGTACCCCCCATTACTCTGCAGTAACCCTCATTACTCTGCAGTACCCCCAATACTCTGCAGTACCCTGCCATTACTCTGTAGTACCCCCCAATACTCTGCAGTACCCTGCTATTACTCTGTAGTACCCCGCCAATACCCCGCCAATACTCTGTAATACCCTGCCATAAATTGCCATACCCAGCCATACTCAGAGATACCCAGCCATACTCGGTGATACCCTGAAATACCCAGCCATAGACGCCCCCCACCCCTCACCGCCCTCCGGTGCTTCTACCAACTCGCCAGTACGATCAAAGCCAGAATCTTTTTTTTATTTTTTATTTCAGGCTTCCCAGCCTAGAGGTGAGATGTGGGGTCATATTGACCCCCCAGATTTCACTGTAAAGAGGACCTGTCACCCCATATTCCTATTACAAGGGATGTTTAAATTTCTTGTAATAGGAATAAAAGTGATCAAATATATATTTTTGGGGAAAAAAATGTCAAACTAAAATAAATAAAGTAAAATGAACAATAAAAAAATAAAATAAAAATTAAAGCGCCCATGTCCCCATGTGCTCGCATGTGCCACACATGTGAGGTATCGCCGAGAATGTTAGAGCGAGAGCAATAATTCTAGTCCTAGACCTCCTCTGCAACTCAAAACATGTAACCAGTAAAAAAAAAATTAAAGTGTCGCCTATGGGGATTTTTTAAGTAGCGACGTTTGGCGCCATTCCACGGGCATGTGCAATTTTGAAGAGTGACATGTTTGATATCTATTTACTCAGCGTAACTTCATCTTTCACTTTATGCAAACATTGGGCTAACAAGTGGTTAATAATAGAGCTTGCAGTCAGTAGTGTTAGGAGATAGTGCGTGCTGTCTGCGTGCTCTGTACCCAGTACATACCGCTATAATATAGGGCAGGCCCCTACTTTCAAACATCCAACTTACAAACATCTCCTACTTGCAAACGCAAGGAGACAGCAGCAAGTGAGATGAAAAAAGATGGACGACAAAACAAATTATACAGGGGTGATAACCCTTCCCTATGTTTTCCAAAAAGCTTAAAGATAGTTTTTTTGACTGGAGCTACACTTTAAAAATGTACCGGTTGAAAATGACAAACAGATTCAACTTAACACAACAAACCTACACAGTCCCTGTCTTGTTTGCACCGCCTGTATACTGCTGTTCTGAGTATATAGGGCCTGGGGGCCACACGCATTTCCTTTTTTTAATATGGGTACGGGGTTCCCCTTAATATGCGTACAAGACCCAAATAGGCTGGTAATGGGCAGGGAGGGCTACCCATGCCATGTTTCTCAATGATTTTCAACCATATTGCAGGAACCAGATATAACATTAAAACCGCAAGCAGTTTTAAATGGTGTTATTTCCGTTTAATGTCATTTTGTGCAGGGACTGTTCTAAACACGGGAAACACGTGGCACTTCACAGGCATACTACAGACACCCCCCAGGCACCATATTTAAAGGAATATTTCACTTTTTTTTTTCACTTTAATCGTCATTAAAATCAGTGCTCCCGCCAAAACGGACGTTTTTAAAACTTTTTTTTGCAGTGACCCATGTCCCCTGAAGCAGGAGGCAGGTCCCCAAACCCTTTTTAGGACACTATCTTGCATATTAGCCATTAAAATTAGCACTTTCCAATTCGAACGTTCGAGTCCCATAGACTTCAATGGGGTTCTAACGTTCGTACCGAACGCGGGGGTCGTTCGCAAGTTCTGGTGCGAACCGAACCGGGGGGTGTTCGGCTCATCCCTAGACATAGTAATAGTAGGGTGAGACCAGGTTACAGAAGGTCCTGAATAAGAACAAGCAGGAAGCTGACAGATCATGGGCTGGACTCGCATAACTGGTGCAGAGGCCGACTAAATAGTATCGACAGGTGTAGTGACTATCTCAATCACATCACAGGGCGTAACGACTGTGGATCTTGTGGACAAGTTAGTCTGGCTGTGCGTCCAAGGGAGTTTAGGGACAGACAAAGGTAAATGGTTATGCAAACTGAGGTGAATGATCGGCTCAGGTTTATAGGTGGGCTCATCATCCAGAGCGCCACATGATCTAGAGAGTGCATCAGTCTGAATATTGAAGGACACATCCCAGAAATCGCTATATACAGCGGGAAGAGCAGAAGATACTGGGATGGTGGCAACAGAAAGTTTCTCTTTTGAGGTAACCTTGAAGAGGCAGCAAGAGGAACAGGAGGAACCC
This sequence comes from Lithobates pipiens, assembly GCF_037356315.1. Classification (NCBI taxonomy): domain Eukaryota; kingdom Metazoa; phylum Chordata; class Amphibia; order Anura; family Ranidae; genus Lithobates; species Lithobates pipiens. The sequence continues at coordinate 139,557,844 of NW_027507685.1, forward strand.
CAAGCCAGGATCTGTCCAGCAGTCCAGCCAATGTGTAGAGAATGGAGCCGTAACCAAGGAAGACATAATATGATAGGATATGAAGCCTTAAGTAAGACAAGGAAGGATATCCACTCCACTGGTGGAGTGTCCTACCGACATCTTAACAGGGAGGGTCTGGAAACGGATAGGGCCCCCTGGGAGAACAGTGCCATCAATCGTCAAGACCACCAATGGCGTGGTAATCCATGAAATTGCCAGCGGCTCTGGAATCCAGATGTGCCGAGACTGAACGAGAGGAAGCGCTGACATGAAAGACTACAGAAAGGAGAAGACGAGAAGACGAGAAGGTGAAGGTGATATTTCAGGGTCTAATACTCCACTTTCCAGATGTATTAGCCCCGAATGTTTTTCCGGATGAAGAGAACAAGTGTCACGAAAATGACCTTTTACCCCACAGTAGAGGTACAGGCTCAGAGTTCTGCGTTCATCGGGAGATAACTTGGTCCGGCCCAGCTGCATAGGTTCCTCAGCAGGTGCTCCTTGGATCGAACAGAAGGGACAGGGAGCTCAGGCTGTCTAAAGAACGGGGAGGCATCTTTTTCCGGGGCCTCTCCTGAAAGAGAATAACGATCTGGTTACACAAGGTGATGACACCATCCAGATCAGCAAGGAGGGCTCTTTCTGCTAATTCGTCCTTCACTCTATCAGAGAGGCCATGTAAAAAGGTTTCAACCAGGGCCTCATTATTCCAGCTCTATTCAGCTGTGAGGATACAGAACTGAAAAGCATACTGTCCCACAGAAGAGGACTCTTGACGGAGACGTAAAAGAGCGCTAGCCGCTGAGGAGACACGACCTGGTTCCTCGAAGATATTCCGAAAAAGTTTCAATAAATTAGACAGGCTAGAAACCACTGGATCATTCAGTTCCCACAGAGGAGCAGCCCAAGCTAGTGCCTCACCGGACAGGAGGGATATAATATAGGCTACCTTCGCCCAATTGGACAGGATGTTTTGGGGCTGGAGTTCAAAATGAATTGTGCACTGGCTAAGGAACCCCCTGCAGGCCTTGGAGTCCCCAGAGAAGCGGCCCGGAGCTGGCAGTTGTAATGAATGTGTGGCTGCGACTGGTGCGATAGGTGCATCAGCAGATCGTGGTTGAGGTTGTTGAACCTCTTCAAAACGGGAGGCCAAATCCTGAAGGAATCGCATCCACTGGGTCTGATGCAATTCCTGGGTCTCAAGTCTGCAGACTAAGCCCTGTAATGGATCATCTGCAGGAAGCAGCACGTCAGCCGGGTCCATGGCTGATCAAACTGTCAGGTTACCTGAGACCAGGTGACAGATGCACTCCGTAGGAGTCAGGAGTGCACCACTGAGGTAGTGGACCCTAGGACTGACTGCTGCGGATTGAACCCTGGGAGGTTCAGAAAGCAGGTCTACTGGATCACTAACACCGATCCCAGTGGGAGCTAGAGAATAGATTCCCCAGGGCGCGGAGTCTAAGAGCCAGCAGGTGTTCACCAGAGGCTCCAGTGGTGAGGATGGACTGTGCTGCAATCTGGCTCCAGGTCACGGCCCCCAGGGTCTCACAGCTCATACTCACAGTAGACTACAGGAGAAGGAAGTAGCAGGGCTTTTTTTTTTAAACTTTTTCACTTTGGCATAACTATTGTTATTCCAAATTAATAAGGCCCCTTTCACACTGACGACCCGTTCAGGCCCGCCTGTCAGTTTTTCAGGCGGACCTGAACGGGTGCTCCATAGAGCTCTATGGAGCGTCGGATGTCAGCGGTGACATGTCCGCTGACATCCGACCCGCTCCGATCCGAAAAAGTGTGACGGAGGAAAAAGCTATTTTTCCATCCGTCTGCGGATCGGATCGGATGACGACGGGCACTGCGGTCCGTCGTCATCCGATCTCCCATAGGGGAGAGCGGCGCTGTGACAGGTCCGTCCCTGCGCAGTATGCAGAGACGGAGCTGTCATCTCCCTGCTCAGCGGGGATCGGCGGAGTGATCCCCGCTGAGCAAACGGACATCCACGGGGCGGATCAGAACTGATCCGCCCCGTGTGAAAGGACCCTAACTGAGAAGTTCATTTATACAAGTTTGATAGCCCTATACAAACTAGAGCTTGTATTGTATCATTCTCAATAAATTATTTTAAAAAGAAATTACAACACAAAATACATTCTGCTGCTTCTCTGAAGTATGAGGATATCACATGTGTGGGACTTTTTGGGAGCCTAACTGCGCACAGCACCCCGAAAACCAATCACTGCCTTCAGGCTTTCTAAAGGCGTAAAATTTTACTCCTCACTACCTATCACAGTTTCGGAGGCCCTGAAAATGTCAAGATAGAACAAACCCCCCACAAATAAAAGTAGACACCCCAAGGTATTTTCTAAGAGGTGAATATTTATCACATTTGTTTTGGAAAATGAAAAAAGAAAAGGATTTTTTTTTTCTTTTTTCAAATTTCAAAACTTTGTGAAAAAAATGAGATCTGCAAAATACTCAGCATGCCTCTCAGCAAATAGTTTAGGGTGTCTAATTTCCAAAATGGGGTCATTTGGGGGGGTTGTGCTATCTTGCCATTTCATGACCTCCGAAACTGTGATAGGTAGTGAGGAATGAAATCAAAAATTCACGCCCTAATGCCGCGTACACACGGGTGGACTGTATGGCGTACTTAGTCCGTCATACAATCCGACGGACAGTCCGTCATACTTTCGACTGAACGGACTTGACCACACACGGATGCACAAACAGTCCGTCGAAAGCTTGCGCGATGACGTGTACAGCACGTACGACGGGACTAGAAATAGGAAGTCCAATACACAGCAAAGCACCCTTCCGCAGTGTAAATCCTTTCTGAGCATGCGCCATTCTTAGTCCGTCGAACTAGCCTACTGACGAGCGGATTGTCCGCTGAAACCAAAGTACGACGGACAGAATTTAGAAAAATCCGAAATACTTAGTACGCCAGACTGCACGCTGAAAAAATCCGCTGAAGCCCACACACGAGCGGACTGTCCGCTGAAATGTGTTTCGACGGACTAAGTACGCCATACAGTCCGCCCGTGTGTACGCGGCATTAGAAATCCTGAAGGCAGTGATTGGTTTTCGGGGTCCTGTACATGGCTAGACTGCCAAAAACTCCCACTCATGTGGTATCCCCGTAGTCAGAAGAAGCAGCAGAATGTATTTTGGGCTGTAATTCCACATATGACCATGACATGTTTGAGCAAGATATCATTTAGTGTTTTGTAATTTTCCCGAAACTGGCAAAATATAAAATATTCCATGGACTGGACTCAACATGCCTCTCAGAAAATAGCTTGGGGTGCCTACTTTCCAAAACAGGGTCATTTGGGGGGGGGGGGGGTTGTGCTATCTGTTTCTTATTTCTTTAGTTGTCATTTTTCAATCACTTGTGACAAAAAAAAAATATTCAATGGGCTCAACATGCCTCTCAGCAAATTCCTTGGGGTGTCTACTTTCTAAAAAGGGGTAATTTTCAGTTCGTTTTTCATCTGAGTTGTACAGTTTATAGGTCACATTAAAAAGGTGGAAACAGTTCTGAAATGATTTATCTTTGTCTAATTTTTTTACATCACAGAAACCTGACATTTTAAACAGGGATGTGTATACTTTTTATATCCACTGTATACTGTGATTCTGTATTTGCCAAATATGATGCAGAAATCTCCCTTTACTGAGTCCAGCTGCATCCATTTTAACTGTGGGCAGCTGAAGCTGCTGCCTGTTCACTTCCTGGATTTACACAGACACACAGAGGTACACCTCCAGCTCTGCAGCTCTCATTGACCCTTTTATGACTCATCCCCCCACCCTTCCTGGCAATGAGAGTGAGTGAGAGAGAGCTGTGAATGATGTCATAAGCCTAGGCTTTTTACCAGACAAGAAACAGGAAGTGGGCTGTATAAGGTATTTACTGGCAGAAAAAAGAAATTACTATCTAAAGTTAAAACAACAAGGGCAGAAGATTTAATAGATGGAAAGTTGAAAAAATGACTGAAGTTCCACTTTAATTATCTTTCAAGTGGAAAGATAGACAGGGATAAATCATAGCCAAAACCAGATTGCTGCAATGAGACAGCAGCTGTCAAGGGGCAGGAGCATTTACAAGCTCCCGACAGCCATGCCCTTAGGCTGGATTCACACCTATGCATTTTTAGTGCTTCATGTATTTTGCAGATTTGCACTACAGAACATGTTCCATAGGTACCCATGGTAAATGGACTGCAGTGCAAATCAGCAAAATGCAAAAAGCACTAAAATTGCATAGGTGTGAATGCAGCCTTAAACTAAAGTGCTGACTGTCATAGACTTGACAAATGCATTTATTAGACCCCTTTCACTGGGACGTTTTGCAGGCGCTATTGCGCTAAATATAGTGCCTGCAAACCGTCCTGAAACAGCCGCTGCTGTGTCTCCAATGTGAAAGCCCCAAGGGCTTTCACACTGGAGTGGTGCGCTAGCAGGACTTTTTTTACCGCCCTGCTAGCGCACCACTCCTTCCCACTGAAATCAATGAGGCACCGCGGCTATACCACAAGCAAAGCGCCTCTGTTGAGGCGCCTTGCGGTGTTTTTTTAACCCTTTCTCAGCCGCTAGCGGGGGGTAAAAACCCCCGCTAGCGACCGAATAGCGCTGCAAATCCGACGGGAAAGCGCCGCCGAAAATAGCGGTGCTTTACTGCCGACGCACCTCCCGCCCCATCGTGAAAGGGGCCTTACGAGAGATAAACAACCCCCAGATCACATCTGTAATCTACAGTATGTGTATTATTAACAGTACATTTGGTATCACCTCATCTGTTATGAAGACATGTATACCTTATTTACCCAAAATAATAAAAAGTTTATAAAAGAACTGATGAATCTTGGATAAGCTACAAAATGTCTGCAACAGTGTAGAAAAAGTTCAGTTTGTGATTACTACAAGCAACCCATGCATACGTAAATCTTTTATTGCATTTGTCTTGCTTATTAATTTCTGTGACAAAAAAATGAAAATAACTTTTCTATGTTTAGCCCCACAAACATAATTTTTGTGTTTTTATAAATGGGACAAATTATAGAACTTACTTTGCACTTTTTATCTACAGTAACTCTAGTTATTTAAAAACTATCACTGGTCAAATTATAAATGCATATCTTTATTTTATTGTTTTTTTTTCTTGCCTGCAGATTGTATAGAAAAAAAAATGTTGAAACATAAAAAGCCTTATTTATCCTGAAAAAAAAAAAAAACAATATACAGTATATATCGTGAAAAAGGTTTGAGACATATACTGCAGAGCATAGCACCATTGTCTTTCCTATTGGGATTATAGTGGCAATCTGTAAAGTTTGTTTTCTATTTGTTCTCTTTTTTTCTGTGCTAATATACAGTATATACAGTGTATCCAGAAAGTATTCACAGCGCTTAACTTTTTCCACATTTTATGTTACAGCCTTATTCCGTAATGGAATAAATTCATTATTTTTCTCAAAATCCTACAAACAATACCCCATAATGTCAACATGAAAGACATTTGTTTGAAATCTTTGCAAATTTATTAAAAATAAAAAAATAAAAAAATCACATTTACATAAGTATTCACAGCCTTTACCATGACACTCAAAATTGAGCTCAGGTGCATCCTGTTTCCACTGACCATCCTTGAGATGTTTCTAGTCCACCTGGGGTAAATTTAGTTGATTGGACATGATTTGTTAAGGCACACACCTGTCTATATAAGGTCCCACAGTTAACAGGGCATTTTAGAGCACAAACCAAGCCATGAAGTCTAAGGAATTGTCTGTAAACATCCAAAAACAGGATTGTATCGCACAGATCTGGGAAAGGGTACAGAAAAATATCTGCAGCGTTGAAGGTCCCAATGAGCAATGAGTGGCCTCCATCATCTGTAAAGGGAAGGATTTTGGATCCACCAGGACTCTTCCTAGAGTGGGCCAAACTGAGCAATCGGGGGAGAAGGGCCTTAGTCGGGGAGATGACCAAGAACCAGCTAGTGTTTCTATGTGGAGAGAGGAGAACCTTCCAGAAGAACAACCATCTCTGCAGGACTCCACCAATCAGGCCTGTATGGTAGAGTGGCCAGACAGAAGCCACTTCTCAGTAAAAGGCATGACAGCCAAGCCTTGACTTTGCCAAAAGGCCCCTAAACGACTCTCAGACCATGAGAAACAAAATTTTCTGGTCTGATGAAACAAAGATTGAACTCTTTGGCCTAAATGGCAAGTGCCATGTCTGGAAGAAACCAGGCACTGCTCATAACCTGGCCATTACCATCCCTACAGTGAAGTATGGTGGTGGCAGCATCATGCTGCAGGGATGTTTTTTAGCGGCAGGAACTGGGAGACTAATCAGGATCGAGGGAAAGATGATTGCAGCAATGTACAGAGACATCCTTGATGAAAACCTGCTCCAGAGTGCTCTGGATAATGTACATCTTCCCACAGGACAACAACATTAAGCACAAAGCCAAGATAACAAAGGAGTGGCTATGGGACAACTCTGTGAATGTCCTTAACCACTTTCAGACCGGACCATTTTGCTGGTAAATGACCAGAGGTCTTTTTACACTTTGGCACTGCGCTGCTTTAACTGGTAATTGCGCGGTCATGCAATGTTGTACCCAAACAAAATTTGCGTCCTTTTCTTCCCACAAATAGAGCTTTCTTTTGATGGTATTTGATTGCCTCTGCGATTTTTATTTTTTGCGATATAAACGTAAAAAGACCGCAAATTTTGAAAAAAAATGATATTTTCTACTTTTTGTTATTAGAAAAATCCAATAAACTCAATTTTAGTCATACATTTAGGCCAAAATGTATTCAGCCACATGTCTTTGGTAAAAAAAAAGTCAATAATTGTATATTTATTGGTTTGCGCAAAAGTTGTCACATCTACAAACTAAGGTACGTTTTCTGGAATTTACGCAGCTTTTAGTTTACGACTGCCTATCTCATTTCTTGAGGTGCTAAAATGGCAGGGCAGTACAAAACCCCCCCAAATGACCCCATTTTGGAAAGTAGACCCCCTAAGGAAATTGATAAGAGGCATGTTGAGCCCATTGAATATTTTATTTTTTTGCCTCAAGCGATTGAATAATGACAAAAAAAAAATTTTTTTTTTTTTTTTTACACAAAGTTGTCACTAAATGATATATTGCTCACACATGCTATGGGCGTATGTGAAATGACACCCCAAAATAAATTCTGCTGCTTCTCCTGAGTACGGGGATACCACATATGTGGGACTTTTTGGGAGCCTAGCCGCGTACGGGGCCCCGAAAACCAAGCACCACCTTCAGGCTTTCTAAGGGCGTAAATTTTTGAGTTCACTTCTCACTACCTATTACAGTTTTGAAGGCCATAAAATGCCAAGATGGCACAAAACCCCCACAAATGACCCCATTTTAGAAAGTAGACACCCCAAGCTATTTGCTGAGAGGCATGTTGAGTTCATGGAATATTTTATATTTTGCCACAAGTTGCGGGAAAATTACAAACTTTTTATTTTATTTTATTTTTTTAACAAAGTTGTCACTAAATGATATATTGCTCATGCATGCCATGGGCATATGTGAAATGACACCCCAAAATAAATTCTGCTGCTTCTCCTGAGTACGGGGATACCACATATGTGGGACTTTTTGGGAGCCTAGCCGCGTACGGGGCCCCGAAAACCAAGCACCGCCTTCAGGCTTTCTAAGGGCGTAAATTTTTGAGTTCACTTCTCACTACCTATTACAGTTTTGAAGGCCATAAAATGCCAAGATGGCACAAAACCCCCACAAATGACCCCATTTTAGAAAGTAGACACCCCAAGCTATTTGCTGAGAGGCATGTTGAGTCCATGGAATATTTTATATTTTGCCACAAGTTGCGGGAAAATTACAAACTTTTTTTTTTATTTTATTTTTTTAACAAAGTTGTCACTAAATGATATATTGCTCATGCATGCCATGGGCATATGTGAAATGACACCCCAAAATAAATTCTGCTGCTTCTCCTGAGTACGGGGATACCACATATGTGGGACTTTTTGGGAGCCTAGCCGCGTACGGGGCCCCGAAAACCAAGCACCGCCTTCAGGCTTTCTAAGGGCGTAAATTTTTGAGTTCACTTCTCACTACCTATTACAGTTTTGAAGGCCATAAAATGCCAAGATGGCACAAAACCCCCACAAATGACCCCATTTTAGAAAGTAGACACCCCAAGCTATTTGCTGAGAGGCATGTTGAGTTCATGGAATATTTTATATTTTGCCACAAGTTGCGGGAAAATTACAAACTTTTTATTTTATTTTATTTTTTTAACAAAGTTGTCACTAAATGATATATTGCTCATGCATGCCATGGGCATATGTGAAATGACACCCCAAAATAAATTCTGCTGCTTCTCCTGAGTACGGGGATACCACATATGTGGGACTTTTTGGGAGCCTAGCCGCGTACGGGGCCCCGAAAACCAAGCACCGCCTTCAGGCTTTCTAAGGGCGTAAATTTTTGAGTTCACTTCTCACTACCTATTACAATTTTGAAGGCCATAAAATGCCAAGATGGCACAAAACCCCCACAAATGACCCCATTTTAGAAAGTAGACACCCCAAGCTATTTGCTGAGAGGCATGTTGAGTCCATGGAATATTTTATATTTTGCCACAAGTTGCGGGAAAATTACAAACTTTTTTTTTTTTTTTTTTTTTTTCACAAAGTTGTCACTAAATGATATATTGCTCACGCATGCCATGGGCATATGTGAAATGACACCCCAAAATAAATTCTGCTGCTTCTCCTGAGTACGGGGATACCACATATGTGGGACTTTTTGGGAGCCTAGCCGCGTACGGGGCCCCGAAAACCAAGCACCGCCTTCAGGCTTTCTAAGGGCGTTACAGTTTTGAAGGCCATAAAATGCCAAGATGGCACAAACCCCCCCCAAATGACCCCATTTTGGAAAGTAGACACCCCTAAATTTAGGGGTACACTAGTGAGACTAGGTAATAAATGGCGGGTGCCCTGAAACTATAAAAAAATAACTAACCAACCAGCGTCACCTGTAACAGTTATATGGTGATCACTGGTGAAAGGGTTAACTAGGGGGCAATCAGGGGGCTTTATGCGGTAGTATATGGGGGTCCCTGGCGCTATAAAAAGCTGCAGCGAACCTAAATACCTACCTGCCTAACTAGCATCACCTGTGACACTAATACAGCGATCAGAAAAACGATCGCTTATTAGGCTGGGTTCACACTGGAGCGATGCGGGAACGCCACGAATGCGCGGCGGGTTTCCGCATCGCATGCCTCCCGGCGGCAGTTCACACTGCCCTATGCGAACTGCTGGGAGTGTCAGTGAAATGTTACTGACACCCCCAGATCAGTTCGCATATCGCAGTGCGATCTGCAAACTCGGATCGCATGGTGTGAACACCCATGCGATCCGATTCTGCTGCGGGCCAAAAAAAGGGTCCCGTGCGAATTTGCGGCGGGTGCGGCGGGTGCGGCGAATGGCTGAACTCGAATCGCACAGAGATCGGATGTGATTTGCACTGTAGTGCGGTGCGAATCACATCCGTTCTCATAAACCGCTGCAATGTGAACCCAGCCTTAGTGACACTGGCGACGGGGGGTGATCACGGGGTTAAACCTTTATTGGGGGGGTTAGGGGGGTACCTTAGAACTAAAGGGGGCTAACCCTAACTGCCCTAACAGTTATTAGTCACAAATGACACCCGCCGGGTGATCAGGGGGTTAAACCTTTATTAGGTAATAAATGGCGGGTGCCCTGAAACTATAAAAAAATAACTAACCAACCAGCGTCACCTGTAACAGTTATATGGTGATCACTGGTGAAAGGGTTAACTAGGGGGCAATCAGGGGGCTTTATGCGGTAGTATATGGGGGTCCCTGGCGCTATAAAAAGCTGCGGCGAACCTAAATACCTACCTGCCTAACTAGCGTCACCTGTGACACTAATACGGCGATCAGAAAAATGATCGCTTATTAGGCTGGGTTCACACTGGAGCGATGCGGAAACGCCGCGAATCCGCGGCGGGTTCCCGCATCACATGCCTCCCGGCGGCAGTTCACACTGCCCTATGCGAACTGCTGGGAGTGTCAGTGAAATGTTACTGACACCCCCAGATCAGTTCGCATATCGCAGTGCGATCTGCAAACTCGGATCGCATGGTGTGAACACCCATGCGATCCGATTCTGCTGCGGGCCAAAAAAAGGGTCCCGTGTGAATTTGCGGCGGGTGCGGCGAATGGCTGAACTCGAATCGCACAGAGATCGGATGTGATTTGCACTGCAGTGCGGTGCGAATCACATTCGTTCTCATAAACCGCTGCAATGTGAACCCAGCCTTAGTGACACTGGCGACGGGGGGTGATCACGGGGTTAAACCTTTATTGGGGGGGTTAGGGAGGTACATTAGAACTAAAGGGGGCTAACTCTAACTGCCCTAACAGTTATTACAGTCACAAATGACACCAATGCAAAAAAAAAAAAAAAAAAAAAAAAAATGACATTGGTGTCACTGTGACTGGGGGGCAGGGGTAATTGGGGGGGTGATCGGGGGGTAAAGGGGGGGTGTGAGTGTGCCTGGCATGTTCTACTGTGTGTGTAGAGTGTTGGTGCAACTCACCGATCCGCTCTCCTCCGTGTCGGAACGAAAAATACCGACACGGAGGAGAGAATACATCACTTCCTCTCCTGTGTTTACATTACAGGAGAGGAAGTGATGTCACCGGGGATTTCTATTCGTCGGGAGCGATCGCGAGGGGGTGGCCATGAATGAATGGCCGCCCCCTCGTCCCGGATCGCTCCCGGACGAAAACCGACCGCCGCAGGCACCGGGCGGGGGCCCGATCGGGCCCCCGACCCGCGGGAGGCAAGGGACGTACATGTAAGTCCTTATGCCTGCCCGTGCCATTCTGCCGACGTACATCGGCGTGCGGCGGTCGGCAACTGGTTAAGTGGCCCAGCCACGGCCCAGACTTTAACCCAATTGAACATCTCTGGAGAGATCTGAAAATGGCTGTGCACCGACGCTTTCCATCCATCCTGATGGAGTTTGAGAGGTCCTGCAAAGAAGAATGGGAGAAATTGATAGAAAATAGGTGTGCCAGACTTGTAGCATCATACTCAAAAAAACTTGAGGCTGTAATTGGTGCCAATGGTGCTTCAACAAAGTATTGAGCAAAGGTTGTGAATACCTATGTAGATGGGATTTTTGTTTTTATTTTTAATAAATTTGCCAAGATTTTAAACAAACTACTTTGACGTTGTCATTAAGGGGTATTGTTTGTAGAATTTTGAGGAAAATAATGAATTTACTAAATTTTGGAATAAGGCTGTAACATAACAAAATGTGGAAAAAGTCAATCGCTGTGAATACTTTCCGGATTCACTGCATTACTTTTGATATAATAAGTAATAATAACGTTATTGGTGAAAATTGCTCTTGCCCACAAATGATAAATCAGCTGCAGAAGCTGAAGTGACTGATGATGAAAACAGTTTGTAATTGCATTATATTTGTTAGGCGCAAAATCACACCGACGTACCTGTAGCCACGCCTCCTTCTTTCAGAAAACTACTCTGTCCATAGGTAAAGTCCAATCCTGGTAAAGAGTAGCACATTTTCTTTGTCTTTCCAAGTTCTGCCTATTAAGACACAAAAAATCAAGAAAAGTAAAACCTATGTTTCTTTCAAGCGTATTTTTACAAAAATGTTTTTACTTTGGGTAGAGGGAGGGTAACTGTCCCATTGGTTGTCCTCTTAACCAAACTGTCAAAACATCCAATGGCTGGTGTCATAAATGATCACATGTGCAGCATCATGGCAATTACAGTAAAGATTAAAGAGGAAGTAAACCCTGATGAGTTTACTTCCTCTTTGATTCCCTGCAAAGGTAAAGCATAATGGACTACTATGCATCGCATAGTAGTCCATTATGTGTCACTTACCTGACACAGGAGCCAGCAAAGTCACCTCTGTCCCCTGTAGTTCTGAGTGTCCATTTTTTTGGTGGGTCTCGCTGCTCCAACGCTGTGATTCACCGGAGCAGCGGTGACGTCACTCCCGCACATGTGCACGGAAGCCGACAGTCGCGGCATATCGCCGCAATCTGTGGCTTACCCAGTGAGCCTGCATGCGCCGTAGACAGCGGTGGCTGTCTTCAGGTAAATATCTCCTAAACCGTATAGGTTTAGGAGATATTTCTTGGACCAACAGGTAAGCCTTAATCTAGGCTTACCTGTAGGTCAAAGTGGTTTGTAAGGGTTTACAACCACTGTAAACAGGGGTCAAGATGGCAGTTCCCTTGGCTAAAAACAATAGAAGGGTTTACTTCCACTTTAAAGTTTGACTCCAACCTGGTCCCGTGCATTGGTGAGCATGCCTTTGGGTAAAGTGTTACCACACAGGCAAGGGTTAGTGACCTGGCTCAAAACCTGGCGCAGACTAAAGATCCCCAGGGGGTTTGCAACCCAGAATAGACAGCAAGGGTACACCACCGGTCCGCAGCCATCATCGAACACTCCGTTCCCCCCTCATTACATGCAGCTAGTATAAGTACAGAAATTTGCTTTGCATTGAATTTCTGTTAGTTATAGGCACTACTGAACTTAGAGATCTAACAGTTGTAATTTGCTAAAGCAAGAAGTAGCAGGGTGAAAAGTGTAAGGACCTCACCATTCATACTGTAGAAAAACCAGATGAGGGACCTGGCTATGCTGTCTGGCAAGGACACCTGCATCTCCAGTCTCGCTGGACAGAATTACAATTATTTTCATTCATTCTGTACAACTATGACTTCTAAAACTCGCTTGATCATCTCCCTACCAGTTAACAGATCTCCAGACATCAGGGGACAGTTCTGACATGAAGAAGCAAAGCCCTACCTTTACAAAAATGGCCAACTCCACACAGATACAAAGCATAGAAAAAGGCAAGGTAAGTTATTATTGGAGCATGAATCAGCTGCAGGATGACCACAGGCAATACTGGTCAGTAGCCATTTTTAAGACCCAGCTTCCACAGTTTGGTAAAGTCATTCATGGTAACATCACACTCTTCTCTACAAAGCCCTCTGTATCTCAGGAAGGCTCCAAAAGCCCAACAACACTGCACAGAAACCCATACCCCCTTAACATCATCAATACTCATTACAGTCTTGGCCCCAGCCAATATGGAGAAGGACACCTAGGTTGTCCTTCTCCATCCTTCTCCATCTGCCAAGAAGTTTGTTCCAGTACAGCTGCAGATATCCACCTACTGTATACACTAGCTAAATAATCCAAAAATTATTTTCAAAATCCATTTTTGTTGTTTATTACAATGTTCTGTTTAAACTTGTTTGCATGCCATTTCCTTTGCGTGGGCTACCAAATTTATCGGTGTTCCTGGGGAAATAATTATTTTTTATTCATTCAGGAAAATCAGCGAGGGAGAACAAAGCAAGACGTCCGTGGTAAGAAGTTACGCACTGATACAGACGTATCGTGATATATACTAGTCTAACATGCACCGAGGTTTGTTTAACAGTTATCTGCTGGTAATGGAAATTACCCAGAGTCCTCAGAGACAAAATCCTTTAATTAAATTTGCCTTTCCTGATAGATTTCCCTCGGGTACGAAAGAGTTTTCCTTCCTATGGATATATTATGGCATATTTGAAAAAAAAATTAAATAGATGTTTCTTGAGTCATGCATGCTGAATACTAAAGTGTTAGCTCATGGGATACTATGATTAGAGACAGTTATTATGTGGCTGTGTAATTGTGTAGATCTTTATTTTCCAAAAGAAGTCCTAAAACTACCCACAGAGAGTAGACCTAAATCAACTGATGGTGGATGAATTTGGTGTAGAATTCCAAGGCCAGTCCAATCTTGCAACCAACAGGCATTTATAATGAGACCAGACTAACAGTAAAAAGGGGAATGGTCAGATTCTGTATCAGGGTATTATACAGTATCTTGCAAAAGTAAGTACACCCCTCACATTTTTGTAACTATTTCATGATATCTTTTCATGCGACAACACTAAAGAAATGACACTTTGCTACAATCTAAAGTAGTGAGTATACAGCTTGTATAACAGTGTCAATTTGCTGTCCCCTCAACACACAACCATTAATGTATAAACCACTGGCAACAAAAGTGAGTACAAACCTAAGTGAAAATGTCCAAATCGGCCCAGTTAGCCATTTTCCCTCCCCGATGTCATGTGACTCATTAGTGTTACAAGGTCTCAGGTGTGAATGTGGAGCAGGGGTGTTAAATTTGGTGTTATTGCTCTCGCTCTCTCATACTGGTCACTGGAAGTTCAAAATGGCACCCCTTGGCAAAGAACTCTGAGGATCTGAAAAAAAGAATTGTTACTCTACATAAAGATGGCCTAGGCTATAAGAAGATTGCCAAGACCCTGAAACTGAGCTGCAGCGCGGTGGCTAAGACCATACAGCGGTTTAACAGGACAGGTTCCACTCAGAACAGGCCTCACCATGATAGACCAAAGAAGTTGAGTGCCTGTTCTCAGCATCATATCAAGAGGTTGTCTTTGGGAAATAGACATATGAGTGCTGCCAGCATTGCTGCAAAGGTTGAAGGGGTGGGGGGGGGGGGGGTCAGCCTGTCAGTGCTCAGACCATACGCCGCACACTGCATCACATTGATCTGAATGGCTGTCATCTCAGAAGGAAGCCTCTTCTTAAGATGATGCAAAAGAAAGCCTGCAAACAGTTTGCTAAAGACAAGCAAACTAAGGACATGGATTACTGGAACCATGTCCTGTGGTCTGATGAGACCAAGATAAACTTATTTTTCTCAGATGGTGTTAAGCGTGAGGTCAGGAGCACAAAGGCAAGTGTGTTTTGCATACAGTCAAGCATGTGGTGGAAGTGTTAATCGTCTGGTGCTACATGAGTGCTGCCAGCACTGGGGAGCTACAGTTCATTGAGGGAATCATGAATGCCAACATGTACTGTGATGATAAGGACCCCAAACACACCTTCAAGACGACAACTGCCTTGTTAAAGAAGCTGAGGGTAAAGGAGATGAATTGGCTAAGTATGTCTCCAGACCTAGACCCTATTGAGCATCTGTGGGGCATCCTCAAATGAAAGGTGGAGGTTTGCAAGGTCTCTAACATCCAACAGCTCTGTGATGTCGTCATGGAGGAGTGGAAGAGGACTCCATTGGCAAACTGTGACACTCTGGTGAACTCCATGCCCAAGAGGGTTAAGGCAGTGCTGGAAAAGAATGGTGGCCACACAAAATATTGACACTTTGGGCCCAATTTGGACATTTTTACTGAGGGGTGTACTCACTTTTGTTGCCAGTGGTTTAGACATTAATGGCTGTGTGTTGAGTTATTTTGAGGGGACAGTAAATTTACACTGTTATGCAAGCTGTACACTCACTACTTTACATTGTAGCAAAGTGTCATTTCTTCAGTGTTGTCACAAGAAAAGATAGAATAAAATATTTACAGAAATGTGAGGAGTGTACTCACTTTTGTGAGATACTGTAACCATTTTCCTCTTCACTTGTCCTGCCACCACAGGAACAAGAGTTTTAATTACAGCCCCCTAATGGGATCAAGGGCGGTAAGCTGAATCAATGTAACTATGCAATAAAATCCATACCTGCAATTCAGCTTTAACCTACCCAAGCTAAAAGAAAAACAAAAAGATTTGGAATTTGAAATACAGTTTATCCATATTAAAGTATCCACCCTTTTAGTAAAGCCAGTGCTTACTGAGTACTCCCTGGTAATAGTCGCCTCATCTCAAGTTAGTTATTGACATGGTTCTGCCAATGGTTCTTACATTACCAATACCCATTATTTAATGCCCATTCAATACCCATCCTTTTTATGAAGTTTTTTATTTATTCATTTGTTAAAAGCATGATGATACATTTTATAGACTGCCAATGTTAGAGGAAGCAATACTCTGTGAATCTTTCAGAAGAACCTGTTAAAGTGCAAATATCCATTGTTCAGAACCAGTACTGTATACTGTGTACAGACCTTTAGCCAATCAGTATAATTACTGCTAGAAAACATGTTAAATAATAAAGTTGATATTTTGTAATGTGTCACATCCAAGTACCTAAAAGAGTGAAGAGTTGGACATGTGTTTCTATAGGTTATACTAGAATGGAGCTTGTGCCTACACGTAGGATGCATTGGACAGCTATTCTTGTGTATTATTAGCATATTGTTTCCATTCACTGCCTCTATGTTTGTATCTATATTTGACAACATATATTAGTATATAATGTATTTTATCCATATTCTCATGTATACACCAATATCCAGGAGGTCTCACTCCATCTACTAGTAAAAACCTTTATTTGTATACCTCAGGTAAAAGAAGAGTGTCCCCCTAGTAACACGTTTTGGCTAATCCTGGCCTTAGCTATAGCCAAAGTTGTTCAGCCCATCTAGTCCCATAAATACCCAGCACAAATTAATGGGAGAGAACCAGAAATAGACCTGCCAGTACCCTAATGCCTAGGAAAGAGAACATTTTCATATGTGGCTTACTTTTTAAATAAATACCCTTTTAATGATATATAAAATATCGCTACTGTTCTCAATCATCAAGAAAATTAAATTTCTAACAAAAACTTCTTACAGTTTTGCTCAAGATGGAAACATCTCCTTACCAGGTATCTAACCTCTAAAACAAAAGTGTAAGGCTACTTTCAGACTGGGCCATTGTGGGCTTCGGCTGTAATGCGGCGCTATATTTAGCAAGGAAAATTACAAAAACAAGAGTTTTGCTCACACGTGATGGGTTGATTGAAGTCAGCACAACTTCACATCATTCACTAAGCTAAGTAAAAATAAATTTTGCAAAAAGAAAATTCCCTCTGCTTAAAATGGATGTAAACCAGAAAAATATATATATTTTTTTGTTGATGTCATAATGTAGAGTATACGATTTCCTATCATTTTAGCCCAGTCTTGCCACAAAGAGTTAATCCATCTCTTTTATTGTTTAGTGAGGTAAATCTTGACAGAGAAAAACTTTGTCAAATCCTCCCCCTTGCTGTGAGTGACAGGTGATTTACATATCTCGTGCACTAGCCTAAGAGACATGCATTATTTTTTAATTCCCTCCCACTCCTTTCTTCTGTGCTAAAGTCATGTGGGGACTTTTCTGGGTTTTGACTGGATGTTAGTAATCATAGCAGAAGATTAGTGTAAGAAATACACAGGAGAAAATGCATGTTGATAAGGGGAGTGTAGAGGTGGGCGGGGAGACTACTGACATCATGACTCCACCCACTGAGCCCTGGAAAACAGACCCACCCACAAAATCTGCAGTTTTTCGAGTCTCATAGCAGACAGGGGGGAGACATTTGACAGTTAAGTATACATGCAGGAGGCATGTATATCCTTCTAGATAACCAATATTGCCGTAGTTTAGAAAGAATGAGAGTGGGTTTACATCCACTTTAATGTATAAGCTGAAGCTGTGCTGACTTCATCCAATCATGTGCTAGCAAAATCATGTTTTTTTTCTAAAGCTGAACTCCAGGTATGATCTATTTTGCATACTTACATTTGTCCCACTGACCGCAAAGTATGGGGCATTTTTTCCACTGACTCCAATGAATTGTGTTTAGCAAAGGATTCCTCTGGGGCCCTGGTGCGCAACCTGCAGGCCTTTGACACTTTGTGCAGTCCCTGCAAGCACTAATCTGTGTTTCCCTATTGACCTGGTATAGCAGAGTGTTCTAGCTGTCCCATACAAAATGTCTCCAGTCTATGGCTGTTTCCTGAAGCATGTCTTCAGTCTTCAACAACTATGGCATGTTCACAGTCTCCGACCATCTCTTGTAGGATGTCTGCAGCCACATCTCCTGTATCATGTCTGCCGTCTCTGACCATCTCCTGTATCATGTCTGTAGCCACTGACTATCTCCTGTATTATCCTTGCAGTGTTCGACCATCTCTTGTATCAGGTCTGCAGTCTCTAACCATCTCTTGTATCATGTCTGCAGTCTCTGACCAACTCTTGTATCACCTCACCAGTCTCTTACCATCTCCTGTATTATGTCTGCAGTCTCTGAGCTCTCCTGTATCATGTCTGTAATCGCTGATCAACTCTTGTATCATCTTACTAGTCTCTTACCATCTCCTGCATTAGGTCTAAAGTCCCTGAGCATTTCCTGCATTAGGTCTACAGTCTCTGACCATCTTCTGTATCATGTCCACAGTCTCAGACCATCTCTTAAATCATGCCCATCGTCTTTGACTATATCCTGTTGTGTGTCTGTTGTCTCTGAGAATATTCAATGAATTTTATGTGTTGACCTTTAGTGATGTTGAAGGCCACACTTGAGGCACCTTGTATGGAGAAAGTTGACTGTCACTGCTCTAGGGCAATATGGTTGAGAACAACTGATGTAGGCTGACATTTCCTTCTTAAAATACTTGTTGCCTGGCTGCAATGTTGATCTAATAACCTCAATACTTTCTGAGCCACAGACCTGGAACAAGCATGCAAACCAAGAGCTCTGACTTAACTCTGACTTCATGTGCTCCAAGCTTATTTTGGGCCATCAACTCAAAATATTAAAAACAGTGGTGGCCAAGTGACTACCATATTCAGGAGGTCAATCATGACAGCCTTCACATCTCTTTCCTCACAGGTTCACTTTAAGGATCAGCACTTTCATTGTGTGCTAGCAAAAGAAAATTCAGCCGCATCCCCAATGGTACCCTAGGCATCTTCCAGTGGGAGGCTGTTTTATGTTAACGGAATATTGTGATGTTTAAATAAACCCCACCGTCCCAGACTGGCAATAATCAGCCAATATAATTTGCATAAAAATCACTGTTTGCTAGGAATATCTGCTATATTTCTCTAACAGGTTCTATAAACAAAACCCTAAGTAGGCCGCCATTTATTCATATCCTGGGTCGTAAAAAAAGGGGTATAATTTTCAGGAGGCACCTGGAGAAAATAAGCATAGGCTGGAAAAGGTAGCAAGAGCTAGTTTTAATTAGAGCGGAGAAGCAGCGGTACGAGGCACAAGGATGACATCTTAACGAGGTCTAATGAAGCCGTGTACGGAGGGAGACAGCTGTCAAGCTGTTCTATATTCCAGCCAAGTAACTCCATGAGACGCACTACATTATACTGGGGAGGATGCACTTGAGCTGGGACATGCACGATACAATGCTCGCTATTTTCTACTCATAGCTGTACATCAAATAGATCATTCCAATCAAGTCTATTGACAGCTGGCAGCTCTCACTACATTCCCCACTGTATGTTCAAAGTGTATAGATGCATAGGATCAGAATAATTAAAAGAAACCAGTCTAATATTCAGAACACCAGTGCTGACCCCCTTTTGAAAAATTCTCATTTCTGGGTTTTCATGCTGATCCTCTGGTTCTGTAGTTTCAATAAATTCTTAATGGTGTTGTAGGTTATTCTGGGAAATATAGAAATATGTAATAAAGAAGTAAAAAAAAGTCACTATTGCATTGAGAGAATCGGCCCCTTACTCCGATCTGTGATCAGCCAAGCCCCAGAGAAGGCGCACAGGCAGCTCATGTATGGGAGGACGTACATGGATGCCCTCCGGGCAATTTAGGCCCGTGCTGCAGACGATTTTTGGCTATAGCGCGGGTGGGAAGAGGTTAATCAATGGATTTAGTTACTCATTAATGACCAGTTCATAGCACATAAACGTCCTCCAGATCCGTTCAGGATACGTTTCTGCATGCACATTTTTAATGCTTTTTTGATGCATTCCAGTGCGTTTTGATGCATTTCCAGATGCATTCCAGATACTTTTTTCTCTGTACTGGGGTCCAGAGCTTTTTTTATGCTTTTTAGTGCATTCCAGTAAAGTTCTGTGGAGGAAAAAAGCAGCGTGTTGAACTTTTTTTTCTGGAAAAGAAAAGCACGGGAACGCACTGCGCTGGTGTGAATGATACCATTGGAACCGATATAACCTACTTTCCATGCTTTTTTGATGCAGAAAAAAAGAACTGCAATGTATGTCGCGTGAAGGGGCTCTAAGGCCGCATTCACATATGTGCGGCCGTGGGTTTGTGCCTGGGGTCCGTTGTCTGTTCACCGGTTCAGGTGCAATTCAGGTCCAAATTTTTGCCTGAATTTGCACCTGAACTGGACCCAATCACACACAGGACCAATCTGGCCTGCAGCCATCCTGGAACTGTGTGAGGCATGCGAATTGGATGTGGGGGAACCCGCATTCATTTTGCATATGTGCGAACCCAGCCTAGAGGAAATAGTAAAAAAAAAACAATCTACTTGCAGGATCAACAGGTAATGTTAAAACTGCTGTGTTAACGCTAGAAACAGACTGAATCATATATGTAATTTTTTTTCACCCATAGTTTAATCACTTAAGCCCCAGATCATTTTCCAGTTAAAGGACCAAGCCCCTTTTTTGCAATTCGGCACTGCGTCACTTTAACTGACAATTGCATGGTCATGCGATGTGGGTCCAAAACAAAATTGGCATCCTTTTTTTCCCACAAATAGAGCTTTCTTTTAGTGGTATTTGATCACCCCTTCGGTTTTTATTTTTTGCACTATAAACAAAAAAAGAGCGACAATTTTGAAAAAAACGCATTATTTTCTACATTTTGCTATAATAAATATCCCCCAAAAAATATATAAAAAAACTTTTTTTTTCTTTAGTTTAGGTCAATACGTATTCTTCTACATATTTTTGGTAAAAAAAAAAATCACAATAAGCGTTTATTGATTGGTTTGCGCAAAAGTTATAGCGTTTACTAAATAGGGGATCATTTTATGGCCTTTTAATTAATAATTTTTTTTTTACTAGTAATGGCGGCGATCTGTGATTTTTATCATGACTGTGACATTATGGCAGACACATTGGACATTTTTGGGACCATTGTCATTTATATTGCAATCAGTGCTATACAAATGCACTGATTCCTGTGTAAATGACACTGGCAGTGAATGGGTTAACCCCTAGGTGGCAGTGTAGGGGTTGTGTGTCCTGGGGCATGTTCCTAACTGTAGGGGGCGTGGCTGTGTGTGACACGTCACTGATCTCTGCTCCCAATGATAGGGAGCAGAGATCAGTGACACTGTCACTAGGCAGAAGGGGAGATGCTTGTTTACATTTGCATCTCCCCATTTGACAATCGTGAGTATCCCCGCGGCGATCGAGTCCGCGGGACCCGTAATCCGACTCACGGAGGAACGCAATGGCACAGCGGCAAATTTAAAGGGACGTACAGGTACGCCCATTTGCCTGTCCATGACATTCTGCCGACATACACCGGCGTGCACCGGTCGGGAAGTGGTTAAAGCTTTGAATAGAGCGGTGCTCTGACGCACCAGACCCAAGTGAGTACCCTGGAATGGGCCTTTTTTTTGTATAATAGTTATAAAACGATATCTATAACACTATCAAGCCTTTTTTTGACCCATGTGATATATGGTCAGAACATCACAGTTTGTATGCACTATAGCACTTTATTTTTCACTTTTTTGTCACTTTATTCAGGATTTATTGTAATGAACTTGGTTTTAACAATTAATTTTTTTATTATTTTGATGTGTGAGATCTTGAATGGTTTTATATATCACAAGGATATATCATTACTGTATAGTATTTTTTATCATTTTTCAGCTATGTTATGAATTAGATTTTGAATTAGATTTTGCACAGTTGAGTATCATATAGCACTATTGACACTTTATGCATTCTTTTTTACTGCTGTGATAGCAGAACAGGTAGATTAGCACGGCACATATTTCTTTATTTTATATGTATACCGTATACCATAGTTTGTAGATGCTAGATCTTTCAAACAAAACGATTAATATACACTTATTGGGATTTTTATCTTTTTTTACCAAAGACATGTAGCAGAATATATTTTGGCCTAAATTTTTTGAAGAAATTCGTTTTTTATTGGATGTGTTTTACAACAGAAAGTAGAAAATATCATTTTTTTATCTAAATTGTCCATCTTTTTTCATTCATATAATAAAAAAAATAAAAAAGCCAGTGGTGATCAAATACCACTAAAAGAAAGCTGTATTATATAAATGTAATTTGCGGACAGTGTTGCATGACCGTGCAATTGCCAGTTAAAAAAGCGAACTGCTGAATAGCAAAAAATGATCTGGTCATGAAGGGGATAAAACCGTTTGGAGGTTAAAGTGGTTGTAAAATCAGAAGATTTTTTATCTTATTGCATTATATGCATTAAGAAAAAAAAAAACTTCTGTGTGTAGTAGCCCCCCTAATACTTACCAGAGCCCCCTCTCTATCCAGCAATGTCCACGAATGCCTTGGTCATCCGAGACTCTCAATCCTGAATGGCTGAGACACAGCAGCGGCGCCATTGGCTCCGCCTGCTGTCAATCAAACTCGGTTAGCCAATCAGGAGATAGAAGGAGCCAGGAGCTCCAGCTAGGGGTCCAAGATGAAGAGGATTGGGCTGCCCTGCTTTAAAAAAAACAAGACTTCACAATCACTTTAAGTGGTTAAAGTACATCTGTCATGAGAGGGATGGGGCTGCTACCGGTGATCTCCTTATGAAGATGCCTGTTGTGTGGCTTCATGCTTGTGCCCCGTCTCAAACTAACCATACACTAGTAGAATATTGTTCAAAATTTTCTATTTTAAGAGAGTTAGTACGATTTTTTAATCATTAGCGTGGTCAAGTCAACGTTCGCTTTGGACTGCAGCGACGAGTAAATTCAAAGCAACAGGATGGACATTTTTCCCAAACGAATACATCTCTTAGCCCTTGTACACACGGTCGGACATTCTGACAACAAAATCCGTCGGATTTTGTCCGAAACTGGTGTTGCATACACACGGTCGGACAAAGTTGTCGGAAAATCTGATCGTTCGCAACGTGATGACGTTATTTAGTTACGACAGGACTACATTCAGGCTAGTAGCCAATAGCTTTGGTCTAGGAATTTGATCTGAGCATGCGTGGCACTTTGTCCGATCAGAATTCTCTACAAACGATCGGACAAAGTCCGCTCGGATCATGTTGTCAGTCGGATATTCCGACGGAAACAGTCTGATGTAGCCCACACATGGTCGGATTATCCAACAATACAGTCCGATCGGACATTTTCCATCGGAATGTCCGACCGTGTGTACAAGGGCTTACAGTGAATGTGGTTTTTGTTTTTGAAGTATTTTCAAATGACACTTATTCAGTCATCAACTGTACAAAGACTTCTTTTTTTTGTACAAATGTTCATATGAATATTCGTATGAATGAATGTTCATAAAAAAATTGGTTATAGCCAGCTTTAAGCCTCGTACACACGATCGGATTGTTGGTCAACAAAACCGTGGAATTTTGTCTCAAACTTGTCTTGCATACACACGGTACACAATTGTTGCCCACCAATCACGAACATAGTGATGTACTACGTGTTTTTTCAGCTCTTTAGCGCCACCCTTTGTGCTCCTTCTGCTAATTTTGTGTTAGTAGAAGTTTGGTGAGTGTTCATTTGCGCTTTTCTTTTCATTTCGTGCTTTTCAGTTCATTTCTGAACGACCGTTCGCCAACCAGACATTGCAGAATCGGTGGAGATAACCTGTTATTTGTTATTGGCCTTCGAGTTATTGCTTTATTGACATTATTTTTACTGACATTATTTTTTGGTTGAATAATGATTTGATTTGGTATATTTTCTATATTTTTTAATGCATAGAATGTACTTTTTGGTTAAAGGGGGTTGTAAAGGTTCCTTTTATAAAAAAAAAAAAAAAATAACAAACATGTCATACTTATCACCACTGCTTGTTTTGCACAGAGTGGGCCAATCCTCATGTTCTGGGGTCCCTCGGCGGCTGTCTCCGCTCCTCCCCGTATCAGCTAACCCCTGTTATGGGAAGCGCTCTCCCAAGGGGGTTAGCTTGCAGGCGCGCTTCCATGATATAGTCGGCAGCTATAGCTGCCGACTATATCACTCGGCCCTGCCCCCCCCGACACGCCGCGTCATTAAATTGATTGGCAGCAGCAGGAGCCAATGGCTGTGCTGCTATCAATCCTCCAATGAATAAGCCGCGAAGAGCAGAGAAGCACGGTTGAGAAGCCCACGCGTTCACAACGCTGGACTTTCGAGGGCTCAGATTAGTAAACGGGGGGCTGAGGGGCCGCTAATCGTTGTATTTTTTTTTACCTTAATGCATAGAATGCATTAAAGTGAAAAAACATGTACCTTTACAACCCCTTTAAGTCCTATTGGCAGATAGCATGTCTAATTTTATTTGTTTTCTTTTTTTAATGCACAATAAAAAAAATTGTGTAGAATATTACTTGGCTGTGTGTTTTACTTCAAATGACAGTTTTGGATACATTTGGTTACATTTTAAAAAATACAATGTAAAATTGACAAGCATAGTTCTATCTTTGAACTTAAAAACTATGGGATAATGATGGTGCCCAAAAAAACAAAAAACAAAAAAAAAACATAATAATATTTTTCTTGATATCACTAGAAAAAAAAAGCCTTTAAAAATTAGTTTGCAATAACTCCATCAGTATCACCAGCAAAGCAGCTTCATTATTATCCCATTGAAGAAGAGAATGTGCTCTGCATTTTGAGATTTCATAGTTTGCCATGTCACGAATGTTAATTCTCCATTACGAATGCTAGTTTACAAGACTGACCGCTTCTGGCTCGTCCTTGCTTCCGAGCATGCGTGTTTGTACTTTGGAATTTTGTCCGACGGACTTGTGTACACACGCTCGGAAAATCCGACAACAAGCATTTGTCTGCGGAAAATGTTAAAACCTGCGATCCAACATTTGTCCATGAAAATCTGACAACAATTGTCCGATGGAGCGTACACACGGTCGGATTTTCCACCAACAGCCTGTCATCACACATTTCCCGTCGGAAAATGCGATCGTGTGTACGCGGCTTTAGAGAGACTGACCTGGATGGAATAAGCCTGTAGATCAGAAGTTGCGATGTTCCATGCTGCACACTTTAAACTGATCGTGTTCAGGGTAAGGTATCACAAGATCTAATGGAAGGATCACAGTGAGGACTGATGGATAGCTTACAGGAGACCTGTCACTATGGGCGACAGCTTGTCACGGGCGAGGATTTCATCCAGGGCTGGAGGATTAGAGCGTACGTGTGCGGCAACTTACACTGCGACAGTCTTAGCTTAGAACTAACATGGCTTCTGGGAGACAGCCGCTTCCAGCAGAGGACGGGAGCTTGAGATGTGAGAATGGACAGTCATCTTAATAGATTCCCTCTACAGAGCCATTCGTGCCATTTTACATCAGAATCGATCATTTTACAAAATTCACTCTCCACTTCTATTGCGTGGGCCATTCCGCACCATCCTCAATGGGCACGTGAAGTAAGAGGCTGGTCAATTATGGAATCTGGTTTCTAATGAAGAGGGGTTAGAACCCCCCTGGGTTTTCATTGCTGTCTTTGTCACCATTGAGAATATTTCACCTCACTTTCCAAAGGTGTAATAAAAAGTCAGGAAGTCCCACCAGGAAGTTGCACAGCTCCCAACTGTCCCAGATTTCGAGGGACTGTCCCTGATTTCGAGCCATGCCCCTCTGTCCCTCTTCCCCCCTCATTTGTCCCTCATTTTTGTCAGATCCATATAGCTATATATAAAATGCACTTTTTATCTTTCAAAAAGTGTTTTCCAGTGCTAAACCTTTCATCCAAATTCTAAATTGCTGCATTTGTACATTTTAAAAGCCAGTATAAAGGAATAGTAGTGGTAAAAAAAAGTCCTTGTGGATTTAAAGTGGATATAAAGCCACTCTCATCCTTTCTAAACTACGGCAATATTGGTTATCTAGAAGGATATACATGCCTCCTGCATGTATACTTATCTGTTTGCTATGAGACCCAGATTTTGTGGGTGGGTCTGTTTTCCAGGGCTCAGTGGGTTGAGTCATGATGTCAGTAGACTCCCCGCCCACCTCTACACTCCCCTTATCAACATGCATTTTCTCCTGTGTATTTCTTATGCCGCGTACACACGGGCGGACTGTATGGCCTACTTAGTCCGCCGAAACACATTTCAGCGGACAGTCCGCTCGTGTGTGGGCTTCAGCTGACTTTTTCAGCGTGCTGTACGGCGCACTAAGTATTTCGGAATGTTCGAAATACTGTCCGTCGTACTCGCATTTCGGCGGACAATCCGCCCGTGTGTATGCCAGTCCGCCGTACTTTTGAAATGAGCGGACTTTTCCCACCCGGAGAAAAGTCCGCTCATTTCGAGCGAGTATCCAGGTAGGTGGGGCCCGCGAAGGAGACGTCGCTGGCCCCGCCGCCTGGTATGGACTTAAAGGGGAACCCCAACGCCGAAAAAAATCGGCGTGGGGTCCCCCCCCAAGTCCACAACAGACCCTTGTCCGAGCACGCTACCCGGCCGGCCAGGAAAGGGGGGCGAGCGAGCGCCCCCCCTCCTGAGCCGTACCAGGCCGCGTGCCCTCAACATGGGGGGTGCCTTGGGGAAGGGGGGGCCGCGCAGCCCCCCCACCCCAAAGCACCTTGTCCCCATGTTGATGAGGACAAGGGCCTCTTCCCGACAACCCTGGCCGTTGGTTGTCGGGGTCTGCGGGCGGGGGGCTTATCGGAATCCGGGAGCCCCCTTTAATAAGGGGGCCCCCGGATACCGGCCCCCCACCCTATGTGAATGAGTATGGGGTACAATGTACCCCTACCCATTCACCTGTAAAATAAAAGTACCAAAAAAAACACAACACACGAGATAAAATACTTTATTGCACAGCTCCGGGGGTCTTCCGTCTTCGGGGGTCTTCTCGCCGGACGCTATCTTCTTGTAGCTCTTTTGCTAGCGGAGGAGTCCGGCTTTCTTCCTCGCCGCCGGCCTCTTCTCCTGACTTTGGGGGTCTTGTCCCCCTCTTCGGTTCTTCTGCCGGGCCACCGCGCCTTCTTATAGCTCTTTTACAGGCGGTGGCCCGGTCTTCTGTTGCCGCCGCCGCCTTCCGTTCTTCTTCTTCTTCTTCTTCTTCTCCAGGAGATGTTGCCTCGACGATCTCTCTGGCCGGAATGCCAGGGACGCACTGCGCGGCCACTTATATAGGGACAAGGGGCGGTGTCACATGGCGTGTGTGGGCGAGTCCGTTCATTTCAAAAGTAGGGCGGATAGTATGGCGGACTTAGTACGCCGTATTAGTCCGCTCAAAAAGTGGTGTGTGTGGTCAAGTCCGTTCATTCGAAAGTATGACGGACTGTCCGTGGGATTGTCTGACGGACTAAGTTGGCCAGACAGTCCGCCCGTGTGTACGCGGCTTTACACTGAACTTCTGCTATGATCTCTAACATCCAGCCAAAGCCCAGAAAAGTCCCCACATGACTTCAGCATTCCCAATCATGCTAAGGTGTGGATCAGCCAATCCTTGCAGAGCAGCAGAAGAAAGGAGTGGGAGGGAATTAAAAAATAATACATGTTTCTTAGGCTAGTGCATGAGATATGTAAATCACCTGTCACTAACAGCAGGGGGGGGGGGATTTGACAAAGTTTTTCTCTACATTATGACATAAAAAAAAAAAAATGGGTTTACATCCACTTTAATTAACCTTTTTTTGGTTTATTCTCCTTTAAGTGGGGTGTGGCAGGGAGGTATGAAGTTGTTATTAGGAAAGGGGCCCCATTGAGAGATTCCCCTTCTACTTCTGTTTTACTGACATTTTTATAAATTGTAGGCCCTCCCTCTCTTTCTGTTCTGGTAGTAAATCATATGTACAATCCCCTCTCTAGGCTGAACTGAACTGTGTCAGAGCTGATTTAGCATTTTTTGCACACAAAAATAATTTTAGGCCAGATGAGTACCGTAATTCAAATTCATCCCAAAGGTGTTGTATCAGGTTGAGGTCAGGACTCTGTGCAGGCCAGTCAAGTTCCTACCCCCCCCCCCCCCCCTCCAAGCTCACTTAAAGCTTCAAGCTGTCTTCATGGACCTTGCTTTGTGCACTGGTCCAAATTATATGGTGTGGGGTTGTGTTTCAGGGCTTGGGGTTGGGCTTGGCCCCTTAGTTCCAGTAAAGGGAACATCTAAGGTGTCAGCATACCAAGACATTTTGGACAATTTCATACTCCCAAATTTATGGGAACAATTTGGGGATGGCCCCTTCCTGTTCCAACATGGCTGTGCACCAGTGCACAAAGCAAGGTCCATAAAGACATAAATGAGCGAGTTTGGGGTGGAGGAACTTGACTGCCCTGCACAGTCCTGACCTCAACCCAATAGAACATCTTTGGGATGAATTAGAACAGAGAATGTGAGCCAGGCCTTCTCGTCCAACATCAGTGCTTGACCTCACAAATGTGCTTCTGCAAGAATGGTCAAACATTCCCATAGACACACTCCTAATGCCGCGTACACACGAGCGGACTTTTCAACATCCAAAGTCCGAAGGACCGAGTCCGTCAGACTATCCGATCGTGTGTGGGCTGCAACGGACTTTTGATTCACCAAAGTCTGACGGACTTTAGAATATGGAACATGCTTCAAATTTTCCCGAAGGAACTCCGCCGGACCCGGTCCCCTTCGAAAACTCCGCTCGTGTGTATGCTACTCCGACGGACTAAAACCGACGCTAGGGCAGCTATTGGCTACTGGCTATGAACTTCCTTATTCGAGTCCAGTCGTACGTCATCACGTTCGAATCCGTCGGAGTTTAGTGTGATTGTGTGTGGCCAAGTCCGTTCAGCCGAAAAGTCTGTCAGAACTCCGTCGGAATTCCAGCAGAACTCCGACGGAACTCCTTTGGAAGTCTGTCGGACTTAAGTCCTCTCGTGTGTACGGGGCATAAGCCTTCCCAGAAGAGTTAAAGTTGTTATAGCCGCAAAGGGTGGGCCAACTTAACACTGAACCCTACAGACTAATACCCCGTACACACGGTCGGACTTTCCGGCGTAAAATATGCGATCAGAGCTTGTTGTCGGAAATTCCGACCTTGTGTAGGCTCCATCGGACAGTTTCTATCGGAATTTCCATCACACAAATTTTGAGATCTGGTTCTCAAATTTTCCGACAACAAAATCCGTTCGCGCAAATTCCGATCTTGTGTACACAATTCCGACGCACAAAGTGCCACGCATGCTCGGAATCAAGCAGAAGAGCAGCACTGGCTATTGAACTTCAATTTTCTTGGCTCATCGTACGTCACCGCCTTCTTGACGTTCGGAAATTCCGACAACTTTGTGTGACCGTGTGTATGCAAGACAAGTTTGAGCCAACATCCGTCAGATAAAATCCATGGATTTTGTTGTCGGAATGTCCGATCGTTTGTATGGGGCATAAGACTGGGATGCCAAAAAGTTCATGTGCGAGTAAAGGCAGGCGCCCCAATACTTTTGTTAATGTAGTGTATATTTTCTGAAATCAGAGAAACTGTAGAACAACATTTTGGTTTATGTTACACAATATTTTTGCAACAGTTTATCAAGCACAAAAAAAGGGTAAACAGTGTGATACATTGTAGCAATGTACTGCACCACCTCTACACAACATACACAGTGAGTGTTATATATCATAATGTGCACACACTGGTGTGAATGGGTCCTAACACATTACTTCTTAAAGTGTATGTCAGCCCAACAACAAAAACATAAAAGCTTGCCAGTCCTTAGATGTGGTGCCTGTTTTCTTCTTTTTTTTTTAGACTAAGAACATTTTCTGAAAGCACAGTGTCCTTGTCACTCTGTCACCTGTGTACAGTACTGACCCAAAATCTCAAACAATCTTCCCAGCCTTCCCAGTCCTCTGAACTACAGAACAACTTCCCCTATGTTATAGAGATAAGGGAGAGCAGGATGTGTTTTGTAGTAAAAAAAAAAAAGGAGTGAGTGGCAAAAGGAAACAATGCTGCTCCCCATTAGATACAGTACAGTGAGTAAGCAGTGTCACTCTAGGATAGCACTCACCAGGTGAAAATGGGGGAAAACCTGTAAAAAGAAAGGGAATGCAGCCACCACATCTAAGGACTGGTAAATGGCAAAACATGAAATGTTTTGTTTTTGCATCAGATACACTTTAACTGTAGAATATGTCTTGGCATTTTTGTGAAATCTCTATCTATTAGTACAGATATGACCTGAAGAAGAGAGTGGATCTCTTATAGGCTTTTCCTATAAAATGACCTCTTAATGTATGGTATAGTGTACAGTATTCCCCCAGGTTACTATCTAATCCAGGTAGATATATAAAATACCAATCAATGCAGTTATGTATTCATTAAAAGTAATTACATTTATGTTTTAAATGAAAATAGTGCAAGTAATGGGATTCGACTAGGCAGTTGCATAGCTCCCAACTGTCCCTGATTTGGAGGGACTGTCCCTGATCTGGAAGTCCCTCTGTCCCTCTTTCCTCCTCATTTGTCCCTCATTTTGGTTCGATCGATATAGTTGTATATAAAATGCACTATTTTTTTTTAAAAAAGGGGTTTCCCAGTGCTAAACCTTTCATCCAATTTCTAATTTTCTGCATTGGTCATTTTCAAAAGCCAATATAAAGGAATAGTAGGGGTTTAAAAAAAAATGCCCTTCTGGGTTTAAAGAATCATTTTTTGTGTAATTGTCTGTTAAGGAGGTATGGCAGGGAGTGGTTCCTATGCCTACATACCTTTGCTAATAGGTGTCCCTCTTTCCTACCGCAAAAAGTTGGGCGGTATGCAATTGCTGGAGGTGGCAGCTAATTGGGGTTAGCTACCACCTCCAGTAACTGTAGACCTTTAGAACCTTCTGCTACTCTTTTGAGCAATTTACAATAATCATCTGTTATTAGTATTATTTTGTATATTTTGTTTCTGTTGTAGACTTTCATTCCCTCGTTATACTCTTGAAGAAGCGGGCATTCAAGTCCACCTTCACGATGATGAAGGTGGACATGACATCTTCATCATGTATTCACATATTTTCTGGTACCAGTTGGCATCACTTGTGTGGTCATAGTACAGCCAAATAAGAGGGATTTCTTATATATATATATATATATATGTTTCTTTTTATCCAAAAATCCTTTTGTTATGTTATTTATAAAAATACAAATTATATGTTTTTAATCTCCTAATTGGTGTAATGTCCTATTGGTGCCAAGAAAAATCCCGTTGCCCCTTTACCTTTACCCAGTAGACTTTTGTACAACCAAGGTGCCCGTGCATGGATCGAAATTCGGCCAGTCCCTGATTTATTTCTTAAAGCAGGCATGTCCAATGTCCGGCCTGCGGGCCAATCACGCTGTCAGATGTGCGATCCCCTGCTGAGCCTTACATCAGCACTGTGAGAAGCTCCTCAACCCCAAAAGTGAAAGTAAAATGCAGGGAAGTGTGCTGTGCTCTCTGCTTCCCCCTACAGTGCAGTACCTGTGCTAGAAGTTACATTCATTTTAAAAGTGCTTTATTCATGTATGTGTGTCTGTATGTATGTGTATGTGTATGTCTGTGTGTGTATGTCTGTGTGTGTATGTCTGTGTGTGTCTGTCTGTGTGTGTGTGTGTGTGTCTGTCTGTGTGTGTGTGTCTGTCTGTGTGTGTCTGTCTGTGTGTGTGTGTGTGTCTGTCTGTGTGTGTGTGTGTCTGTCTGTCTGTGTTTGTGTGTGTCTGTCTGTGTGTGTGTGTGTCTGTGTGTGTGTGTCTGTCTGTCTGTGTGTGTCTGTCTGTCTGCATGTGTCTGTCTGCATGTGTCTGTCTGCATGTGTCTGTCTGCATGTGTCTGTCTGTCTGTATGTGTCTGTGTGTCTGTCTGTGTGTATGTTACTTTTAATCCAGACCCCCCCCCCCCCCCATTCCTGTACTATCAGAACTGCTTTTGTAGGGCTTGTGTGTGATAGCAGCCAGGACTGCTGCTCCTCTGCAAAGCAATCCATGCACAGATCTCTTTTCAGAGGCATTTGAAAGGCGGTAAAGAGGCATTATGTTGCCTCCTCACCACCTGTCTTAAGCCCGTAAATGCAGCATCACTATACCGCAACTGTGCAATGCACACAGTTGCGGGGTAGTTGCAGTGCAGGCCCATTCACCCTGGGTATACCTCCAGCTGCAGCCATATCATGTGTACACCCCCAACTGTTCCCTCTGCAGCTAAAGGGGGAGAAGTTGGGGGTGGTAAAAACAGCTTAACCATGTAGTTTTACTGCCCCTCCAACCTGACATGTGAACAAGCCCTTGGTTCACATCTGTGTGGCTGCGTACTGCGTGTAGGGAAGCCCATTCATTTCAATGGACTTCCCTACTTACAAAAATGCAGGGAAAGAAGTCCCCAATCTTTTTTTAATTTATTTTTTATTGAACTGCACCAAAAGAACTCCACGTTTTCCAATGTGTGGGGTACCATTAAGAATTAATGGTACCCCTAAAGAGCAGAGGCAAGAGAATTCTTGCTGGGCAGTGTATTAGTGCTTGAACGAACACGCAGACAGAATTTTCATGGTTCAATGGTCGGCCCTCGTGCATGTTCACTTCATCAAATCTGGCCCTCTTTTAAAAAAGTTTGGACACCCCTGTCTTAAAGGATTAGTTCACTTTTTCACAAAATTTGAAAAAGTGAACTAATTCACTATACCCTCCTCACACCCCTCGTCTCCACCCCCTTATCTCCTTTAAAGATTGTCTTCTGTCATCCACATCAGCTAGTGTAGCATCATAATCCTTGCAATGGTGAGTAGTCATTGGTCAGTGCCGTCACAGGACCGCGCTTACCAATAAGAATATCTCTGAGTACGGCATCCTGGAAGGAAGAAGGGTGCAGAAAAGCGCCATTTTCAAATGCCCAGACCGCTACATTAGCTAGAATGGGCAGTGAAAGATCATCATCCAAGGAAGTAAGTGTATTGTGGGAGTGTCTTGTGAACCTTTTAAACCCAGTTGAGGAAAGTGGGCTCACTAGTCCAGATGTCCTATTTGGCAGGGCTGTGTACATTTCAGGACTGGATGGAGAGAAATACAAACCCTGAGTTAGGCAAACAGATTCCATATAGGGATTTCAGCTTTATATTTAGTTGTATACCCACAGCTAGCTTTAAATTTACCAATAAATAAATAAATAAATAAATATTTATGCATTATTAAACATAGAACCAATATATACTTTTTTTACGCTTGGTGAACATTCTTAAGGAATTTTGGTGGGAATGATGTTACTACGTTATCATAGCTTATTCATCACCTATAGAATTCTATAAGATCAGCTGGACTGGATATTGGGAATTTCTATAAGATCAGAATATCTTTTATGAATTATGAATCAAGCCAGAAGGACTCATCAGACCATAAGCAGAATGGAGTCTAGGGATTGCCGCATACAGATTTCCAAAGTCACACTCATTTAGAGCGAGTCTCACTCAATGGTGAGTAACATCAAAGGTTAACATAGGAAATTCTTTGGAGGTTCACTCATTAAACTTATCCAATCCATTATTAATTCATCCTCGGATCCACAGCCTGCAAATCTCCATCAATTTGGCCACTGAACCTTGCAAACCATCGACATGAAAGAAATGTGACGTAGGCGAGGGCACATCTCCGTCTATCCCGTATGGCTGTGGGACAATGCCAATCCCCTGAAGACTTCACCATGGAGATGATCAGCAAACACAGCCAACCAACTGATCTCCCTTAATCCTACAGACAGCAACCCCAGCAAACAAAGGCAGTTCATTTGAAGACTAAATAAGAAAAGGAACCTCATCATTGTCTTCCCTTGTTACCATGTTCGTTTGCTTTGGAGATTTATCATTCTTTTTTTTTTGCTCTGTGCTTTTAAATACCAGTACAGAGTGTATTCTTTCCCTGTCCCTTTAATTGTTAAGGGATTTTTGGCCATTCCCAGGGTGTAGCGTGTGATCACCTCCCAGATGTTTAAAACATGGAGCGGGTTTGTTGTTCCATTAAGTTGGCACCTTTTCATGTCATTGTGTAGCTATGTCAACTCAGATCTTTAACTTTTCAAAAAGTTACTGAGCTGCTGAAGCCCACCAATTCCATCTGACATGAAAGTGAGGACAAACTTCAGTAACAATGTGTATTTAATTAGGTAGTGTATAAGAGTTTGGATCATGTTAAACCTTTTGTGCTTAAGTTACTTGTGAGGGATGACATCTGTTTGGCTCCCCATAGACTTTAAAGGGAACCCGTGTTTGTCCCCCATGGCTTCTACTCATCTTCTATTTGCTTCCCTGTTGGACCACTGCAGCAAAAAGAAGATGGCCTATGTAAGCTACAAGTTAATTTATTGGGGCCTTTCACAAGACTATGGGTGCTTTTTGCACAACCACATGGCAACATTGGTGCCTGGTGATTGACCATTCATGCACCTTGCACTGAATTGTGGGAGCATGATCCATCTACCTCCATCTCTCCACAGTACACTTTTAGGTGGGGTGCAGCGTGGCGCAGAGACAAAAATTTACACAAGCGGATGCAATAAAACTTGTATTGAAGAAATGCAGCAACAGTTCACAACAACCCGATGGGAAGGCCACCCAGCCGGGCACACTCACATTTCAGTAGTGTGACAAGAGTGGATTCAAGCTGAAATGACAGTGTCTGTTGAGAGGAGACCAAAAGCTGGCTGCCCCTCTGCTCCCAATCGGGACAATGTCCAGAAGAGCAGAGGCCCTATGCTTACTCTCCTCACCAGAAACCTTTCCCTAGCGCTATTTGTTATGTGTTAATTTCACGCTACAACTCTGTGTGTAGGGTAAAAAAAATGTATAGCAAGCCTGCCACCTTCACTTAAATGGCTTATCCTTGACTATTCATAAATATATTGTTAGAAAGTAGTGAGGTGCTGACAGATAACTCAATCTAACCAATATGTGACGTAAACCTAGCTAGTCACTCCTAATAGATAACCATCAAAATAAATATAAAGTGACTTCAGTGCATAAACCAATTGAACGTTACTGGGTGTAACCTCAAGGCTAAAAGCAATCACTCTGTGATGCCCCTAGTCATCCAGAGATCGCCACACTCTTCACACTGTTAAAGCAGCAATAGAAAATAGGCGTATAAACATGCAAGATAAATAATGATCCAAAACATGTAATAAAAGTGATCCTAGTGCATAAATACCATATTTATTGCCCCCCTACTTTTTTCCCCTTAAAAGCCGGGGGAAATCGCGGATGCGTGTTATACGGCGATCCCCTGCAGTTCTGAACCTCTGGGTGGCTTTCAGCCACCTTCAGCTCTTCAAGGCGGCTTTGGCCGAAGGCAGCCGAAAGCTGCCGAGAAGAGCCGAAGGCGGCCGGAGGCCGCCGAGAACTAGCGCGCACCGCCGAGATACACATTCGGCTCTGTATCTCGGTGGCGGCATTTAAAAAAAATAAAAAAGAGGCAAGGACAAGGCTGCAATGGTGGACAAGGCTGCATAAGGCTGCAATGGTGGACAAGGCTGCATAAGGCTGCATGACAAGGCTGCAATGGTGGACAAGGCTGCATAAGGCTGCATGACAAGGCTGCAATGGTGAACAAGGCTGCATAAGGCTGCATGACAAGGCTGCAATGGTGGACAAGGCTGCATAAGGCTGCATGACAAGGCTGCAATGGTGGACAAGGCTGCAGATGACACTGACAAGGCTGCAATGATGGACAAGGCTGCAGATGACACTGACAAGGCTGCAATGATGGACAAGGCTGCAGATGACACTGATAAGGCTGCAATGATGGACAAGGCTGCAGATGGACACTGATAAGGCTACATTGATGGGCATTTAATTGTAAGTTTTTTTTTCCCTTAAACTTCCCTCCTAAAAGTTTTTATCCTTAAAATTCCCTCCTAAACTTGGGGTGCGTGTTATACACCGGCGCGTGTTATACACCGATAAATACGGTAATAACTTGTGTCACAAGGCTGGACACACACAAATCTAAACAACATCATAGTGCATGCCCATCGATACAAGTCCTTATAAAAAAAAGTCCTTTTTGTGAGGTAGTGCACAATATCACCACACCCTTAGTGGTGATTATTCATAATATAGGTGACAATCTTGCTCCTACATCACCTCCATGCTCTCTAGCCTCTCACCTCAGGTAAGTATTAAATCAGCATAGCCTATGTTTCCTTGGACTGTATACTGGTGTGTAGTCACCTCTTGGGGTCCTCTATAGTTGTTTCTGATGATTTGCGCTCACATATGTTGTGACTCTGTTTTCTCCCAGGGGGTTCCCTCTAATGTCCTCCCAAATGCGTAAAATTAAAGGAAGAAGAGCTTTCTTGTAGTGTAGTAACTTAGAATTAATTTATTAAAATCATAACATTATACAGTACATTCACATTAAAAAAACGGGTAACAGCGTATATCCACAAGCTCCGAGCTCGTTCCACAATCACGTCACTTCCGGTATGCCTCCACTCACACCCTACGCGTTACATCACAGTCACATGACTTCATCAGGGGATCCCCTGATTTAATGTGAGTGCACTGTGAATTTATTCAAATCATAACATCATACAGTGCACTCACATTAAATCATTTATATTTATGTTGATGGTTATCTATTAGGACCACAAGAGTTCCTGTAATATATTGGTTAGATTAAATGAACTGTCACTAACCTCAATACTATCTAACAACTTTCCCTAGCGCTGTCACTGTCCCTCACAGATGGGGTACCTGTCCTTACTCTGTCCACTCTCCAAAGCATGCAAAACCCCAGGAGCCGGGGCCCTAAATAGGCTCTGCCTGACCTAAGATGGCTGCTTGAGTCACACGGGAAGGCAGCATCCTATAGGATAGTTTCCCCAGTGACCCAGGAAACTACTTGTTCCTCCTGACTTTCTAGCAACAGGGCCGCTGTGGAAGAGCACCACCTGCCATGTAGAAAAAAGACTACATCTGCCTACACACTTACCTCCAGTTGTTCCATGTATCTCTAATAGAGGGGGCAGTCAACTACAGGTTATTCTGTGGGTAGTGATAATGACAATGATAGGTCTATGTACAGTATATAGCAGCGAATGTGACTTTTAACAAAAACTTTCTTTGGTGAAGAATTAATCACTATCATTTATAACATATGGAACTGGAAGATTCTCCCCAGAGAATGTTCAGTGAAAGTCGCATAAATAGACCCCTAAAAGCTAGACAAATGCTTCACCTCTTCTTCAGTAATATCTGCTCCATTTAGAATAGTAAAGCAATCCCGAGTCAAATGGACCTGTTGCCCAAAGCAACCAATTGGGCTCCATCTTTGAAATGATGCAATAGGTGCTTTAATAAATTTTATAAACTTGTAGACTTCAACAAAATGGTGGCCGTACACACAGACACCAACTCCCTGTTACATAAATGTTAATGAGATGGGTAAAAGCTGACTTTAGCTTCTGTTCTCCACCTGTAGAGAACGCCTCAGTTGCATTTCGTCCCTTTCGGAGATTAATAGTAGATTGCCGTTTTATACTTGCTATATCCATGGCAGTTATAATGATGCAGTGGTTTGAAGTATTTGTAATATACCAACCTGGAAGAAGTATGTAGATTGG
The DNA here is from genome assembly GCF_037356315.1 of Lithobates pipiens. Classification (NCBI taxonomy): domain Eukaryota; kingdom Metazoa; phylum Chordata; class Amphibia; order Anura; family Ranidae; genus Lithobates; species Lithobates pipiens. The sequence continues at coordinate 139,595,394 of NW_027507685.1, forward strand.
TACTTGTGGCTTTTCTTGTTGCATGCTTGTTCGAGATCAGGGAATTCAACAAGCAACTTGTATTCCCAAAAGGAGGTCAACAATTGTTAGCTTTGCATTTTGACCAGCACAGGTTTGGATTTAAAAAAAAAATGGCAGCCAGTAGTAGTTATTTCGGTAGCATTTTACTTTATTTTGGGTTCCATAGCGTGCCCATCCTCCCAAAGAAAATCTGGGCATGCTTTGGTTAGGAAGTGCCCTGGAATGAAGCTTATTGTTATTATGTTACCCAGGAATGATGTTGGTATGATATGCCCTGATTCAAGTAGAAATAAATATGTTATACATTATAACTTATACATGGTGTGTTACCATTGAATGACGCGTATTCCCAGGCACCACCTGCGCCACTGGGCCAACCACACTGGGAGACAGGACGAGAAGCCTTATGATCCATGCAGGTGGTAAAGAGAGGGATCACTTGCCATGGTTTGAAGTTACTGGATGAGCAAAAAGGAAGCATTAGCTGGTTTATTCTGGGGAGTCCTAGCAGAATAAATAATAAAAGAAACACTTACAAAGATACCACTTTTTCCAACGGAGTTCTGCTCTAGTGAAAGATGAAATTTGGGTGGTTGCTTTTGGGCAGCAGCTCAAAGGTTGCCCCAGTGACTGATCAAAAAGCAGCCTCTCGATACCTTTGACTTTCCGCATCCTGAGCTTTCCATATAGAGGCACGCTATATGGCTAGGGACGCGGCCATTCCTCCTCCTCCGACGACAGCTTGAATTCAAGGCCTCATTTGCATTTACATGATCTTGCTGTGCAGCTTATGAGATGGGGAGATTTATACTCCACTTAGGCTGAAGTTTGATTACTCCTGGAATACAATGAGATACAAACAGACAGGGACGAGCAGGCGGGGTAAGGAGAGGGTAGTAACTCAAGACGGAGAGTTTACCAATTTACTGCCAGGTGGGTATTGGATGAATCTGTTTGCTTGATTTGTTTTCTAGAGAAAATTTCACTGTACCATAGATGGATCATCTCTTTGTACATATAAATGGGATTGCTCTGATAAGTTCAGGCTTAAAACTTTGCCGGATTTTTTTTCTTAAAGGAACATAACGCTCTAATGCATTAGGTACATTTTGTGTTTAATCCGACACAAAAGGCACAGTATGGTTGTTCAAACATCCAAGAGGCAATGGGACTGCTTATTGATACGAAGCAGTAAAGGGAAAGACAAGCTCACTGGCTCTGGTTAGGCGGCTCACATGCAACCAGGGCTACCCTTTTTTACCCTAATGACTCATTGACGTGGATGGCCAGGTGGCAGTAAAAGCAGGCAGTTGAGCTATAATTAAGGCTAGGTTCACACTAATACGGTTCGGGAAAAGCTATGTATTTTTCGCACCGCATTCAGATTGCACTGCCCTTGTGATCTGCAGCATGTGTCAGTACAATCTTAAGGATAGCACAAATGCAAGTTGCAAACGCAGTGTGTTTGCCACCACTGAAACGCATGGTACATGCGATCCGGTTGCACTGCTGTTCCAAAATTGTTGCATGTATGTCTTTTGTGCAATCCGGTGCAATTTGAGCCCATTCAAAATGACGGCAAGGGCTTTCTCACATATGAATGAGCCCTAACACATTCACAGCAATAAGGTAAATAAACACCCTACTCCTTTTTTGTTACTCCCCCCCATTCCCAAACACTTACCTGATGTTTTTGTCACTGCTGCGGGGAGCAGAATTGATCTGCATCGATCCCCAAACTTCTCGAATCCTCAACAGACACAGGGCAGTGGAGTGATAGATTTTTGCTGCCATCAGTGAAATTGAAGGAAGGAGGGAGCAGGGGTGTGGCTTGCTGGTGCTCTGTGTTTGTCTATGGATGCACACAGTTCAGCACAGGGAGTGGGTGTAATACATGCATGCCTGTCTCTTACCACATGGCTAGCTAAAGAGACACCTACAAATGGAGAGTCAGAGACAGCAGCCTTCAAATCGGCAGTAATAGGAGGACAGAGGACATTTAGATAAAGAGGACAAAACATAATAGGTATTTGTGTACCTTCTCTTTTGAAATAAAAAATGAGGGTTTAGTATCACTTTAAGCCAACAGAAGGATCACCGCTAGGTGGGCCCAACTTGGCTGGCCCACTAGCAAAATCCCAACATTATCACTGTCATCTCAATTGCCCTAAATCAGGCCCCTAAAAATGCAGGCAGAATTATGTGACAAGTGGTTGCAGTTCAGAAGCACTTTTAAATAGCACGAGGAAGTATAAAAAAAATTAAATTACTTCAGGAGGCTTAGTTCTGTTAGAATTGTAGCAACATTTCTTCTATATCATTGAGCCTTACAGGCTATGCAAGTTGCTTTACTGGGTAATTCAAAATCTATTTCTTAGGGTGCACTCACACTGGTAGTTTTAACTGAGCCTGGACAGAGTTCACCCCTAGCTCTGGTTCATATGTGTAGCATGAGTGCTCAGAACTGTGCCTAAGAACAGTTAATATATAGTTGTATAGTGCCTAGACCCACTTGGAAGAGGTGGCTTGTGGTCCAGCACAGTTCCCTTTCCGTGTGAGTGCAAAGCACTTCTGAGTACAAAACTCTCCATAGATCACGAGCACAGAACTCTCCATAGATCACTGAACATAGAACTTTCCACGAACATAGAACTCTCCATAGATCACTGAGCATAGCAGGCTCCAGAGATTACTGAGTGTAGCACTGACCCCCGATGGAGCTGCTGGTTTTATTGGGCTTACCGTTACCTTCTTGACCTCGCCTCCCTCTAAGGGTTCCCGTGGTAGATGACCCAAAGAAATGCAGAAACTGACACTGGATCTTCTTTTGGGTTATTTATTTAGAAGATAACACAGTCTCTTATATAGAGGGTAGAGGGTTAAGAGGAAAGTTCAGGTACTTTTGGACTACAAAAATAGAAAGTCTCTTATAGAAGAAATCCAGAGAATTACCATTTCACAGCTGGATTCTCACAACCTCCGGATAGACCTCCTCTCACTAGGCCTAGCAGCCGGTAGGGCGTTAAGTAAAGCATAGTCTCTGCCACAGACTTGGGTATAGAACACTTGAGGAAAAGTCTCTGCCACAGACTTGGATATAGAACACTTGAGGAAAAGTCTCTGCCACAGACTTGGATATAACTGAGGGACGTAGACAAAATTTTGAGAACTATAATATGGTACCAGTATCTCTGCGATACCGTATGAATGTGGATCCATAAAGTGTCCTTCAACGGAGCCTCCAGGCTCCTTCAGAGAAACCAGCCTTGCGCATGGCCTTCTCCCGAAGAGTCCTCCCCTGGATGCTTCTCCAGTTGCTGGGGCTCTCCTTAGATGAGATGGCACCAGACCACCCTTGGACCATTAGGGCCTCACATGCATTCAAGCCTGTCCCTGCAGTTGCTTCGCCTCTGGCTATGGAGGCTATCGAGGCTTGGAATTGCATGGATCCACACCCCATGCCAGGAGGGCCATGAGGGCTGGTCAGAAGGACCAGGACCAAACAGACAGAAAATATCTTCTGAACGTGATCGCAGTACCTTAAATACCACCTCCCAGAATGCACAGCAGGAAAACACTCACTGGGCTGGTTCCAAGAAAAGAATGGCACTCAACACGCCCAGCTAAACTGCGTTCTCATACTTACCCGCAGTGACAGCGACACCCACAGCCAAGGAGAACTCAGTGCAATCCAGCTAGACTGGTACTGAAACCATAATTTAGCAAAATTAGCCCCAAAACCCAACTGTAGTTTTAGGAATATTAATTTTCAAAAACATATAGCGTATGCTCATCAGGCGCCGGCGCTACATGAGCATAGAGCTCTCCATAGATCGCTGAGCATAGAACTCTCCATAGATCGCTGAGCATAGAACTCTCCATAGATCGCTGAGCATAGAACTCTTCATAGATCGCTGAGCATAGAACTCTCCATAGATCACTGAACATAGAACTCTCCATAGATCACTGAGCATAGCACGCTCCAGAGATTACTGAGCATAAAACTCTCAATAGATCACTGAGCACAGGACTCTCCATTGATCACTGAGCATAGAACTCTCCATAGATCACTGAGCATAGCACGTTCCACAGATCACTGAGCATAGAACTCTCCATAGATCACTAAGCACAGGACTCTCCATAGATCACTGAGCATAGCACACTCCAGAGATTACTGAGCATAGAACTCTCCATAGATCACTGAGCACAGGACTCTCCATAGATCACTGAGCATATAACTTTCCATAGGTCACTGAGCATAGCACACTCCAGAGATTACTGAGCATAGAACTCTCCATAGATTGCTGAACATAGAACTCTCCATAGATCACTAAGCATAGAACTCTCCATAGATCACCAAGCATAGCACTCTACATAGATTACTAAACATAGTATACTCCAGAGATTATGGAGCATAGAACTCTCCAGAAATCACGACCATAGAATTCGCCATAGATCACTGAGCACAGGACTCTCCGTAGATCGCTGAGCATAGAACTCTCCATAGATCACTGAGCACAGGACTCCATAAATCACTGAGCTCGGAAGCAGGGATTGCTGAGGTCTGGTTGGCAGAGGTGATGATGTAAGTGTGCCTGGGAACTCTTGCTTGTAGCCAAGTGTGAATGCACCCTACTTCTCATAATGAATTGTTCCAGTAACTGTCATATGTACACATACTCAGTGACAGCTATTGACAGACTGTGCAATAGAACACGAGTAAAATACTTAAGCTGGCCATAGATGGATCTAAATTTGCCCCAAGTGTTTTGGACTGTCTATGAATCCATCCATTGCTAGATCAGCTTCTTATGAATGGCAACAGCCATACATGAATCGAAATTCAGCTAGTTCCTGCTGAACCTGCCAAATTTTCATCCATGTACGGTCAACTTTAGTTCACCTTTATAAAAAAAAAATTATAGATGTGCATGATTTTTCAGGTACATTTTTTTTTTTATTGTTCATTATCATTTATTGTTTTCTTTGACACAAGAGCCTGCAGAGCATTGCACCATTGATCAGGGGATCGCAGGTGCAAGGCCAGGCTCCTGCAGACACTGCCTATGGCTTTCTGCCCATACCGCCATACAAGCAGACAGTTACCAAGCTGCAGGAAATGTCAATGAACTACGGAGGTGCATGTGGATATGGTGAAGCATGGCGTGCCAGTGTTCTGCCGAGAAAGGTCCCCCCGGCGGATAATGTCCCCCCTGTACTGAGCAGGCGCAGCGCTTGCACAGTACGAACCACAACAGAGCCACCGAAAATAGCCGAAGCTGAACAGCTGTGAGTCAGCTGTACACGGCGGCTGTAACAGGGCCCCTCGCGGGCTTGCTTTGCTCGCCACGCTTCGCTCGCCAAGCTTTGCTCGCCACGCTTCGGGCATGACCTCGCTGCTCTCGGCATATTTATATTCTGACTCTATGTCCACTTGGATGGAACCTGGACTCAGGGCAGAATGTAGTGCGCAGGCACCGTGTAGAGCTGACGATCAGCTGTTAATCTTCTGAGACTTTCGGCGGCTCCGTAGTCGTTTGTACTGCGCAAGCACCGCACCTGCGCAGTACAGGGGGGACATTATCCACCGGGGACCTTTTTCAGCAAGACACCAGCAGCAGAGAAAACACAGGGGCTGAGGTGAATGGAAACAGTGTATTAAGAAAGTTGCACAATGTACAATTAAGCCCAGTAGGTAGAAACAGCCAACCAGAGGCACTTACAAATCGTGGCAGAGGAACGTTATCTTGCAACGATGCCAACTGCTTCTGCAGTGAGGAGCGGGAATGCAGCCTGGCCAGTCCACTCTCAATTTTTACTGGCAGTCTACTGACTGGAATGATACCAACTGATTGGAGAAAAGCCAATGTAGCACCAATATTTAAATAAGGGCCAAAATACATCCCTGGGAATTACAGACCAGTTAACCTAACATGAATAGTATGTAAACTCTTGGAGGGTTCTGTGCTGAGACCAATCCTATTGAATTCATTCATAAATGACCTGGAGGATAGGGTAAATGGTTCAATCTCTGTATTTGCATACGATACTAAGCTAAGCAGGGCAATAACTTCTCCGCAGGATGTGGAAACCTTACAAGAAGATCTGAACAAATTAATGGGGTGGGCAACTACATGGCAAATGAGGTTTAATGTAAAATAAAATGTAAAATTTGGGTCGCAAAAATATGAATACAAACTACTCACTGGGGTGAGAACCTCTGGGGGAATCTAGGATGGAAAAGGACCTGGGGGTCCTAGCAATGGCTTGCAATGCCAAGCTGATGCTAACAAAGCAAACAGAATATTGGCATGCATTAAAAAGGGGATCAACTCCAGAGATAAAACGATAATTCTTCTACTTTACAAGACTCTGGTCCAGCCTCATCTGGAGTATACTGTCCAGTTCTGGGCACCAGTCCTCAGGAAGGATGTACTGTAAATGAAGCGAGTACAGAGAAGGGCAACAAAGCTAATAAAGGGTCTGGAGGATATTAGTTGATGAAGAAATGTTACAAGCACTGAACTTATTCTCTCTGGAGAAGAGATGCTTGAGAGTGGATATGATTTCAATTTACAAATACTGTAGGGATAAAACTTTTCCGTGGAAGGGAGTTTAATAAGACACATGGCCACTCATTAAGATTAGAAGAAAAACTAAACTTTAACTAAAATTAAACTTCGATTGCGTAGATGGTTCTTTACTGTAAGAATGGCGCAAGTGAAGCTATTGGCTACTGACAATTGAACTTCCTCGTTTAGGCCCATCTTACGTCATCATGTTCAAAACAAACAGACTTTCGAACGGACTTCTGTTCGTGTGTGGCCAAGTCTGTTCGTTCGGAAGGTCAGTCCGAACTCCATCAAAAGTCCGTCTGGAAGACTGTCGGACCTAGTCAGCCGGAAAGTCCGGTCCTGTGTACGCGGCATTCCACACACAAAACGCAATCTGCTGCTGAACAAAAAGTCTCAGACCCATTTCAAAAATGCACCAGCTGAAAAACGCATAGATGTGAAGGTGTACCATAGGAAACCATGTTAAATGGACCGTAGTACGTTTCTCCAAACTTCAAAATGCACTAAAAAAACACATAGATGTGAACCTAGACTCAGCTCTCTCTGTCTCTCTCCTGTACCCTACCTAAGTACTGTACTTCTCCCATCCATCTGTGTACATAGTACACCTACTCACTGCAAGCTTCTTTTCCAATTTCAGCTGGTGTGCCAACTCAAGATCAAAATAGATTTCAGGTAATTATATGGACTAAATAAGAAAATCTTTTCTAGACCAGGAATCTATAAGAAAGGTTGCTTTTAAATATTTGTATGAATTTTTTGTTCAATTGGATTACAAGGTTCAGTGTACGAGGCCTGACATGCCTGATTAAATCGCTCTGACCGTACAGCACTACAGATTAGGTCAGTGCTATATAATTAGCAGATAATAATAATGATTTCGGTCCACGCTGCAGGAAGGGAGAACTTGTGAAGATCATAATGTGAAGTCGCAGGGATTAAATAGCAGGGTGACATACATGACAGGCTCGCCGCCTGGGTATCTACAAAATCATCCCCTTTCGCTGACAGAGCTGATCCAGCCAGTACAGGTGACAATTAAAAGTGCCATTTGTTGTGCTTTGTGAGACACCTGTCCGCGATCATCCAAACCACACCGGTGGGCCTGCAAGCCTGACGTTCACTAAGCACCTCCTAATAACCTGGAGTCAATTATAGTTTTACTCGGCGCTGAGACGGATGTAGATTCGATGAAACGCAAAGCCCCGGGGAGCCACGACACACCTCTGCCATTCCCTGAAGAAATCAAATCTAATCCCCTCTAAGAAGCTTTAAATAATTTGGAGCTGCCATATTGACTTATAAAAATGCAGCTTAAAAAGAGGGCTCCTGCCAATCCTTTTACAAGGGAGCTGCAAAGGAAAGTTTTAAGAATGAGACAAGCGAAAAGAAAGTAGAGGTGTTAATAGAGAAAGGTGAGTGGAACCCAATGAAATCCTAAAAAGATCTGAGTGCAGACAGGTGGGGATTTGTATTTACTAAGGTGGGCAAAAGAAAAAAAAAGTGAAATTACAGATGAAACAGGGAACGGATATCTCTCTCGCAGGGAAACCTTTGCTACAGCGATCAATAAAGAAGCCCCCAAGGCCGTGGGGTGGGGGGGGGGGGCAGGAGGGGCGGCTGCCCTGGGCACCGTGGTGTCATGTAAGGTGGAGGGAAACCAGAAGTAGATGGGGGGGAGATTTGTGTTAGGAGGAGGAAATTGGGGGAGCGGCAGAGGGTAAGAATGAATATAGGAGGGGAAATATGGAGAGGTGTGCTAGGAGTGATATTTGGGGGATCTGTGTTGGGAGAGGGGAACAAAGCTAGGTGGGGGATTTGGGGGTTTTGTGCTAGAAAAGGTGATATGGTAGAGGGGAGAAGGGATGTGTGCTAGGAGGGGAATTATTTTTTGGGGGGGGGGATTTGTGCTTTCATGGATGATTGGGGGGTATTTGTGCTAGGAAAGGAACTTGGGGGGTGGGGGGGAAGATTTGTTCTAAGACGGGGAATCAGTGGAGGGGAATTTGTGCTGGTGAAAATTTGGAGGGAGGGAGAGGAATTGTGCTCGGAGAGGACATTTGAGGAGTTTGTGCTAAGAGGGAGATTTTTTTTTTAGGGGGGAGGGATTGTGCTGGGGGCATACTGGGAGAGAGGAATTTAGCTGGGGGGAGGGGCAAAGATTTGTGCTGGAAGGGGGGATTTCAGTAGGAGGCAGATTTGTACTGGGAGGAGGGGGGATTTATGCTTAGGGGGTAAGCATGCAAATTAGTTCTCTATTTTTATGGGGAGGGGATGTTTGTTGACACATAATGCTCATACATGTTGGGGAGTGCAATTTAGTATGCTCGCCCTGGGCTCTAGATGAACTTGTCCTGACACTGGGAGCCCCAATACGCAGCAGGCTTTAAACAGGTCTTCTGGGTGGCACTGTAACCTCTTGCTAAATGACCCTGTGCTACCCAACCCCAGACATTGTACTATAGTTCTCTAATGACCATGCTTTTTAGGCTGCATTTACACTTTTGCATAGCGGGAACAAATGTTCCCATTCATGATTTTGGTTGAGCGATTTGCATGCCATTTTGCGTGTCATATAGGGAAGCCCCTTCACTTGAATGGGCATTTGTCACCCAAAAAAATTCCTGCCTCTGTTTTTTGGCAACCAGCTTCATGCAATTTTTAAAGGCGTGCCACAATTGCGGAGCATCACAAGGCATTTGGGGGCCATTGAAGGATAATAACCCCCAAACGTGCATCGATTGGCACAAGATTCCAAATCGTGAAGTGTGAATGGAACCAGACTCTTAGCATTTAACCTCTGACCACCCACATAACGCATATGTGCGGCAGCAAGGAAGATGGGCTTTAATGAAACACACCACAGATATGCGTCCATGGGCAGCAGAGCTTTCTGTGCCATGACAAACTCTGCCGGGAAGTTCGGCCCTCGTCACAGTTGGCCAATTGAGAAAGCACCGCATGCCCAGTAGGAAACTGGCTGTGAAGCCACAAGGCTTCACTGCCGATATCCCTTACCAAGACGGCCGTGCCAGCACCCGAGAGCCAATTCAAGAATCGGCTTGGGTGAGGACAATGCTGGATCCCTGTACAGGTCAGTGCCTCAGTAGTAAAAGTCAGCAGCTACAGTATTTGTAGCTCCTGACTTTAATTTTTTTGGGTGACTGGGGCCGGAGCTCCTCCTCTTTTTGCTGCGACTGTACAACAATTTGTTGCTCGACAATTGCGGCAAAATCGCACTGCGTTTGGGGTGCCATTAGGAAATAACGGTATTGCAAACCCGTTCAGTATTTTGCTGCGATTCTGAAATCACGCAGAACCATGCCGATTCCGCCCACGATCCAGAACATCTAGTTGTGGATGGAGCCTAAAAGGCACAGGGGCGCACTGGACACCCAGCATATAGCATAATGGCAGCAAAGGTGTTCAGGTGTCCAGTGCTTCCCCTCACCAGTATTCCAAGAGTACAAATAAATGGCCACAGATCCCACCTTCTACTATGGAGGTTCTCGAAATTTAGACTTAGGACTGCAGATAATAACGGGGGTGCTGTGAAGTGGCTTTCCAGCTTATGTATGTATTTGCAAATATGTGCAAACTAAACCCCTGTTTTTAATGCATACTGTTAGACAGAATAATTTGGTTGTTTGTAGGCTGGTCCGTAAGTTGAGCTTGTAATGTTCTTTGGTTTTGTTTGGACTGCATCGCCCTTCCATGTGCTCCTAGCTGCAAAGGCCAGTTATAGGATGGTGTTTTAACAAGAGGGCCCTTAGATCCCGCCCCCCCCCCCCCCCATATGTGAATGAATATGGGTACACTGTACTCCTACCTATTCACCAAAAAAGTGACTAAAGACACAACACTCGTTTTTGACAAGTCCTTTATTATAGACTATAAAAACAAACCTCCGGACTCGTCAAAGGTTGCCTGGTCTTCCATCTGACATTTCTCGAATAACTAAGGGGGTGGAGTCACCAGATAATGTCATCTGTTGACCTCGTTCCCTTGTGACGTCAACTACCCAGCATGTCTCGGTTGATGTCACAAGAACGCGTAGCCCCGCCCCTTAGCTATTTAAAGTGGTTGTAAGTAGTTACACCACTTTTATCTACAGGTAAGCCTATAATGTGGCTTACCTGTAGGTACTGGAAATATCTCCTAAACATGCACAGTTTAGGAGATATTTACCATAAACTCTTACACTGACGTCATCGGCATATGCCATTTCTAAAGGGCCCGTGTCGTGACTGGTGGCTCCCACGCACATGCGGGAGTGATGTCACACGACTCCGGCCAGTCACAGAGCTCTGGAAGGCAGAGGGGTGAAGATGGATGCAGCCACCAGTGGACATCATTTCCAGGTAAGTGCAACATATTGGGCTGGTATGCGATGCATACCAGCCCATTATGCTTTTACTTTGCATGGAAAAAGAAAAACCTATTACTTCCTCGCTAAGGAATGTCAAACGGAGGAGCAGGCAGATGGCGAAAGTGTTTGACGAGACTGAAGGTTTCTTTTTTCTTTTTCAGGTCTGGCGGTAAGGCAGGGGTTGTGAATGACGATGGATCTACATTGGGGGACATTGTTTTTGATTTTAGATTTTTTAAGAAAGGACTAATCAAAAACCTATTTTGTGTCTTTACCCACTTTTTACGGTGAATACTATGTACCCCATACTCATTCACATGGGGGGGGCAGGATCTGGGGGTCCCCTTTCCTGGCCTGCCAGACTGCATGCTTGGTAAAGGGTCTGGTATGGATTTTGGGGGGGATCACACCGTTTTTTAATTTTTTTTGGTGTGGGGTTCCCCTTAAAGTGGTTGTAAACCCTGTTACACCACTTCTACCTAGGTACCTTGAATATCTCCTAAACTTGCACAGTTTAAAGATGTTCAGTATATGCTCTGCTGCTGACGTCATCGGCACATGCGCACAGAAGAAATGGGCCTTTGGTGCCGTTTCTTCAGGAGTCGTGCCGTGAGTGGCGGCTCCCACACAGGAGTGACTTCATCGCGGCTCCGGCCAATCACAGCGCCAGAGCCACGAACCCAGAAGTAACTCCAATGGAAGATGCCTGCACTGTACTGGGAGGGCTGGCAGCAGTTCAGGGCATTGTTCTAAGGTAAGTATTTCATAATGAGCTAGTATGTGATGCATACTAGCTCATTATGCCTTTGTCTTGCAGGGTTTTTATTTTATTTTTTTCAAGGTTTACAATCTCTTTAAAATCCATAAATGCCTATCCATCCCTATTGAGCATCTGTGGGGCATCCTCAAACGAAAGGTTGAGGAGCGCAAGGTCTCTAAAATCCACCAGTGGAAGAGGACTCCAGTGGCAATCTGTGAAGCTCTGGTGAACTCCATGCCCAAGAGGGTTAAGGCAGTGCTGAAAAATAATGGTGGCCATCCTTAAATATTGACACTTTGGGCCCAATTTGGACATTTTCACTTAGGGGTGTACTCACTTTTGTTGCCAGCGGTTTAGACATTAATGGCTGTGTGTTGAGTTATTTTAAGGGGACAGCAAACTTACACTGTTATACAAGCTGTACACTCACTACTTTACATGGTAGCAAAGTGTCATTTCTTCACTGTTGTCACATGAAAAGATAGAATAAAAAAATAAAAAAATGTGAGGGGTGTACTCACTTTTGTGAGATACTGTACTTGTATTGCATATTACTAGTACATGTTAGCAGTACATAGTAGAATTTTATTTTACTAGTACATATAGTAGTAGTACATATTATCAGTACATATCAGTGAAAGTCCTATTGAGCACAGTGGCCTCCATCATCTGTAAGTCAGGCCTGTATAACAGAGTGGCCAGCCGGAAGCCACTCCTCAGTAAAAGGCACATGACAGCCTGCCTGGAGTTTGCCAAAAGGCACCCGAAGCACTCTCAGACCATAAAAAAACTAATTTCTCTGGTCTGATGAAACAAAGATTGAACTCCTGGGCCTGACTGGCAAGCGTCATGTCTGGAAGAAACCAGGCAATGCTCATCACCTGGTCCATACCATCCCTACAGTGAAGCATGGTGGTTGCAGTGGCAGCATCATGCTGTGGGGATGTTTTTCAGTGGCAGGATCTGGGAGACTAGTCAGGATCGAGGGAAAGAAGAACGCAGCAATGTACAGAGACATCCTTGATGAAAATCTGCTCAAGAGTGCTGTCCCTCAGACTGGGGAGAAGGTTCATCTTCCAACAGGACAATGACCCTAAACACACAGCCAAGATAACAAAGGAGTTGCTATGGGACAACTCTGTGAATGTCCTTGAGTGGACCAGCCAGAGCCCAGACTTGAACCCGATTGAACATCTCTGGAGAAATGTGAAAATGGCTGTGCACCGACGCTCCCCATCCAACCTGATGGAGCTTGAGAAGTCCTGCAAAGAAGAATGGGAGAAACTGCCTAAAAATAGGTGTGCCAAGCTTGTAGTATCATACTCAAAAAGACTTGAGGCTGTAATTGGTGCCAAAGGTGCTTCAACAAGGTATTGAGCAAAGGCTGTGAATACATATGTATATGTGATCTTTTTTGTTTTCTATTTTGAATACATTTGCAAAGATTTCAAACAAACTTCTTTCATGTTGTCATTATGGGGTATTGTTTGTAGAATTTTCAGGAAAATAATGAATTTATTCAATTTTGGAATAAGGCTGTAATATAACAAAACGTGGAAAAAATGAAGTGCTGTGAATACTTTACGGATACACTGTAGTAGTATTGAATATTGATTAGTAGTACATACGGTATTACTAGTAGGGGGCAGTATTGAATATTTCTAGAACATATTAGTAGTACATATTACTAGTAGGGGTAGTATTAAATATTGCTATGATATATTAGTATTACATATTACTAGTAAGGGTAGTATTGAATATTTCTAGGACATATTAGTAGTACATATTACTATTAGGTGGTAGTATTGAATATTGCTATGATATATTAGTAGTACATATTACTAGTAGGTGGTAGTATTGAATATTGCTATGATATATTAGTAGTACATATTACTAGTAGGTGGTAGTATTGCATACTGTATTACAAGCACATATTTGAAGTACATATTAGGATTACATATTACTAATACATATTAATCGTTCATATTACTAGTAGGTGGATGTATTGCATATTCCTAGTACATAGTACATATTAGTAGTGTTAGAAAAATCTTTTGACGGATAAAGCAGAAAATCAATACGTCTTTCATCCGGAGCCCCTTTCGTCACAATAACCTCGGTGCCATTAACCTTATGTCTCCTCCAACGCCCACTCCCCATTCAGGTTCCTAATGACTGACTAAAGGCGCGGCGTATCTGTCACTGTCAGTTGCAGGGGCGGGTCCCGCGGTTTTACAAGCTTGTTTTCTCCTGCCCTTTGACACCTCTATGTAGGGGTGACATTAACTGGGTTGAGTTTGCAGTTTGGAAACAATTCATAATATTTAGCCCAGTTCCACATGTCACATCTGTGTTGCCATCCTCCCCTGAGAGGAGGCCGAACCATCTGACAGTGTCATTAATGCAGACTATACAATAACGTTATGTAGTGAGTCCTGCTTTAATAAGAAGTAGGCCAAACTCCAAACTAGAGGAAGAAAAGGACTTTGTATCGAGGTGTGCTATGAAGGAACTCCAGGCAAACCATTAAATACACAAATATAATAGAAGGGAATGGTTTTACCTGCCAACAGATTTTTATTTCTGTCCATCCAGTCCTGAGATTTACCCAGCTCTGCCGCACAGCACAGCCCTCTCTGGCAGGGCTATTGAACTTCCTTTTTCTAATCCCGTTGTACTTGTTGTACGTCACTGCGTTCTTGACGGTCGGACTTTGGTGTGATCGTGTGTACGCAAGACCGTTTCAGTGGAATTCCGTCGGAAAAACCTTCAGAGTTTATTCCGTCAGGAAAACCGGTCATGAGTACATGGCATTACTGTACAGTTTGAAAGGCATCTGACCACTCTGCTCAACCACTTTAAGAGCAGGCCTATTCTGATACGTCTCTCTTACATGTAAAAATCTGTATTTTTTTTTTGGTAGAAAAACCCCCAAACATTATATATATATATATATATATATATATATATATATATATATATATATATTTAGCAGAGACCCTAGAGAATAAAATGGTGGTCCTTGCAATTTTTAATGTCATACAGTATTTGCACAGCTTTTTTTCATCACAATTTTTTTGGAAAATGAATTTTAATGCAAAAAAAAACACAATATATAACCCCATTGGTAAGGTATTAAAGATGATGTTACGCTGAGTATACAGATACCTAACATGTCATGCTTTAAAACTGTGCACACTTGTAGAACAGCAGTAAACTACAATATATATATATTTTTTAACATTTTCGTTGTCCCTTAATTTTTATTTTTTTATAATTTTACTTTTATTACAAAAAATGTAAACATCCCCTGTGATATAAATTAAGCATGATGGGTCCTTTTAATGGAGACAATTGCAGCGATTTCCCCCATGATTTCAAATTGCTGCAAAATGCAGGACGTGTTAGTGATGCCATTACTTCCTAATGGCACCCCAATCGCGTCACGATTGTCGCGTGGTAAAATCGCTTTGCAATTGCACCGCTTGATGCTCAGAAAGGAAAATTAGCTGCTTTTGGATGACAGTGTTTTGCGCATTGCCGCGATTGCAGTGCAATTTATCACACGACAGTTGAAGCAAAATCGCTGTGCAAGCAATTGGGGTGCCATTAAGAAGTAATTTTTGTGTTTTTCAGCTATTTGAAAGCGTTGGTGGAATTGTGGGCAGAATTGCGTGACAGCGTTTACATCTGCCCTAACCGGAAATGCTCATTGCTTCCGATCTCCCAGACCAGTGGTTCTCAACCCTGTGCTCACGTACCCCCAACAGGCCATGTTTTGGGAATTTCTCTAAAGCCGGGTACACACGACCGGACTTTCCAGCAGACAAGGTCCGACAGTCTTACCAATGGACTTTCGGTGGAGTTCCGAGGGACTTTCCAAACGAACGAACTTGGCCACACACAATCACACCAAAGTCCAATGGATTCGAACGTGATGACGTATGACCGGACTAAAATAAGGAAGTTCATAGCCGGTAGGCAATAGCTGCCCTAGCATCGGTTTTCGTCCGTCGGACTAGTATACAGACGAGCGGATTTCTCCATAGGAACTGGGTCTGGTGGAGTTCCGGTGGAAAAATTTGAAACATGTTCTATTTCTAAAGTCCGTCAGATTTTTGGACAGCAAAGGTCCGATGGAGCCCACACACGATCGTACTGTCTAACGGATTTGTTCCGTCTGACCTTTGCTGTCGAAAAGTACGCTGTTGTGTACGCGGCATTAGATAAAATAGCTGTCCAAAATACCAAACCATTGACTCTGATTTAAAGCACCTGCGAACATGGCCTGTTGGGGGTACTTGAGGACAGGGTTGAGAACCACTGTTGGGCATACTTGAAGACGGGGTTGAGAACCGCTGTTCTAGACCATAGAGGTGATCGGAGACAATCCGGCATCCCCCTTCCCTTTGGGCGATAACGGGGTGGATCCAAAACCTATGCCTTCTCCTCCACCTATCCTCTTCTTCTTCATCTATTAATGCTGCTACAAGCAGCCATAATGACAGCTGACCCAACATATTACACAGCCAACGTGTTTTTTAAGCACTATCCAACACGTGACAAAAAAATAGTAAGGGGAAATGACTAAGCAGGATAAGGAATTACATCACTATGACTAAATCGCAGAACATCAAAGTCACACAGAGTCGTTTGGAAAGCCGCGTCAAATCACAACAAAACTCACATTGCAAAGTCGCACTGTAAATCGCACGACTTTGGGGTCGAAATAGTGGAAATCTTAAACTGATCAAATTCTGATATCTAAATTGTAAAAAATAATATAATTTTCCCTTTAAGACATTTTTATACATTTTTGGAATGTAAAAAATATTTGCCAAACCCACCCCTCCCCCATCTACCCCCACCGTGCTGCCCCTTTCCCCGGCTCAGCTGCGATGATATTTCCCTTCATTACTGAGCTGCCTCCATCTCTAAACCTCCGTAATTTTCTACATCGCAGCTATTTATTTAAATGCTATCTCGCATTATGAAGTGATAATCCGCATGCACAGGAGATAATTTATGAGGCATTTAAATTAAGAGGAGCAGCTAATTGGGAGCATGTGTCTCGATAAGCCCTGCAAATGCCTGAAAACTACAAATGAGGGAAGTAATGGAAGCTTTTCATTTTCATTTTTTATTTATTTTTTTCATTTTTTGTGTATTTTTTCCTCCAGTGAGCAAAGAAGCTGAGAGTGTCCGGGTCCTCACCGCGCATCGTTTAAAAATGATGTGACACACAAGGGCGGTTTATGAATCCTGATAATAAAGGCGGTTTGATGCCGCCGCCACGATGCTCAGGCACTGGGAAGTGCCGTTTTTCCAGCCGTAAACTTTACTGGGTTCGAAAATGTTTTTCTGAGATGCGCAAATCTCCAGTGGCTCGCGGGTTACTGGAATGTGAGTTTTATTTTTAACAAAGTTTGCATGTGCTCCGAATTTGAAAACATATGTTCTGTTATTTAAAGGAAAATGTCACTTTTATATAAAAAAAAAGGATAAAACATATATAACAGCAACATAATATGACTTTAGATGACTGCCAGATTCTACAGGTATGCCCTGGTTGCTATGGCTACAATGGGCACCTTGTGTATGCGGTTTGTGTACATAATGCCCCCAGAATTATAATTTGATTAAAGCAGGCAGAACTTCCCCACTTGGCAATTCTGTACCGGCATACCTCGGTATCTACAGAGTAGAAGCAAGTTATGCCCTGTACACACACGATAGGATTTTCCGACAACAAAATCCATGGGATTTTTTCCGACGGATGTTGGCTCAAACTTGTCTTGTATACACACGGTCACCCAAAGTTGGTCGGAAATTACGAACGCCAAGAACGCGTTGACGTACAAAACATACGACGAGCCGATAAAAATGAAGTTCAATAGCCAGTGCTGCTCTTCTGCTTAATTCCGAGCATGCGTGGCACTTTGTGCGTCGGAATTGTGCACACATGATCAGAATTTCCGACAACAGATTTTGTTGTCAGAAAATTTGAGAACCAGATTTCAAATTTTGTGTGACGGAAATTCTTATGGAAAATGTGTGATGGAGCATACACATGGTCGGAATTTCTGACAACAAGGTCCTATCACACATTTTCCATCGGAAAATCCTATCGTGTGTACAGGGCATAAGTCTCTGCAATGACCTTTGAATTGCCATGTACAGATCAGATCTGGAGATAAGAGAAGATCATTGTTAGGGTTTACATGTCCTGTAATGGCCCTTAGCAAATGTACACAAGTTTGACAATTTTTTTAAATGGGGTTAGCTCACATCTGTGCAGGGCATAGACATGCTTTAACCTTTCTGGCCTGCAGATGGAGCTCTAGTCTCCCTTTTCACATCCTTAGTAAGGTCACTTTTCAGCTGTGCGGATTGTTAACAGAACGATATTGGGGGAGTTAAAGCATACTGCAAGTGGTGTGCGCCTCATTACAAAGCAGATACACCTGTTTTTTAGGCTCCTGTCCCTGCTTATATACCCAGCTATTATTATTATTTAACTATTTCAGCCATTCCGTGAGAGCAGAGTGAGTAGCAGCAGCAGAGAGAGCAGCAGTGTACTTGTATCTACCTCAATTTCAGTGCTTTTACTATGGATCCCATACTGAGCATATGTGAGGAAATGTTCCTGATGTTGCTGTTGATGAGGCTGGAAAATGCAGGAAATTGCGTGCGAGGACCAGAGTTCGTAGCTACTGGACTCATCCATTGATTGTGCAGCGCATGTCTGTAGGATATTTGTATGTAAAGCAATGCTAGTGTTGTATTGGATTAGATCATGGGCTCATTAGGGATATATAAATGGTCTATGAAGCATTGCAAGCAATTAGACTTTTTTAAAACAATTTTTAGTGTTTTTTTTGCCATCATTTTTTACGTTTTGTAATGTAAAGAAAATAGGGCACCTTTAAAAAACAATTCTAAACAAAAACGCAGCTAAACATTTGCATCTGAAACATCGGCTTCTGAACTCATTTTTTTGCCTTCAAACAAAAGCCTCTAAACGCAACTGCCTAAAAATGACATTGAACCCGTGTACATGTACACCTAAGATAACATTGGATGAGTTCAGGGGCAGCTGAAAAAAGCAGCCAACCGGCTCTGAATGTCCGTTTATCAGCAGCAGTGTACATGAGGCCTTAGATAACCCATAGTGCTCTGGTATTCCTATTATCTTGGGCTACAGAACATTTCCTCTTTATGTTATGCAGATGAGAAAAGGGAGAGATGTTTAATAGTCCAAGGGAGATCTGGGTTGACATGGTTGACAACACTGGTTGGGATTTCAGTGCAGCAAAGGTAGAGTTGTCAGCTCACTACAGAAAGTCAGTAGCTTGCTGGATTTTATGACAGACCAACAGCTGTGTTTCTCAACCTTGTTACTTTCATTGCCAGGGCTGTTTTTGCATTCTAATCCCAAATGTTTTAAAAATCATTTTATGATTTAACACAGAGTTCCGGTGTCACATTTGGTACTTTTCAGGGGGGAGGGGATACCTGTCAAATCCAGGTATCTGCTCCCACTTCCGGGGAAAGATCGCCACAATCTTGTGCAGAAAATTACGCAATGTCCGTTTTAACAGACTTCACTTTGCTCAGTAAGGATCGCTCCGCTAATCCCACTAAGCAGGCGCATGACAGGTCTGTCTCTGCTCACTGTGCTCAGACAGACCTGTCAGAGTACCGTTCTCCTCTATGGGGAGATCGGAAGAAAACGTACAGCCTGTCAGTTTTCATCCAATCCCATCTGATCCAACCTGCTGTTCTCAGCGGATTTTGTCGGATCAGATATCAGCGGGCACATGTCCACTGACATCCACCTCCCCGCAGAGGACAATGGGTGGCTCGATCAGGTCCACCTAAAAAACAGACAGGCAGACCCGATTGGTCCGATAGTGTGAAATGGGCTTAAAGTCTTGTTTTGTTTAAAAATAACAAACATATTATATTTACCTGCTCTGTGTAATGGTTTTGCATGGAACAGCCCATATCCTCCTATACTTGGGTCTCTCCCACCCGTGCTTCTTGCCCCTCCCTCCCGCCAAGTGCCCCCACAGCAAGCAGCTTGCTATGGGGGCACCCAAGCCAAAGCTCTGTGTGTCCACTCAGACGCACCGAGCAATCACGGGGGTCCGGATGGGACAGTGACACGGTCCGGATCCAGATCGCAGTCTTCCATTTAGTGATGCCTGCAATAATTGCTTTCCATGTTTTGCAACTGCCATCCACTGATCTACTGAATGTTTTCTATGTTTTGCACCCGCCATCCACTGATCTACTGAATGTTTTCTATGTTTCGCACCCGCCATCCACTGATCTACTGAATGTTTTCCATGTTTCGCACCCGCCATCCACTGATCTACTGAATGTTTTCCATGTTTCGCACCCGCCATCCACTGATCTACTGAATGTTTTCTATGTTTTGCACCCGCCATCCACTGATCTACTGAATGTTTTCCATTTTTCGTACCCGCCATTCACTGATCTACTGAATGTTTTTTTGCACCTGCCATCCACTAATTGCTTTCCATGCTTTCTACTTGCCATCCACTGATCTACTGAATGGTTTCCATGTTTTGCACCTGCCATCCACTAATTGCTTTCCATGATTTGTTCTTTTCCTTCCCTTTTTTTATTTCAGAAGAAAAGGAAAAAAGGTCTTCAACCATTAGAAGGGTTGGAGGGGGGGGGGGGGGGGCAATAAGGAAAAAAAATAATAGGGAAAGAATAGGGAGGGGGGAGGGACCAAATACATTTTCCTCCTCCCCATTGCCCACAGAAGCCAGTAGAGTAATACTCATTTACAGAACCAGACTGCATTAATTGCATTCCTCAACTAATAGGATTCACATCAATGAGGGTCCTTCCCTACTCTGAGTTAATAAAAAGGTTCCAAGGGGTCCATGCTTTTACATATATCTCTCGCTTCTGCCTAGTTGTCAATACCATGTCTTCCAGACTTGCTTTCAATGTTTTGAACCTGCCATCCACTGATCTGCTGAATGCTTTCCATGTTTTGCACCTGCCATTCACTAATTGCTATCCATGTTTTCCACTTGCCATCTACTTTTCAGCTGAATGCTTTCCATGCTTTGTCCCTGTCATGAATCACTGGATGTTACCCGGCTCCTATGTAAAAATAATAAATACACGGTTTTATTTTATTTTTTTATGAATATGGGTGCATTTTTTTTTTTTTTTTTTTATGAATATGGGTGCATTTTTTTTTTTATGAATATGGGTGCATTTTTTTTTTAAGAATATGGGTGCATTTTTTCCCCCCAAAATGTGGACTTAGCCTTTAAATTAAATGTGTGTCTAAAACATTTCACAGACTTCAGACTCCCTTAAATTTGTAGGCTGTAGCTGACATTGTATTTTGATATATTCTTCCATACAAACCGGTCTTTGATTGTTCTGTATGTAATGTTATGTTCCATACTTATACACTTATAAACATATACAAATATTCAGCCTTTGTTCCTCCATTCACCTTGTGTCTGGGAAGTTAGCGTAGACAGGCTGTTCATGACTATACAGCATGGCGTATCTGGGGTCTTGTAAATCAAGAGGATGGAAAGCAGAATAGAGAAATGGACGTTTTCACAAAGACAGCGGCTCCCAGGCTGGTCTGCAGAGGAATCGGCAGAGATGTCGGCACTGCCAGTCGCATCAATGGCAGCAAAGCGGGTTCCTTGATCCGCTATTAGAACACACAGAGCATAGCCTGTTCTTAGAAGTGCAGCACATCACATAGGAATATTTTTCTTTTAGGGCTCCTTCACACCATTGATCAATGCAGGCTCAATGCAATGGCCTGTAGAAAACAATTGTTTTGTATGAGCAGTGTGTGTGCATTTTTACACAACGTGATGCACCTCTGTATATGTCACAGCATCGTGCACAGAGTTGAACGAAATGTCATTCTGTGACGTTTCAATAAAGTTAACAAGTAAAGAGTGTGATGCACTATTAAACTGCACAGCCCCTTCACAATGCACACTACCGGGCAGGTGCTATGCACATTATAACGCACAACCACTGCTGTGAACGAGATCCTAAAGCTGCTCATAGTCTGCAAGTAGCATAAATCTTATCTTGGCAGCCTGCAAGGTCCAAACCCCAAATATCTAGAGTTGCCAGTTTTCTTAAGGGCTCGGAATTATGAGCATATGACAATATAAAGCTATGTTCACTGATTTGGAGCAGTGCCCTCTGAAGCTGTCGAGAGAGAATATAAAAATAATGATTATCCATTTAGCAATGCACTGCAGGTGACCACGTAGGTGAAAGCAACTTTTAAAGATGGGTGTAACTCCACTTTAAATACACTATATTACCAAAAGTATTGGGACACTGGCCTTTCACACACATGAACTTTAATGGCATCCCAGTCTTAGCCCCTGTACACACGGTCGGAGATTCTGCCAACCAAATCCGTCGGATTTTGTCCGTCAGATTTAGTCTGACGGATTGTGTCCGAAACTGTTGCATACACACGGTCGGACTTAGTTGTCTAAAAATCCGATCTTTCAGAACGTGATGACGTAATTTCGTTATGATGGGACTACATTCAGGCTAGTAGCCAATAGCTTTGATGTAGGAATTTGATCTGAGCATGCGTGGCACTTGGTCCGATCAAAATTCTCTACACATGATCGGAGTATGTCCGATCGGCCCAGTTGGTCGGGAAATATTTCCAACAAGTTGGAAAACTGGGTCCGACGGATATTCCGACGGAATCAGTCCGATGCATACCACATACAGTCGGATTATCCGACAACACGGTCCGATAGGACACGTTCCGACGGATTCTCTGACCGTGTGTACAAGGGCTAAGTCTGTAGGGTTCAATATTGGGTTGGCCCACCCTTTGCAGCTATAACAGCTTCAACTCTTCAGGGAAGGCTGTCCACAAGGTTTAGGAGTGTGTCTATGGGAATGTTTGACCATTCTTCCAGAAGCGCATTTGAGAGGTCAGGCACTGATGTTATATGAAAAGGCCTGGCTCACAATCTCCGCTCTAATTCATCCCAAAGGTCTTCTATTGGGTTGAGGTCAAGACTTTGTGAAGGGCAGTCAAGCTCCTCCACCCCAAGCTCGCTCATCCATGTCTTCATGGACCTTGCTTTTTGCACTCAAATCATTTGGTGGAGGGGGAGATTATGGTGTGGGGTTGTTTTTCAGGGAACTCTTAAGGTATCAGCATACCAAGACAATTTCATGCTCCCAACAGTTTGAGGATGGCCCCTTCCTGTTCCAACATGACTGCACACCAATGCACAAAGCAAGGTCCACAAAGACATGGATGAGCAAGTTTGGGGTGGAGGAACTTGACTGGTCTGAAGAGAGTCCTGACCTCAACCCAATAGCACACCTTTGGGATGAATTAGAACGGAGACTGCGAGCCAAGTCTTCTCATCCAACATCAGTGCCTGACCTCACAAATGCACTTCTGGAAGAATGGTCAAACTTTCCCATAGACACACTCCTAAACCTTGTGGACAGCCTTCCTAGAAGAGTTGAAGCTGTTATAGCCTCAAAGGGTGGGCCAACTCAATATTCAACCCTACAGACTAAGACTGGGATGCCATTAAAGTTCATGTGCGTGTAAAGACACAATACTTTTGGTAATGTAGTGTACCTACCAGTCAGATCTGACTAATTAAAAACAATGCCCTCTCTATGTTGTAGAGATTATATCTCTGAACTTTGTTAAAAGGGAAGCTGAGAGGCTGCAGCAAAATGCAGACAACTATAAACCAGTAGAGGGATAAAAAAATAAACAAACAAGTAATGAGATGGCAATGGAAATATGGTACAGCAATCTTGTAATAATGTGAGAAGCACATAAAAATACCCGGTTTCTCTATAAATTAAATAAGTGATCGAAATAGAAGAAGATATTTATGTTGCTAAGAGTTCTACATGAAATCAGGTCTGTTCAGGAATAAATCTATATCCTCCTTCCCCCAGATTACAGGGATGGTCTAGCTCCTTACATTTATTTTGCCGTATAATGATTGGCATGTGTTAGATTCGAATGGTTGTATTTTGCTGTGTTGGTTGTGGTATAATCCTCCAGGGTTCCAGCAGGTGCATATGTAATTCTGCGGAGTTTTACCTCTCAATAAAGTAACAAGGCCAGATTCCCAGTGTAGCTGACATAATGGATATTACAGGCCCTGCTCTGCCCTCGCTATGCTGAGGAAGCCGCATCACAAGCTCTTTAATAGAGGTTCTCTGTTCAGGCACCGCGCTGCAGTGTCTGAAATGAGTAATCTCTGGAGGACCTTTTGGGTCAAGTTGGTTCAAGAGCTTGTGTAGACTTTATTTCAGGTCCGCGCTGGCAGCACCGGCTGCAAAATGAACGTACCAGAGAATTAATGTTGGCTGGCTGCCATGCTGACTGCCCTGACTATTCATTTACCTGGCTCCTGTTAATAGATTAACAGGGGTTCAGAAGTAAAAGCTAGGTGGACAGGGAGGACGTTTGACCGATGCAAGCAACAAAGATCTGCTGTTAAAAATTGGTGACATGTTTCTGGATGAAAATTGATAAAATGGATGATATGTTCCAACTTGTTCTATTTGTGAATAATCAGCTCATAACAGTCTACATCATAGCTCAGGGCGTGCTCACGGTGTTGATTCAATGCCATGCCATTCATTGCACCTCCCCTGCACACTGATACATTTTTGGTCCTTTATGGCGCGTTAGGCAGCCTATTCAAATGAATAAAAAAAAAATATATAAAAATGTGGCGCTTACTCAATATAAACAGTATAAAATTTAACAGCTTTCAAAATGACAATGCAATAATATTGAATAATAAATTTGCAGAATATATAAATGTTGGTAGATCCAAAAAACATTGCCAAACGCAAAATAAAGTGTTAATACAAAAACACGAACAGTCCAAAAAACAAAACAAAAAACAAGACAATCAGCTTCACATGAATCAGAGACTTCCGGTTTTGGCCACGACCGGAAGTGACGTTACCCGGCCCCTCCTGATGCGTTGCTCCACCGATCCAGTGACTTTATTGAGGGTTAAAAATCAAGGGTAAACCCTTGATAAACTCACGTGATCTGTGACGCAACGTATCAGGCGGAGCCAGGTGACATCACTTCAAGATGCAGCCGTGACCAGAAGTCTCTGATTTATGTGAAGCTGATTGTCTTGTTTTTATATGTAAATTTGCTGCTATAATCAATAATTTTATTGGAATACTGCACTATGGAGATCTCTTTATATCCCATGTGAGCCTTTAATAGAGGAGAGTGGAGTATATTAAGGAAGATAACATTTGCAGTGGAGTTTCCTTTACAAAATATATTCGATCTGGCTGGATGCTCCAAGAAAAAGAGCCTGGATATTTGAGATATTCAACAACAGAAGCGCTACTAGACCTATAGGGGTCTTCATTTGAGGTGAGAGGCTGGTGCTCATCATTGGTGCAAGCTGATTGGTGGAAGCTGATCACTATATGAACTGAATTTTGCACTGGTGTCAAATTTGAATATCATATTTATGCACAAGCACTTTATTATCCATACTTTTTTTTTGGACTGATCACGTTTTTTGTATTACCAGCATTTACATACTCTGCATTTATTATTCAATATTATTGCATTGTCACTTTGGAGGCTGTTGCACTTTATACTGTTTATATTGAGTAAGCGTCACATTTATATATTGTTTTTATTTGTTATTGCGTGGGGACACCATTTCATGTCGGCAGCCACTCAGTGACCTATACATTTTGGTTTGTCCATTAGTATTGATATTTATCCTATTCAAATGAATGAAGTGCCATAAGGCAATGCACGTTAGCGCACATGCATTTTTGTTGCTGCCTGTGTCCATGTTGCAGATTAGCTGATCACACAGAAAGTGAGTATAATCTCACCAATGTGGACATAGATAGCTATATAAACTTGACAGGGGATATAATAATAGCTAAAAAAAACAATTATGGTTGGATCATTTCATAAAAGGGTCCATTTCAATCTCAGTGTTTGGTCACCTAATCCACAAGAGGGAGCAATAAAAGCAATAAAATCCTGACAAACCTTCTAACCAAGCATTTCTCAACCAGGGTTCGATGGGACCCTAGAGTGCCTCCAGAGGTTGCCTGGAGTTCCTTGAGTAATGGGCAATTCCTGGCTCACAAGCATCCACTGGCACCTATGATCTTTTTGATATCTGTAAGGAGGTTATTCCCAATGAACACAAATGTAAGGATCATTCTTCCAAGTGACCAACACGCTAATGTACTGGGAGCTGTAGTTATCAGTAGGAGTTTGTCAAGCCAGGAAAGTTTTTTTTAAGGGTTCTTCCATGTTAAAAAGGTTGAGAAAGGCTGTACTTACCCTTTCCTGCTCCATTTAAAACTATAAAGTATTTCAATGTTCTCTCATGACCCCACTGAACACAATCTAAAAAATGTGGAGACCTTTCAAAGGCAACAGGGAGGTACTACAGCCGGAAGACAAAGAACATGATGCCAGAAAGAAAGGCCCCGAACGATGAAGTATTGATAAGAGTAGGGCCAGCATGACAGGGGGGAACCAAGCAGCTTAGAGTTAAGGTTTTGAAGATATATGAAAGGAGGGGTACTCGCGTGACTGGCAGGGAGGGGGAGGAGCGCAGAAGATTAGACTGCAGTGAGGGGTTGAGCTGTAACAGTCGGAGTCTGGAAGCCATCAGAGAAATGTCCCTCACTCCCTCCTTTGTGACAGGTTAAGAGGGGTTTTGGGTGGGTCTTCTGGTGACAGGGTCAGTGGTAGGAGAGGGTTTAAAATCTGTTGTTGGGGATAAAAGTGGGGACCCATCTGCTGGTATGGTGTCTGATGGTTGGTTGTGGTCCAATAATAGTGAACAGGTAATGTCAACGAGACAAATCAATAATACACTCACTAATGCCCTTTCACCTGTGTATTTACCACTGCGCTTCCACCAAAAGAACCCTTCCCCACTAAGCAGCCACTTAAAATAATGTGTAATTTCTGTGTATTTGTTCCTATTATAAATAATTGAAAGACGTGGCGCTAAACCAAGTGACTATTACACCACTAAATATTATACTACAAAGTGCATCAAATATAGCTAAAAAAAAATTGTATACGTAAATAAAATAAAAAAAAAATTAAAAAATTATTCATAGTAAATAAACATTAAATAAAAATAAATAACCCAGTGAATAAGTGATAGTTCACATTATACATTTAAACACTCCTCAGGGAGTATTGCAAAGCATATTCAGTGTTCATATAATGTTGCAAAAGTCCGTGAGTCTCCAAAACATATTTCACTTTAACAAGCAATATTGATCAGTGTTTTTTTCTCTCAAACCGCCCTTCCTTCACCACACCGCTGTGAAATGTGATTCCTCTCCCCCTTATGTGAATTAACTCACCGACTAAATCAACCTCACACTCAACGTGTTTGGCAGAAAAGCGCTTTCCAAACCCTTTTTGCAGGGATGTGGATGACAGGCATACAATCCTTCACTTCAGCGGGAGAAAAGCTGACCCAATTGACACTTTCATAGACAGTGCTCTCATGAAATAGAAAAAAGGAAATGCTCCCATAGCGTGATACCGTAAAAAAACTTTTAATCACACATAAGAAGATCCTCTTAAGTTACACTCACATTTAAAAACTTGTAACCAGGCCAAATAAGTCAAGCCACAGCACACTTTAACACAGCTGATTGCCAAAGCATTGGTGATTTTTAGCGGACCCAGGGTATGCGAGACACACTCTTTAAATCTCTCACCGCTCCTTGGCCTCACCAGCACCTTGGTGAAGATAGACGTGAACCGTCCGATGGTTCCTCTCACTCTCAGTTACCTAGTAGCCACCTCCCGACATGTTTTGTCATTCACTTGACTTAATCATCATATCAAACATCATATGATATGTATAGTGTGAACTATCACTTATTCGCTGGGTTATTTATTTTTATTTAATGTTTATTTACTATTAATAATTTTTTACATTTTTTCTTTTTTTCTTTATGTATAAATTTTTTTTTGATCTATATTTGATGCACTTTGTAGTATAATATTTAGTGGTGTAACTTGGTTTAGTGCCACGTGTTTCAATTATTTATAATAGCAACAAATACACAGAAATGTCAACGAGATGTTGTCTTTTGGCTAGGGGCATATATATCATTAGCAAAATGTTGCCACAGACATAAATGGGTTGGTTTATGGTGTTTCAAGGACTTACAGACAAATTACAACTGTAATGTTAAATCTGTTTTTTATCGGTTATTCATTGTTATTTTGGTTATTTATTAGTATTTTTGTCTTATAAAAGGCCTTACGGTTATTTAACTCCATTTCTCAATTTAAGTGTTTTATTTTGGGCAAGTGGGAGTGGAGCTTTGGGGTATGCTAGTGTTTTGGGGGGTGGGGGTTGCCTCTGAACTACGCTAGTCACGAGAAGAACTAGGAACTAGAGGTTTTTCGCCACCGATCATTTTCAGAGTTTCAGAGCACGCTGAATCCAAAAGGCTAAAAATTTGTCTAAGGGCATTTGGAGCACCTGTTAGCAAATTGCATTCTCTTATATTAGATGACTATGAACCAATTTAAAAAGCTGAGAGAAGTACTGTCAAGGACAATTCAAAGTTCCCAATAAAATTAAATGTACATCATTTTCCAATGTACGGCTAAATCTGGCTGCTATGAGTGGCCTAAGAATGGAGAGATTTATAATTAAGGCCCAATATGGCTACCTTGATATAATTAAGGCCTGATAAATATTTAACCTGGCCATTAAGGGTTTGATTAAGGCAAGCCACAATTGCTATTTTGGGCGTCACTTGTGAATATCAGTCAATGTTCTGAAGGACAATGACAAGTGCCTCAAGCTATATGAAGGGTTCATTTTATTATGTTGGAAAACCTCCCTTACTAGCGGGTGCCAATTCCTCACTCTCCTTTGGAAGCGGGCAGGAAGTAGCATGTGTCAATGTCATTATTGAGCCAAGGTAATGGCAGGTACCTTTGCAAAGATGGGGAGAAATCTATACATTATTGCCCAGCCTTAAATGTGTCCACAAGTATAAGAGAGCATTTGCCCAATCTAACTGCTTACAGTTGGACAGTTATGGCATTTATAAATATGTAGGCCTCCTACATACAATCAAGAATACACAGAAGGGCCTACAAACCTCTTTTGTATTATTTATTTAAAGTACAACTAAAGGGAAAAACTTTATTTTTTTAAGTTTTGGATAGAGCAGAAATGGATTAGAACATCTGTCTGTTTTTATTGCTGTTTGTGCCCCCGTTACTGAGATGCCCCCTCTCTATTTGTCCGGTTTACCATTATCATTGAAAGTAAAATAAAAGTAATAGAGGGGAAATCTTCCAATGGGGACAGTAGTTCTGGTGACCTGGGGGTCCCCAAGGAATTTCCTTAATTAGCAGGGATTTCCTGTCACTTTCTGTTTAGCTATGGGACAGGAAGTGAAGAAAATTTCCGCAATGGGACACAGATAGCGAAAAAAGATCTGTCAGGGTTTATAGCCCTCCTTTATTCTATCCAAAATGGAAAAAAAAGTTTTGCCTTTAGTTGCACTTTAATTATTTAATATTCAGTCCTCAGTGACTAATAACTTCACAAATCAAACACAAAAAAAATGTCAAACAGCCACTCAATGTACTACCAGCCTTTGTATACCCCTTCATTGCCAGGCCATTTTTCAGTGTTGTAATAGTTTGACTTACAATTACTAGATCATGCAACACTGCATCCAAATTCATTTTATATCATTTTACTTGAGGACAGATAGAGCAAACTGATATTCTGACTATCGCTTTCCTTAAGGCCTTATAATAATACCCCCTAAATTGTTTTGTTTTGTTTAGAATATGTATAGGGACGCAACACATCAGGTGGACTACTGATGACATTGTGCTGGTTGGGCCTGTACAAAGAAAAAAGAGGACACTGTGTTTGCTGGCTGTTATCTATCAGCGGCCAGATCAGGGTGTATGATTTACCTGAGATGAGAGTACATTACCTACTGAATAATGTGAGTGTTTTTAAAGTTTCTTATGGAGCACTAAATGTTTAAATTAAGAGCACTATGGTATACCTATTTCTGCTCCCAATGAGGGGGAGATTCAGATCGGGCTGGAAAACGGTGCAAGCAGGAGAGGAATGAAGCAGCTACTAAGAGGTGATACATGCTGTATTGACCTCCTATAACCTAAAGTGGAGTTCCACCCAAAAGAATAACTCTAACTTATATGCTCCCCCCCCCCTCCGTTGCCACATTTGGCACATTTCAGGGGGGAGGGGGGAACGAGGGACCTGTTTTTTTACAGGTCCCCTTCCCCACATCTGGAGATGGGCCACAGCCCGATCCCCTGGAAGTTCTCCCCCCCCCTTCCTCAGCCACTGGGCCAATTAGAGAGCGCAGTGCAGTAGGGAACCAGGAGTGAAGCCGAAAGTCTTCACTACCTGGTTCCCTTACCAGGAATGGCGGCGGCACCACCCAGGAGTCGATCTGAAAATCGTCTGGCATGCCGACATCACGGCACCCTGGACAGGTAAGTGCCCTAATATTAAAAGTCAGCAGCTACAGTATTTGTAGCTGCTGACTTTTAATTTTTTTCACCCAGGCCTGACCTCCTCTTTAAGAGACCCAGTATATAAGGTGAGAGCAATACCATGAGCATGTGGAGAAGCTGGAGAAGGGCACAGTGAAGTGTGGTTTTGGTGCATGCATGAAGCGTATTTTTAAAGAGTACTTAAGTTTGGGACTTTATTTAAAAATAATTCTTTTTTTATATGTTCACCTTCATTACACATTCATTGAAAGTATTGGGACGCCTGCCTTTACATGCACATTAACTTTAATGGCATCCCATTCTTAGTCCCTAGGGTTTAATATTGAGTTGGCCCACTCTTTGCAGCTATAACAGCTTCAACTCTTCTGGGAAGGCTGTCCAGAAGATTTAGGAGTGTGTCTATGAGAATGTTTGACCATTCTTCAAGAAGCAAATTTGTGAGGTCAGACACTGATGTTGGACAAAAAAGCCTTGCTCGCATTCTCTGCTCTAATTCATACCAAAGGTGTCCAGGCCAGTGAAGTTCCTCCACCCCAAACTCGCTCATCCATGTCTTTACGGACCTTGGTTTGTGCACTAGTCCAAATCATTTGGTGGAGGGGAGATTATTGTGTGGGGTTGTTTTTAGGGGTTGGGCTTGGCCCCTTAGTTCCAGTGAAGGGAACTCTTAATGCATCAGCATACCAAGACATTTTGGACAATTTCAGGCGCCAAACTTTGTAGGAACAGTTTGAGGGTGGCCCCGTTCTGTTCCAACATGACTGTGCACCAGTGCACAAACAAGGTCCATAAAGACATGGATGAGCGAGTTTGGGGTGGAGGAACTTGACTGGCCTGACCTCAACCCGATAGAACACCTTTAGGATTAATTAGAGATCTTGTGATTGATTCACACCTATGATTCTTGTTTGGTGAGTAATTTAAGGTGCAACTAGAGCTTTTTGAGTAAGAGAGAGAGAGAGAGAGAGAGAGAGAGAGAGAGAGAGAGAGAGAGAGAGAGAGCACTGCATTTAATCATTTATTTTGATGTATAGAGTGCAGCAGTCAGAGTGCAGGGGCCAGGACTATGTTTTGCATACAGCTTCTTAGATTTTAGTGGTCACGATGTAATGCCCCCTTATGTTGTCAGTTGGTAGCGTGTGACACATTTAAATGTTGGTGGTCATTGGTGTGTGCTCCCTGAGATGTTGGTGATTAGTGGTGACTGAGTGCTGCATAACTGTGGTCAGTGGTGTTTTTTGTCCATGACATTGGTGATCAGTGTACCCCCATTATGGTCAATATGCCCCATTACTTCTCAGTGTAGCCCCTTGATGCTCAGTGTGCCCTCCTTTTGTTGGTGGTCAGTGAGAGCTATGTAACATACAATTATAAACTGGCAGAGAAACAACCTGCAGTATAGGAAAAGGAAGGTTTGCTAACATTTTGTGACTGCTGTGATTGGTTCACAGTGATCACAGGGTACAGGGCCTTTGTGGCTGGCTCTGTACATGTTGCCTGTGAAGCTGTACACAAAGCTCTGTTTGTAAACAGTGTACCTTTTTTTCCACTATAGAACGGTATTGAGGTGGTTCATAAGAATGACTGCTCAGGATTTGTATCTTGCATGCATCACCAACCTCTTTAGGCTGCATTCTCAATTTGTACAGATCACAGCTCAAACAATGGCTACTGGTTCCCTAATAAACGAATAGGCTCTGGTCTCTAAGCATACTTTCAGCTCAAAAATGGCTACATTTTTGATGTCAAATGTCTCCAATTAAATTCCTTAAAAAAAAAAAAAAATTAAACAGCACATAAAATGGGTACACTTTGTGGCTGGTGCGCTTTAAGAAATTACGCGTTAACTTTAAACACTATAAACTAAAAAAAAGCCCAAAGTCCCCGTACTGGTGCAGCCATTTATCATCGCTACGACTCTTGTAATAAAATACGAGGAATCTTCTGGATTTAGTCGAGCTATATAATACAGAATTCTGGCAATATGGAGCCATGATTTCACGGGCTGCTGCGTTTTCTACGGCTCTCTTCCCCCCCCCCTTTTCTCCTCCCGGGCTCTCTCCCTTGTAAGCTGTGTGCCTTGGCCTTGCAGGGGAAGGTATGAAATATTACAGAGAGGCAATATGAAGTGCTCCCCAAGGCTTTGCTCCTGATGGCACGTGTAGAGACATATAAAAAACAAACACTATCAGTAACCTGTCGCCATGCCTTGCTCTGTGCCTGGAGTTTTCCTCCCTGCTGGGGCTGTTACTTACAATAGATCTCTCCCTGCACTAAGTACTGTGTATCTAGCACTAGCATTATAATGATTTATAAACCCCATTTCTGCTGTGAAACTAATATATCAAGGCGAGTTGGGAGGAGAGGAGACAAAAGCAGCTGCAGCAATATATTGAAGAGAAAGACAAAAAAAAAGTGGAAAAGAGGAGAAAAAACACACAATGATAAACCAGGAGGTGACAGTCAGGTACGGACGCTTGCTGCGGTTAACTTGGCGATGATAAATATTTAAATTTCAACGTCGCCTTTGCCATAGCAGGCATATAAAGTGAAATTAATTGCAAAAAAGGATTTGAAAGCATCACATTCCAGAAGACGAGGGAATATTGCAGCCTTGGAGAAATTTTTATTTTTAATAGTACATTTTTAGGTATATATGCGAGGATTATCTCAGAGTGTCTCTAAACCCAAGAATAAAAATGTAATATATGTTTAGCAGTCCTCTAATGTGCCTGCTGCATTTGTTTTCTTTTTTTCCTTTATTTTCACCTGGTGATCCCATCAGTAACACACTTCCTGTAACGGGGTGACAACGCTCACCCTCTGTACTGTATCTTTGGAAGAGCAGTGTTGTCACCTTGGTTAGACGTGTTAAAAACTACATAACCACCTAGGTTTGGTTCACTGAATTAAATATACTTATGTACTTCTCTTCTTCTTGCTTTCCCTTGACTCTGATCCACTGTCAGTCCATTACATCTGGGAGCCCATGCTGGAGGGTTCTATCCGGCCATATTTTCTGCCCATGTTAGATCTCGTTTTTAGGTTTTGGTTTGGCTGGTCTTTATGATTGTAGTTGGCTTCCAACCTATGCTGAGGACTCTCCCCAGAAAGGGCGCTAAAATTTTACTTACTTTTTTCCCCCTTTTTTTGGCTTGCTTTTTACTCTGACCACCCATTTATTGTATAGCTTCCATTTGCTGGTCACCCCCCTGTTTTTTCTGACCCTTGCAGTATATTTTTTGTGCATTTCAGCACACTTTCAATTATAGAGAGTATGTGCTTTTTACACCCATCAAATTGTTTCTTGTCTTCTATAAGATAATAGCTTTTAAAAATATTTGAAAAGTGGATCCGGAAGAAGCTCTCATCTTTGGGCAAAACCCGTCGACCCAGCTCCATAAACCTTCTTGGATTTATCCCTATGTGGAATTGTGTATGAATGTCAATGTGTAAAACATAATATGCCTTCCAGAAGATCTGTACCTCTCTTGATTTTAAGGTTTTGTATAAATAAAATGTATTGATTTTATATGGACTATTTTTGAGTAATTACCACTAGCTGGGCACATTAAAATCCCCATCTCCCATGAACCCCTCTGCTAAAAGAGATTCATGAGAAATACTTTCTTTCCCAAAGTGTAAGTGCCTACATGATTTATGCTATCTATGGCTAGCTTTAGGCTACAAATGCTCCTCTTTGCTATTGTTTACTCTCTCAATGCTAGCCTTAGTAAATAAATAGGAAGGTATGTTATATTTGTTTTCATTTTTTTTTTTTTTTTTACATTTCTTTAGTTGCTTCCTGGCCTAGGTCGAATTGATGTCATACATCCCAGGATTTTTTGATGGGCACTTTTTTTTTCTCATGTGGAGGAGGGGCATGCTCAGCTAATCACGCCCCTTCTGCCTGCACGCCTGGCCTTTTCTAGGGAGTCATCACAGTAAGGGCAGATGGATTCCAGAAAGCTACATGAGTAATCTGCCCTCACTTAAGATGTTTGCAGCTAGAAATGCTTGGGGGGGGGGGGGGTGTTTTTCAAAGTGATTTCTCAACAGAATAAATCATGGAAACATGGATGGACAGATGTGTGAGTTTGTGTTGTATATTAAAATGGAATGAAGTAGCATTATCAGTTTGCGGTGGTCCGATACAGTTAAGTTCCACTTTAAAGAGGACCATCCATAAACCCCCCGAATACAAATAGCTTGTGTCACCGACACCTCCCACAAGTGATTAATCTTGCTTCCACACAAAATTGTTGCATTTGGTCACTATTACATGCTACCTGTAGTAGCACTATACGGAATTAATTTCTGCATTCATTTAGCAAGCAGTCGCTACTCATAGCTATTATATGCAAACAATATTATAGCCAAAACAAAAAAACTAATAAAATCACCAATGTTACTTAAGGGTTCTTTCACATGGGCGTTTTGCATTCCGATCAGCAGGGAACCTTCCTGATCGGAGCAGAGTTGGACAGATGACAGGTCCGTGTCCGCTCAGTTCCTGCAGAGTGGACATGGACAGACCCCACTCTGCTCTACGTGCATCTGGGAGTAAACAGAATCTGCTGTCCGTTTACACGCCATTGCCCTTGAATCGGTCCTCCCAAATGGAAGAGAATTAGCACAGAGTCTGTGCTTACAGATCCATCCTGATTGGAGCAGAATAGGGCAGAGGACAGGTTTGCTCAGTTCCTGCAGAGTGGACATGGACAGAACCCACTCTGCTCTAAGAGCATCTGGGAGTAAACAAAATCTGCTGTTCATTTACACCTAACTGCAGGGGTCAAGTCCTGGGAAAAAAGTGTGGGAACTCACCCAAGATTCCCCACCCAACCTCAAAAATAAAAAAAGTGTGTGTAATATACGCACTCCTTTTTTAACAAATAAAGTGCAACATTTATTGTAAAGTGACAGTTTACGAGAACACCTCCAAAATTCACATGCATCAAAAAAATAAATATAGAACAGATCTAACAACAAAATAATTTAACCTGCGTGCTATACCAACAAAAAAAATGTGTGATAATGGTTCAATGCAGACCCACTGTGCCCATCATTGCAGCTTTGCTGTGCCCATCATTGCAGCCTCACTGTGCCCATAAATTCAGCCTCACTGTGCCCATAAATTCAGCCTCACTGTGCCCATAATTGCAGCCTCACCGTGCCCATCAATGCAGCCTCACCTGTGCCCATCATTGCAGCCTTACTGTGCCCATCAATGCAGCCTTACTGTGCCCATCAATTCAGCATCACTGTGCCCATAATTGCAGCCTCACCATGCCCACCAATGCAGCCTCACCTGTGTCCATCAATGCAGCCTCACTGTGCCCATCAATGCAGCCTTACTGTGCCCATCAATGCAGCCTTACTGTGCCCATCGATTCAGCCTCACTGTGCTCATCGATTTAGCCTCACCTGTGCCCATCAATGCAGCCTCACCTCTGCCCATCAATGCAGTCTCAACTGTGCCCATCATTGCAGCCTTACTGTGCCCATCAATGCAGCCTTACTGTGCCCATCAATTCAGCCTCACTGTGCACATAATTACAGCCTCACCATGCCCATCAATGCAGCCTTACTGTGCCCATCAATGCAGCCTTACTGTGCCCATCAATTCAGCCTCACCTGTGCCTCACCTGTGCCCATCAATGCAGCCTCACCTGTGCCCATCATTACAGCCTTACTGTGCCCATCAATGCAGCCTTACTGTGCCCATCAAGGCAGCCTTACTGTGCCCATCATTGCAGCCTTACTGTGCCCATCAATGCATCCTCTCCGCGCCCATCATTGCAGCCTCCCCCAAGCCCAAGGTGGGAAGCGCTGCAAGACAATGGGAATTCGCAAAAATCTAAACACATGTTGTCCTTCTCAGTGGCAGAGTGTAGCATGTGTAGTACTGCAGCAATGGTTAATAGATCATTGGGCACTCGCCAAGCTCACGCTGTTCACTGCCAGATTGTCTGGCTCGGCCTGACCGACACGGTTCTATACCACCAGGCAGCATTGAACACAGTGGGAGCGGCACCACTGGTCCTGTCCACCACTAGAGAGTAGTGGGTGGGACTACAGCGCTCTTGCTGTGTTTAATGCTGCCTAGCGGTGTAGAACCATGTCAGTCAGCCCGAGCCCAACAATCTAACGGTGAACAGCATGAGCTTGGTGAGTGCCCAATGATCTATCAACCCTTGCTGCAGTACTACACACGCTACACTCCGTCACTGACAGGGACATCATGTTTTACACAAGAGGAGGAGCGAGGGCAGGGTCGGCCCCCCGCAGCCACAGTGCAAAGGGAACGTCGTTCCTGCTGTAGAAAAAGTACAGGAACGACATTCCCATGTGTTCTCCTGCAGGACTCGAGCCCTGCCCGACTGCCCTTGAATCGATCATCCCAAACTAACCCACCAATCCATAGGAATGCATGAACCTGATGGGATCACTTGCGTGAAAGGACCCTGAAAATAATTTTGTCTACGAAGTGCAGAAGCACAAGAGTACTTTTTGGCAGCTTAACCACGCTACTGCATCTTCTAGCGAATAATTGCTTGGAATAGAAACAGATTGCCAAACAGATGGAACAAATGACTTCCTGTGATGTGACCTACTGTACACAAGTAGCATATTGTAACAATGGATTGAACAAGGCTCCAATTTTATTTGCGCAATCACTCCTAAATACTATTTGTGTCGCTCAAACACAGTGCAAAGGTACTGTGTTGTGAGCCCAAAGAGGAAGTTAGGTGCACAGTTGACTTCAACAGGTACACATTGGACAACAGGTATTTTTTTATACTTGCAGCAATTTAGAAGGGGTAAAACCTGGAGAGATGTGCACTTTTTTTTAGATGTACTGAATATGTTTTTTAAAATTTTGTCCAGACATAAACTTTAATGTTTCTAGTCAAGAAATTAATGTGAAAGTATAAGGTAAACAGGTGTGTCAAAGACACTATAGTTGGGCACATGGAGACAAGAAATTAAACTTAAATGAACATGGAAGCCATTAAAAACAAAATCTTGTGAAGTATCAATCAGAAAAAGAAAACTTATAACGCCAACATTTGCATCTAGTGTACTTGATAATGTGTTTCCACTGCCATGTTAAAAGAAGCCTGGCTGCCTAGAAAAAGGACCCACACAGGTCTTGAAACTACTGCTAAAATCCAGGGTTACCACAAGACTTGGTGCAAGTTCACAAGCCCCAAATCCTCTACATCGATATGCATTGTTCGGAATAAAAACAGCATCTCTAAAGGCCAGTAAGTCAAACAAATATAGAAAATGGAAGCTATCCAAAGTCCATTTTAAAAAAGCAAAACAATCTGATAGCTGAAAAGGTCCATTTAGGCCTCATCGCTAACAGCATTAATAATGTGTTAGGTCAAGACTTGTTAGCAGAAGCAGTAAAAAAAAAAAAAAAAGCTTTTTTTTCTAAAAGGGCCTGTGCTCAGCGTTCCAGAAATACAACTGATTCCCCAGGTGGCCTAATTTGTAATCTTGCCGGTTCTTAAATGCCAGAACAATAAAGCAAAGTCTATTGTTAGCTCCAAAGAGCCAGGTGATTTGCATCTGGTCATGGGTTACTGTTTGTCTGCTGCCTTCATTTAGGCTGAGCTTGCTGGATCATCGCATAGAAGATACCCTCCTCCCATGGGTAATTGGGGGGAAAAGACCCCACCTCTCGTCTCGTGGAATCGTAGGTTATTCCTTCCCGAACTCATAAAACAGCTGCACTCGGCTAAATTGGTTTGCAAGATAAACCCTGATAATTTATTATACCTCTTAATTCGCATAAACTTACACGTATATTATTTTATTCATTCTTCAGCAGAGGAGACGCTGTTTGGCAAGCCAGTCCTTCCTCGTAACCTACTTATTAGCATCATAATTTATGACCACGCACTGCTATATACAAGAGAAAAAAAGGGGGAAAAGAACACTAGAAGCCAAAGATAAGAACAATAAAACTGAAACAAAAAGAACATTCATCAATTTAAGGTAGACAATAGAGACTTCTAGTTACGAAAAGTTTCTTTTTTTTCTCAGAATGAAATAATGGAAGTCAAAATAAAGCCCTCAGCTTTTCACAGACATGTGATGGCATGATAATTGTTGGGAAGTTCTAGAACCGCTGTAAAATGTCTTGCCCATTTATACAAAATTGTATTCTTATGCATGCTACAGAAACCCCTGAAGGATATTATTTTTCAAACCATCTTACAAACCTCTCCTCCAAGTGCCAATGACGTCTGTTGTGGTCTGTAGAGCTCCATAAATATTTTGACGACTGTCTGATCTCACCAGTATCTGCAGGATTGGATAGTAATCTAAACCTTATGGTTGCATTAAAGGTGCCTGATAAACAGAAAACCTTAGATGCATGAAAAACGGTTGCAAAGTTGAATCTTCAAGATTGCATCCTTATGGACAAACATAAAAGACGTAATCGTTTTGCAGCAAACATGGATTTCTGTATGTCATATGGGAAAGGTTTAAAAGAACTGGTCATTTAAGTATTCAGTGCCTTGAAAAAGTATTCATACCTCTTAAAATTTTCCACATTTTGTCATGTTACAACCAAAAACATAAATATATTTTGTTGGGATTTTATGTGATAGACCAAAAAAAAGTGGCATATAATTGTGAAGTGAGAGGAAAATTATAAATGGTTTTCAAATTTTTTTACAAATAAATATCTGAAAAGTGTGACATGCATTTGTATCCAGTCCCCTTTACTCTGATACTCCTAACTAAAATCTATTTCATTAGTAAATAGTGTTCACCTGTGTTCAATTTATGTGTAAATTCTGTGAAGCTCTATGAGGTTTGTTAAAGTGGAGGGCCACCCTGAAAAAAAAAAAAATATTAAAAATTACAAAAAAATCTAAAAAAAAAAAAAAATGAAAAAATGTGCTAGGCACATAATCCTAATCTGCCTCTTCCTCCTCCGCGGAGATATTCTTTCTTCTCTCCTCCGTGCAGCGTCTTCTGGGTAATGGGTCGCGCTGTGTTCTGGGAACTGTGTGTTCCAGAACACAGCGCGTCCCATTCACAAAGCGATGCGTGACTCGCGCATGCGCAGTAGGAAACGGGCAGTGAAGCCGTAAGGCTCCACTGCCTGTTTCCCTTACAAGGAATGGCGGCGCCGGGACCCGAGAGCCGAGGGACGGGTCGGCCTCGGGCGGCTGACATCGCGGGCGCCCTGGACAGGTAAGTGGGATGATTAAGTCAGCAGCTGCAGTGTTTGCAGCTGCTGACTTTTTTTTTATTTTATTTTTTAAACGGCCCTCCGCTTTAAAGAACCTTATAGAACAAACAGTATCATGAAAGCCAAGAAACACACCAGACAAGTCAGGGATAAAGTTGTGGAGAAGTTTAAAGCAGGGTTAGGTTATAAAAAATATCCCAAGCTTTGACCATCTCACAGAGCATTGTTCAATCCATCATCCAAAAATGGAAAGAGTATGGCACAACTGCAAACCTACCAAGACATGGCCATCCACCTACACTAAGACGGGCAAGGAGAGCATTATTTAGAGAAGCAGCCAAGAGACTTATGGTAACTCTGGAGGAGCTACAGAGATCCACAGCTCAGGTGGGAGAATCTGTCCACAGCACAGCTATTAGTTGTGTACTCCACAAATCTGGCCTTTATGGAAGAGTGCCAAGAAGAAAGACATTGCTGAAAGAAAGCCATAAGAAGTCTCATTGGCAGTTTGCGAGAAGCCATGTGGGGGACACAGCAAACATATGGAAGAAGGTGTCTGGTCAGATGAGACCAAAATGTAACTTTTTGGCCTAAAAGCAAAACTAACACTGCACAACACCCTGAACACACCATCCACACCATGAAACATGGTAGTGGCAGCATCATGTTGTGGGGATGCTTTTCTTCAGCAGGAACAAGGAAACTGGCCAGAGTTGGTGGGAAGATGGATGGAGCCAAATACAGGAAAATCTTAGAAGAAAATCTGTTAGAATCTGCAAAAGACTTGAGACTGGGGCAAAGGTTCACCTTCCAGTAGGACAACAACCCTAAACATACAGCCAGAGCTACAATGGAATGGTTTAGATCAAAGCATATTCATGTGTTAGAATGGCCCAGACAATCTGACAGAGCTTGAGCTATTTTGCAAATAAGAAAGGGCAAACACGTCACTCTCTAGATGGTCAGAGCTGGTAGAGACATCCCCAAAAAGACTTGCAGCTGTAATTGCAGCTAAAGGTGGTTCTACAAAGTATTGACTTAGGGGGGCTGAATACAAATGCACGCCACACTTTTCACATATTTATTTGTAAAAGATGTATAAAACCATTTATCATTTTCCTTCCACTTCACAATTATGTGCCACTTTGTGTTGGTCTATCACATAAAATCCCCATAAAATACATTTAAGTTTTTGGTAGTAACATGACAAAATGTGGA
Source organism: Lithobates pipiens (assembly GCF_037356315.1). Lineage (NCBI taxonomy): Eukaryota > Metazoa > Chordata > Amphibia > Anura > Ranidae > Lithobates > Lithobates pipiens. The sequence continues at coordinate 139,636,176 of NW_027507685.1, forward strand.
AAATCTCAAGGGTATGAATACCTTTTCAAGGCACTGTACACTGATAGCTGTGGTCACACTATGCACCATATCACATTTACGATCTTGACCATTCGATAACTAGTTGGGTATCAATCAATTTTCAAAGAAATTGCACTGAAAAGTAAAGATTATTATGACAAATAGAAGCTAAAGCAGCTCTGTCAGATATTTGACCCACAAAGGTCACTATGGACATTAGAGGGTGGTTGGCAGAGAGATTACAGAGACAGGAAGGGGTTCTAGGTGGGATAACAGTTTAACAGTTTAACTGATTGACAGTTAACAGTTTCATTGACATTGAGAAGAACGTCAATCAATACACAGAAGCCATTCCATTGGAACTGTTGATACAGGCAGTTCCCAGGTTATGAACAAGATTCTGTAGGTGTGTTCTTAAGGTGAATTTGTATTCAAGTTGGAACGGGTACATTTTTTAAGTGTAACTCCAGCCAAAAGATGATTTTTAAGTTTTGGATACGATAGGGAACCAACCCTGCTTCAGCAGTCCCACTATTGTTATTTGTTTTTTTATTTATTAGTGGGAAAGCTTCAGCAGTCCCACTATTGTTATTAGTTTTTAGTGGGAGTGTGTTTTTTGGCTCTGCGTAACTTCTGCATACTTTCAGCTATTAAAGCCATTAAACTTTTAAAATGTTCAGCTCTTTCAGCTGATGATGAAACGTCTTCAACTTTTTTCCTACTATTTATACTTTTTAAAATATTAAGCTTTTTAACATTTTTTTTAACATTGAAGTTAATGAGAGCATGCTTAAAATCCTTAAAATCTTCCTCCGCTACCAAAAGTTTCAGCTCCTTCATACTTTCACCTACAGACGTCAAACAAACTTTAAAATGGTCACAAAATATTCAGCTATCTGGCTATGTCTTTTCAGTTTGATATCTTTACAGTTTTTGTGAAAAAGCTGTTTAACTTTAGTGATCAGTTCATAAAATTTCATAAAATTTCGGGCATCCAGGCTTTTGTTGTCTGTTTTGTTTCCATGGTTACCAAAGCTTCTTATACACAGTGATGGGCAGTGGGGGGGGGGGGGCTGGAGCATCTCAGATTAGAGGAATATGATGGGGCAGTTTTGATGGAGCAATTCTGATGGGGCAGTTTTGATGCTATTCAGCATTCCCACGCATTTTCTCCAGGAAATGCATTTTCTAGTGTTTATATTGCTGTCTGTGCCCCTGGTCAGAAGATTTCATCTCGCTTTCTGTCCCTGTGACAATTTGATTTTGAAAATTTTGGGTTGTCGTAGAAACAAGGATTGGTGATAAAGCTTCATTGGAGGCACTGGCTAAAAGAGACCCAGAAGGGTAGTTACATTCAGGACCAAGCAGCATAAATAAAAAAAATTAAAAATCTTACTGACCAACTATAAACATTACAATATGTTATAGGTGGAAACTAGGGCATACTTCCAATAGTAGTGGGCACAGGATAATGGCTTCAGACAGTGCCAATGCAACAGACATAGCCGGGATTATTATAATATCTCACCAGTTCCACAATTTTCGGATGCTTCTGGCCATGCAGTGAAGTGGGATTTGCTGACAGGTCCGCCGGACAGTAGATGGCAGCATACCAAAGGGAGAAAGATGGCCCCCTGTGGTTTCCAGGACCAGTGCGGAGCTCAAGCAGACGACAGTGATGTCACTCTGCCTCCATTCATAATTAAGAGTCATATGAAAGTCGAATGTTTGTAACTCGGAGACTGCCTGTACTGGCACAGGCTGCTCCATCAGACACCAACTGCCTACAACTTAATTCTACCTTGGTGAATTTAAAGCTTTGAACAACTGTGCTATCCCCCTGGTTTACTACAGGGGCATGACCATTAAGGTTCTGCCTAAGTAGCCTTGTAGAAGATCTTGCTCTGGGAATTGGTCGCAATCTGTGACATTGGGGTTGATTTACTTGCACTTATTTTCCCCAGAGCTTAGTGAATGTGGTTAAGTTTCGCTTTGTAAAGAATACTCAATCAGGTGAAGGAAAATATATATTTTTTTAATTTCAACATGATTGGATGATAGAAATCAGCAGAGCTTCACTACATTTACTAAGCTCTGGGAAAAATTTGTGAAACTGTACTCGCAAAGTGCACAGTATATTTGTCGTTACTAAATCAACCCTATTATTTTTAGCCAATACAGAGAACACCTCCAGCACCGGTTTCATAGGGCAACACTAAAGTGGCCGGATGAAGTTTTCCTTCAGGTCCATCACTTTAACCCCCGACAAGCCTTGGACAAATGGCATGTACTAATCTCTTTAGACATTAGATGAGCTCTCTTTAGTTGTATTTTGTTGGAATAACCAATAATAGGAACTACTGTGAGTGTAGAGAGCGTTGAAGCTGTCACTCATCTGTTGCCCAGTGTAATAAAGTGAAGGCTTTTTTGGTTGATCCTTAAGCTTTATGCAACAAGTCCATACATGATTGATGCAGAGGACCAACCAACAGGCTGACCTGCCAGGGAGATCAGTGAAAGTAAATAAATGGAGCTGCAACATCATTTTGATTCCTTAAAGTGCACTTGTGTGTTTTGAGCCATTAGGGTCCATGCACTTTTCTGACATTAGCTTTAGGGCAGGTTTTTTTAATCCTTGTTTGTATAGCCCTTAAAAAGAGCCATGTAAAACCTCCCAATGCACACAAACAGGGTTAGAATCACCCAATTAACAATAAAAAAAAAACAATGTAATAGGGTGCAGTGCTATGACATTGATGGTTTACGAACATCTACCAGGCCTTGAGGTGCTGCTTGCCACAATCTTGGTTATGTTCAAAGATCTCCAGAGGAAGATCCACTAAATAGGATACAATACAACACCGAATGTCTAGTATAATGTATTCTGCTTGATTCAACTGGGCCTTGCACCTGTCTATAAGCTAATTAGTATTTGCATATCTATTTAGAGCATTATGCAATAAATATCACTAAGAGGATTATTATCCTTTTGTCATAAAACACCACAGATTAGAGAACATTTAACCATTCACACCAGCCACAGCCCCCAATGGAGCTTAAGGTGGCCATACAAGAAGAATCAATGAAGGGTAAAAAAAATTCTATCATGCAAGAGTCAAAACATTCTTGGCACAAAAAAAAAAAACATAGGACAGAAACAGAAGATATTGTTTAAAATGAAATTTCTACTTGTTGGAAAGTGGTTCTCTATGGCGGATTGTGTTTGAGAAATGGTATAAATGCAAACAACTGTTCAAAGGCTATACATGATTCATTTTTTTTTGATCAGCCAGAGGGCTGGAAAAAAATACAAAGGAATGTGGATGGAAGAATCCTCCTTGTTACTGTATTCTGACAGCGGGGACTCCTCCACTGTCAGAACTGATTAGTGCTGCGGCTGATTGGCTGCAGCTGCTGATTGAATGAAAGTCATCCAGCAGTCTTGTTGAACAGAAGTCAGTCATAGGATTGACTTCTGTTAAGTGGGAATGGCCTTAGATGAATTGAAATTTGGCCAGTTCTTGTTGAAGCTGGCCACAGATGGTTCAAATCTTGGCCAGTTCAGCAGGAACCAGGCGATATGCGAGCCGTGACTGAAAAAGGCTGAATGTACCAAGTTGATCGATTGGGTACAACCAGCCTGCCAAATTCACTTGTGATTATCACCGGAGGCTGCTATATCCGCTAATAATAATAACTGTCTTCTCCCAGCAGGGACAATTGCTTGGCAGGAGGTATTCCCCTGTCAGCACTGTCTGTGTTTATGGGGGAACCGTGCAAATTTCTTTCCTGCAAAAATAAATTTGCACCATCTATGGCCTGCCTGAGGCCAGCTTCTGTACATCTACAATCTATGCCACACCTCCATGTGAGCCATGTGTTGGCCTTTACTAATAGTTGACAGCAACACTTGATGTCCCAGTCACTGGAGGAATCCACTTTAAAAAATTGTAGGAGTAGATAGCACTGTGAGCTGGTAAGCAAACTCTATTGGTGCTAGGATGCAGCCAGTACATCAGGAACTGCTGTCAGATATTTCAATAGGGCAGCTGCCAGCGCACCATAAGCACCCAGGTGCCCAACAGGTGGTTTTGTATCCAAGGACACAAAGAACTGCATTTTGGGCACCAGGGTCATAATGCGTGTTAGGACGACCCTTTTCTCTTTTCCCAATAATATCAGGGGGAGGTGTTGTGTATTGCATAGGTGTCACGTACCTGACGGAAGAGCCTGATATGCAGCGGACAGCCTCTCTTCCACCTCTGACTCGAGGCCCAATGGTAGAGCAGACAGGAGGCACAGGAGTGCAGAGTCGCACGAGTGCCTGATGGGTTGCAGACCATGGAATCAGAAGCAGCTGCAGGAGGAATGACAGTTCAGCAGGATTCTCCAGGCAGAAGAGAGGGTAGGTACAGGCAGGTCGGGTCATACACTGGCGGACATGTCAGGAGCAGGTGTGGAGGCAGAAGAGTAGTCAGGATACAAGCCGGGTCGGTGATGGGCTGGTAGCGAGGTAGCAGAAGGAGCAGGCAGATGCGGTGGTCAAACAAGGCGGGTCAGGTGTTGGCAGATAGCAGGAATCGTCAGAGGCAGTCCGGGTTGGGTAACAGGAACAAGTATCAGATATAGGCAACAGGAACACACGGGAACGCTGTAGAGCATACAGCACTGAGTCTGTGCACTGGCAGAGTTTAAGTAGCCTGTTGGGCATCAAAAGCTGTCACAGGGTGCATGCACATGCGCGCGTGTGTGCGCAAAGACGCACACAGGCGCAGTGGGGGCAATCTGACTGAGGAAAACGGGCTGTTTTGGATTCTCATCTTGAGTACTGGCATGCCCTTCCTGACAATGCGCACGTGCGTGCACCTGCGCGCACAGGTGCGTGCAGATGCACCAGAGGTTTTCTGACAGGGGCTGAGGTCACAGGCCATCTTGGGTACTGGCTAGCCCTTCCTGACAATATGGATCTGGGCAGGGCTAATATTATAAGTGTCCCTTCCCTTCTCCTTGGCAACACTTCACCAATATATGACTGCAACAAATAAATCCATAAACGGCCTAAAGTGAAAAGTGCTCAATCATTGGATAGCCAAGACCTCTTATGCAGTAAGTAGGTCACAGTATGCATTTTATATACATAAATAACACTCCTGCTTCACTGCTTCCACTGTCATGTGCACATGGGGTCCTAGTCTCCTTCCACAGTTCCTCTCAACAACACCATAAAGCCAACACAGACCAGTAGGAGAAAACTCACAGTGCAGTATTTAATTAAAGTGCATAGAAATAAAACACATTAAATTGTGCCAGACAGGCACTGAATATAATCAGCCGCTAACAGTATCAGGAAGAAAACGCAGCTGCTCTGCTCACTCTTGTAGCTGGCTTGCATTCTAGTTGCCGAAAGTGACATCCGGACATCCTGCCACTCTGCGTTTTGTCAGATGATGTCTTCAGGAAGCCGCCATATTACTTAAGGGTTACATATCCACTGTCACGCCCTGATTGGTTCCAGCTTTTACAGTTAATTGATTATATCGATATTATATGTGATTATTAAAATGCCTAAAATGCAATACAGAGGTGTACTAAAGGTGACATTGCAAAATAAATATTATTAAATGACATTCGACTATAAAAAAGTGTGCCCCGCATGAACCCTCAATGCATTTCCCGCATAAACCACAGCACATCATAAAAAAAAATCTATCCCCATAAATGACACTATTATAATAAAAAATTAAAATGTCTAATTCATTCACTATTGCAAAAAGTGGTATTGGGGAGCACGTTAGGGAGGAAGTTGGGTAATGTATTATGTTATTGCTTGGTTTACTGCACACGTATTGTTTGAGCCATACAGCACAGGGACACATTTCCAATTATGTATATTTTGCACTTACATAAAAAAAGAGCTGTCAACATTATGTAAAACTGATCAAAAAAAAAAAAAAAGAAAAAGTAAGAGAAGTTCAAAGTTATGGTTTACATACACTTTAATGCTCACTACCTTTGGCAGAAGTGAAGTGGGCCTTTCAGTGGTTGCTTTGGGTTGAACATAATGTAGGAATGATCTTGTTCATATCCAACTTCTAACCACTTGGCTGATCCACAAAGCCCTAGGCTGAGGGCACCAATATGGCTCTGCTATAGCTAAAGAGATATTCTCACTATGACTGCTAGATTAATACATAATTGCAAAAGTACGTATTTTAAGGAAAAGATTGTAAGTATGAAAAAAAAGAAAACTTGAAGTACTTAAGCCTTACTTTATTCTCAAGGAGGTATTTTCATTAACTTTATTTTTTTCCATTATAATAAAAAAAATCCTAAAACTTATCTGGTGTTATTAAATATTAGTTTGAGCACAAGCGGGACCTTTTCCGACTTGAGGAATGAAGTGGCTTCTAGCAAAATGATCTTTAATTACCTGCATTGCATCTCATTAAAAAAAGCAGGTCATCCTTGATTAAAAAAAAAATTGGCCATGTGAGGCGACAATGATATCTAAATGCAGTTTTGTCTGACAGTGGGACATATTTATAAAAATCTAATGGTATCTTCCAAGTCCATCTTTCAGTAAGTTCTGTATATATGATAGTTGTAATCGGAGCAGATTATAGGCAACACAAAACTTACAAAACTATTATGGAGGTGCGGTACAGAAAAAATAAATAATCATTCTGTTTGTCATCTCCATCAGATAGGATGGGCAGCTGCTCTTTATTTCTGCTTCCTTTTAAGCTTTATTAATGTGTCAGCCCATCAAAAATATTTTTGGTGTGTCTTTTCTCTACATAGTTTGCGCCAAAGGGTGTCCCTCTTTGTCACACCAGAAAGTTGGGTGATAATCAATGGCATCAGATGACTTCAGGCTACAGATTTGTTTTCTACAGCCTCTTTGGCCTAATGGCCAAGTGTGGCGGGGAAGGACTTGGACTTGTTTTTCCTCTCGTAAGTTGGCACTGGAAGTGTCTACTGTGCCCATCTCTGCTTCTGTCCAACCTAAACATGAACAACCATATGTTTTTAGGGTCCTGGCAGCCAGTACTGATGCTTTGAGACCATCTGCACACGTGACCACCCTCTAATGGCTGTGGTGGCCTTTACATACACCAGGTGGCCAGAGGCCCATGCCCCCCAAACATGGACAATATGGAGCATATAGCCACTTCCTTAACATTAGGGACCCATTCACACCTGTCTGTTTTCTTGCAGCAAATTGCATATGTTTTACTATATGGCAATGGGGGTTATTTACGAAAGGAAAATCCACTTTGCACTGCAAGTGCACTTGAAAGTGCAATTGGAAGTGCAGTCGCTCTAAATCTAAGGGGTAGATCTGAAATGAGTGGAGGCTCTGCTGATTTTATCATCCAATCATGTGCAAGCTAAAATCCTGTTTCTTATTTTCCTTGCATGTCCCCGGAAACTACAGCGACTTTACTTCCAAGTGCACTTTCAAGCACTTCCCATTAACATACATACTCAGCAACAGGGAGGGGGATTGTACTAGGTACAGAATTAACTGGAGGGGGGGGGGGGGTTACTTGTACTGAATATTTAGTTAACTACTTGGGGGGGGGCTTGTACTGGGCACAGAATTAACTGGGGGTGGCAGACTGAACTGGTCACATAGTTAATTGGGGGAGGGAGATTGTACTGGGTACAGAGTTAACTGGGGGGGGGGGTGATGTACTGGGCACAGACTGACCTCTGGGAGGGTGAGCTGTAACACTTAGTTAGCGATGGGGGGGATTGTACTGGGCAGACAATGACTGGGGGGGGGGCATTGTACTTGTGGACAGACCAATTTGAGGGGGATTATTTTACTGGGGGACAGACTGACCTGATGTGGGGAAATTTTACTGGGGGGCAGTTTGATCTGGAGGAGGATATTGTACTAGTGGACATATTGACCTGAGGGTGATATTGTGCTGGTGGACAGACTAATGTGGGGAGAATAGTGTACTGGGGGACAGACTGAACTTGGGGGTGCATTGTAATGTGGCCAGGCAATGTCATGGCAGGAGGGATTCCATTCCATCCACCTGATTGGTGTGGATGGAGGAATCTAATGTCTACGGCCAGCTTAAAAGACTATATCGTACATTACAGACATCTGACCAAAATGTCTATTGTCTCAACAGTTGCTGGTTGTTAAGCAGTTTATAACTATTTTAATGGAGTTCTTCTAAAAGGTAGGCTAAGATAAAGTATTAGCTCTCTGTCCATTTCCAGAAATCATAGGTAACGGCATATTTTTTTCACTTTTAAAAGAATGATTGTGCCGAGGTTTCTACAGGTCTGCGAGATTCTTACTTTTGACACACCAATCTAATGCTCTGGTGGTTTTATTGTCGGAATTTCCGACGGAATTTCGCTCAAACTGTCATGCCTATACATGGTCACACCAAATTCCGATGGTCAATAACACCGCCACATAAAACACGTTCAACGACATTATAAAAGGGAAGTTTAATGCTTCCGAGCATGCGTCGAATTGTTTCCGAGCATGCGTCGGAATTTTGCGTGTCGGAAATGCATATACACGATCGAAAAATCCAATAGAAAGGTTTTCCGTTGGAAAAATTAAGAACAGGCTCTCAATCTAAAGACTGTCGGAAATGCAGATAGAAAAAGACAGATGGGCATACGCACGGTCGGAAAATCCAATGAAAATCTCCCATCGGACTGTTCCATCGGAAATTCCGGCCAAGTGTACGCGGCATAATAATATTTTATGGGTTCCGAAAGGCTTTTGTTTTATTTAAACACTCCTCTTTAGGCCCCTCCCACTGTTAACACCCACCATTCACCGCAGTCCGCTTTGCAAGCCTCATTACTGCTCTAATTTCTTCAGCCAACCAATGGTGTCTCAAGTCTTTTTATTAGAATAACAACAACCCTGCCACAATGAAAACTATGCCCGCTCTTCATCACAGCACACTAAGCATGATCCAACCTATGATCTGGCACACAGGCCCACTGATTTCATAAAATGCCCCGGGGTGTAGTAGGAACACCTGAGTCAGAAAGACAAGACACCAAATTCTGGTTATTTAGCTGCCATAGCATTTTTTTAACCATAGCTTGCCATCACTTTCCAGTTATGCTACCCCAAAAGCTTCCACACTTTAGACTTGGATGAACTGATCACCGGCTATCAAACACCAAAATATGAGATAGACAAATATCTGATCCAGTTAAATGACCAAATTGTGTAACATTTTATGGTCATAGAAAGAATTAAAGTGAATATGTTATTGACCAAAGCTACAGCAGCTGCCTGTAGTTACACCTGAATCCCTCACCCATTTGGAACGACACAAGTCCAGCACATTCTTCTAGTATCTATGCTTGCCCGCTCCCTCCTGTCTTATCCCATCACTTGATGAGTCACTGTGGGAGACTGGATGGGGTAGGCAAGATTTAAAAAAAAATTTGTGGCAAAGTCACTTTACGTCTAGACAAAGAAATAAAAATGGCAATCAGAAGATCCCATTGGCAACATTTTTTTGTTATAAAATGATCTGACTGGAAGCATGCATGATTATTTTGATCAAATGTGCATGTCTATGCAAAAACATCTGACTCTGGTAATAATGAAATAAGATCAATTTCAAACAACTGATTTTATTCCCTGAATATCAGTCATCCAGGGGTTGCCTACCTAGGCTGCAGTGCATCCACAGACATACAATTGTTCTTCATTAAGGGCTGGATCAGGTGATCCATGATGATCTTCTCTGTGGGTAGTCTAAAGCCGCGTACACACGGGCGGACTGTCTGGCCAACTTAGTCCGTCGAAACACATTTCAGCGGACAGTCCGTTTGTGTGTGGGCTTCAGCGGACTTTTTCAGCGTGCAGTCTGGCGGACTAAGTATTTCGGAATTTCCGTAATATTGTCCGTCGTACTTTGGTTTCAGCGGACAATCCGCTCGTGAGTAGGCTAGTTCGACGGACTAAGTATGGCGCATGCTCAGAAAGGATTTACACGGCGAAAGGTTGCATTGCTGTGTATTGGACTTCCTATTTCTAGTCCCGTCGTACGTGCTGTACACGTCATCGTGCAAACTTTCGATGGACTGTTTGTGCATCCGTGTGTGGTCAAGTCCGTTCATTCGAAAGTAGGACGGACTGTCCGTCGGATTGTCTGACGGACTAAGTTGGCCATACAGTCTGCCCGTGTGTACGCGGCTTAAGAATAATTCCTTGACAGGTGTAAAGTAAACCAGAATACTATATTTTAAAGCAACTAATAGAAACAAACACTTTAGTATGTTAAAATAAAATTACTGAATAAGGTACCACACCAAGTTGTAAAAATAAATATAAAAAAAAACAAGGTCAGCGAACAGGGATATCAATTTTCCTGACCTAATTTCAGTTTATTTCAGGCCTGAGCTGGCTGGAGTAAACTAATTAGAACCTTCCCACTGTCTTAATTCCAAGTGCTGGCTGTGTATCAGCATCACAATCTACGTAAAGTTATCATTGTTCAAAGACAATGGTCATGGGTTAGAACCGTAGAGTAAAAAAGCTTATGATTTACCAAGCCTTGACACTAGGCCAGGTCTACTCTGTTGACAGAACATCATATTTATTTTGTTCCCGACATTCAGGGGCTTGGTGGTGACACGTTATGAAATAAATATTGCAGTTTAATAGTCCGCCACGACCTGGGATCTCTAAATACCATCAAGCATCAGGTAGAAGCTAGCAACATCATCCAAACGCAAGCCTCGGAGGCGTAAAGGCATTAGTATTACACCATCGGAGTCTACAAAACAATACGGCAAGATGAGTTTCATATCTCTCTTATCATCCTTTTGTTAGTAGTGTATGTGATTTGTAGAAGCTTACAGCAACAAAAACCTATTATAAGTCTGCAATAAACACTCTTCATGGGAAAAGGAGGCAAACAAAGGACAGTAGTACACAAAGAAAAAAAAAAACGCATACAGGAATCAAAAACATATAATACAAGAAAAGTAATTGAAAATGTGATTATTCATTGCTGTAGGTGCAATCTGCTCATATTGGATTTTTTGTTAAGGAAACATACATATATATATATATATATATATATATATATATATTTATTTATTTATTTATTTATTTTTTTAAATAATGTCTTTTTTTTTCTTAGTTACTATTGTTAAGACTAAAAAAGAATATATTTTTAGTCAGGTAAAACAGAAATATTGTATATTAACATTTTACATGCTCCTTTTGAGCCAGCAGTTGAAGCCTAAGGCTCCTTCATGTGTTTTCACACTTTCTATTTGCACCTTTGAGGTGAAAAGTAAATTGTTTACAGCCCTCAATAGCTCATGCAGTCATCAGACCAAAGTCTTGTTGGAAAAGAACAACAGCATATAATGTAAAGTTGTTAATAAACTGACAAGACTATATGCATTATACCTATCTATGCAGCAGGTGGCGCTGTAGTATTAAAGTGTATAGTTCATGTTTTCTATGTTATAAGAGGATGTATTGCCTATCTCGGTGCATGTACTTGTATATTCCAGCTTCCTGTTCATGTTTCTCCATGCTGTAAGACATGTAATATATTTCTCCATGAAAGCAAAGCCATATTACTGCATCCAAGAAGCTTCCAGCGCTCATTCCAATACTCTGCACAATAAGTTATGGGTCCCAGGCACCCAGCAAACCCAGCAGCACCCAGAGGCACTGAAAAGAATACTCAGTGGGTTCAGAAAGTCAGTGAATACTGTATACAAGCTACTGAAACATGACAAGTGGTTCAGATGTGAAGTTTGTAATTGCAAAGCTGAATAATGCCAATTAACAGCTGTGGAAGTTTAAACCGGAATTGTTTCTCACCAAGGAAGACTTGTGGCAAATGTTGAATACAGACAGACCCACAGACGGAGAGATGGAGGACTGGGATAGGAAGGACAGACAGGCAAAACCAATTAGAAGCTTACTAGTGGAAGATGACCAGCTTATCTACATAAGAACAGAGAAAATGGACAAAGGTATGTGAACTTCATTACAAAAGCTGCATGAGCAGAAAACTGTTTTTGCTAAGAAAGTTGTACAAGATGAGACTACAAGATGGCCAGCAAATGTGTGACCACGTGAATGCTATGCAAGAGATCATAGAGCAGCTATACACCATCAGAGAGGACATCAAAGATGATCATATTGTTGCCCTGCTCCTCTGCAGCCTTCCAGAGACATATACTGCTCTCATTAATGCTTTAGAAACCAGACTCGAGCAGGAGCTGACACTGGAATATGTCAAAGGGAAATGAATCGATGAAGATGACAGATGGAAAAAAAATATGCACCATTATGACAAAGCTCTTAAGACGTACAAAGGCATAAAGCACAACAAAGAAAGTAGGGTCTTTTTTTGCTGTAAGAAGACCGGTCACTTAAAAAAGGACTGGAAAGCTGAACAGCAAAAGATAGAGCTGTTCACAAAAGAGTCAAAGCACTCACAAAGGAAACTGCAGAAACATCATGGAGTGGCACCTTTAAAGTAACACAAAGTGGCAAGCCACGTGGCTGGTGCATAGACTGGGGGGGCGACAAGCCACATGACTAGCGATGAGACCTTCTTTACAATATTGATTACAGTGCAAAAGAAAGAGTTTTCCTAGCAAAAGGAAAAAGCTTCACTTCAGAAGGTAAAGGCCAGGGCTTCCTGAACTGCATCACATCACAAGGTGGCAAACAGAGTATCCTTGTAAAGAAAGTGCTGTATGTTCCAGAACTAAAAGGCAGTCAGTCTCACAGTTAAGTTCCAGGGTGATGAATAGTGATGGCCGAACGGTTCGCCCGGCGGTCGTTTCGCGGCGAATTTCCGACATTCGCGGTCCGCACGTTCGAACGCCTTTTTCCGTCGTTCGCCGCGGCGGACTTACGTGTTTAATGTATACAAGAACTTTAACCTTTGGTGACACGTTTATCATGTGATACAGGACAGCCAATTGAGACATGACAGCACATGGACACTTGTACATTCCCCCTAACCTATAAATACACCCGATCCGGTGGCCATTTTACATTCTTTCTTCTGTTAAGATAGGGACAGGTTCCTGTGTGGAGTAGGGAGAGATAAACCACTAGCTATTTGGTACACAAAAGTTCTTTTCAGGACTGGTATAGGTGTTAGGTGTTGATAGGTTTGCTGTGCTGCTGATTCTTGCAGCAGCCTGAGTGTCTTTTGTTAGTTTAGAGAAAGGGAAAGGACGGTGTATGCTACAGGGACAGCCAGATTAGTCTTTCATCATCATCATCATCATCATCATCATTAGCTGTTACTATCAAGGTCCACAAAAGAGCTGTTCCAGTAACCACTAATCGTTCTCTTTTTTTGCCAATTTGTATAGGGACAGGAAGGAAGCAGTGTTGTCAGGCAGTGAGGGTAATTTTAAAGACTTGCTGTTATTATTAGTTCCACAAAGGTTCTTTTCAGGACTGGTATCAGTGGTACAGTAATAGGCTTGTACATGTATAATATTCTTTCTTCCAAATATAGAAAGGATATTATACTTGACTGCTGCCCTTCTGCTGCAGTCTGCTAAACATTCACAACTCACTTGTTCCACAAAAGTTCTTATAAGGACTGGTAACTTGGTATAGGGTGCTACGGTACATAGGCTTGAGTGCGGTACAGTCTGCTGTTCTGTAAGGACCGCTATCGGTCCACAATAGATAGGGTTGACGTGCACCACTGCTGACCGCTGCCCTATACTGCAGCAGTCCTTCAGCGGTATAGGGACTGACGTACAGTCTGCTAATCACTAACACACAACCTGCTTGTTCCACAAAAGTTCTTATAAGGACTGGTAACTTGGTATAGGGTGCTACGGTACATAGGCTTGAGTGCGGTACAGTCTGCTGTTCTGTAAGGACCGCTATCGGTCCACAATAGATAGGGTTGACGTGCACCACTGCTGACCGCTGCCCTATACTGCAGCAGTCCTTCAGCGGTATAGGGACTGACGTACAGTCTGCTAAACACTAATACACAACCTGCTTGGTCCACAAAAGTTCTTATAAGGACTGGTAACTTGGTATAGGGTGCTACGGTACATAGGCTTGAGTGCGGTACAGTCTGCTGTTCTGTAAGGACCGCTATCGGTCCACAATAGATAGGGTTGACGTGCACCACTGCTGACCGCTGCCCTATACTGCAGCAGTCCTTCAGCGGTATAGGGACTGACGTACAGTCTGCTAAACACTAATACACAACCTGCTTGGTCCACAAAAGTTCTTATAAGGACTGGTAACTTGGTATAGGGTGCTACGGTACATAGGCTTGAGTGCGGTACAGTCTGCTGTTCTGTAAGGACCGCTATCGGTCCACAATAGATAGGGTTGACGTGCACCACTGCTGACCGCTCACCTATACTGCAGCAGTCCTTCAGCGGTATAGGGACTGACGTACAGTCTGCTAATCACTAACACACAACCTGCTTGTTCCACAAAAGTTCTTATAAGGACTGGTAACTTGGTATAGGGTGCTACGGTACATAGGCTTGAGTGCGGTACAGTCTGCTGTTCTGTAAGGACCGCTATCGGTCCACAATAGATAGGGTTGACGTGCACCACTGCTGACCGCTGCCCTATACTGCAGCAGTCCTTCAGCGGTATAGGGACTGACGTACAGTCTGCTAAACACTAACACACAACCTGCTTGGTCCACAAAAGTTCTTATAAGGACTGGTAACTTGGTATAGGGTGCTACGGTACATAGGCTTGAGTGCGGTACAGTCTGCTGTTCTGTAAGGACCGCTATCGGTCCACAATAGATAGGGTTGACGTGCACCACTGCTGACCGCTGCCCTATACTGCAGCAGTCCTTCAGCGGTATAGGGACTGACGTACAGTCTGCTAAACACTAATACACAACCTGCTTGGTCCACAAAAGTTCTTATAAGGACTGGTAACTTGGTATAGGGTGCTACGGTACATAGGCTTGAGTGCGGTACAGTCTGCTGTTCTGTAAGGACCGCTATCGGTCCACAATAGATAGGGTTGACGTGCACCACTGCTGACCGCTCACCTATACTGCAGCAGTCCTTCAGCGGTATAGGGACTGACGTACAGTCTGCTAATCACTAACACACAACCTGCTTGTTCCACAAAAGTTCTTATAAGGACTGGTAACTTGGTATAGGGTGCTACGGTACATAGGCTTGAGTGCGGTACAGTCTGCTGTTCTGTAAGGACCGCTATCGGTCCACAATAGATAGGGTTGACGTGCACCACTGCTGACCGCTGCCCTATACTGCAGCAGTCCTTCAGCGGTATAGGGACTGACGTACAGTCTGCTAAACACTAATACACAACCTGCTTGGTCCACAAAAGTTCTTATAAGGACTGGTAACTTGGTATAGGGTGCTACGGTACATAGGCTTGAGTGCGGTACAGTCTGCTGTTCTGTAAGGACCGCTATCGGTCCACAATAGATAGGGTTGACGTGCACCACTGCTGACCGCTCACCTATACTGCAGCAGTCCTTCAGCGGTATAGGGACTGACGTACAGTCTGCTAATCACTAACACACAACCTGCTTGTTCCACAAAAGTTCTTATAAGGACTGGTAACTTGGTATAGGGTGCTACGGTACATAGGCTTGAGTGCGGTACAGTCTGCTGTTCTGTAAGGACCGCTATCGGTCCACAATAGATAGGGTTGACGTGCACCACTGCTGACCGCTGCCCTATACTGCAGCAGTCCTTCAGCGGTATAGGGACTGACGTACAGTCTGCTAAACACTAATACACAACCTGCTTGGTCCACAAAAGTTCTTATAAGGACTGGTAACTTGGTATAGGGTGCTACGGTACATAGGCTTGAGTGCGGTACAGTCTGCTGTTCTGTAAGGACCGCTATCGGTCCACAATAGATAGGGTTGACGTGCACCACTGCTGACCGCTGCCCTATACTGCAGCAGTCCTTCAGCGGTATAGGGACTGACGTACAGTCTGCTAAACACTAATACACAACCTGCTTGGTCCACAAAAGTTCTTATAAGGACTGGTAACTTGGTATAGGGTGCTACGGTACATAGGCTTGAGTGCGGTACAGTCTGCTGTTCTGTAAGGACCGCTATCGGTCCACAATAGATAGGGTTGACGTGCACCACTGCTGACCGCTGCCCTATACTGCAGCAGTCCTTCAGCGGTATAGGGACTGACGTACAGTCTGCTAAACACTAATACACAACCTGCTTGGTCCACAAAAGTTCTTATAAGGACTGGTAACTTGGTATAGGGTGCTACGGTACATAGGCTTGAGTGCGGTACAGTCTGCTGTTCTGTAAGGACCGCTATCGGTCCACAATAGATAGGGTTGACGTGCACCACTGCTGACCGCTCACCTATACTGCAGCAGTCCTTCAGCGGTATAGGGACTGACGTACAGTCTGCTAATCACTAACACACAACCTGCTTGTTCCACAAAAGTTCTTATAAGGACTGGTAACTTGGTATAGGGTGCTACGGTACATAGGCTTGAGTGCGGTACAGTCTGCTGTTCTGTAAGGACCGCTATCGGTCCACAATAGATAGGGTTGACGTGCACCACTGCTGACCGCTGCCCTATACTGCAGCAGTCCTTCAGCGGTATAGGGACTGACGTACAGTCTGCTAAACACTAACACACAACCTGCTTGGTCCACAAAAGTTCTTATAAGGACTGGTAACTTGGTATAGGGTGCTACGGTACATAGGCTTGAGTGCGGTACAGTCTGCTGTTCTGTAAGGACCGCTATCGGTCCACAATAGATAGGGTTGATGTGCACCACTGCTGACCGCTGCCCTATACTGCAGCAGTCCTTCAGCGGTATAGGGACTGACGTACAGTCTGCTAAACACTAATACACAACCTGCTTGGTCCACAAAAGTTCTTATAAGGACTGGTAACTTGGTATAGGGTGCTACGGTACATAGGCTTGAGTGCGGTACAGTCTGCTGTTCTGTAAGGACCGCTATCGGTCCACAATAGATAGGGTTGACGTGCACCACTGCTGACCGCTCACCTATACTGCAGCAGTCCTTCAGCGGTATAGGGACTGACGTACAGTCTGCTAATCACTAACACACAACCTGCTTGTTCCACAAAAGTTCTTATAAGGACTGGTAACTTGGTATAGGGTGCTACGGTACATAGGCTTGAGTGCGGTACAGTCTGCTGTTCTGTAAGGACCGCTATCGGTCCACAATAGATAGGGTTGACGTGCACCACTGCTGACCGCTGCCCTATACTGCAGCAGTCCTTCAGCGGTATAGGGACTGACGTACAGTCTGCTAAACACTAATACACAACCTGCTTGGTCCACAAAAGTTCTTATAAGGACTGGTAACTTGGTATAGGGTGCTACGGTACATAGGCTTGAGTGCGGTACAGTCTGCTGTTCTGTAAGGACCGCTATCGGTCCACAATAGATAGGGTTGACGTGCACCACTGCTGACCGCTGCCCTATACTGCAGCAGTCCTTCAGCGGTATAGGGACTGACGTACAGTCTGCTAAACACTAATACACAACCTGCTTGGTCCACAAAAGTTCTTATAAGGACTGGTAACTTGGTATAGGGTGCTACGGTACATAGGCTTGAGTGCGGTACAGTCTGCTGTTCTGTAAGGACCGCTATCGGTCCACAATAGATAGGGTTGACGTGCACCACTGCTGACCGCTCACCTATACTGCAGCAGTCCTTCAGCGGTATAGGGACTGACGTACAGTCTGCTAATCACTAACACACAACCTGCTTGTTCCACAAAAGTTCTTATAAGGACTGGTAACTTGGTATAGGGTGCTACGGTACATAGGCTTGAGTGCGGTACAGTCTGCTGTTCTGTAAGGACCGCTATCGGTCCACAATAGATAGGGTTGACGTGCACCACTGCTGACCGCTGCCCTATACTGCAGCAGTCCTTCAGCGGTATAGGGACTGACGTACAGTCTGCTAAACACTAATACACAACCTGCTTGGTCCACAAAAGTTCTTATAAGGACTGGTAACTTGGTATAGGGTGCTACGGTACATAGGCTTGAGTGCGGTACAGTCTGCTGTTCTGTAAGGACCGCTATCGGTCCACAATAGATAGGGTTGACGTGCACCACTGCTGACCGCTCACCTATACTGCAGCAGTCCTTCAGCGGTATAGGGACTGACGTACAGTCTGCTAATCACTAACACACAACCTGCTTGTTCCACAAAAGTTCTTATAAGGACTGGTAACTTGGTATAGGGTGCTACGGTACATAGGCTTGAGTGCGGTACAGTCTGCTGTTCTGTAAGGACCGCTATCGGTCCACAATAGATAGGGTTGACGTGCACCACTGCTGACCGCTGCCCTATACTGCAGCAGTCCTTCAGCGGTATAGGGACTGACGTACAGTCTGCTAAACACTAATACACAACCTGCTTGGTCCACAAAAGTTCTTATAAGGACTGGTAACTTGGTATAGGGTGCTACGGTACATAGGCTTGAGTGCGGTACAGTCTGCTGTTCTGTAAGGACCGCTATCGGTCCACAATAGATAGGGTTGACGTGCACCACTGCTGACCGCTGCCCTATACTGCAGCAGTCCTTCAGCGGTATAGGGACTGACGTACAGTCTGCTAAACACTAATACACAACCTGCTTGGTCCACAAAAGTTCTTATAAGGACTGGTAACTTGGTATAGGGTGCTACGGTACATAGGCTTGAGTGCGGTACAGTCTGCTGTTCTGTAAGGACCGCTATAGGTCCACAATAGATAGGGTTGACGTGCACCACTGCTGACCGCTCACCTATACTGCAGCAGTCCTTCAGCGGTATAGGGACTAAGAGTTTTGTCACAGGGTCATTTAAAAAATGACATGCAGAGGAAGAGGCAGGCCCTTCCGCAGGGGTGGTAGGGGTAGGGCAGGAGCAACAGGCTTGAGCCAAAGTGGGAAGTTGCAGAAGGTGCGTTCAATTACTTTAAAGGATGCACCAGACTTGGTTGAGTGGCTCGCTCAGCCTTACTCTTCTGCACCCTCCTCATCCTCTCGATCTGCACCCTCTTCTTCACTCTCTGCTATGTGCACCCCCAAAGACACTACCACCAACAACACGACCACCACCACCACCACCACATACCTTCCGCTTGAGTCACTGGAATTATTTTCCGATCCATATCAAGAGGACATTTCTGATGCGCAGCCACTCTTGGTATTGGATCAGGAAGAGGAGGTAGCAACAAGCGCTACTCAGCAGTCTGACGCCAGTACCCAGATCAGCCCAAGGAGGAGGTTGGTCCCCGGTGTTGCTGCCTACTCTACTTATAGCGGTGGGGAAGGTGACGTTGATGATGACGTGTCTAGTGATGTCACGTGGGTGCCCACAAGAGAGGAAGAGGAGGGGAGTTCAGAGGGAGATATGGACCAGCAGATAGGGAGGAGAAGCAGCAATGACTTACATTGCACAGCAGGGACAAAGCAGACTGCAAATGTATCAGGAGCGAGTCATCGACCATGTACGGTCACATCTGGCGCTCCCAGGACACCGGCACATGGCTCCGCAGTGTGGGCTTTTTTTAACGTGTCCGCTGCTGACAATAGCGTTGCCATCTGCAATCTTTGCAGTCAACGCGTTAGTCGCGGTAAGCCCAATACTCACCTAGGGACGACCGCCTTAAGAAGGCACATGAGCAGCCATCACCGAGCCCAGTGGGAGCAACGGAACACACAAAGCCACACTGCAGGCTCTCACCGTCCAGCCTCGTCTTCTACTTCTCCTTCTCCTCTCTCCTCACAATTGTCCTCCACTCCACCTTCCATCACGCCAAGCTCACATTTTTCTGCAAAAAGGCAGGCTTCCGTGGGCCTAATGTTTGAGCGTAAAAAAATGATGACGCCGGATAACCCTCTTGCCCAACGGTTGGCGGCTGGCTTGTCAGAACTCATAGCCCGCCAACTACTGCCATATAAACTGGTGGACTCGGAGGCCTTTCGCAAATTTGTGGCCATTGGAACACCACAATGGAAGGTCCCAGGAAGGAAGTATTTCTCAGAGAAGGGCATCCCAGAGCTATATGGCCATGTTCAGCGGCAAGTGAATGTATCTCTGGCACACAGTGTCGGTGCCAAGATACATCTGACCACAGACACGTGGTCTAGCAAACACGGGCAGGGAAGGTATATCAGTTTTACTGCCCACTGGGTGAACCTTCTGACGGCCGTCAAGCATGTAACCCGTGGCACCCGTGTAGATTTGGTTTTACCGCCACGGATTGCATGCAGGCCTGACTCTTCTTCTCCTCCTCCTACTCCATCCTCCTCCCTCTCCTCCTCAGCTGCCTCCTCCTTTTCCGCTGCTAGCGTCTCTTCCACTGCACCGCCCAAGCTCCCCAGAACCTATTCCACATGCCAGGTGAGACGTTGCCATGCCGTGCTGCGTCTGTTGTGCCTGGAAGCAAAGAGCCACACTGGCCCGGCACTCCTTTCAGCTTTGCGTTCACAGGCAGATGAGTGGCTAACACCGCTCAATTTGACAGTTGGTAAAGTGGTGTGTGACAACGGTGCCAATCTGCTTAGCGCATTGAAACAGGGCAAAATCACGCACGTGCCGTGCATGGCACACGTCTTAAACTTGGTCGTGCAGCGATTCCTTGTCAAATACCCTGGGGTCCAGGACATCTTGCGGCAGGCAAGGAAAATCTCGGCCCATTTCAGAAGATCTTACACGGCCATGGCTCGCCTTGCTGACATTCAGCGGCGACACCATCTGCCGGTCAGACGTCTTATTTGCGATTGCCCGACGCGATGGAACTCAACCTTCTATATGCTTGATAGGCTGCTCCAGCAGAAACGTGCAGTTAACGTCTACCTGTATGAACTCTGCGAAAGAAACGGTTCTGGGGAGCTGGGTTTTTTTTCACCGCGCCAGTGGCTGCTCATGCGCGACACATGCAGACTTCTGCGGCCATTTGAGGAGATCACCAAACTGGTCAGTCGCAGCCATGGCGCCATCAGTGACATGGTACCTTATGCCTTCTTTCTGGAGCGTGCATTGCGTCGTGTCATTGATCAGGCTGTGGAGGAGCAGGAGCGGGAAGATGAGGAAGTCGCAATGCTGGATGAATTCCCAGGGGGGGCTACTCTATCTGAGACAAGTCAACAACAGGAGTCTGATGAGGAGTCAGAGGAGGATGGTGCCGGGGCGGATGAGCAGGAGCAAGAAGAGCATGCTTTAAACCTTTCTGGGATCCCTGTTGTGCGAGGATGGGGAGAGGAGAATGAAGAGGACGACATTATCCTGGATGATGAGCAGGAGCCAGGCCACCACACCGCTTCCACTTTAGTGCAAATGGGGGCCTTCATGCTCCAGTGTTTTAATAGGGACCCCCGTATAAAAAGCATGAGGGTCAAGGACCAGTACTGGGTGGCAACGTACTTAGACCCCCGGTACAAACACAAAATGGCGGAAATGTTACCGCCGTCGCAGAGGGCTGTCAGAATGCAGCACTTCCAGGCCTTGCTTCGAGAAATGCTGCATTCTGCTTTTGCGTGCGCTGGCAGAGGAGCAATTCCCACTCCCAGAGAAGGATTTGCGGGTACCAATCCAACAGCGCCTGCAAGAAGAGGCCGGTTTGAAGATGTGTTGGTGACTTCGGATATGAGGTCATTCTTTCAGCCGACCCATCGACAGGTGTCATCCGGATCCAGCATCAGGGAACGCCTAGACCGTCAGGTGTCCGACTACATTGGGTTAACGGCCGATGTGGACGCTCTGAGGAGTGATGAACCCCTAGACTACTGGGTGGGCAGGCTTGACCTCTGGCCAGAGCTTGCCCAATTTGCAATCGAACTGTTGGCTTGCCCCTCATCCAGTGTCCTGTCCGAAAGGACGTTCAGCGCAGCAGGGGGGATTGTGACCGATAAGCGTACTCGCCTAGCTCACCACAGTGTTAACTACCTCACATTTCTAAAAATGAATGAGGCATGGATCTCGGAGGAATTCAACACATGTGATCAGTAGACCATGTATATGTCTATAAACAATTTTTGGAATCAAGCACACAGACCTTCTTAATTCATTTGGCTCACTTCCCTGACCCAAAAAAGCACACCGTACTATATGCCCCTACCCTCCTCTTTGAAGAGGTTGAGCGGTGTCATATTTCTACTGGGGCTGCTTATTATGAGGGGTTCCCACCATCCCTGTGCTGTGCTGACTTCCTCCTGGGTGTTCTTATTATGAGGGGCTCCCACCATCCCTGTGCTGTGCTGACTTCCTCCTGGGGGTTCTTATTATGAGGGGATCACACCATCCCTGTGCTGTGCTGACTTCCTCCTGGGGCTGCTTACGGTGCTGCTGTCAGCGCTGTATGTCACGGAGCTGCTGTCAGCGCTGTATGTCACGGAGCTGCTGTCAGCGCTGTATGTCACGGAGCTGCTGTCAGCGCTGTATGTCACGGAGCTGCTGTCAGCGCTGTATGTCACGGAGCTGCTGTCAGCGCTGTATGTCACGGAGCTGCTGTCAGCGCTGTATGTCACGGAGCTGCTGTCAGCGCTGTATGTCACGGAGCTGCTGTCAGCGCTGTATGTCACGGAGCTGCTGTCAGCGCTGTATGTCACGGAGCTGCTGTCAGCGCTGTATGTCACGGTGCTGCTGTCAGCGCTGTATGTCACGGAGCTGCTGTCAGCGCTGTATGTCACGGAGCTGCTGTCAGTGCTGTATGTCACGGAGCTGCTGTCAGCGCTGTATGTCACGGAGCTGCTGTCAGCGCTGTATGTCACGGAGCTGCTGTCAGCGCTGTATGTCACGGTGCTGCTGTCAGCGCTGTATGTCACGGAGCTGCTGTCAGCGCTGTATGTCACGGAGCTGCTGTCAGCGCTGTATGTCACGGAGCTGCTGTCAGCGCTGTATGTCACGGAGCTGCTGTCAGCGCTGTATGTCACGGAGCTGCTGTCAGCGCTGTATGTCACGGTGCTGATGTCAGTGCTCTGTATTACGGTGCTGCTGTCAGTGCTCTGTATCTCCTGCACCCTCTTGTTTGCCTACCCTGGTCCCTGACCTTCCCTCTCCTCCATTGCCTTCATTAGCTCCATAGTCCTGAATTGTCAGAACAATTTCCCAAATAAAAAAAAAATGCTTGTAGTTATCGATCCCAAATTCACCTCATACATGTATTATGCTATTGTCCAGGTGGTGGGACTACGTGCTACCCCCTAATAATTACCCCGTGGCCGCAAATTCGACCTAAAGGTTTGCGAAATTCGCCTCCCATTGAAGTCAATGGAGCCCGCGGCGAACGGTCGTTTTCGCGAACGTTTGTGTCCGTTCGCGTTTCGCGTTCGCGAAACGTCCCGTCGGAAGTTCGTCCATCACTAGTGATGAATGCACAATTTACAATAATAAGCGATTCCTCGCAAAAGGACTGGATGATCACCTTTACAGGCTCATCACCACAGACAAGCAAGCCAATATAGTCTCTAATGACCTACACAGCAAATGTATTCACTTATGGCACAGGCAGCTGGGACACAGAAGTCCAGAAGCTATACAGGACATTATAAAAAAGATGTTTATCAAAAGGTTTAACAATAGCGCCTTGCACAGTGCTCATGAAATGCTTTATTGAAGCAAAAGCCACACGTGCCCCCCCTCCATAGGCATCTCAAAGAAAAACTACCCACCCCCTGCAGGTCATGCACAGTGACGTATGCAGTCCGAGGAAAACTTCCACATCAGGCATGAATAGATATCTACTAACCTCCATTGATGATTATTCCAGGTACACAACTACTTATCTGATGAGACACAAGAATGAAACATCAGAGAAACTTTAATGCCGCGTACACACGATCGGAATTCTTGTCTGAAGGAGCTCTGATGGTTTTCTCGACAGAATTCCACTCAAGCAGTCTTGCCTACACACAGTCACACCAAATTCTGATCGTTTAGAACGCGGTGACGTACAACACGTACGACGGGACTAGAAAAATGAAGTTCAATAGCCAGTAGCCAATAGCTTCTGTCTTGTAGTTGAATCTGAGCAGGCTATACATTTTTGGTTGGCAGAAATAAGGACAGCTAAATTCCGATGAAGCATACACATGGTCGCATTTTCCGATGAAAAGCTCTCATCGGTCTTTTACTGGCCATAATTCCGATTGCGTGTACACGGCATAAAAGTCTGTTGCCATGTCTAGTAACAAATGCCAACGCAAACCAGGAATGCTATGCACTGACAATTGCAGAGAATACATAAGCAAAGAATTGGCATCATATCTTAAAAGACAAGCAATAATACACCAGACAACCACACCATAAACTCCTGAACACAATGGTATAGCAGAAAGGAAAAATTGCACTGTAGAAATGGCCAGATGCATGTTGTCGGGATGCCAACCTACCCCACAAGTACTGGGGAGAAGCAGTTATAACTGCAACCTACCTACAGAACACACTACCCTCAAGAGCCATTAAGAGTACTCCATTCAAAATATGGCATGGATCAAAGCCATATTTTGAATGGAATACTCTTAATGGCATCATCAGAGTGTTTGGATGTAAAGCATATGCCTATATTCTAAGTGAAATGTGATCCAAGCAGGAGAACAGAGCCATAGATGGCATTCTAGTAGGCTACAGTGAGCAAACTAAAGCCGCGTACACACGTAGCCGTCTGTCCGACGTACTTAGTCTGGCGGACGTCCGCCAAACTGTCCGTCGGAATTTTCAAACGGGCTACTTGCCCACACACGGCACTTTTTCAGCGGACTAATACGGCGTACTAAGTCCGCTGTACTTTCGAAATGAACGGACTCGCCCACACACGCGGAGGAAAGTCCGCTCATTTCGAGCGCGTCTCCAGGTAGGCGGGGCCCGCGAAGGAGACGTCGCTGGCCCCGCCGCCTGGTATAAACTTAAAGGGGAACCCCCAACGCCGAAAAAAATCGGCGTGGGGGTCCCCCCTAAGTCCACAACAGACCCTTGTCCGAGCACGCTACCCGGCCGGCCAGGAAAGGGGGGCGAGCGAGCGCCCCCCCTCCTGAGCCGTATCAGGCCGCGTGCCCTCAACATGGGGGGGTGCCTTGGGGAAGGGGGGGCCGCGCGGCCCCCCCACCCCAAAGCACCTTGTCCCCATGTTGATGAGGACAAGGGCCTCTTCCCGACAACCCTGGCCGTTGGTTGTCGGGGTCTGCGGGCGGGGGGCTTATCGGAATCCGGGAGCCCCCCCACCCTATGTGAACGAGTATGGGGTACAATGTACCCCTACCCATTCACCTGTAAAATAAAAGTACAAAAAAAAAAACACAACACACGAGATAAAATACTTTATTGCACAGCTCCGGGGGTCTTCCGTCTTCGGGGGTCTTCTCGCCGGACTCCTCCGCTATCTTCTTGTAGCTCTTTTGCTAGCGGAGGAGTCCGGCTTTCTTCCTCGCCGCCGGCCTCTTCTCCCGACTTCGGGGGTCTTGTCCCCCTCTTCGGTTCTTCTGCCGGGCCACCGCGCCTTCTTATAGCTCTTTTACAGGCGGTGGCCCGGTCTTCTGTCGCCCGCTGCCGCCTTCCGTTCTTCTTCTTCTTCTTCTTCTCCTTCTTCTCCTGGAGATGTTGACTCGACGCTCTCTCCGGCCACAATGCCAGGGATGCGCTGCGCGGCCACTTATATAGGGACAAGGGGCGGTGTCACATGGCTTTATGTCACATGGGTTGGTGTCACATGGTGACCCCGCCCCCTTACGATGTCACAGTCCCCATGTGACATCAACCCATGTGACCAACCCATGTGACATAAAGCCATGTGACACCGCCCCTTGTCCCTATATAAGTGGCCGCGCAGCGTATCCCTGGCATTATGGCCGGAGAGAGCGTCGAGTCAACATCTCCAGGAGAAGAAGGAGAAGAAGAAGAAGAACAGAAGGCGGCAGCGGCGACAGAAGACTGGGCCACCGCCTGTAAAAGAGCTATAAGAAGGCGCGGTGGCCCGGCAGAAGAACCGAAGAGGGGGACAAGACCCCCGAAGTCGGGAGAAGAGGCCGGCGGCGAGGAAGAAAGCCGGACTCCTCCGCTAGCAAAAGAGCTACAAGTAGATAGCAGAGGAGTCCGGCGAGAAGACCCCCGAAGACGGAAGACCCCCGGAGCTGTGCAATAAAGTATTTTATCTCGTGTGTTGTGTTTTTTTTTGTACTTTTATTTTACAGGTGAATGGGTAGGGGTACATTGTACCCCATACTCATTCACATAGGGTGGGGGGCCGGTATCCGGGGGCCCCCTTATTAAAGGGGGCTCCCGGATTCCGATAAGCCCCCCGCCCGCAGACCCCGACAACCAACGGCCAGGGTTGTCGGGAAGAGGCCCTTGTCCTCATCAACATGGGGACAAGGTGCTTTGGGGTGGGGGGGCCGCGCGGCCCCCCCTTCCCCAAGGCACCCCCCATGTTGAGGGCACGCGGCCTGGTACGGCTAAGGAGGGGGGGCGCTCACTCGCCCCCCTTTCCTGGCCTGCCGGGTAGCGTGCTCGGACAAGGGTCTGTTGTGGACTTGGGGGGGACCCCCACGCCGATTTTTTTCAGCGTTGGGGTACCCCTTTAAATCCATACCAGGCGGCGGGGCCAGCGACGTCTCCTTTGCGGGCCCCGCCTACCTGGAGACCCACTCGAAATGAGCGGACTTTTCTCCGGGCGGGAAAAGTCTGCTCATTTCAAAAGTACGGCGGACTGGCATACACACGGCCAGATTGTCCGCCGAAATGCGAGTACGGCGTGCAGATTGTTGTGCAAACCGAAATTCTAAGTCCGCCGTACTGTCGGGTCAAAAAAGTATGCCGGAGGCTACACACGGGGGGATTGTTTGGCGGACTTGAGTTTGCCGGACTTTTCCACCGGATTGTTTGATCGTGTGTACGCGGCATAAGGGTTACAGAATCCTACACCCAAAGACTGACAAAGTGACAATAAGCCGTAGTGTTTATTTTGATGAGAGCCCATCATCAAACACTGATCCCTGAAAGCTGTGAAATGAATATGCCCAACAAACCAGAAGAAAAGGTTGACCAAAGCGAACCTGTGCAGGAGTCAGAACAAGAGGTGGAACTCAAATTGCCTATATCAAGTTCCCCACCAAATCCTGCTGAACAGTCTGAATTCAGAAGATCCACTTGGACTACAAAGGGGATACCACCCTGCAAGCTGTCATACACAGTCCAAACACACAGTATACCTCGAACCAACATCCTGGGAAGACATAAAAAAACTGCCAAAATGTGAAGCCAATAAATTGAGAAAGGCAGCACGAGAAGAATTAGTCACTTCAAGGAAATAAAACCTGGACACTCACAGAACTCCCTCCTAACAACAAAACTATAGGAAGTAAGTGGACTTTCAAAATAAAGCCAGACACAGAAGGGAATATCCACAAATACAAAGCCAGACAGGTTGCCAAGGGTTACTCTAAGAACTGTGGTAACTATTACGATGAAACATTGACTCCCCTTATAAAACATTCCACCATCAGAGCACTTCTTAACGTTGCAGCCGGGAAGGGCATACAAGTGAAACACCTAGATGTCAAAACTGCTTTCCTATATGAAGACATTAATGTGGTTGTAAACCCTTACAAACCACTTTGACCTACAGGTAAGCCTAGATTAAGGCTTACCTGTAGGTCCAAGAAATATCTCCTAAACCGTATAGGTTTGTAAATTTCATCCAGTGGAACTTATGATCGATCCTTCCCAGCTGCGGTGTAGTCAGAGGTCTTCTGAGGTGGGGGACACAATGCACTTTCAATGATACTTTTGCAATTTATACCTTATTTCTCTTACTTTCCTTATTTCCCGGGTCTCTATTTTTCATCTATGGTGTCACTCGGCGCACAGGAGGCCGGTGCCCGCCCTATGGGCGTGCCCGACCTTCCTTTGTCCCGGCAGTCTGTCCGCATGGTTTCCATGCGAGCAGACACGCCGGATCTGCATCGCGGGAGAATGACGCGATCTGACTCCACGCATGCGCCTTGAGGTTCCACTCTGTGCGGAGCGTCGTAATGCAGGCACTCTCTCCCGGCATCTCGGCTTGAGATTGCCAACATCTATCATCATTGGATGGCGTGCGAGTGCGGGGGGGGGGGGGGCGTCACGCGTCATCCACTGATGGACGCCTTGCTCCAATGATTTTTTATATATATGAAACACGGCTGAGCTCAATTAACTTAATTCCTGCCTGCAGCTGATCACAGGTTTGGTATACACAGAGACCGGCTTGGTAAGCTATACGGATACACAAATGTTATGGCTATTAGTGCTCTGTTTGGTTATAAGGACGGAGCTTTTAATTTGCCTGTCTATATCTGATATTTTCAGACCTTGGTTACGCCACACTTTTTAAAGAGGAAGTAAACCCTGATGAGTTTACTTCCTCTTTCATTCCCTGCAAAGGCAAAGCATAATGGACTACTATGCATCGCATAGTAGCCCATTATGTGTCACTTACCTGACACAGGAGCCAGCGAAGTCACCGCTGTCTCCTGTAGTCCGGCACATCCATCTTCTCGGTGCGGTCACGTAGCTCCGCCGCTGTCATTCGGCGAAGCCGTAATGACGTCACTCCCGCGCATGCGCACGGGAGCCGAGACGCGCGGCATTGCGCGGCATCTTCGTCATCGACGATGCCACGCTCAGTGCGCCTGCGTGCCGCTGTCTATGGCGCATGCACCGTAGACAGCGGTGCCCGTCTTCGGGCAAATATCTCCTAAACTGTATAGGTTTGGGAGATATTTCTTGGACCTACAGGTAAGCCTTAATCTAGGCTTACCTGTAGGTCAAAGTGGTTTGTAAGGGTTTACAACCACTTTAAGTGTGGTGACATCGGTGGCTGTTGCCCCTGTGGATGGATCCTCCAAGCCTAGTCTCGGTAGATGGGTCCACACCTGTGATCAGATCTTGTGACCTTGCATCAGCAGTGAGGGTAGGTTTTTTCATCTCAGTTTGTGTGCAATTATATATTCTTTGGATATCACTTTAATACTGATGCAGATGCCCTTGTACTGGGGAGGCAATTATATGATATATTTTTCTATGTATTTTTAATTTAATTATCTAAGATGGTCAATTGGAGCATGGCGTGTCCGTGTGGTGTGCCCTTTGTTATAACATGTGATGGCCGGGACCCCGGAGTAACTGAGGGGAATGTGGGGTCTATGGGTGGGGTGTACTTTTTTTTCCCCAATAACCCCCACTTTTGGCCACATATTCAAACTTCTTTTTATTTCTTGGGCCCTCTGACCTCTGTGGAGCTGTGGCAGATCGATCTTCTCCCTGGATGTTATAAGAAGTTTACTGTGGTTAGTAGTTTATATACATATGTACTGGCTGCCGTGTGAAATATGATTATGTTAGTGTATCACATTGGAATGTACACATGGTCATTTACTGAAACTGTTTTATACTTATAGATATTCATATATGTGCCTTTTTTTTTCTCTTACTACAGATCTACATGATTTTACCATAAATTACCCCTGAAGAAGAGGTCAAGTGTTCATATATACCTCGAAACGTTGGGTTATCTTTATTGTACAGAGCTGGTCATCTACTGTTCCATGTATACAGTGGTGTGAAAAAGTGTTTGCCCCCTTCCTCATTTCCTGTTCCTTTGCATGTTTGTCACACTTAAGTGTTTCGGAACATCAAACCAATTTAAACAATAGTCAAGGACAACACAAGTAAACACAAAATGCGATTTGTAAATGAAGGTGTTTATTATTAAAGGTGAAAAAAAATCCAAACCATCATGGCCCTGTGTGAAAAAGTGATTGCCCCCCTTGTTAAAACATACTATAAATGTGGTTGTCCACACCTGAGTTCAATTTCTGTAGCCACACCCAGGCCTGATTATTGCCACACCTGTTCACAATCAAGGCATCACTTAAATAGGAGCTGCTTGACACAGTAAGGTCCACCAGAAGATCCTTAAAAGCTACACATCATGCCGAGACCCAAAGAAATTCAGGAACAATTGAGAAAGAAAGTAATTGAGATCTATCAGTCTGGAAAGGGTTATAAAGCCATTTCCAAAGCTTTGGGAATCCAGCGAACCACAGTGAGAGCCATTATCCACAAATGGCGAATACATGGAACAGTGGTGAACCTTCCCAGGAGTGGCCGGCCGCCCAAAATTACCCCAAGAGCGCAGCGACGACTCATCCAAGAGGTCACAAAAGACCCCACAACAACGTCCAAGGAACTGCAGGCCTCACTTGCCTCAGTTAAGGTCAGCGTTCATGCCTCCACCATCAGGAAAAGACTGGGCAAAAATGGCCTGCATGGCAGAGTTCCAAGGAGAAAACCACTGCTGAGCAAAAAGAACATCAAAGCTCGTCTCAATTTCTCCACAACACATCTTGATGATCCCCAAGACTTTTGGGACAACATTCTGTGGACCGATGAGACAAAAGTGGAACTCTTTGGAAGGTGTGTGTCAAAGTATATCTGGCGTAGAAGGAACACTGCATTTCATAAAAAGAACATTATACCAACAGTAAAATATGGTGGTGGTAGTGTGATGGTCTGGGGCTGTTTTGCTGCTTCAGGACCTGGAAGACTTGCCGTGATAAAAGGAACTATGAATTCTGCTGTCTACCAAGAGATCCTGAAGGAGAATGTCCGACCATCTGTTCGTGTACTCAAGCTGAAACGAACTTGGGTTCTGCAGCAGGACAATGATCCTAAACACACCAGCAAGTCCACCACCGAATGGCTGAAGAAAAACAAAATGAAGACTTTGGAGTGGCCTAGCCAAAGTCCTGACCTGAATCCTATTGAGATGTTGTGGTATGACCTTAAAAAGGCCGTTCATGCTCGAAAACCCTCTAATGTAACTGAATTAGGACAATTCTGCAAAGATGAGTGGGCCAAAATTCCTCCAGGACGCTGTAAAAGCCTCATTGCACGTTATCGCAAACGCTTGGTTGCAGTTGTTGCTGCTAAGGGTGGCCCAACCAGTTATTAGGTTTAGGGGGCAATCACTTTTTCACACAGGGCCATGATGGTTTGGATTTTTTTTCACCTTTAATAATAAACACCTTCATTTACAAATTGCATTTTGTGTTTACTTGTGTTGTCCTTGACTATTGTTTAAATTGGTTTGATGTTCCGAAACACTTAAGTGTGACAAACATGCAAAGGAACAGGAAATGAGGAAGGGGGCAAACACTTTTTCACACCACTGTATATGTCATATACTTCTAGTATACATCCAATTTTTTATGTGTTATGTCATAGGTTACTTGTTTTTAGTGTCTTTTTGCTAAATAAATACAATTCTAAATAAAATCTTTTTTATTCATTAATAAGTGCTGGCAACCCAATTTAAATTCCCATAGAGGTTTTTTTGTTTCTACCACCAGGGTTTGAGCAAGGAGACAATCTTGTGTGTAAACTTCAGAAGAGCATCTATGGTTTTAAACAATCTGCAAGGATGTGGAATGAGAAAGTGAACAAAGTACTTATTAAAGAGGGATTCTTAAGAAGTAAAGCAGATCCCTGTCTCTACTACAGGAATTAATGAGACAGATGAATATACTGTACATCCCTATCTATGTTGATGACATTATAACTTGTTTTGAACAAGAAGGGGGTTACAAACAGATAGTTCTCAAAGCTGAATGAAAACTCTGAAGTCAAAGAACTTCTGGGAATCCAAGTAGAGAGAGAACATGATGAAAGTTATCATCTCAACTCAGAAAATCTCTAAACTCTTGGAACAATTCCATATGCAAGATGCAAAGGAAGTGAAAACTCCTATGGAACCAGACTATCTAAAGAGCAATGAAGCGGAAGACTTGCTACCCAACAATGACATATCGCAGAGCAATTGGTAAGCTGCTATATGTTGCCACTGTGACAAGACCAGACATAGCCGCAGCAATGGGCATACTATGCAGGAAAGTTTCAGCAGAGTACATTGCAGCAGCACACACATGTCACACATGTCAAGAAGCAATATGGATAAATCAACTTTTTGTGGACATTGGGATAGACGTGTCAAAACCATTTCCCATTTTTGAAGACAACCAGGGTTGTATAAAGCTTACACAATCAGAAAGCGTCAATCCTAAGACCAAACACATCGACGTCAAGTATCACCTACTGAGTGACAATCAAGAGCAAGGTGTTATTCACATTCAATACTGCCCGTCAGAGAAGATGACTGCTGATACACTCCCTAAGCCTTTATTAAAGGAACGTCAGTAATTTCCAGGAGGGGTTGAATACAATTTGACAAAGCTAATGCTGTTGAGAAGGGGTGTTGAAAAGAACAACAGCATGTAATGTAAAGTTGTTAATAAAACTGGCAAGAATGTATGCATTATACCCATCTATGCAGCAGGTGGCGCTGTAGTATTATAGTGTATAGTTCATGTTTTCTATGATCTAACAGGATGTATTGTCTATCTCAATGCATGTACTTGTATATTTCTGCTTCCTGTTCATGTTTCTCCATGCTGTAAGACATTTAATATATTTCTCCATGAAAGTAAAGTCATATTACTGCATCCAAGAAGCTTCCAGCACTTATACCAATACTGTGCACAATAAATCTAACCCCTTATCAGGTGGCTCAATTAGAAAGTGGGCCAGACACTAGTAGAATTTATTTAAATTTTTTTTTGTTTTAAGAACATTAATTCGGTTTTCTAACAGTTAGTGGGGTCAAATCAATGCTCGTTTTTCGACTACAACGACATGGAAATTTGAAGGTGTGGGATGGAAATCTTTTTCTTCATTAAACAATATTCTAACAGTGAATGTGGCTTTCATTTGGGAAAGTCCATTCATTTCAAAATCAGAAGTTTAAAGTTGAACTCCCGCCTGACCTTCAGTCTTGTCCAGCTGTACAGGCTAATCTCCTGAAATTGCTTATGCTGATATTATCTGATCACAATGTGCTTCAGAAGCTGCAGCAAATCAGCTCATAACCACCTCATAACCTAGTTGCAGGACGTCCAGCATTATCTAGCTCTTTCCCTACCCGGTCTTACTGTCATAGCCCACCCATTTCATTCACTGTATTTCAGTTTTTGAATTATGGAGGCTTAGCATCACATCTGGGACACCAAGAGCAGTCTGCTGTTTTCAGGAAGCTGTACAGCTCCTCTCAGCCATGATCTGTTGTCACTGTATATCGAAGCACATAAGTCTAGTGATGACATCACTAGCTCTAAAATAAGGTATATACTGTAAATAAAACAGAAAAGCTTAAAAATATCATTAGCATGTTTTTAAGGTGAGGGGTGTAAACCAGGGAAGGAAAAATATAAGCTGAGTGAACTTAAAGTGGAACTAAGCTCTCCTATCCTTCACAGCCCAGGAAGCTGCCATCTTAGTCTCTGTTAGATATGAAATTATCATGGCGATGCACAT
Organism: Lithobates pipiens; assembly: GCF_037356315.1. NCBI lineage: Eukaryota > Metazoa > Chordata > Amphibia > Anura > Ranidae > Lithobates > Lithobates pipiens. Next base: position 139,669,565 of record NW_027507685.1, read on the forward strand.
GTGATCGATCAGTTATGACATCAGTCATTTGATGGCTTGACAGTTTAGTTGAGAGCACAAGCAACTGTGACAGTTATCATCCATGGTATGCCTTGAATGAAACTCTTGTGGGAAGCTGTTAAATCAATGGCCATAGTTCCGCTTTAGAATTTAATGCTGATTGATTTTTAGGTTTTAAAATCAATCAAAATTTCGAAGAAAAAAAGATGAACTTGCTCCTAAGACCTCTGCATACAATTCAGCAAATCTTAGTACAAGAGGACAAGGAAAAGATAAACTATACTGTATTACCAAATGTATCGGGATGCCTACCTTTACACACATAAACTTTAATGGCACCCCAGTCTTAGTCCATAGGGTTCAAGATTGGGTTGGCCCACCCTTTGCAGCTATAACAATTTCAACTCTTCTAGGAAGGCCGTCCACTAAGTTTAGGAGTGTGTCTATGGGAATGTTTGACAATTCTTCCAGAAGCGCATTTGTGAGGTCAGGCACTAACTTGCAGTGTCCTCTCTAATTCATCCGAAAGGTGTTTTATTGGGGTCGAGGAAAGGACTCTGTGCAGGCCAGTCAATTCCTCCACCTCAAACTCCCTCATCCTTGTCTTTATGGACCTTTGTGCACAGATCCAAATCATTTGGTGGTGGGGGGATTATAGGGTGGGGTTGTTTTTCAGGGATTGCGCTTGGCCATTTCATGCTCCCAACTTTGTGGGAACAGTTTGGGGATGGTTCCTTCCTCTTCCATCAAGGCTGTGCACCAGTGCACAAACAAGATCCATAAAGACATGGATGAGCAAGTTTGGGGTGTAGGAACTTGACTGGCCTGCACAGAGCCCTGACCTCAACCTGATAGAACACCTTTGGGATTAATTAGAGATCTTGTGATTGATTTGCACCTATGATTCTTGTTTGTTGAGTAATTTAAGGTGCAAATAGGGCTTTTTGTGACTGTGAGCCAAGCCTTCTCGTCCAACATCAGTACCTGACCTCACAAATGCGCTTCTGGAAGAATGGTCAAACATTCCCATAGACACCCTCCTAAACCTTGTGGACAGCCTTCCCAGAAGAGTTGAAGCTGTTACAGCTGCACTCAATATTGAATATATATATCTATATATATATATATATATATATATATATATATAGTTCCATCACTCTTGTCATCCTGCCCTATGATTAAGCCCCAGTAGGGATTGACAGGAGGATGAATGCATAACTTCTGCTCTATCAGCATTAATAAATATACAATTTAAATAAAATTAAGAATAATGAGGTGTAAAACATAATACTGGCTCTTATTATGGAGATATTGCACACCTTTGCAGAGAGTAACCTATCAGCTGCATGAAGTCATACCACCTGAGGCAGGACTGCTTCTCAAAGCTACAAAGGATAATTTAACATGACTATGCCCAGAGTGAAATTAGTATTCAAGCATTTAATTTGCATAGGTTCATAAAATGTAAATTGTTCTGTTTTTGGGCAAGGGGAAAGGAGGGGTGGGCAGTGCAGTTGTAAATTTTACGGCTGCTATGTAGGACACCTGTAGGTGGGGTGTTGGGGTGCCGGAAGCATAGTGATAGCTATACTAGCGGCAGTGGCGGCTGGTGCTGGAAATTGTTTTTTTGGGGGGGGGGGGGGGTGCAAACAAACTGAAAAAAACAAAAAAAAAACAAAACCAAAACCAAAAACAAAAAAAAATCAATTGCAGCCTCACTGTACCATCAATCACAGCCACTGTGTCATCAATTGCAGCCACTGTCCCATCAATCGCTGCCACTGTACCCATCAAACGCACCCACAGTGCCATTAAACGCAGCCACTGTGCCCATCAAACACAGCCACTGTGCCCATCAAACACACCCACTGTGCCCATCAAATGCAACCACTTTGCCCATCAATCGCAGCCATTGTGCCCATCAATCGCAGCCATTGTGCCCATCAATCGCAGCCATTGTGCCCATCAAACGCAGCCACTGTGCCATTAAACGCAGCCACTGTGCCCATCAAACGCAGCCACTGTGCCATTAAACGTAGCCACTGTGCCCATCAAACGCAGCCACTGTGCCATCAAACGCAGGCACTGTGCCATTAAACGCAGCCACTGTGCCCATCAAATGCAGCCACTGTGCCATTAAACGCAGCCACTGTGCCATCAAACGCAGCCACTGTGCCCATCAAATGCAGCCACTGTGCCATCAAATGCAGCCACTGTGCCATCAAACTAAGCCACTGTGCCATCAATCGCAGCCACTGTGCCAGCAATCACAGCCCCTGTGCCCATGAAACGCAGCCACTGTGCCAGTAAACGTAGCCACTGTGCCCATCAAATGCAGCCACTGTGCCATTAAATGCAGCCACTGTGCCATCAAACACAGCCACTGTGCCCATCAAATGCAGCCACTGTGCCATCAAACAAAGCCACTGTGCCATCAAACGCAGCCACTGTGCCATCAAACGCAGCCGCTTTTCCTCTAATACTGCTCTGGGAACAGCTCAAAATTTACAGTAAACAGGACAAATAGAGAGAGAGAGAGAAAGTGTGGATCTCCACAACGGGAGCAAAGGGTGCAATAAAAACCTGAGAGGTATTCTAATCCCTCTCCATTCTACCCCAAAAAAACTTTTGACTTTAGTTGTACTTTAAAGTATGTGGTTTTAGATTTTTTTTTTTATGGAGAGTTCGGTACTTGTGGGTGCTAAAAAAATATATATAAATCTGCACTATTAATAATAATAATTAATAATCAATTAATATGTACTAAACAGTAATAGCAATAATCATAAAAGTAATAATACAATAATAACTCCTCCTTTTTTCAATTTGTCCTTAAATTCAAGGCACATGGTTAATGGGCCTAGAATACGAGGAAATAAAATACGAGGAAAAGCCCTGTACCTCCTTGTATAAGTGCTTCAGATGGTGATCAAAAGACAACATTAATAATAACAAGTGGGGAAAACACAAAAGGATAACCTCAACAGCAACAATTTAATTAACCCTCCTGTCTCATTAGCAGTCAGGGGGCAAGAAAGAATGGCCTTAATTAGCGCTTTTGTAAAGCTTTATTCTACGATTGTCCCTCCTGCTGCTGCCCAGATTACGGAATTGCATGAGAAACACAACACTTCATCAGAAGACAACAGACCTTCCAAGGATGTGAACCCGTGTTTGCTCCTTTTCTCTCCTCCAGTCCTAATTCAAGCAGAACATTGAGATGTATGTGACATTCAATGTCCCCTGTGTTGTCCTGACTCTTTAGGTTTTAGACGTTCATGTTTCTTTAGAGAGGGACTAGTGAAAGAGATCTGGCTGAGCAGAAGGGAGTCAATGACTGAAGGACATTGAGATTGAAAACCTTCCAAGTGTGAAAACATCTCTAGCTAAATACCTGTTGTTACTTTTTTCATGCATTTATTTATCTGCAGGCAGACCCTTTCAAGCCAATTGTAAGTAGGCCAGGATTGTCGTTGTCAACTTATGAGCTAAAGGGGAATTTAAATGTGCCTCCTGACATCACCAAAGGGCCACACATAATGTTCAATATATGTAGTGCTTGAGGACGGTAAGAAACCTGATAGAGGAAATGAGGGTCAGAGCGTGTGGACATGCTACATTTTTTGCTGGAAATATGCTGCAGATAATATGAAACTGGGAACATGCATAGCTGCCAACTGTCCCTGATTTCGAAGGACTGTCCCTGATTTGGAGCAAAGTCCCTCTTTCCTCCTCATTTGTCCCTCATTTTGATCCGATCTATACAGTTTTTTTAATCTTTCAAAGTGTTTTCCAGAACTAATCCTTTCATCCATTTTCTAAATTGCTGCATTTGTAAATTTTAAAAGCCAATATAAAGTAATATTAGTGGTAAAAAAAGAAACTTGTGGGTTTAACTAATATTTTTTTTTTTTTAGATAATTCTCCTTTAAGGGGGTGTGGCAAGAGTTGTGTCTACATACTTTTGCTAATAGGTATCCTTCGTTCCCATCTCAAAAAGTTGGGAGGTATGAACATGTTACATGAGGCTAGTAGAGATCAATGCTCTTACTACAAATTGCTGAGGTCCGAGGGCTGCACATCACATACCAAAGGGCCTCAGGTTATACTTCAGGAGTGTATGGAGTGCAAATGGTGGCACTGGCAGATTGCAGGGAACTCTGAATTGTGCCTAAGCAATATCCTGACAAAAATGAGCCTTTGTCTTGTATTCCTCATGAAAAAAGTAGTGTACTTCCTGGTATGTGAGTGTGCCTAGGCTCTCTTGTACCTGTAGACTCATAGCTGTATATCTGCAGTATGAGATCTAAGGCACTGCTGACTAAAACACCTGGACTGAAGTGCATGGAATACTTTTCAAAACCATTGCAACAAATTGCTTGGTACTGTGGCGAGATGTCTCATAAGTAGGAATGGGTACCTGTCAGAAACAGGTATTTGCTTATCCCCCCCCCCCCACCCGAAAGGTGCAAATGTGGCATCAGAGGGGGGAGGAGGCAGATAAGCGGGGCTTCCACTTTTGAGCATTTATAGCACTGGAGCACTTTTTTTTATACGGACACGTAGGAGCACGGAGCACTTTATATACGTATGATTCATTGTGGATTTTATGTTTATGAATTTTACAACTAATCAATTTTGTCACTTTGGATAACTGTGTTTTTGAATGGATTATGTTATATTCAATCTTTATAAATTAGAAACACCGAATCATGTATGTTTAATTTGAATTTATGAATTACACATAATTTTGATTTAAAGTGAAAGCACTCTTATGTCGCGTACACATGACCGGACTTTCCGGCAGACTAGGTCAGTCTTCCCGACGGACTTTCATCAGAGTTCCAATGGACCTTCCAAACTGACTTTTCCACACACAAACGGACTAAGTCCGTTCGAAAGTCCATTCATTTTGAACGTGATAACGTAAGACGGGACTGAAAAAGGAAGTTCAATAGCCAGTAGCCAATAGCTTCCCTTCATATTTCCTGATAGGCATTGAGTCCGTCGGACAGATTTGAAACATGTTCTATTTCTAGGTCCGTCTAATGTTTTATGTGAAAAACGATCGGATTAGCCCACACACAATCGGATTGTCCGACGGACTGATTCCATCGGACCTAGGCTGCCGGAAAGTCCGGTCGTGTGTACGCGACATTAGACTTAGGCCGCGTACACACGGGCGGACTGTATGGCCTACTTAGTCCGTCTAAACACATTTCAGCGGACAGTCCGCTCGTGTGTGGGCTTCAGCGGACTTTTTCAGAGTGCAGTCTGGCGTACTAAGTATTTCGGATTTTTCGAAATACTGTCCGTCATACTTTGGTTTCAGCGGACAATCCGCTCGTCAGTAGGCTAGTTCGACGGACTAAGAATGGCGCATGCTCAGAAAGGATTTACACGGCGAAAGGTTGCATTGCTGTGTATTCGACTTCCTATTTCTAGTCCCGTCGTACGTGCTGTACACGTCATCGCGCAAGCTTTCGACGGACTGTTTGTGCATCTGTGTATGGTCAAGTCCGTTCATTCGAAAGTAGGACGGACTGTCCGTCGGATTGTATGACGGACTAAGTAGGCCATACAATCCGCCCCTGTGTACGCGGCTTTACTGTTTACTAAGCACAAGGGTCTATTTTATCATTTTTTGAATGGTGGTCATGTACTAGCTGATTCCTATTAAAGAAGTGGGGAGATTGTATATTCTGATTTGCCCATCACCATGAACATAGCTTAAAAAATAACATACATACAAAAAAGTTTTATGTTTCTCACAGTTTTCAAACTGATGTTTAATATCAGTTTTTTGTTATATAGCTTAAACTAACTTTGTTATACTGATTCAATTTAATTTATTATATGGCAAAGATCTGGTTCAAAACAACTGTGTATTTGAGATGGTAGAAAAGTTTGTTACCATTGATGGTAGAAATGGATTGTTCACAAGTCTGAAGAACACTGTCTTATAATGTATCTATTTGGAAACAGAGTGTGAAAGGGATAGGTTTTTTATTTTTTCCTTTCTAATACTCCTTGGAAATTTCCTCTCTAATTTCCTGTCTTGGATACACAACAGGAAGTAAGCAGAAATCTCTTCAACAATTGTCACCAAAAATGTTGTCCTACTTGGAATATTCCTCTCAATGCAGGTTCTGGGGAACAATCTGGGACACCAGAACAAATAGAAAAGATAAATCTTCCCTTTGGGGACACAGACAGACAACAAAAACGGTCAGATTCTAAACCATGCTATTCAACACTAAAAAAGAAAAAAAATTATCACTTATTATAAGTCCAGTGACTGCATCTATGGCAATACTCTTATCCTCCTTCTATGAGCTTATGGTTTTAAAACATGAATGAGAACATGCTAATTGAGGACCTTGTCTCTTGAAGATCAACATGACAATTTGTACAATATCAAGTACTCTTAGATAGTTTTTACTAATTTCCAAGACTGCTGGAACTTGCTGGAGAACTAATCAACCCTTTACATTGATAGGAGAACAGAAACACCCCCCCCCCCAATCTGACAGATAAATCTGAGATAAAAGAGAATCATTGTATCATTTGGTTATTTTAGATCAAAGGGATGAACTTTAGTCTGTAAATGAGGTCAGTTTAACCACTTTAAGACTAAACCTTTTTCGGACACTTGTTGCTTACAAGTTAAAATCAGTATATTTTGCTAGAAAATTACTTAGAACCCCCAAACAATATATATATATATTTTTAGCAGAGACCCTAGAGCAGTGATGGTGAACCTTGGCACCCCAGATGTTTTGGAACTACATTTCCCATGATGCTCAACTAAACTGCAGAGTGCATGAGCATCATGAGCATCAGCAATCATATCTCCCTCTCAATGCCTATGTTAGGTTATTCCTCAGGCAGCCTCAGTGTTCTCTTATTCCCCCTTCCCCTACAATTCCCTCTAAACAATGAGACTTACTTTGGTCTCTACTTTTCTCCAATTTTTCACCTTTTCTTTTTCATCTACCTAACTCATTCACTAATTCACAACTGCATTTTTCCTCTCGTATACTCTCCTCTACTCTCCTATCATGGGGGCTCTTTGACCCTTCCCTTATGCCGCCTACACACGGTCGAAATTTCGGTCAGTAAAAGACATTGGAAAATGCAACCGTGTCTATGCTCCATCAGAATTTTGCTGGCCGCCAGCAAAAGATTGAAAGCAGGTTCTCAATTTTTCAGACGAAAATTCCGATCGTGTGTATGCAATTCCGACATGCAAAAACTCACGCATGCTCAGATTCAACTACGAGACGGAAAGTATTGGCTACTAGCTATTGAACTTGCTTTTTCTAGTTCCGTTGTACATGTTGTACATCACCGTGGTCTTGACGGTCGGAATTTGGTGTGACCGTGTGAATGCTAGACAGCTTGAGCGAAATCCCGTCAGAAATTCCGTCAGGAAAACCATCAGAGCTTTTTCCAACCAAAATTCCGATCGTGTGTATAAGTCTTCTCCTTGAAGTAGACTATGTCACCCACGATCAATATTTCCTCCAGACATGCATATAGCAGACCATATGTTACATACCTATCATCAGTCTATGTCCAGTCTATGGCCTTACATATCATCAGTCTAGGCTCCTGCCATGTCCATTTATAACTGTGTGTTATTGGTAATCACGGTCTTTATCGTTACTTGTGTATTTTTCATACATGTATACTATCTCATACTGTTGTCTGTATCTTGACAATCATACATATAAATGTATTTAAAAAGAAAAATCACGCCTCATCTGCCAGACAGGGTTGTATAGCATGGTAGATTTGGTTTAGTGTCAGAACTGAATGGACAGAAATACAAATTTTTCCCCATCTTCAGTATTTCATCTGCGTATTTAGTGGTTTGCACGGAGTTCAGCTTTAAGAATGTACTCAATATATAACCAACACACAGACACACTGCTGTCTAACGCGAATGATCTCATTAAAAAAAAAAAAAAAAAACCTTCGAAAACAAGCCCTGTTTTGCCCATTCCTCAATACCACGGTATAAATTGACTACCCAAAACCAAAGCAGAAAATAACTTTCAGTGACAAACAAATCACCGACGGCTTTTCTGGTTTGATTATATCTACAGTTTCCATGGGTTCCCACAAGAAAATAAAATCCATGTGTATATACATATATATATATATATATATATATATATTTTTTTTTTTTTTGTTCTCATGATGCAAAACAAGCCTGTCCCCACAAATGATGACTACTCGTTGTACTGATAAATGGTTTCATCTTCTCGCTCCCATACTTTATGAGGGATTGTCCTCGACAAATGAACACTAGCTCCTCATATCATCTCCTTCCATTTTCCTGACAACACCAGAGATAATTTTCGGGGCTGGCATGTTAAACAGAGCAGATGAGAAAGCTGTGACTGACAAAAATAAATGTACTGGCTTTTGTACTCATTTTCTTTAGAAAACAGGAAAAATCTATCAGCCGACTCGAGCGGCAACCAAGAGCTATAAATAAGTAACCCGCCGTATTTCATTTTTTGCTTTTTTTTTCCTGCAGTATTTGCTAGATAGTTTCTCCAAATCTGAGGTAAAGCTGCTATAAAGCAGTATTGGGTAGTGAGGTGGATCTGTGGCCTTCACAGATCACAAGCTTCCATTTGGTGGGCTAAAAGTCAAAAGTGCACTATTGGGGCCAAAGGTATTGTAGCGGCAGGTGACAACCACTCCACTCATTCCTGGTCCTGGTCCTGGTGAGAAGGAAAGTATTGGGAAATCTTTCCAATAGGATCTGAACAGAAAAACGTGTAACCCCCCCCAAATGCCCAAAAAAAAAAACACATAAAAAGTTCCAGCTGTTTGTTGCAGTGTTCATCCATTGAATACCTTATGTATAAAAGGATAAGTTAAAGGAGAAGTACAGCCAAAGCTTTTTTGGTTGTACTTCTGCTGTGGATCACAGGAGTGCACTTCGTTCTGCACTCCAGTGACCCATTTTCAGGAGAGAGCACGCTGAATTCCGCTCTCTGCTGACGTCACAGAGTTGGTCCAGGCTCCAAGTCATCATGACTACTGTCTAGATCCCTGGACCTACACTCAGCTCAGCCTCTCAGCGAGCCGCTGAGAGCCTGAGCTTGCCACTCCTGCCCCCTCCACAGCTCAGTGCTCCAGTGAGCGAGGAGGGGGCAGAGCAGAGAGCTGTAACTGACAGTCACCAGCTCTTTGCTTAGGGAGCTGTGAGAACCGAGCGATCAGCGGTGTGCGATCACTCGGTTTTCAGTGTGGAGGCGCTGGGGGACAGATACAGTATCAGACCGATGCTGCCTCCACCTAGGTAAGTATGAATAAAAAATAAAAAAAACACACATACTTCTCTTTTAATGGTCTTTCACAGCTTTCGTCCAAAGGGGCAAACACAAAAAAATGTCTTGTACGATACCAGAGCATATGATTTCCATTTAATCAGAACAGTTTATGTCTGAAAATACAATACAAATACAATAGAGGTCCTTGATGACGTCTTTTGGGAGGACTAAATGCGTTGACATAATTTCCGGTGCCGAGTCCATACGACTTCACTTACAGTTTCAGTGGCACGCACGTTGGATGAGGCATTTCTGAATTGTATTCCTGTATTTGCATACATACCCATTTTACTTCAGTGTTTTGTAAGTAGAAATCTTCTTTGCGCAATAAACACCTATTTTATAGAACTTCACTATTAGCTCCCTTTCCTTCCATTTTGGTGAATATCAACGTTAAACAACCACGCTGGGGGGAGATCTCCTGTGGGCTTGTTCAAGCCATCAGTCACTGCTAGATCTCTTGTTTGACCCTTAGGCCGCGTACACACGGGCGGATTGTCTGCCCAACTTAGTCTTTCCGTAATTTTGTCCGTCCAAACTTGGTTTTGTCCGTCCAAACTTGGTTTCAGCGGACAGTCCGCTCGTGTGTAGGCAAGTTGGACGGACTAAGTATGGCGCATGCTCAGAAAGGATTTACACGGCCGAAGGTTGCATTGCAGTGTATTGGACGTTGTTTTTCTAGTCCCGTCGTACGTGCTGTACACGTCATCGAGCAAGTTTTCAGCGGACTGTCTGTTCATCGTGTGTGGTCAAGTCCGTTCATTCAAAATTTGGACGGACTGTCTGTCGGATTGTCTGACGAACTTAGTTGGGCAGACAATCCGCCCGTGTGTACGCGGCCTTAGACTGAAAAGCTAGGGGTCTAATTTATCTGGTGAGTGGGGACACAGAAGTTGAGTGTATCAAACACAGAGTGGAATTTTTGAAGCACTTTGTACCTTTCAGAGGATTGGAACACAAGAACACCTTTATTGGGACGTTTTTGCAATATACAATCATATTATTTTATGTGTTTTGTTTATATATGATTTTGATATCAACTTTTGCACTGTTGTAAGTGGAATATGTATGTAAGTGGTGTGTGTGTGTGTGTGTGTATGTATATATATATATATATATATATATATATATATATATATATATATATATATATATATATATATATATATATATATATATATATATATATATATATATATATATATATGTATGTATATATATATATATATATATATATATATGTATGTATATATATATATATATATATATATATATATATATACACAGTGCCTTGCGAAAGTATTCGGCCCCCTTGAACTTTTCAACCTTTTGCCACATTTCAGGCTTCAAACATAAAGATATAAAATTTTTATTTTTTGTGAAGAATCACCAACAAGTGGGACACAATTGTGAAGTGGAACGAAATCTATTGGATTTTTGAAACTTTTTTAACTAATAAAAAAATGAAAAGTGGGGCGTGCAAAATTATTCGGCCCCCTTGCGTTAATACTTTGTAGAGCCACCTTTTGCTGCGATTACAGCTGCAAGTCGCTTGGGGTATGTCTCTATCAGTATTGCACATCGAGAGACTGAAATTCTTGCCCATTCTTCCTTGCAAAACAGCTCGAGCTCAGTGAGGTTGGATGGAGAGCGTTTGTGAACAGCAGTTTTCAGCTCTTTCCACAGATTCTCGATTGGATTCAGGTCTGGCCTTTGACTTGGCCATTCTAACACCTGGATACGTTTATTTGTGAACCATTCCTTTGTAGATTTTGCTGTATGTTTGGGATCATTGTCTTGTTGGAAGATAAATCTCCGTCCCAGTTTCAGTTCTTTTGCAGACTCCAACAGGCTTTCATCCAGAATGGTCCTGTATTTGGCTGCATCCATCTTCCCCTCAATTTTAACCATCTTCCCTGTCCCTGCTGAAGAAAAGCAGGCACAAACCATAATGCTGCCACCACCATGTTTGACAGTGGGGATGGTGTGTTGAGGGTGATGAGCTGTGTTGCTTTTACGCCAAACATATCGTTTTGCATTGTGGGCAAAAAGTTCGATTTTGGTTTCATCTGACCAGAGCACCTTCTTCCACATGTTTGGTGTGTGTCCCGGGTGGCTTGTGGCAAACTTTAGACAAGACTTTTTATGGATATCTTTGAGAAATGGCTTTCTTCTTGCCACTCTTCCATAAAGGCCAGATTTGTGCAGTGTACGACTGATTGTTGTCCTATGGACAGACTCTCCCACCTCAGCTGTAGTTCTCTGCAGTTCATCCAGAGTGATCATGGGCCTCTTTGCTGCATCTCTGATCAGTCTTCTCCTTGTCTGAGCTGAAAGTTTAGAGGGACGGCCAGGTCTTGGTAGATTTGCAGTGGTCTGATACTCCTTCCATTTCAAAATGATCGCTTGCACAGTGCTCCTTGGGATGTTTAAAGCTTGGGAAATCTTTTTGTATCCAAATCCGGCTTTAAACTTCTCCACAACAGTATTACGGACCTGCCTGGTGTGTTCCTTGGTCTTCATGATGCTCTCTGCGCTTTTAACAGAACCCTGAGACTATCACAGAGCAGGTGCATTTATTCAGAGACTTGATTACACACAGGTGGATTCTATTTATCACCATCAGTCATTTAGGACAACATTGGATCATTCAGAGATCCTCGCTGAACTTCTGGAGTGAGTTTGCTGCACTGAAAGTAAAGGGGCCGAATAATTTTGCACGCACCACTTTTCAGTTTTTTATTTGCTAAAAAAGTTTAAAATATCCAATAGATTTCGTTCCACTTCACAATTGTGTCCCACTTGTTGGTGATTCTTCACAAAAAATTAAAATTTTATATCTTTATGTTTGAAGCCTGAAATGTGGCAAAAGGTTGAAAAGTTCAAGGGGGCCGAATACTTTCGCAAGGCACTGTATATATATATATATATATATACACATACACACACCACTTACATACATACCACTATATATAATATATTACATATTATATATACCACGATATATATAATAATGAGGGTAGGCCCCTGAGTAAATTCTATTGAACCACTGGGGTGTGAGGTAAATGCTATGCAATCATTTTAACTGACAGCCACCAGCTGGAGGAAGAAGTATTTCCATATTTACTCCCAGTTTTCCTCATTCATGACTGGAACATCTTCCTGCCATTTAGGGTGAAGTCTCACCAGGCCAAAAAGTTTATACTCACATTCATAAGTTTGCTTGATTCCCATCGTAAGGTCAAGCAACCTAAATCAGCACCTGTGGAGAATATGTCTCTAAACAGAATATGGGTGGTCATACGCGATGCTAGTCTAGGTTTTCTGGATTCCTGCACTGTGCTAGATGGCGATCAAGTTCTGCTGACCAATGGTAGAAGGAATAAGACCCCAAAATGGAACCAATGCCTGGTCAACAGAGGTGCTTCCATATGGATTCTTCAGAAAGGTATATTGGTCATAAGAAGAGGTTAAACACACCATCAACAAGATTCACAGCTCTTTATCAGGAAAAGGTGCACTTTAATGAATGGGATCTGTATTTATTCTTTCTGTCCAGTGTATACTGGTTTACTTTCCTGAAGAATCCATTTGGAAGCACATAAATTTAATGGCCACCTCTGCTGACCACATATTGATTCCATTTTGGACCCTCATCCCTTCAACCTTTAAGCCCCGGTTCACACTGAATGTGGCTTTGAAATCACACTACTTCAGCACGATCTCAAAGCCGTCGGTCAGTGTGATTTCATGTGTGACTTGCTGACATCTGTGCGATTTCATGCACAGTTGTCAAGGCAAATCACCCATGAAATCACCAAAAATAGTGCAAAAATCTTTTCAAAGTTAGAGTTTCACCAACTTAAACAGTTACATAGTTAGAAATGTGGTGCAACTTGTCATGCGACTTTGATCTGTCAAATCACATGACAAGTTGTCAGACAAACCTGATTTCTTTTTATGAGGTGGTAAGTAAAACCTTGGACAGAGGGGTGGCGGTGGATGTGGTATACTTGGACTTTGCAAAAGCATTCAATACAGTTCCGCACACACGGCTCATGTGTAAGGTAAAGTCTACAGGTTTGGAAATATCAGTTTGTAAATGGATAGGAAACTGGCTAAAAGACAGAATTCAGAGAGTAGTAGTTAATGATTCTTACTCTGAATGGTCTAAGGTTATCAGTGGTGTACCCCAAGGTTCAGTGTTGGGACCCTTACTTTTTAATATCTTTATAAATGATATTGGGTCTGGGATCAAGTAACATTTCCGTCTTTGCAGATTACACCAAGCTATGCAGTGGAATAATGTCCTTACAGGATGTCTCCAATTTACAAGCCTACCTCAATTCACTGTCAAATTGGGCGACTATGTGGCAGATGAGGTTTAATGTTGAGAAATGTAAAGTTATGCACTTGGGGGCTAAGAATATGCATGCATCATACATGCTAGGGGGAGTACAACTAGGGGAATCCATAGTGGAGAAGGATCTGGTGGTTTTGGTAGATCATAAGCTCAATAATAGCATGCAATGCCAAGCTGCGGTTTCCAAAGCGAGCAAATTCTTTTCCTGTATTAAGAGAGGTATGGACTCCAGAGAGAGAGAGATATCATTTTTCCCCTGTTCAAATCATTAGTAAGACCTCATCTGGAATATGCAGTTCAGTTTTGGGCACCAGTTTTCAAAAGGGATATTGGGGAGCTGGAGAAAGTGCAGAGAAGGGCAACCAAACTGATAAGAGGCATGGAGGAGCTCAGCTATGAGGAAAGATTAGAGGAACTGAATTTATTCACTCTTGATAAGAGGAGATTAAGGGGGAGATATGATCAACATGTACAAATATATAAGGGGTCCATATAGTGAACTTGGTGTCGAGTTATTCACTTTACAGTCAACAAAGAGGACAAGGGGGTACTCTTTACATCTAGAGGAAAAGAGATTTCATCTCCAAATACGGAAAGGTTTCTTCACAGTAAGAGCTGTGAAAATGTGGAATAGACTCCCTGCAGAGGTGGTTCTGGCTAGCTCAGTAGATTGCTTTAAGAAGGGCCTGGATTATTTCCTAAGTGTACATAATATAACTGGGTACTAACATTTATAGGTAAAGTTGATCCGGGGAAAATTCGATTGCCTCTCGGGGGATCAGGAAGGAATTTTTTCCCCTGATTTAGCAAATTGGAGCATGCTCTGCTCGGGTTTTTTTCCTTCCTCTGGATCAACTGTGAGTATAGAATTGGGCATATGGGATTGTATGATATTATTATTATTATTTTTTTTTTTGTGGTTGAACTGGATGAACTTGTGTCTTTTTTCAACCTGACTAACTATGTAACAATTTAAGTTGTACAAGTGTGAATGGGGGCCAAGTGAATACAGAATGTACAACTGTTCATTTCTTCTCACTGATGTCTTATGTCTGTGGATATGCTTATATTTTTTATTTGCTGAAGTCATAGAAACTGTAATGACTAAATGGGGAGATGGGGCAGCTGGGACAACAGGTGAAGGGGTACACTAAATTACTAAAATGAAGGGTCCGAAGTTGCAATCACCCATTGAAGAAAAAATTCATCTGCTAATGCGTTCAGAAAAGATTGTCAGGTAATTTCACAGTTTAAAAGGAAGCACTTTCTAATCCTTGTCATTTGTAAGGATAAAGTGAGCTTTGTCAGTAATGTGTGAGGTAAAAACGTGTGCTTTACAGGCAGGCTTTGAAAAACACTTTGTCAGGTTGCTGCATCTGCCTGCAAAATGCTACTGTCAGCAGCGCAAACACTACTCTGACATCGGCCTCACAGGGAATCTTTTATTTTATTTTCCTTTTGTTGTTCTGCTCTCTTGATGGTTCCTCAACAAAACGGATGCTTTGATAGTTTGATTAATATTATTTTCGGTGAAAGCTGTTCCCCGCATGAATTGAATGATGGTTCAACTGACAAGTAAAATGGAGATACATGCCTGTGGTAAATTCCGCACATAGTTGCCAAGTGTGCAGGACAGTCTACAAAGCCTTATTACCCTCCATTAATGAAGGTATGGATAGGTTACCTTCACAGTGGGGGGAGGAAGTTCCAGAGCTTGATGGTGAGGATTATTATTATTATTATACAGGATTTATATTGCGCCAACAGTTTGTGCAGCGCTTTACAACATGGGGGCAGACAGTACAGTTACCCTACAAATCAATATAGGAGGGATCAGAGGGCCCTGCTCGTTAGAGCTTACAATCTAGAAGGGAGCATCAAGTGGAACAAAAGGTAATAGCTGTGTGGGATGATCAGATGGAGAAAATGAAAATACAGTTGTTGGGTATGGGTAGGATAGGCTTCTCTGAAGAGGAGGGTTTTGAGGGATAGTCTAAAAGCGAATAGAGTAGTCCTGGAGGCAAGCATGGGAGGAGGTGATGAGGGAGCCTTTAGAGCAGAAGGTCTTGAGAAGAACGAAGAGAACAATTATATTCCCATGCTATATTTAATGCACCAGGCAGTTCAATAGAAACCGGCCGACATTCGACCCCGTGTGGCAGCCGGTCCGACAGAAGGGTCATGACTGTAGTGTTCTGGTGGGGGTGGGGGGGCTGCAGCTGCATATTTTTTTTAAAAGGTGCAGTTCCTCTTTAACTCCTCAACGGTTGCACAGCTGATCTGGCTGATTTTAGCCATTTTTTTTGGAACTATCCTTTGGTTCAGGCATTATGGGGCAAAGTTACACATTTTATATTTATGTTAACCACCATTCCAGTTCCCTAGAGCATTGATATCTCCATCCTGGGCCTGGTGAACCCCTTGGCTCATAGTAGGGCCTTCAGAAAACTACTAGGTCTGCTTTTATACTATGCCAAGAAAGCTATCATTCTAAAGTGTAAGTCTCTTTCAGCACCTACATTGAACTTTTGAAAGCATCAAGCTAATACGGCTATACCTTTTTATAAATTCACATATTAGTTTAAAGGTTACCCCAAGAAATTCTCTAAAGTCTGGGACATCTGGCCTAATTCACCATCTACCAATGCCTCACTAGAAAAATATCCCTAGCACTAAACATGGTTTGCTTTTTGGACGGGACCACCCCCCCAAACACACACACATACACACACACACACACACACACACACTTCTGATTCCAGCTGCCCCTCCCATAACTTAGTTAGGGGGTGATCTTGGTTGTAGCAGAGCAAGGGTTGGCATTCCAAGAGATGTTCCTGGCAAGACAGAAGTGCACACAGAAATAGGATTGTTGTTGTTTTGTTTTCTGTGTGTTATGTACCTGTTGGGCTGGGGTATGCCCAAATGGCTCTGTTTTCTGGGTACAATACATTTTTATTTATTTTTTTGAAACATATTAAGCATACATGAGGTTTTGTATTTCACATACCACCGCAAACGTTTTACAACACGTATACATCGTATTGAACATAAACAACATTGTTATATGAATTTAAAGCCAAGTTAACATTTAGTAATCAAAGTATATTAATATGAATATTAATAATATGAAAGTATATTAATATGAACCATTTAAGATATAGAATTAAAAAAGAACAAAAAATTAGGAAAAAAGAAAGATCTGAGTTAAAATAATAAAATAATAAAGATAATAAGCGATTTAGTGTAAATTCATAAATGAAGATTTAAAGAAGGGTCCAGACTTATCTAATTGACTGTATCCTGAGCGAAGTCTAGTGAATTTCTGAATATAACCCATGGTAACCATATTTTATTAAATTTCTCTATGGATCCATTAGCTGTTGCTACCAATTCCTCCATGTTGTAAAGCTCCTGAATTGTATTAATCCATTCTTTAATTGATGGAATGCAGTTAGATTTCCAATATCTGTTTTCTATCTCTTTATACCAACAAATTTAATAAAAAGAAGCACTATGGTTGCTTCTGTCAGCCCTAAGTTATTAATAACATGTGCACTTGTGTAGTAGCATGGAGAGGCCAACAGATTAGTGTCAGCCTCAGACTCTTCTTTACCAGTGCTTTTTCTTCAAAGCAACAGATATAGGTGCCACATGCGTTGGGATAGACAAGACTTTTCTAGGTAGCCTACTTTTCTCTTTTGTTTTGGGATCATAGAGTTACTCTAAATGAATCTTTTAAAATGAACCCCAAAGTATTCTATCCCTTGCAGCCCTCTTATCAATCAACTGCGTTTACTCTTTTTAAATCATAATGGCATTAGAAACTACCCAAATGAGCCTGATCAAAAGTTTACATACCCCAGTTCTTAATACCGTGTATTGTCCCCTTTAACATCAATGATAGCTCTTTTGTGGTATTTGTGGATGAGGCTCTTTATCTTCACAGATGGTAAAGCTGCCCATTCCTCTTGACAAAAAGCCTCCAGTTCCTGTAAATTATTGGGCTGTCTTGCATGAACTGTATGTTTGAGATCTCAACAATACTGAGGTTAGGAGGCTGAGATGGCCACTTAGGAACCTTCACTTTATTCTGTTGTAGCCAATGACAGGTCGACTTGGCCTTGTGTTTTGGATCATTGTCATGGTGGAATGTCCAAGTATGTCCCATGCACAGCTTCCTGGCTGATGAATGCAAAATGTTCCTCCAGTATTTTTTAATAACATACTGCATTAATCTTGCCATCAATTTTGACCAAATTTCCTGTGCCTTTGTAGCTCACACATCCCCAAAACATCAGAGATCCGCGTCTGTGTTTCACAGCAGGAATGGTGTATCTTTCATCATAGGCCTTGTTGACTCCTCTCCAAATGTAGCGTTTATGGTTGTGGCCAAAAAGCTCCAAATTACTTTGTGCCAGAAGGCCTGTCTCTGTGCTGTTTGGTGTATTATAAGTGGGATACTTTGTGGCATTTGCTTAGTAATGGCTTACTTCTAGCAACTCAACCATGCAGCCCATCTTTCTTCAAGTGCCTCCTTATTGTGCATCTTGAAACAGCCACACCACATGTTTTCAGAGAGTCCTGTATTTCACCTAAAGTTATTTGTGGGTTTTTCTTTGCATCCCAAACAATTTTCCTGGCAGTTGTGGCTGAAATTTTAGTTGGTCTACTTGACCGTGGTTTGATTTCAACAGAACCCCTCATTTTCCACTTCTTGATTAGAGTTTGTACACTGTTGATTGGCATTCTCAATTCCTTGGAGCTCTTTTTATATCCCTTTCCTGTTTTATACAGTTCAACTACCTTTTCCCGCAGATTCTTTGACAATTCTTTTGCTTTCCCTGTGACTCAAAATCCAGAAACGTCAGTGAAAAGGTTTTCTCGGGTCTGTCAGGAGTCCAAAAACTCATTGACCTTTTATACACACACTATTTACAGATCACAGGTGAGGATGGTTACATTTAATAGCCATTCAAGCCCATTTTTGTCAACTTGTGTGCATGTTATCAGGCCAAAATCACCAGGGTATGTAAACTTTTGATCAGGGTCATTGGGGTAGTTTCTGTTGCCATTAAGATTTAAAGAAAGAGTAAACACAGTTGATTGATAATAAATGGCTTTAGCTAAACACTAACCACAAGTGAAATAAATGTTTTTGTGTTATCATCATATTCTCTGAAAAATGGCCAAGAAATCATAAATTCTGCCAGGGTATGTAAACTTATGAGCACAACTGTATGTGTATATATATATATATATATATACACACATATATCTATACACACACACACACTATATTACCATAAGTATTGGGAAGCTTGCCCTTATATGCACATGACCTTTAATGGCATCCCAGTCTCAGTCCATAGGGTTCAGTATTGCGTTGGCCCACCCTTTGCAGCTATAACAGCTTCAACTCTTCTGGAAAGGCTGTCCACAAGGGTTACATGTGTGTCTATGGGAATGTTTGACCATTCTTTCAGAAGCGCATTTGTGAGGCTAGGCACTGATGTTGGACGAGAAGGCCTGGCTTGCAGTCTCTGCTCTAATTCATCCCAAAGGTGTTCTACCGGATTGAGGTCAGGACTCTGTGCAGGCCAGTCAAGTTCCTCCACCCCAAACTCCATCATCCATGTCTTTATGGACTGCGCTTTGTGGGATGCATTAATATTCATGTGCGTGTATATATATCTATATATAGATATAGATATAGATAAATTTATATATATATATATAAACTCTGGTTCGGATTAAACATTTTATATAAACTACAGTGGTAGGCGTACAAACAGCGTTGTTTTCTAACCACCAAACTGATTTGAGAACATTGACAGCTAAGTAAGCATACTGAACATCAAGGGAGGCAAATGATTTATTTAACAATAAGGTTGAAGTACGCAGAACTATCTTTACTGCATTTCAGCCAACAATTACATTGGACCTGTCAACTGTCATATTTCAGAGAAATCAGAAAGTTGTAATACAATATAATGGTTTTGCCCTCCAAGTTATGTGTGGAAATCACAAAAGTGATTCAATAGAAATACTTGGCAATTAAAATGCACTTACGGTATATGTGTTTCACGTATGAATTTATTTTTTAGACTGGAAGCCTGGTATAGGTCTGCTGACCCAGTGCGAGTGGGTTTTCAGACCCAGTCCTGGGTTTGAACATTCAGGTGTACTTTCTTTCCTGTCCTCTCTTTCCTCCTAGGCACAGGTCACTTGATTCTTGGAAAATCCACACAGTGGTCCATATCCCCTTTCCCCATTTGGGAATTCTGGTGGCATTAAGTGTCAGAGATAGAAGTCACCATGAAATTCCACCTACCAGCAACCATCAAAACTGGGATATCAGGAATGGCTTTCAAGCAGGAGATTGAGGAAGGATCCAGCTACAGCCCACTTGTAAAACAATAACAGCAGCCATCCCTGTCTTCTCCCTTCCTGTAAGCATGTCCACTGAGGTAGACTTAATGCACTTTGCAATGTAATAGAACCCTGACTGGTTGATTTGTAAGGAACAGCATGAAGCTAATATAAAGAAAAATAAGGGTGCTTATACTACTAGTTTTTTTAAATTGAAATTAAAATTGACTATTTTTCTGCTTTGAGTTCTGCTTCAAAAATGCAAAAAAACAGCGAATCTCTGTCACTTAATTGCTGAGCCTAAAAGGCCCTTGATAGCTCACCTCTAATTCTTTCCATGGCTGACTTTCTTCAGAGTTAAGATTCAAGGACAAGTCGTCATTAGTGCCACTTAATACTGTCTAATTGCCAGCAACAGGAAAAGGGGCACAGTTAATTAACACTGCAGTCAGGAAATAAATTATGTAAACTGATACAGAGTTGGTTCTGTATTAGGAAGCAAAAAAAAAAAAACATTACAGAACAAGACCTGATTAAACCAAAAGCAAAAAAAGCACAAAATACAAAATGTCAACTTGTCATCTTCAACAGGATTTATAAGGTCTCATTAACACAGTCGGCTAGGGGAGCAGAATAGGTAGGCGGTTGAGCCGTGATTTGCTGCTCTTACTGATTGTCCACCTAAACATGGATGCAGCGTCTTAGAGCCATACATACGTCATGGCTGCAGCAAGCAAGGAGTACTGCCACCAAACTTGACACATTCAAGTCAATGAGACCACGCCGCAACCGCACACAGAGGACTCTTCCCTATCAGAGGACCCTTTAGTCTTTCTCCTACATAAAAGCTCCATCTCCATGAAAACATACCGTAAATCTGTTTACAGACACATATTCAAAGCTATAATATTTATTAGATTCCGTGCTTTGCCTCCCCCAAGGGTCCCAAACTGGAGTACCAATAGCAAAAGTTATATGAGTATAGGGGTAGGTGGCGCTCTCCATCACCTGAAGAGTGCTCCTCCGCAATAGGTCACTCTTTCCAGGTGAATGTAAAATAGGTGAAAATACACTGCCGTCACCTGAAGGGTAATCCTCCACAGTGAATCACTCTTTAAATAATAAATAGGGAGTGCTAAACTCAAAATAAAATAAATATCATGACGGATGTTCTCACCCTGTGTTTAAGGCAAGTTTGTACAGATAAAGCCCTAATAATAGTGCTAATTGCCAACTGGTGTATCAGCCCACAATGTGAAAGTGAATGTGCTTAGTGTAATAATGAGTGTTCTCACCCAATCAGCAATTATAATCAAATTTCATCCTAAACAATTCATCTCAACAGCTATATCATAAACGTGCAGCATGAGTTAATTGTATCCAAATCATTAATAAACAAAATAAGTGCATTAACACATTCTTTTAAAAGGAATTCTTCGGTGAAAAAAATATATATAAAAAAAAGTTCTGTCTTTTAGTAGTGCAAAAAATAGCAGGGTTTCAAGTAACTTTGTGCTTGTCCAAAAGTGACTCATGCCTATGTAGCAATTTAGGAGACTTCCGTGCTCCCTTTCAGTTCCCCACTCACCAGATCGCTGCACCCCTGCATGGGTAAATCACATGTGTTGCACTTATTTTTGTTTATTAATGATTTGGATACAATTAACTCATGCTGCACGCTTATGATATAGCTGTTGAGATGAATTGTTTAGGATGAAAGTTGGTTATAATTGCGGAGGAGCACTCTTCAGGTGGCGGGCAGTGCCACCTACCCCTATACTCATATAACGTTTACATATTCAAACCTGCCAAAGCTTTTATCTGTCAAGGAATCTACACGCAAGAATTTGCGTTGCACGCACATGCACAATTTCTGTTGGCACCAGACAGGCTATTTAAAGCATGCTCATGCCCATGTTCTGTGCTGACTGATCTTTAGCTGTTCCCTGTGTCCTGAATTTATCCTATAAGATTACCGTGTTGCCGACCCAGCTTGCTCCTGATCAGATCTTGGATTCTGCTTCTGACCTGTCGTTAATTCCTGACTTGGCTTGTTCCCGACTTCGACTTTGCTCATGATTTGGTACCTTGCTGCCCTCTTGTTGATGACGCTATTCCTGTGACTGCACTTCTGTCTCTGATCTTGGCTTCCTGTCCTGCTAATGTGCCTGTTTGGCTGTCCGCTGTACCAGCTCTGTGCACCGTTCAGTGTTCCTGCCTCAAGTCTGCTGAGAACTCTGACAAGCGTTACATCCTGAACCAACAGCGTAAGTTCCTGATCCATTGGTTCTCCAGTCCCCTTGGCACCACATCTCCTGCTGCAAGTTCTCCTATCAACATCTGAAGGCACTCGTGTTCCTCCTCTTCCCCGGGAACCCTCTGTTCCACTTTCAGTGTGGCCGGGCTGGAGATACAAGAGAGGCCGACCTCGAAATTTCAGTCTTATATCAGGTATGTGAGAGTATCACCTATGAGGTGGAAAGACCCAACTGCCCACTTAGTCTCTTTCTGGTTAAACAGAGTAAATCAGAAAAATGGAAGTTCTTATCCTATATGCTGTCCTGGGCTGAAATCCTACCTTGAAAACCTACTCCTCCCTCCGGGTCTTCCCCTTGCCCTTTCTCTCCCTACTATAGCACTTCAACTTCCTATTTTGCACCAATCCTCGCCTTCAAAGTTGCCCCCTGCTTTCCCCCATTCTTCTCCTACCCTAAACTTACATTCCTCTACACTCCCTTCCCCACCGTATTAAAAACATGGTTCAGAACAATTGCATCCAAGCCATAGGAGCTAACAAGTTAACATCTCAGTAGCTAACGAGACCTACAATTCTTTGACTATTCTGAAACCTCTTTAATGTCTTGTATGCTATTACGGTCCTTCTTATACCGGAGACCTTGTTTATTCACCTTGGCGACATGTTATGTACCGTGGCCACCAATATGAAGAGTGTATTGTTCGATTTCCTCATAAAGAAGTAAAAAAATAGTCCAGGTTGGGCTTTAAAGCTCAAATCGGGGCAAACTTAGTTTAACAGGTTTCCAGCAGCAAAATATTCTTTTTCCTCAGAAGCCAATTACCACCATGCAGGCATACTTCTACGTCCTACAAATCAATGTGTTTATATGCCGGGTTTAGTACAGCTCCCACTGCGGTCATGTCTCTGTTCCCGTCTTCCCCTAGCTAATCAAAAAATGGAGCCAGAATCCATGTTCTTTATATGGTCAGAAACAAAGGGGGCAGAGATATGACCACAGCACTAGAGTCTATGAGACCTGTAGTGTTTAAATCCAAAGTGGCCAGAAAGTACAGCAAGAGCTGCACTCAAGGTTGCATGTACACAATCTGATTTGTAGGACATAGCCTGGCAGGATTGGCTTCTGATCATGTGACTGCTGTGACAGCCCATCACAGTGGATGTGGTATCAGGCAGTCCTTATTGCCCCCAGGTGTAAAGACCTAGTTAATGGGATCCCGGGGCTGTGCGGGAAGAGGTTAAATACCCTGCAAGTACAGAAAAATACGAGATGATTTACCAGTAATGCACTCAGCTCCCTAAGTCCTCTTGTAGCCTGACAACACTCAGCTAATTGTGGATAGAGTGGTGTCAGCCCTTCCCAGTTGACTTTTGCTAAACTAACCAACCCCAATTCCCCCCCCCCCCCCCCCCACACACACACACACGCGCCTGAGTTTCAAACATGATCAGCAAGTATTTTCTGCACTTATTGAAAAGAAATAACAAAACACTTTCCATGGTATATTTAGTAGACCAAAAGGGAAAAGTTTGTTGTTAGGGTTTATATGCACTTTAAAGCCTAACTCCACAGGAAACGTAAAAATTATCACTTGAAGTCGGGACGTGCTCACACCTACTTGTTTAGTCTAGGGAGAGTTTTTGCACTTTAACTGGCCTGATCCCTTGATTCCCGGAAGATGGGGCTTCCCCATGCTTTGGAGGTGGATTGTCCCACGGCGTCATCAATTCAATGCAGGGCTATGGTGACGTCAGGACCTTAAACTGGGAGAAGAGGCTGCGGGGAACAGTCTATCAGTGCAGAGGATCGGGGAAGTGGGCCTTCTCTTCTATATCCCCTAGACCTAAACAAGCAATTAACGGTTTCCCAGAAACTACTAAAGTATTAGTAAACTCTTGCATGCCATTTTTACCTTCAGGTAATCTTATATTAGAGTGTACCTGTAGGTTAAATTAATATCTCCTAAACGTGCACCATTAAATAGATATTCCAGTGAGCAGCAGCCGGTGATGTCACCATCACGTCACCAGCAGCCAGGGACGTCGCTCTGTGCCACGTTTGGGGCTCCCGCGCATGCACAGGAGTGACGTCACCATGGGCCCAGCCAATCAGAAAGCCAGAGCCCGCGAACCTGGAAGAAAGACTGGGTGAAGTTGGAAGCCCTGGAGGGCTTTGTTTTAAGGTATTTCATAACGTGCTAGTATGTGATGCACATTATGATTATACCTTGCAGGGGGAAACATCTTTGTTTTTTTTTTGTTTTTAGAAGCTTTACTACCGCTTTAAGCTTTAATGCAAGTGTGCCTACAGTTGGGCTTTAAAGTGAACCTGTTGCTTACCCTTCATGGACAAAGCAAAGGCTGATTTTAAAGCAGCATTACAAATACGGAGAAGACGCAGTCAAGCAGCGAGTAAGCTGCAATATAACCATACTTGTAGAAGTGTGCATCATGAAGGGGTTCAAGAGAACCATAGCTGGTGAGTGGGGAAAAAAACAGCAGGCGTTGAATTGGCAGTTAGAAAAGGCCTGTAAAAACAGCAATTTCAAGAAGGGATGAGCTGCAGAAGTCAGTGAAACAAGCGTGCAACACAAATTGAACTCGAAATCCCCAGAAGGATTCAGGACTCTTTGGTCTGCTCGGAAAAATTAACCTCAATCTCTGCCCAAAGTCCCTTGATTGATTATCATAGATATTTAAATACTGTAATCTCATTTTGGGCATGAGGGGAAAAAAAGAACGTGAAAAAAAAAAAAGAGAGAAGGATAAAAAAAAAAAAGATAGGAGCAAAATAAAGGACTGGAGACGGAATACATTAACTAACAAAGGGATAAGACGGCCTGGCAGCTTACAAAGTCTATTTCAGATCCTTCCACTTGGCTGGAAGAGTTGATGAAGTTTAAATGAAGCAGAATTATAGGCTCAGGCGGCCGAGCGTTGGCTGCTGGGAAGAGCGGCTAAGGAAGGACTCTTCCATTGCTGGCGCTTTCACTAGAAAGTAATGGAGAAAGCCTAAATGGTCTAATCTTCAATCACATCGAACATCGGGACTGACAAGAGAAGGGTAATGAGATAGACCAGATCAGCCGTGTTGGTTAAGGAAATTAATCCCTCTTGTTGCACTGTGAGATCGGCTTTTGGGAGCCCCCCCATTCTATCCCAACCCAATCTAAATGCTAACTAACTGTGAGTAGAACTGTGCTTTTCATGTCTAGTGCTTGGAGATTATTTTATTAGTACAGATTTAAAGTTAACATAGTTATATATATATATATATATATATATATATATATATATACACACATACATATATACACACATACATATATACACACATATACACACACACACACTGTATATACATACACACATACATAAGTTTTTTCTTTTAAATATTTTTTTTAAATAAATATGATATATTGTATGTAAATATTGCATGAGTGGCCCCAAACTTGACTATACCTACCTATCTCAATCCAAATTGACCATCCAACCCATATTTAAACATTTGGGGATTTATATTAACGCAGACGTATCTATTTTTGAATCCCTTAACATTACCACGATTATAACATGGAGACCAGATTACGTACCTGGGCCTCCCTACCACTAAATTTAATTGATTGTGTGAACATTTTTAAAATGATATACTTACCTAAATTTCTTTATATTTTCCGGGCATCCTCAGTCTTTTTGTTTAAAAAACTTTTTAACAAAACCTAATTTTTTCTCTTGCAGGGGTCAAACCCAAGAATTGCTAGGGCCGCCCTTCAGGTCGCTAAGTTTGATGGGGGGTTAGCCTGCCCCAACCTACGACACTACTTTATAGCATCACAGCTTGCATACATTTATGACTGGTTCCTGGAGGCCTCCTCGTCCTGTTCCACCGCTCTATTGACTGCTCTTTCTGGCTCCGGGGCCTCACTTATTGACATACTACATAGATCTATACTGAAACGCTCCCGTGGCTCTCCATTAGAAGTTAGCTGGCTAGCCTGGCATGAAGGAAATAAGGTGATCATAAACTCTGTGGGTGTCCCCCAAAGCCCCCTTATGGCACAATCCTAACTTCTTAGAGCTCCTGGGTCACCCAGATTCCTTGTGGTGGACACGACTTGGTGTCACCCACGCCTCCCATATTTTAGTTAACAATGCATTAATTTCCTTCGAAGACTTGAAGGCACGGTGTGGAGTGAAAAACATTCTTTTCTAAATATCTTTTAGTACGTCATGCCATCCGGGCACAATTCAATGGTCTGACCCAGGAGCTCACTAAATTACCTATGGAGGTGCTACTGTCATACCCGGACATTGAAAAACTGGTCACGACTATCTATTCACGCCTGCAGGCTGCTGGGGTTAGACCCTTCCAGATTGCTCAGCAGAAATGGGAAGTGGAAATTCCCGGGCTGTCCAAGGAGGGGTGGGAGGAGACCTTGGAGGTCTGCTTTTTGGATCTTATTGGGTCTAATGACCAATATGTACCGTTTAAATGTATACACCAGTTGCACTATACTCTTGCCAGGCTCACTCATATGGGTTATGCTTCTGCTGCCTCCTGTTTCAGGTGTGGCTCTAGTGATGCCAGATACATGCATATGTTTTGGTCCTGCCCAGCCTTGTCAACATTCTAGAAAGACTTATTCTCTTTTTTGAAGACACCTTACATTTACCAGTAGCTCACACTCCAGAAGTCGGACTGTTGGGTGTGCTAAACGACTTCCTACACAAGATGGACTGTTGGGTGTGCTAAACGACTTCCTACACAAGACCCATACTCGAACTCTAGCTCGCATAGTATTGTTTTATGCTAGGAAATTTATTTTGCTACAATGGAAAAAGGTATCTGCTCCAAGTGTTCAAATGTTGTACCGTATGATAAATAAGATTATACCTATCTTTAAACTCATTTATAATGGAAGGGCCTGTCCCAAAAAGTTTACTAAGATCTGGCAACCTTGGCTTGACATAGCTGATTCCTTCTGGAATGATACCCACTCTCTCAGCAATAGGGGGCTTCTGCCCCCTCCTCTGAAGGGACTGCAGTGTCTGTAGGCTGTTGAGAGCCCTATTGTAAGCTCTGTGCTCCTGTAGCCTGGTCGGGGGCGCGCGCTCGTGGGGGGAGGTGGATTGGGGATGGAATAGCGTTTCCACCTGCAGTGGTTCAGTGTATGTGTGTGTGTGTGTGTGTGTGTGTGTATGTGTGTGGATGTATTGGAAAATGATTGCACCTTTACTGCTTATTGCACTAGGATGTACTGTAGCTGGGCACTATGTGGTCCACATATATTAACCCGTTATATCTTTAGGTTACATTTTCCTCCGAATCAGGATTTAAAACACTTGGTCATTACTAGTAAGCCCTATTCAGCTACTGTTTATGTGATTTATCCATGACATGTAACCATTTATATGTGCCTGTAAAATATTTTTTGGGGACAAAAAAATCAATAAATAAACATGTTAAAAAATATATATATATTTATTGCATAAGTAAGACCTGCAGCCAGAAGGTGGCAAGAGCAGAACCTCTTTTCTGCTATACTGTGAAGCAGAAGTGCGGGGATATCAGATTAAACAAACTGCAGAGAGTAAAGCCGGCCATAGACGGTTCGAATCTCAGCTGGTTCAGCAGGAACCAGCTGCGATTCAAACCAATTATGGGCTGGCTGAGTCCATCCATCGATCGATCGACTTGGATACAACTAGCATATTGGATTTTTAGGATGCCATTATTGTCAATGGCTATAGCCACTAGCAATAATCACGGTGTGTTCTCCTGGCAGGGATGGCTCCATGCACCCCTCCCGTTGGGAGAAGACAATAGCTCTGCAGGAGTCAGTGTTGATGGGGCATCAACAGTTTCCACGGGTTGCAGGGAAAAAATGGTATCATCTATGGCTGGCTTTAAATGTAGGTACGTGGCAATGGTGGGTTTCTTTTTGTAGTGGGGGGGCGGCAAACAATGCACCCACATCCATCCCCGGACTGACACTTACCCCATCAAGTGGGCAGTGCTCCCCTCCGTGCTGTGGCTTCTCGTGCGTCTCCTCATGTCGGCCATGTGTCTCCTTCCTCCTCCTCCCTGGCCAATAGGATTGCTTCTACTTTTGACCAATCAAGAAATGGGTCTCAAGATCTGCTTCCTGGTTGGCTGGGAGGACAATCAGTGTGACAATAGCAAATTTTCTTTCGATATTGTCATGCAACTGGGTGGGCTCAGGTCGCAGTGCTCTGCGCCCTGAGCTCACCCTTTTTTGAAGCCTATTAGAGCTGCTGGCTCTAATCACCCATTGAAAACCCATTGGAATCCAAGCGTCCGGCGCCCGGCATGTAGATTAGGGGGCCAAATGCATGGATGGGTGGCGGCGTCTCTGCTCCCCTAATGGATGGGCCACCACTGGTAGGTGGGTGTGTTCATAAATGTTAGATAACACTGATACCTTTGGACAACGTCATTGGGATTGATTTACTAAAAACGGGAGAGTGCAAAATCTGGTGCAGCTCTGCATAGAAACCAATCAGCTTCCAGATTTTATTGTAGTCAGAAGCTGATTGGCTACCATGCACAGCTTCACCTGATTTTGCACTAGTTTTAGTAAACCAACCCTATTGCCAACCTGTGAAGAGAGTAGTCTTACTTAGATTGACTTGTAGATTTTGATGCACCCACAAATTAAGAGCCGCAGCTATCACTTTATTAATATAGCAAGGGTTTTATCTTTTTGGGATAAAGGTTTTATATGAATGAATAAAACCTGACTAAGTACCACCGTCAGCGTTTAATGGTTTGTCTCAACCAGTGGCGGCTGGTGTTTTTTTGTGTCGCACGGCAAACAACCACCCCCCCCCCCCCAGTCTGTCAGCAGCACCCACGACCCCCGCGCGCATGCACGGTCAGACAGACAGGGTGAGCCCGGCACTTACCCCATCAACGTAGCAGATGGGCAAGCAGGCAGTGTGCCCTATGGGTGGCCACAGCGTGTCCTAGCATGATCCTCCTCCCTTCTGCTAGGCGTCTAATAGGATCACCTGTCCTTTCGGACAATTGGAAAACGGTTCTCACAGCCGCTTCTGATTGGCCAGATTGAGGATCACTTTTTCAACAGCGAATATTCATTCACTGTTTTAACACACCTGGGTGGGCTCCAGTCACATTCCTTGGCTCTAATCAGGTGCTTCGAAAAAAAAAAAGAAAAAAAAATGAATTAGTCTGAAATGGGCCGGATGCATGAATAGTGGGTGGCAGCGGCGGCCATGGATAGATTCATGCTATGCATGAATCTATCCATTTCATATAGGGGGTAGCCTGGAGAGAGGGGGCGGCGCCTGGGTGCCCCTAATGGATGGGCCACCCCTGGTCTCAACCCTTCAAGAACTTGTTCACACTATCAGTTGACAGGCAGTAAAACCCTGCGGTTAAGCTGCATTTTTACCACCTTTAACCGTTCCCTCTTCAGCTGCAGAAGCAGCGGCCGGGGGTGTATGCATGCCGCAATGGGAATTTTACTCCCTGTCCCTTTCTGTGACCCATACAGGGGTATGGAGCCGCTCACTGCGTGCAATGCACAAGACTGCGACTATCAATTATTGGCACCCTCGCATGTTTGCAAAAGTGCAGCGCATTTTCTCCTCATAGAGAGGTGGGTCAGTGACCTCACGCTCTCCACCTCATCCAATCAGAGAATGCTTTGCATTCATACAGAGAACACAAAGCATTCTATACATGGCCCCAGTGCTGAGCGGCCAAGCTCCTATGTTCATAATACATAGTGCCAGACACTCAGATTGGGACCCGGAAACAAGTGGAGATCCCTGGAGTAGCGATGTCTACTTCAGGGATTTCCAGCTTCCAGCGGCAATTGGCCACATATTTTGTGGTATTTGTAGTAATAGTAATGTAAAGTGATAATGTAGTTACATTGGTCCAACCTTGAACAATGTAACTATGTAAAAAAATATATCATACCTGGAATTCTATTTTTAACCACTTTCCAACCACAATACATACATATGTACAGTATGTTGTGGTTTGCAAGTGGTTTACCAGTGTTATGACTAAAGCTTTCAGCCATAACCACAGTATCATTTTTTTCAGCTGGCTTTCTCATGAAAGTGACCCGAGTGGCTCATTAGCCACTGGATCACTTACTGTTTCCACCAGCAGACCCGAGAAACAATCCAGCGGTGCGTCCAGCTGGTTACAGAGGCATTGAGAGACTAGATCATCTCTGATTGCCTCTATGGCCTTGGAGGACCGGAGCAACGTCACTACCGGAGCGACGTCACTTCCGGTCTAGGGAAGAAGTAAACATTTTTGTTTTTTTACGCAAAAGATAAAAAAAAATCTTTTGCTTTTAAAGGTAAAGGAGAGATTTCTTCATAAAGAGGACCTGTCATCAGGGTGGATTTGATTTAAATCAAGTCAATTTAAACAGGCTCTGCCATGATGGACCTAAAATGACAGGTGCTCTTTAACTGTAAGGACTTAGTCTTGCTGGTAGTTAGAATCTTTAATTTTTGAAAACAAAATGAAGGTTTCCTATTTAGAATAATAAGCTGTCAGGTTAGTAAAACAACGATATCAGAACTGATTCAATCATACAGTTTGTAGTGTAGATTTGCAAAACAATGGGATAAAGGAATATTCCTGGACTTTGTATTATCTCATGATTACTGTGACATTGTGTAAATGCATCAATGTAGTGCAAATTTTGCAGTGCAAAATTTAAATATTGCAAAATATATAGCCTCGTGCTACATACAGTAACAGTAAGCTCCATTTCATGCTGAATAAACAAAATTATTAATGTATGTTAAATAGAAAACTATCTTTAGATAGATTTTTACTCCAAAAGCATATTTGATAAAATAAATTTGATTTAAAAAAAATCAAAAAGATCCGATTTAAATCAGATTTTTTTTGATTCACCCTGCCTGTTATGCTTATTTATATTACAAGGGATGTTTACATTTCTTGTAATACTAATAAAAGTGATAAAAGAAAAAAAAAAACAGGACAGTGTAAATAAATAAATAAATAAATAAGAAAAAAAATTAAAAATTTAAAGTGTCCCCATCCCTCCGTGCTCACGCGCAGAAGCGGACGCATACGCAAGTTGCGCACGGATATATAAACAGTGTTCAGACCACACATGTAAGGTATTGCCGTGCATATTAGGGCGAGAGCAATTAGTCTAATGCCAAACCTCCTCTGTAACCAGGGCCATCTTTAATTTTGATTGGGCCCTGGGCAAACATTTTCTTGGGCCCCCCCTCCATTCTGAGACATACAAAAAATAGCAGGTAGACTCAAAATCTGTTTACTGCAGCAGATCACGCAGTGATTGCAATTGTTTGCCAGAGGTTACAGCCTATCCTTACTGCTCGCTGGCTGGTTGCTAGAGGTTACAACACATAATTTCTGCTTGCCGAAACATACTACAGGAGAGTGTCAGAGAGTGCAGACATACTACAGGAGAGGTTCAGAGACTGCAGACATACTACAGGAGACAATCAGAGATTGCGGACATACTGCAGGAGACAATCAGAGACTGCAGACATACTGCAGGAGGCAATCAGAGACTGCGGACATACGGCAGGAGACAATCAGAGACTGCGGACATATGGCAGGAGACGATCAGAGACTGGCGACATACTGCAGGAGACAATCAGAGACTGGTGAGATACTGCAGGAGACAATCAGAGACTGGCGACATACTGCAGGAGACAGAGACTGGGGACATACTACAGGAGACAATCAGAGACTGCGGACATACTGCAGGAGACAATCAGAGACTGCGGACATACGGCAGGAGACAATCAGAGACTGCGGACATACGGCAGGAGACGATCAGAGACTGCGGACATACTGCAGGAGACAATCAGAGACTGCGGACATACTGCAGGAGACAATCAGAGACTGCGGACATACTGCAGGAGACAATCAGAGACTGCGTACATGCTACAGGTGATGGTCAGAGAACTTTAAACAACGACAGTTGAATAACACAGCTCAGGGTTTAAGC
This sequence comes from Lithobates pipiens, assembly GCF_037356315.1. Classification (NCBI taxonomy): domain Eukaryota; kingdom Metazoa; phylum Chordata; class Amphibia; order Anura; family Ranidae; genus Lithobates; species Lithobates pipiens. The sequence continues at coordinate 139,701,938 of NW_027507685.1, forward strand.
AGTCAGGCATTTTATGGGTGCAAGGACATACCTGGGCAGCCAAACACACTACATACATTTAGAGGTATGTGGGCGGGCTTCCATTCTCTGATCTCACTATAACAGCCGGGAGCTCCACTGATGCTTTGTAGGGGGGCCCCGTTACTCGTGAATTGGGGCCCCATGAAGGTTTTGCAGAGTGCACAGAGGACACGGGAGGCTGTATTCCTGCGCTAGCCAGCTGAGAGGGGGCGGGGCCGGGAGCTCTACTGACGCTCTGACCCCGCCCCCGTGCAGCCTGTATGCTCGGAACAGAGCGGCTGTAGTAAGAGCCAGTGATCGGAGTGAGAGCGTCAGTGGAGCTCCCGGCCCCGCCCCCTCTATACTGGCTGGGGAATACAGAGGTCCGGGGGCGGGGCCGGGAGCTCCACTGACGCTCCCACTCCGATCACTGGCTCTCACTACAGCCGCTCTGTTCTGAGCATACAGGCTGCACGGGGGCGGGGTCAGAGCGTCAGTGGAGCTCCCGGCCCTGCCCCCTCTCAGCTGGCTAGCACGGGAATACAGCCTCCCGTCCCGTGTCCTCTGCGCACTCTGAAAAACCTTCATTGGGGCCCCAATTCGCGGGTAGAAATGCGGGCCCCCCTACAAACATTGGGCCCAGGGCAGGTGCCCCATTTGCCCTGTGCTAAAGACGGCCCTGTCTGTAACTCTAAACAGGTAACCTGATTTTTTCCACGAGCGAGTATATTTTCAAAGCACAACATGTTGGGTATCTATTTACTCAGAATAACATCTTCAGGGCCGTCTTTAGCGCAGGGCAAACGGGGCACCTGCCCTGGGCCCAATGTTTGTAGGGGGGCCCGCATTGCTACCCGCGAATTGGGGCCCCAATGAAGGTTTTGCAGAGTGCGCAGAGGACACGGGACGGGAGGCTGTATTCCCGTGCTAGCCAGCTGAGAGGGGGCAGGGCCGGGAGCTCCACTGACGCTCTGACCCCGCCCCCGTGCAGCCTGTATGCTCAGAACAGAGCGGCTGTAGTGAGAGCCAGTGATCGGAGTGGGAGCATCAGTGGAGCTCCCGGCCCCGCCCCCGGACCTCTGTATTCCCCAGCCAGTATAGAGGGGCGGGGCCGGGAGCTCCACTGACGCTCCCACTCCGATCACTGGCTCTCACTACAGCCACTCTGTTCCGAGCATACGGGCTGCACGGGGGCGGGGTCAGAGCGTCAGTGGAGCTCCCGGCCCCGCCCCCTCTCAGCTGGCTAGCGCGGGAATACAGCCTCCCATGTCCTCTGTGCACTCTGCAAAACCTTCATGGGGCCCCAATTCACGGGTAACGGGGCCCCCCTACAAAGCATCAGTGGAGCTGCTGGCTGTTATAGTGAGATCAGAGAATGGAAGCCCCGCCCACATACCTCTAAATGTATGTAGTGTGTTTGGCTGCCCAGGTATGTCCTTGCACCCATAAAATGCCTGACTGCTTAAACCCTGAGCTGTGTTATTCAACTGTCGTTGTTAAAAGTTCTCTGACCTTCACCTGTAGCATGTCCGCAGTCTCTGATTGTCTCCTGCAGTATGTCCGCAGTCTTTGATTGTCTCCTGCAGTATGTCCGCAGTCTCTGATTATCTCCTGCAGTATGTCCGCAGTCTCTGATTGTCTCCTGCAGTATGTCCGCAGTCTTTGATTGTCTCCTGCAGTATGTCCGCAGTCTCTGATTGTCTCCTGCAGTATGTCCGCAGTCTCTGATTGTCTCCTGCAGTATGTCCGCAGTCTTTGATTGTCTCCTGCAGTATGTCCGCAGTCTTTGGATGTCTCCTGCAGTATGTCCGCAGTCTCTGATTGTCTCCTGCAGTATGTCCGGAGTCTCTGATTGTCTCCTGCAGTATGTCCGCAGTCTTTGATTGTCTCCTGCAGTATGTCCGCAGTCCTTGGATGTCTCCTGCAGTATGTCCGCAGTCTCTGATTGTCTCCTGCAGTATGTCCGCAGTCTCTGATTGTCTCCTGCAGTATGTCCGCAGTCTTTGATTGTCTCCTGCAGTATGTCCGCAGTCTTTGATTGTCTCCTGCAGTATGTCCGCAGTCTCTGATTGTCTCCTGCAGTATGTCCGCAGTCTCTGATTGTCTCCTGCAGTATGTCCGCAGTCTCTGATTGTCTCCTGCAGTATGTCTGCAGTCTTTGCTTGTCTCCTGCAGTATGTCCGCAGTCTCTGATTGTCTCCTGCAGTATGTCTGCAGTCTTTGCTTGTCTCCTGCAGTATGTCCGCAGTCTTTGATTGTCTCCTGCAGTATGTCCCCAGTCTCTGATTGTCTCCTGCAGTATGTCCGCAGTCTTTGATTGTCTCCTGCAGTATGTCCGCAGTCTTTGGATGTCTCCTGCAGTATGTCCGCAGTCTCTGATTGTCTCCTGCAGTATGTCCGCAGTCTCTGATTGTCTCCTGCAGTATGTCCGCAGTCTTTGATTGTCTCCTGCAGTATGTCCGCAGTCTTTGATTGTCTCCTGCAGTATGTCCGCAGTCTTTGATTGTCTCCTGCAGTATGTCCGCAGTCTCTGATTGTCTCCTGCAGTATGTCCGCAGTCTCTGATTGTCTCCTGCAGTATGTCCGCAGTCTTTGATTGTCTCCTGCAGTATGTCCGCAGTCTTTGATTGTCTCCTGCAGTATGTCCGCAGTCTTTGATTGTCTCCTGCAGTATGTCCGCAGTCTCTGATTGTCTCCTGCAGTATGTCCGCAGTCTCTGATTGTCTCCTGCAGTATGTCTGCAGTCTTTGCTTGTCTCCTGCAGTATGTCCGCAGTCTTTGATTGTCTCCTGCAGTATGTCTGCAGTCTTTGCTTGTCTCCTGCAGTATGTCCGCAGTCTTTGATTGTCTCCTGCAGTATGTCCCCAGTCTCTGATTGTCTCCTGCAGTATGTCCGCAGTCTTTGATTGTCTCCTGCAGTATGTCCGCAGTCTTTGGATGTCTCCTGCAGTATGTCCGCAGTCTCTGATTGTCTCCTGCAGTATGTCCGCAGTCTCTGATTGTCTCCTGCAGTATGTCCGCAGTCTTTGATTGTCTCCTGCAGTATGTCCGCAGTCTTTGATTGTCTCCTGCAGTATGTCCGCAGTCTTTGATTGTCTCCTGCAGTATGTCCGCAGTCTCTGATTGTCTCCTGCAGTATGTCCGCAGTCTCTGATTGTCTCCTGCAGTATGTCCGCAGTCTTTGATTGTCTCCTGCAGTATGTCCGCAGTCTTTGATTGTCTCCTGCAGTATGTCCGCAGTCTTTGATTGTCTCCTGCAGTATGTCCGCAGTCTCTGATTGTCTCCTGCAGTATGTCCGCAGTCTCTGATTGTCTCCTGCAGTATGTCTGCAGTCTTTGCTTGTCTCCTGCAGTATGTCCGCAGTCTTTGATTGTCTCCTGCAGTATGTCCGCAGTCTTTGATTGTCTCCTGCAGTATGTTCGCAGTCTCTGATTGTCTCCTGCAATATGTTTGCAGTCTCTGATTGTCTCCTGCAGTATGTCCCCAGTCTCTGATTGTCTCCTGCAGTATGTTCACAGTCTCTGATTGTCTCCTGCAGTATGTTCGCAGTCTCTGATTGTCTCCTGTAGTATGTCCCCAGTCTCTGTCTCCTGCAGTATGTCGCCAGTCTCTGATTGTCTCCTGTAGTATGTCTGCAGTCTCTGATTGTCTCCTGCAGTATGTCCGCAGTCTCTGATTGTCTCCTGCAGTATGTCCGCAGTCTCTGATTGTCTCCTGCAGTATGTCTGCAGTCTCTGATTGTCTCCTGTAGTATGTCCGCAGTCTCTGATTGTCTCCTGCAGTATGTCCGCAGTCTTTGATTGTCTCCTGCAGTATGTCCGCAGTCTTTGATTGTCTCCTGCAGTATGTCCGCAGTCTTTGATTGTCTCCTGCAGTATGTCCGCAGTCTCTGATTGTCTCCTGCAGTATGTCCGCAGTCTCTGATTGTCTCCTGCAGTATGTCTGCAGTCTTTGCTTGTCTCCTGCAGTATGTCCGCAGTCTTTGATTGTCTCCTGCAGTATGTCCGCAGTCTTTGATTGTCTCCTGCAGTATGTTCGCAGTCTCTGATTGTCTCCTGCAATATGTTTGCAGTCTCTGATTGTCTCCTGCAGTATGTCCCCAGTCTCTGATTGTCTCCTGCAGTATGTTCACAGTCTCTGATTGTCTCCTGCAGTATGTTCGCAGTCTCTGATTGTCTCCTGTAGTATGTCCCCAGTCTCTGTCTCCTGCAGTATGTCTGCAGTCTCTGATTGTCTCCTGTAGTATGTCTGCAGTCTCTGATTGTCTCCTGCAGTATGTCCGCAGTCTCTGATTGTCTCCTGCAGTATGTCCGCAGTCTCTGATTGTCTCCTGCAGTATGTCCGCAGTCTTTGATTGTCTCCTGCAGTATGTCCGCAGTCTTTGATTGTCTCCTGCAGTATGTCCGCAGTCTCTGATTGTCTCCTGCAGTATGTCCGCAGTCTCTGATTGTCTCCTGCAGTATGTCCGCAGTCTCTGATTGTCTCCTGCAGTATGTCCGCAGTCTCTGATTGTCTCCTGCAGTATGTCCGCAGTCTTTGATTGTCTCCTGCAGTATGTCCACAGTCTTTGATTGTCTCCTGCAGTATGTCCGCAGTCTTTGATTGTCTCCTGCAGTATGTCCGCAGTCTCTGATTGTCTCCTGCAGTATGTCCGCAGTCTCTGATTGTCTCCTGCAGTATGTCTGCAGTCTTTGCTTGTCTCCTGCAGTATGTCCGCAGTCTTTGATTGTCTCCTGCAGTATGTTCGCAGTCTCTGATTGTCTCCTGCAATATGTTTGCAGTCTCTGATTGTCTCCTGCAGTATGTCCCCAGTCTCTGATTGTCTCCTGCAGTATGTTCACAGTCTCTGATTGTCTCCTGCAGTATGTTCGCAGTCTCTGATTGTCTCCTGTAGTATGTCCCCAGTCTCTGTCTCCTGCAGTATGTCTGCAGTCTCTGATTGTCTCCTGTAGTATGTCTGCAGTCTCTGATTGTCTCCTGCAGTATGTCCGCAGTCTCTGATTGTCTCCTGCAGTATGTCCGCAGTCTCTGATTGTCTCCTGCAGTATGTCCGCAGTCTTTGATTGTCTCCTGCAGTATGTCCGCAGTCTTTGATTGTCTCCTGCAGTATGTCCGCAGTCTCTGATTGTCTCCTGCAGTATGTCCGCAGTCTTTGCTTGTCTCCTGCAGTATGTCTGCAGTCTCTGATTGTCTCCTGTAGTATGTCCGCAGTCTCTGATTGTCTCCTGCTGTATGTCCGCAGTCTCTGATTGTCTCCTGTAGTATGTCCGCAGTCTCTGATTGTCTCCTGCAGTATGTCCGCAGTCTCTGATTGTCTCCTGCAGTATGTCCGCAGTCTTTGCTTGTCTCCTGCAGTATGTCTGCAGTCTCTGATTGTCTCCTGTAGTATGTCCGCAGTCTCTGATTGTCTCCTGCTGTATGTCCGCAGTCTCTGATTGTCTCCTGTAGTATGTCCGCAGTCTCTGATTGTCTCCTGCAGTATGTCCGCAGTCTCTGATTGTCTCCTGCAGTATGTCTGCAGTCTCTTATTGTCTCCTGCAGTATGTCCGCAGTCTTTGATTGTCTCCTGCAGTATGTCCGAAGTCTTTGATTGTCTCCTGCAGTATGTCCGCAGTCTCTGATTGTATCCTGCAATATGTCCGCAGTCTCTGATTGTCTCCTGCAGTATGTTCGCAGTCTCTGTCTTCTGCAGTATGTTCGCAGTCTCTGATTGTCTCCTGTAGTATGTCCCCAGTCTCTGTCGCCTGCAGTATGTCGCCAGTCTCTGATTGTCTCCTGCAGTATGTCCGCAGTCTCTGATTGTCTCCTGCCGTATGTCCGCAGTCTCTGATTGTCTCCTGCAGTATGTCCGCAGTCTTTGATTGTCTCCTGCAGTATGTCCACAGTCTCTGATTGTCTCCTGTAGTATGTCTGCAGTCTCTGAACCTCTCCTGTAGTATGTCTGCACTCTCTGACACTCTCCTGTAGTATGTGTATTAATGTGCCCATTTACTTGCTCAATTATTTAGGATTGCTCCACTGTTTAGTGAGAGGTAATAATGTGTATTAGCCTGTAGCAACCAATCAGCGAACAGTAGTGATCTGCTTTAATCTCTAGCAGCCAATCAGTAAGTGGTAATGATGTGCATTAACCTTTAGCAACCAATCGGCAAGCAGAAATTATGTGTTGTAACCTCTAGCAACCAGCCAGCGAGCAGTAAGGATAGGCTGTAAACTCTGGAAAACAATTGCAATCACTGCGTGATCTGCTGCAGTAAACTGATTTTGAGTCTACCTGCTATTTTTTGTATGTCTCAGAATGGAGGGGGAGCCCCAAGAAAATGTTTGCCCAGGGCCCAATCAAAATTAAAGACGGCCCTAAACATCTTTCATGTTATACAAAAAAAATTAAAAATCGGGGTATATATTGTGTTTTTTTTTTAATTCATTAAAATGTATTTTTTCCAAAATAATTGCGTTTGAAAAACCACTGCGCAAATACTGTGTGACATGCAACGATTGCCATTTTATTCCCTAGAATAGAATATAGAATGTTTGGGGGTTATAAGTAATTTTCTAGCAAAAAATACTGATTTTAACATGTAAGCAAAAAGTGCCAGAAAAGGTCAGCAAGTGGCATAGTTAAACCAATCCAGAGATTATTAGGAGTTGAATAGCAATCTTTATTAAATCAAAAACTAAAAAATAATATTGTAGCACTCTGCTGAAGCTCCTAGAACAATGACTGGGGAGTTATGTTCCAAAAAATTTTAAAAAAACAAAAAAAAGACCGACAATTTTGAAAAATAAAAAATAAAAAAATAAAAACTATATTTACTTTCTGCTATAATATCCAATAAGAAAAAAAAATGTAAAAAATCGCATTGCGCCACAGCGTCGTACGATGCTCTACACAAATAAAATTGATATCCTTTTTTCCCACAAATAAAACTTTCTTTTGGTGGTATGTCACCTCTGCGGTTTTTATTTTTTGCGCTATAAACAAAAAAAAAAGGACGACAACTTTGAAAAAAAATAAACTATATTTACTTTCTGCTATAAAACATATCCAATAAAAAAATTTAAAAAATCAAATTAGTTCATCAATTTAGGCCAATTTGTGTTCTGCTGCATATTTTTGGTAGAAAAAAAATACGAAAAAGCGTATATTGATTGGTTTGTGCAAAAGTTATAGCGTCTACAAAACTATGGTATAGATGTATGGACTTTTTATTTCTTTTTTTATTGTTTTTACTAGTAATGCCGGCGATCAGTGATTTTTAGTGGGACTGCGACATTGCGGTGGACAAATCTTACACTAAGTGACACTTTTTTGGGACCAGTGACACCAATACAGTGATCAGTGCTACGGTCACAGTATAAATGACACTGGCAGGGAAGGGGTTAACATCAGGGGCAATCAAAGGGTTAACTGTGTTCCCTGGGTGTACTTTCTTACTGTGTGGGGGGGTGGACAGAGACACCTCTGTTCCTGATTAGCAAGTACACAAGATCTCTCCCTCTGTGACAAAACAGCGGTCTGCCTTGTTTACAGACTGCTGTTCTGTCTCTCCTATGAATGATCGGCGGGTCCCGGCAGCCATCATGACATGCACCCCAGAGCCAACAACATGAGTTACGTACAGGTATGTGATTTTGTACTTAAGGGCCACCCTGCCACAGTCAATGTACATGAGGCGGTCCTTAAAGTGGTTGTAAACCCTTTACAACCATTTATACTACAGGCAAGCCTATTAGACTTACCTGTAACTACACTGGATATCTCCTAAACCTGCACGGTTTAGGAGATATCCCTGTATTTGCATGTGCCGACGTCATCGAGTACATGCGCACTTAAGCAAACTGAAGCAATGGCACGTACATGCCGTTGCTTCAGTTGTACTGTGCTGTTACTGGCGGCTCCCGTGGGAGTGATGTCATTGCAGCACTGGCCAATTACAGCGCAGAAGCCGCGATACCTGGAAGTAACCCCCGGGAGAGATGTCAGCCGCTGGAGCGGTGAACGAGGATCGCTGCGGGGGCTTCGATCTCAGGTAAGCAATTCATTATGAGCTATGCATACTAGCTCATTATGCCTTTGTCTTGCAGGTTTTTTTTTTGGGGGGGGGGGGGGGTTTAAAAGGGTTTACCACCACTTTAAGTGGTTAAAATGTTACTAAACCCACAGCAGTAAAATCAGTCAATATTTGCAGTAAAGCATGCTTGTTATACTCACTGTGGGATCTAAGGGGTGAAACTTCTGCAATGTGTAAAAAGGCTCCTCTCCTCTCTGATCTTCCCCTTCTTTTACTGTCCCCAATTCATCTGCTGATAATGCAGAGCCTAGGGGGCACTCAGAACATGCTCAGTTTGGTGTGTATTGCTAGAGAGTTGTTGTTTTTTGGAAGGGGGCATGTGATCAGCACGGGGCCAATCAGAACTGTCTAGACAGCGGGTCAGGGGGGGGGGGACCTTCTCAGAGCAGAATGAAAGCTCCTCCTACAAGCCTTAACCAGTGCTCAGCCAGACACTTATAGAAGTCACAAGACTGCTGTATACTGCTGATAAGAAAAGGTATTTAGCAGTTTATATTTACTAAAATAAGTAAATTTCCATGTTCTGTGTACTGTGGGAGACCAGATATAGTAAATGCAGGGTCCTCGGTTTAGTAACACTTTAATGTACTTTAAAAAAAAAATTATAAACCTCTCCCTAAATCTCAAATTGCACATTGCAAATTATTCTGATGAATACAAGCTGCCTATGGAGTCCTATAAACCTGCTCCAAAGATACACCCACGAAGATAAGAATATTTTTAATAAAACATTTTTTTAGGTCTGCTATGTGAATGGAAACCCATAAAAAACGTATAATGGCGAAGGGGGGGGGGGGGGGTTGCGAGGTTCTGAAACTTGACTGCAAAAGTGGAAATAGACTTTAAGCTGAAACTCTATTGGTTTTGATGGCTGCTGATTCTGAGTTAAAGAATTCTGTCTTAATGCTTTAGGAAATGATTTATGAATAAAAAATCATAAATGAGCTCCTGCTGAGCTGTAAGTACTGTAAATTTAGAGACTTGTTCAAAAAACGGAGATCCCATTCTCATAATTATCACATGGAACGGGCCAAAAACCTATTCGTTAATGAAATGAATTATTGAGTGTCAGGATTCTTGGACGCAGAACGAGCGGATACACAAGGGCAGATTTGATTAAAGAGATCATTATTGTTCATAGCATCCAATCAGCTGTCATCTTCTATGGGCAAGTCAGAGGCCTTCCCTCTGATCCAATGTTACACATGAGATTTATTGTATGGAAATCATATTAGAGTGACTGATATAGAGAGCAGCATGGTGCCTAAATGATCAGCAATCTGCCTTTCCAGCACTGGGGCCAGCTGCCATTGCTGACCCTTCTGAAGTTCTCTTCTCCTGGCTATCATACTGATTCAAGAGCTTTACTGTTTTCTGAGTGACTATTTTGAAACAAGCATGTAGCCAGTGAAATCAGGACTCCTAAGCTGCAGATTTGTTGTGGGTCAGTGGCTCAGAAAACATGGCAGTGACTGGATAAGCAAGGGAGGAAGACAGCTGTCATTTTCTGAAGGAATGCCAGCAATGGCAGCCTTTCAGATATATATATATATATATATATATATATATATATATATATATATATATATATAATATTATTATTATTATTCAGGATTTATATAGCGCCAACAGTTTGCACAGCGCTTTACAATATGAGGGCAATATATATACACACACATACATACATACACTATACTACTAAAAATATTGGGACGCCTGCCTAATTCATCTCAAAGGTGTTCTATCGGGTTAGGGAGGACTCTGTGCAGGCCAGTCAAGTTCCTCCACCCCAAACTCACTCATCCATGTCTTTATGGACCATGCTTTGTGCAGTGGTCTAAATCATTTGGTGGAGGGGTGTTATGGCGGGGGGTTGTTTTTCCGGGTTGGGCTTGGCTCCTTAGTTTCAGTGAAGGAAACTCTTAAGACATCAGCATACCAAGACATTTTGGACAATTTCATGCTCCCAACTTTGTGGGAACAGTTTGGGGACGGCCCCTTCCTGTTCCAACATGACTATGCACCATTGCACAAAGCAAGGTCTATAAAAACATAGATGAGCAAGTTTGGGGTGGAGGAACTTGACTGGCCTGTACAGAGTCCTGAACTCAACCCAATAGAAAACCTTTGGGATGACTTAGAGTAGAGATTGCAAGCCAGGTCTTCTCATCTTCTCGTTCACACAAGTGCCTGACCTCACAAATGCGCTCCTGGAAGAATGGTCAAACGTTCCCATAGACACTCCTAAACCTTGTGGACAGCCTTCCCAGAAGAGTTGAAGCTGTTATAGTTCCAAAGGGTGGGCCAGCTCAATATTGGACCCTACGGACTAAGACTGGGAAGCCATTAAAAAGTGTGTAGAAAAGCAGGCGTCCCAATACTTTTGGTAAACACACACACACACACACACACACACACACACACACACACACACACACACACACACACACACACACACACACACACACACACACACGCACACACACACACGCACACACACACTATATACAGTGGTGTGAAAAAGTGTTTGCCCCCTTCCTCATTTCCTGTTCCTTTGCATGTTTGTCACACTTAAGTGTTTCGGAACATCAAACCAATTTTTAACAATAGTCAAGGACAACACAAGTAAACACAAAATGCAATTTGTAAATGAAGGTGTTTATTATTAAAGGTGAAAAAAAATCCAAACCATCATGGCCCTGTGTGAAAAAGTGATTGCCCCCCTTGTTAAAACATACTATAACTGTGGTTGTCCACACCTGAGTTCAATTTCTCTAGCCACACCCAGGCCTGATTATTGCCACACCTGTTCACAATCAAGGCATCACTTAAATAGGAGCTGCTTGACACAGTAAGGTCCACCAGAAGATCCTTAAAAGCTACACATCATGCCGAGACACAAAGAAATTCAGGAACAATTGAGAAAGAAAGTAATTGAGATCTATCAGTCTGGAAAGGGTTATAAAGCCATTTCCAAAGCTTTGGGAATCCAGCGAACCACAGTGAGAGCCATTATCCACAAATGGCGAAGACATGGAACAGTGGTGAACCTTCCCAGGAGTGGCCGGCCGCCCAAAATTACCCCAAGAGCGCAGCGACGACTCATCCAAGAGGTCACAAAAGACCCCACAACAACGTCCAAGGAACTGCAGGCCTCACTTGCCTCAGTTAAGGTCAGCGTTCATGCCTCCACCATCAGGAAAAGACTGGGCAAAAATGGCCTGCATGGCAGAGTTCCAAGGAGAAAACCACTGCTGAGCAAAAAGAACATCAAAGCTCGTCTCAATTTCTCCACAACACATCTTGATGATCCCCAAGACTTTTGGGACAAAATTCTGTGGACCGATGAGACAAAAGTGGAACTCTTTGGAAGGTGTGTGTCCAAGTATATCTGGCGTAGAAGGAACACTGCATTTCAGAAAAAGAACATTATACCAATAGTAAAATATGGTGGTGGTAGTGTGATGGTCTGGGGCTGTTTTGCTGCTTCAGGACCTGGAAGACTTGCCGTGATAAAAGGAACTATGAATTCTGCTGTCTACCAAGAGATCCTGAAGGAGAATGTCCGACCATCTATTCGTGTACTCAAGCTGAAACGAACTTGGGTTCTGCAGCAGGACAATGATCCTAAACACACCAGCAAGTCCACCACCGAATGGCTGAAGAAAAACAAAATGAAGACTTTGGAGTGGCCTAGCCAAAGTCCTGACCTGAATCCTATTGAGATGTTGTGGTATGACCTTAAAAAGGCCGTTCATGCTCGAAAACCCTCTAATGTAACTGAATTAGGACAATTCTGCAAAGATGAGTGGGCCAAAATTCCTCGAGGACGCAGTAAAAGCCTCATTGCACGTTATCGCAAACGCTTGGTTGCAGTTGTTGCTGCTAAGGGTGGCCCAACCAGTTATTAGGTTTAGGGGGCAATCACTTTTTCACACAGGGCCATGATGGTTTGGATTTTTTTTCACCTTTAATAATAAACACCTTCATTTACAAATTGCATTTTGTGTTTACTTGTGTTGTCCTTGACTATTGTTTAAATTGGTTTGATGTTCCGAAACACTTAAGTGTGACAAACATGCAAAGGAACAGGAAATGAGGAAGGGGGGCAAACACTTTTTCACACCACTGTATATCAAATTTTTATTCTTTTATTTTTTTGGTATAATATTTATAATATCTGTTTGTATTTTTATGTTATACTTTCTCAGTATAGGTTTTAGTGATGCACTGAAATTAAAATCTAGGATGCAAAAACCGAAACGGACAGTTTTAAAGAAAATATTTTCCATTTAATTAACCACTTCAACACAGGGCATTTATACCCCCTTCCTGCCCAGGCCAATTTTCAGCTTTCAGCGCTGTTGCATTTTGAATGACAATTGCACAGTCATGCAACACTGTACCCAAACACATTTTTATAATTTTTTTCCCCACAAATAGAGCTTTCTTTTCATGGTTTTTGATTACCACTGGCTTTTTTCTATTTTTTGCTAAACAAATAAAAAAAGACCGAAAATTTTGAAAAAAAATACCTTTTTTTGTTTCTGTTGTAAGATTTTGTAAATAAGTAAGTTTTCTCCTTCATTGACGGGCACTGATGAGGTGGCACTGATGATGAGGCACTAATATGCAGCACTGATGGGCACTGATAGGTGGCACTTATAAGCAGCACTCCTGGGCACTCATAGGTGGCACTAATAAGCCGCACTGATGGGCATTTATAGGTGGCACTGATGGGCAGTGATAGCTAACACTGATAGGCAGCACTGATGAGGAGGCACTGACAGGTATTACTGAAGGCACTTCTTGGCATCTCTAATGGGCACTGATTGGCACGAGCGGCTTATCCTGCTGGAAGTCATATGACGCCCAGTCAGGATAACCTAACCACTTTGCGGCATTCTCCTATATGGCGGGCGGGAAATGGTTAATGGGGCTTGCGTTTTTGCATTGAAGTCAATGGGACATGATTTTGCATTAAAGTCAATAGGGGGTCCAGGGTGGTGGCCTCCCTAGACATAGAGAAGGCCTTCGACACTGTAGAGTGGCCTTTTCTGTGGGAGGTCCTCCGCAAAATGGGGTTCCCCTTGGTATTTATTAAGTGGCTTCAGGCGCTCTATAGGCACCCCACGTCGGCCATTAAGTTGGGGGGGAGTCTTTCGCGGTCCTTCCCTTTGTCCAGGGGCACGAGACAGGGCTGCCCTCTTTCTCCGGCCCTATTCGCCATTGCAATGGAGCCACTGGCGGAGGCCTTACGTACCTCCCTGCATGTCAGGGGCCTGCGTGTTGGCTGGCTGGAGGAGAGGGTCGCCCTGTATGCGGACGACCTCCTTCTCTTCCTTAACGATGCAGACTCCTCACTCAGAGGGGCATTACAAATTCTTGACTCATTCTCCACGATCACGGGCCTTAGGGTTAACTGGTCGAAGTCGCTTCTGTTCCCCATAGACCCAGCGGCTCGCGACACTGCCCCCCCTGATTTACCCCTACAGTGGGTGGAGACCTTCAGGTACCTTGGGGTTGTGGTCTCGAGGCAGGCTTCGGACTTCGTACCCCTAAATCTATCCCCAGTGGTTCATGAGACACGGCTGCGTCTGAAGGCATGGGAGTCACTACCCCTATCATTGCTAGGGCGGATAAACCTGATAAAAATGAAAATCCTACCTAAATTTATCTACCTACTCCGCCAATCTCCACATTGGATTCCCAAATCCTTTTTCTCCCGTCTGCATAGTCTGTTTGCCTCCTTCATCTGGGGAGGCCAGTCCCCCAGGTATGGATGGTCAACAATTACGCGTCCGTCCTCCCAGGGAGGACTGGCGTGCCCTGACCTGTACAAATATTTCCTAGCCACCCAGCTGGTTACAGCAGCTTGGTGGCTCACTCCTGATAAGACAAACCCTGCCACCTTGGTTGAAGCGGCGGTGTTGGGGTCGCTGGAGGCGTTGAAATTTTTACTCTATCGTGGCCCGAAGGCCCCGTACCCACTGACCCCCTCCATGCGCACCACGTTACATGCATGGAGGGTAGGACTTAAAATTGAAAAATACCCTACCAATGCACTTTCCCCAGCTGCCCCCTTGTGGCGAAACCCCACCCTGGAGCAGTTTTACAAGCTGCCTGAACCCCATGCTTGGACTAAATTCAATATTAGAACAGTGGACCAGGTGATTTCTGACCAATCGCTGGCTCCACTCCCCAAGTTGATTTCTGATTTCAACGTCCCGCAGAGTTATTTTTTTAGGTATCTACAACTCTCCCATGCCTTCAGGTGCCAGTTCTCCGGCTCTCCCCCCCAGGTTGTCCAATCCGCACTGGAGGGCCTCCTCAAGTCCAGCTGTGACACTAAGCCCACCTCAACACTTTACTCCCATTTGATAATGACCTCCCTCCCTACTTTGGGAAAACTTAGAGATAAGTGGGTGCGAGACATTCCCACCTTTGATAACGATGATTGGGATGACATGTGGGACTTCCCCTTCAGATCCCTGGTCTCCCTGAGAGATCGGCTGATACAGTTTAAGATGGCCCACCGAGCATATTTCACCCCATACAGACTGCACAAAATGAACCCCGCCTCCCCCCCGGGATGTTGGCGTTGTGGGACATTACCAGGGGACTTCATTCATATTTTTTGGACCTGCCCAGCCATTGTTGACTATTGGAAGGAGATACTAGGGGTCATTACACAGGTCACCTCCATATCGCTCCCACTCTCTATAGAAACCTGCATACTGGGCCTGCTAGATCATCTAATTCCCACTGTGGCGCGGCGCACCCTAGCTGGGCTACTTCTCTTCTATGCCCGCAAGGCCATTGCGCTCAGCTGGCGTAAGCCCACTCCTCCCCCTCTCTCCCTGTGGAAAAAATTGGTGAACGAAAGCCTGCCTCTATACAAGGCCTGCTATGTTAATAGAGGTTGCCCGCAAAAATATAACAAGGTCTGGTCCAGCTGGCTGGCGGATGCCTCCACGGCCTCAGACCCACAGCCTACTTAACGCATTTTCGTTTGTTAATAAATAGGAATATGCACTAGTGGAAAGGTTGTATATCTGAGTAGCGTGGTTTAGTCCTGAGTCGTCCTACTGCACATGGAGACGGCCCTCTGTGGCCGGTGAGATGCCTTGAATTCTCCGACATGTTTTGTATGTAACGCACTGTCTTATATTGCAACTCTTTACACGTCACGCCTGTAACACTAATCGTGACCAATGTCTGTGTTTTTGTTTTTGTCTGTTTTGTTTTGCTTTTGGTTGCTTGTTCACTGTCTAAATTCCAATAAACAGATTTGCAAAAAAAAAAAAAGTCAATAGGGGCGTTTTTGCATTGAAGTCAATGAGACTCGATTTTGAATTAAAATCAAAGGGACACGATTCTGAATATAAGTCAATGGGGGGCGTTTTTGCATTGAAGTCAATTGGAAGCAGCATGACACTATCGGCACTTGTTTTTTCAGTCGATATGTCAGTGCATCCTTAACATTTTTTTTTTAATCTCACCTTACACCAGTGATTGACAACTTATGGGCAAAAGGGGGCCTCAAATGTGGCCCCTGATGTCACCAAAGGGCACACATAATGTTCATTGTATGTAATGCAATTGAGAGGACTGTCAGAAAATGCAGCCATAATAGACATACTAATAACAATAATAATAATAATAATAATAATAATAATCAGAACACTCAAGGTCACCTTACAAAGATAGCAACAACGCCTAATAGAGGAAATGAGGGTCCGAGAGTGCCATGCAGAAGACAATACAAAACTGGGTCGATGTTACATGAGAGTAGTAGAGATCAATGCTATTACCCTAATCAATGTTCCCACTACAGACTGCTGAGACCCGACCACTGCATATCATATACCAAAGAGCTGCATGTGGCCCTCGGACCGCAGGTTGGTCACCAGGGCCTTAGTCCCTTCCAGCATTGGGTGTTCATGTTTTGCTGTTTTTATTTGAGATGACTCCAGGTTCCTCCCTCAACTGAAATCAAAGACCAATATCTAACTGTCATCTGACCAAACTGGCACGATTGTTGACCTATGTGTGGGTCTATAACTGTGGCAGAGATCTTAAAAAAGAACTTCAACCACAAATGACAAGACAAAACATACAGGTGCATCTCATAAAATTAGAATACTATCAAAAAGTTATTTTTTACAGTAATTCAATTCAAAAAGTGAAACTCATATTTTAAATAGATGTATTACACACAGTAATATATTTCAAGTATTTTTTTTTTGATTTTGATGATTGTGGCTTACAGCTAGGGAAAACCCAAAATTCTGTATCTCTGAAAATGTGAATATTGCATAAAACCAATAAAAAAAATAATTTTTAATACAGAAATGTTGTCTTACTGAAAAGTATGTGCATGTACAGTATAGTATGCCCTCAATACTTGGTCGGAGCTTCTTTTGCATGCATTTCTGCATCAATGCAGCATGGCATGGAGGTCATCAGCCTGTGGCACTGCTGTGGTGTTATGGAAGCCCAGGTTGCTTTCAGCTCGTCTGCATTGTTGAGTCTGGTGTCTCTCATCTTCCTCTTGAGAATACCCCACAGATTCTCTATGGGCTTAAGGTCAGTGCACAGTGATACCATAATCATTAAACCAGATATTGGTACTTTTGGCAGTGTGGGCAGATGCCAAGTTCTGCTGGAAAATTAAATCAGCATCTCCAGGAAGCTGGTCAGCAGAGGGATGCATGAAGTGCTCTAGAATTTCCTGGTAGAGGGCTACGCTGACTTTGGACACACAGTGGACCAACACCAGCAGATGACATGGTTCCCCAAATCATCACGGACTATAAAAACTTCACACTGGACCTCATGCAACTTGGATTCTGTGCCACTCCACTCCACTCTTCCTCCAGACTCTGGGACCTCGAATTCCAAATTAAATGTAAAATTTTCCACAGTCCGTGAGGAAGATGATTGACACCAGACCCAACAATGCAGATGAGATGAAAGCCGTTTTAAAGAATTCCGGGCTCCCATAACACCTTGGCAGTGTCACAGGCTGATTGCCTTCATGCCAAGCCGCATTGATGCAGAAATTCATACAAAAGGACCCCCGACCAAGTATTGAGTGCATACTATACTGTACATGGATATACTTTTTAGTAAGCCAACATTTCTGTATTAAAATCATTTTTTTTCATTGGTCTTATGTAATATTCTAATATTTTGAGATACTGAATTGTGGGTTTTTACTAGCTGTAAGTAGAGCTGCACAATCATTAATCCTAAAAAAATTGTGATCTCAATTCAACCCCCCTGAGATCTCTATTGCAGAGTTTGCAGATTCTTTCATATAACAAGTGGAGAGACTTATCTGCTCACTCAGTTGTCAAAAGAAAACATCAGGGCAGTCTGCCAAGTTTTTAACATGAAACACTGTAACTAACTCTTCCTTCTTAGATCAAAGGGCTAAACTGTGTGTAAAGAAAAAATCCAGGCAGTCTGCCAAGTTTTTAACAACTGTAAATGCAGGAACTTTAACCACTTAAAGTCTAAATCTTTCTCTGACACTTCTTTCTTAAGTTAAAATCAATATATTTTTTGCTAAAAAATTACTTGGAACCCCCGAACATTATATATATTTTAGCAGAGACCCTAGGCAATAAAATGTCAATTGCTGCAATATTTTATGTCACACTGTATTTGCCCAGTGGACTTTCAAATGCAATTTTTTGGGAAAAAATACACTTTAGTGAATACATACAGTGAATAAAAAGAAAAAATGAAACAGTAAAGTTAGCCCAATTTTATTTGTTTTAATGTGAAAGATGATGTTACGCCGCGAGAATAGTGATCTATCTTCTAAACAAAAAAATTGTGATTCTCATTTTAGCCAGAATTGTGCAGCTCTAGCTGTAATCATCAAAATGAAAAGAAAGAAATGCTTGAAATATATCACTCTGTGTGTAATGAATCTATATAATATAGGCGTTTAGAGGAATAATGGAGCAGTTTAAAATCTGACCACAATAGGCATTACCATTCACCGTGAACACATCCAAGGACACCTAAAATGCACAATGAGCAAGAAACAAACAGCAGCTCAAGAAAAAAAAAAAAAAGAAGAAGAAATTTAACCATGCCCAATGGTCTTAAAAAGTGGATTTTTTTTTTTTGCAAAAATATTTTTAAAAAAATGTATTGCATTTTTGTGTAAATATGAGATCTGAGGTCTTTTTGACCCCAGATCTTACATTTAAGAGGTCCTGTCGTGCTTTTTTTCTACATTTTTTACATTCCTTATAATAGAAATAAAAGTGACCCAATTTTTTTTTTTAAAGGACAGTGTAAAAATAAAAAGTAAACAATAAAAGAGCTAGTGCGTAAGTCGCACCCGCATGTGAAAAAGGTGTTCAAACTACACATGAGGTATCGCCACGATCGTTAAAGCGAGATCAATAATTCTAGCACTAGACTTCCACTGTAACTCTAAACATGTAACCTGTAGACATTTTTTAACATCGCCTATCGAGATTTTTAAGGGTCAAAGTTTGTCGCCATTCCACAAGCAGGCGCAAGCGTGACATTTTGCGTATCAATTTACTTGGCATAACAGTATCTTTCACAATATAAAAAAAATTGGACAAATTTTACTGTTTTCTTATATTTTAAGTCAAAAAAGTGTATTTTTCCCCCAAAAAAACGCGTGTAAGACCGCTGCGCAAATACGATGTGACATAAAGTATTGCAACGACCGCCGTTTTATTCTCGAGGGTGCCTGAAAAAAAAAATATATATATATAATGTTGGGGGGTTCTAAGTAATTTTCTAGCAAAAAAAAAACCAACTGATTTTAAGTGTCAAAAAGAGGCTTGGTCCTTAAGTGATTAAAGGTTAAGTCCACCCAAAAGTGATATTTTCTTTATATATCGGTGGGGTTGTCCTTGGATTCTTAAATATATATTGGGTGCTCCAATAGTAAGATCTCCCGGCCACAATTCCCTTCTCCCTCCCTGTTAAGGATGAGCAGGGATTTGGTTCTAACTTGGGTTTGGACTGAACTCGGAAGGAAACTGTCACTTCCAGTCACAGGACCAATTAGCACTGTCCAAACCGAGGGTCATGCAGCCTCATAGGACAGTCAGAGTAGAATGAAAACTCCTCCTACAAGCTTTAACCAGACACTGATAGAAACCACGCTGATGAGAAAAGGTATTTAGAAGTTTATAGTTATTAAAATAATTGCATTTCCATGTTCTGTGGGAGACCAGATATAGTGAAATCAGGGTCCTGGGTTTAGTAACTCTTCTGTTATAAAAACCTTGCCTGTCAGGGGCCGTTGTAAATATGAGTTAAATATCACTTGAAAGACATTTCAGTCAAATAAATGCACACTGTGCCTAGTAAGAATGCAATCTGTCCTACTTTATTCCAGAGCACACCAACCAAACTCATCTGTGTATTGGGACTGCGTTGGGAAACGCTACGCTATAGGCCTGGTGTGAACAAACCCTAAAGTGGGTTCAAAATCACATCCTAAGAAGATTCAGGATCCCCTGCTTTTCCAGGATCTCACAGGAAGGCTAAGGCTCGGTTCTCACTATTGCAGGTGATGGCGGGTGCTGGAATCGCAGCGATACCCGTAACCACCTGCAAAGGGTGCTGCTGTTTAAAAACGTAATTCTCAATGACACCCCCATGCATCTCAAGGAAGGCAAGGACATTTTCCAGTCGCTGTTTTTCCAAAATGGTGCATGTACCTTTTTTTCTGAAGGAAACGCAGGCACGGAAGTCCTTTAAAATGAATGGGGGCTGCCATGCCCATGGAAACGCGGGCTGCAAACCCGCAATAGTGTGACCCAGGCCTAACAGTGACACTACCGGCACCTGGGTGAAAGGGTCTTTTTTTTTTAATTTTAACAATTTAGTATGCGGACTGTGGTCCACTTTAAGTCTCAGGTGTCTATAAAAATAGACTAAACTAAAATAGACAAAAGTCTTTTTGGGGATGTCTCTACCAGCTTTGCACATCTAGAGAGTGAAATATTTGTCCATTCTTCTTTGTAAAATAGCTCAAGTTCTGGCAGATTGGATGGAGAGCGTCTGTGAACAGCAATTTTCAAGTCTTGCCACGGATTCTCAATTGAATTTAGGTCTGGACCTTGAATGGGCCATTCTAACACATGAATATGCTTTGATCTAAACCAGGGATATGCAATTAGCTGACTTCCAGCTGTTGCAAAACTACAATTTCTATCATGCATCTGCCTCTGGGTATCATGCTTGTGGCTGTCAGAGTCTTGCTATGCCTCATGGGACTTGTAGTTCTGCAACAGCTGGAGGTCCGCTGATTGCATATCCCTGATCTAAACCATTCCATTGTAGCTCCAGTTGTATGTTTAGGGTTGTTGTCCTGCTGCAATGTGAACCTCCGCCCTAGTCTCAAGTTTTTTGCAGACTCTAAGGCCGCGTACACACGGGCGGACTGTTCGCCCAACCTTGTCCGCTGAACAGTGTTTGGGCGGACAGTCCGCTCGTGTGTGGGCTTTCAGCGGACAGTTTCAGCGGACAGTTGGACGGACAAAGTCTTTCGGAAATTCCGAAAAACTGTCCGCTGAAACTGTGTTTGAGCGAACAGTCCGCCCGTGTGTGGGCTTGTCCGCTGTACTTTCGAAATGAGCGGACTGTTCCCGCTCGGAAAGTCCGCCCATTTCGAGCGCGTGTACAGGTAGGCGGGGCCCGCGAAGGAGACGTCGCGGGCTCCGCCGCCTGGAATGGGCTTAAAGGGGAACCCCAACGCCGAAAAAAATCGGCGTGGGGGTTCCCCCAAAGTCCACACCAGACCCTTGTCCGAGCACGCTACCCGGCCGGCCAGGAAAGGGGGGCGAGCGAGCGCGCCCCCCCTCCTGAGCCGTACCAGGCCGCGTGCCCTCAACATGGGGGGTGCCTTGGGGAAGGGGGGGGCCGCGCGGCCCCCCCACCCCAAAGCACCTTGTCCCCATGTTGATGAGGACAAGGGCCTCTTCCCGACAACCCTGGCCGTTGGTTGTCGGGGTCTGCGGGCGGGGGGCTTATCGGAATCCGGGAGCCCCCTTTAAGAAGGGGGCCCCCGGATACCGGCCCCCCACCCTATGTGAATGAGTATGGGGTACAATGTACCCCTACCCATTCACCTGTGAAATAAAGTACAAAAAAAAACACAACACAGGGGAAAAAATATTTTATTGCACAGCTCCGGGGGTCTTCCGTCTTCGGGGGTCTTCTCGCCGGACTCCTCCGCTATCTGTGTGTAGCTCTTTTACTAGCGGAGGAGTCCGGCTTTCTTCCTCCCCGCCGCCGGCCTCTTCTCCCGACTTCGGGGGTCTTGTCCCCCTCTTCGGTTCTTCTGCCGGGCCACCGCGCCTTCTTGTAGCTCTTTTACAGGCGGTGGCCCGGTCTTCTGTCGCCGCTGTCGTCGTCGCCGCCGCCGCCGCCGCCTTCCGTTCTTGTTCTTCTTCTTGTTCTTCTTCTTCTTCTCCTGGAGATGTTGACTCGACGATCTCTCCGGCCGGAATGCCAGAGCCGCGCTGTGCGGTCACTTATATAGTGACAATGGGGCGGTGTCACATGGTATATGTCACATGGGTTGGTCACATGGTGACCCCGCCCCCTTACGATGTCATAGTCCCCATGTGACATCAACCCATGTGACCAACCCATGTGACATATACCATGTGACACCGCCCCATTGTCACTATATAAGTGGCAGCGGAGCGTGTCCCTGGCATTCCGGCCGGAGAGATCGTCGAGTCAACATCTCCAGGAGAAGAAGAAGAACAAGAAGAAGAACAAGAACGAAAGGCGGCGGCGGCGGCGGCGGCGGCGGCGACGACGACAGCGGCGACAGAAGACCGGGCCACCGCCTGTAAAAGAGCTACAAGAAGGCGCGGTGGCCCGGCAGAAGAACCGAAGAGGGGGACAAGACCCCCGAAGTCGGGAGAAGAGGCCGGCGGCGGGGAGGAAGAAAGCCGGACTCCTCCGCTAGTAAAAGAGCTACACACAGATAGCGGAGGAGTCCGGCGAGAAGACCCCCGAAGACGGAAGACCCCCGGAGCTGTGCAATAAAATATTTTTTCCCCTGTGTTGTGTTTTTTTTTGTACTTTATTTCACAGGTGAATGGGTAGGGGTACATTGTACCCCATACTCATTCACATAGGGTGGGGGGCCGGTATCCGGGGGCCCCCTTCTTAAAGGGGGCTCCCGGATTCCGATAAGCCCCCCGCCCGCAGACCCCGACAACCAACGGCCAGGGTTGTCGGGAAGAGGCCCTTGTCCTCATCAACATGGGGACAAGGTGCTTTGGGGTGGGGGGGCCGCGCGGCCCCCCCTTCCCCAAGGCACCCCCCCATGTTGAGGGCACGCGGCCTGGTACGGCTCAGGAGGGGGGGCGCGCTCGCTCGCCCCCCTTTCCTGGCCGGCCGGGTAGCGTGCTCGGACAAGGGTCTGGTGTGGACTTTGGGGGAACCCCCACGCCGATTTTTTTCGGCGTTGGGGTTCCCCTTTAAGCCCATTCCAGGCGGCGGAGCCCGCGACGTCTCCTTCGCGGGCCCCGCCTACCTGTACACGCGCTCGAAATGGGCGGATTTGCCTCCGCCTTACGTGGGCGAGTCCGTTCATTTCAAAAGTTGAGCGAACTGTTTGCCCAACCTTGTTCGTCAAACAGTCCGCTCGTGTGTGGGCAAGTCCGCTCATGCAAATTTTGAGCGGACTGTTTGCCGAAACTGTTTGACGAACAAGGTTGGGCAAACAGTCCGCGCGTGTGTACGCGGCCTAACACATTTTCTTCTAAGATTGCCCTGTATGTGACTCCATCCATCTTACCATCAACTCTGACCAGCTTCCCTGTCCCTGCTGAAGAAAAGCATCTCCACAAGATGCTGCCACCACCAAGTTTCACGGTGTGGATGGTGTGTTCAGGGTGATGTGCAGTGTTAGTCTTCTGCAACACATAGCGTTTTGCTTTTAGGCCAAAAATTAAAATTTTGGTCTCATCTGACCAGAGCACCTTCTTTCACATGTTTGATGTGCCTCCTACATGGCTTTTCACAATCTGCAAACGGGAATTCTTATGGCTTTCTTTCTACAATGGCTTTCTTCTTGCCAAGCTTCCATAAAGGGCAGATTTGTGGAGTCCACGACTAAAAGTTATCCTGTGGACAGATTCTCCCACCTGAGCTGTGGATCTCTGCAGCTCCTCCAGACATGGACCTCTTAGCTGCTTCTCTGATTAATGCTCTTCTTGCCCGATCTGTCAGTTGAGGTGGGCAGCCATGTCTTGGTAAGTTTGCAGTTGTGCCATACTCTTTCCATTTTCAGATGATGGATTGAACAATGCTCCGTGAGATGTTTAAAGCTTGGGATATTTTTTTATAACCTAACCCTGCTTTAAAACTCTCTACAACTTTATCCCTGACCTGTCTTGGCCTTCATAATGCAGTTTGTTCACTAAGCTTCTCTAACAAACCCTGGGGGGCTTCACAAAACAGCTGTGCTTATACTGAGATTAAATTACACACAGGTGGACACTATTTACTAAAAAGGTGACTTCTGAAGGCAATTGGTTCCACTAGATTTTAGTTAGGCCGCGTACACACGCGGGGACTGTTCGCTCAACTTTGTTTGTCAAACAGTTTCAGCGGACAGTCCGCTCAAACTTAGCATGGACGGACTTGCCCACACACGATGAACGAACAGTCCGCTGAAACCGTGCGCGATGACGTGAACGGCACGTACGACGGGACTAGAAAACGACGTCCTATACACTGCAATGCAACCTTCGGCGTGTAAATCCTTTCTGAGCATGCACGGAACTTAGTTTGACGAACAAGCCTACACACGAGGGGACTGTTCGCTGAAACAAAGTTTCAGCGGACAGTTTTTCGGAAATTTCGAAAAACTTTGTTCAGCAGACTGTTCGCTGAAACTGTCCGCTGAAAGCCCACACACGAGCGGACTGTCCGCTGAAACACTGTTCAGCGGACAATGTTGAGCGAACAGTCCCCGCGTGTGTACGCGGCCTCAGGGGTATCAGAGTAAAGCGGGCTGAATACAAATACACACCACACTTTTCAGATATTTATTTGTAAAAAAAATTGAAAGCCATTTATCATTTTCCTACCACTTCACAATTATGTGCTACTTTGTGTTGGTCTATCACATTAAATCCCAATAAAATACAGTTACATTTTTGGTTGTAATATGACAAAATGTGGAAAATTTCAAGGGGTATGAATACTTTTTCAAGGTACTGTAGATAGCAAAACTCTCACTTGATACACAGAATCTGACATTGGGTGATCAAATACACACAGGAAAAAATCAACTGGATAAAAGCATTTTTGGGGGGGCGTTTCCATGACTACTGATAATTTTTTTTAATTTTCTTCAGTTCCCACCTATTTTGGTTGTTATATTAATATTTAAACAGTTTACCGAACAAGAGACCTGATAGGAAGGATGATGTAGATCTGACAGGTAACAATCATGATGCAGTTACATCTAGTCTGTAGGGGTTAAAGCGGTTCTCCACCCTAAAGTGGAAGTTACGCTAATCTGATAACACAGGTATCTGCACCCACTTCCGGAACAGACCGCCACAGATGCCGCCCCCGACTCGCGCATGCGCAGTAGGGAACCGGGCAGTGAAGCCGCAAAGCTTCACTTCCTGATTCCCTGACAGAGGATGGTGGCGGGGGCAGCAGAGGGATGAGCGATCGCTCGTCATCTGCCGCCGACATCGCTGGACCCTGGTACAGGTAAGTGTCAATTTATTAAGTCAGCAGCTGCAATATTAGTAGTTGCTGGCTTTTAATATTTTTTTTTTTAGGTGCAGAACCGCTTTAATTCTAAAAAAAATAAAGCCTTTAATACATTTTGTCTAGACCTGAATGGTTCATATAAAATAATGAGAAGTTGAGTAAATGGTAAATGACAATGAGACAAGAAAACTGGTGTTATGCTGCCATCAAGTGGCCACATTGTATAATGGTGGCTTCATAGCATAACTAAAGTCCCAAGTGAGGAATTGGTAGAAGGTAGAGTTTAAGATTTGGATATTTACATAGTTACATAGTGGGTAAGTTTGAATAAAAACTTCAGTCTATCCAGTTCTGTGTGTGTGTGTGTGTGTGTGTGTGTGTGTGTGTGTGTGTGTGTGTGTGTGTGTGTGTGTGTGTGTGTGTGTGTGTGTGTGTGTTGTGTTTGTGTATGTCTCTACCATTTCCCACATCCCTATACATTGTGTTTGCTAAGAAGCACATCTAAAAAAAAATTTGACTTCATCTACACTCCTCGCTGACACCAAACTGTGGAAGGGAGTACCATGTCCTTGCTGTTCTAACAGGGGGTTTGTAGAACTATAGGCAAAACTTTTTTTTCATTTTGGATATAGTAAGGGAGGGTTATAACCCCTGTCAGATTTTTTTGCGCCCCATTGCAAAGATTGGATTGGAATATTGCATTGGAATATTTCCCCTCTATTACTTTTTTGGGAACAAACCAAAATTTGGGATTTTCTTTTACTTTCACTTTCAATAATAATGGTAAGCAGGACAATTGGAGAGGGGGAATCTCCCTAGCGGGGGCACATACCGCAATAAAAACTGACAGGGGTTCTAATCCATCTCCACTCCATCCAAAACTAAAAAGAAGGTTTTACCTTTAGTTATACTTTAAGGTTAAACCTCTTGTCCAACTTCATTGTGTGATCGTGTGTATTCTTAGAGACCTAAGATTGAACAGATACCATACAGATATTTGTATATTGTGATAATATTTCCTCCTAAAGTGGTTCTAAAGGCTCAAGGTTTTTTATTTTCATGCATTCTATGCATGAGGTATAAAAGCTTCTGTGAGCCTCATCTCAATCCAGTGATGTGCACAATAGCCTCGGCTCTCTAGGGACTCGCTCTTTATTGGCTGAGACAGCAGCGGGAGCTATGGGCCAATCACAGTCAGTGAGTCAATGAGGAGAAAGAGGGGACGGGGCTGAACCGCAGCTCTGTGTGTGAATAGACACGCAGAGCCATGGCACGGGAACAAATCTGCTTGGGTGCCCATATTGCAAGCTATTTGCTGTGGGGGCACATGGCAGGAGGGAGGTGACAAGAGCGCCGTCGAGGGACCCGAGAAGAGGTTGATCAGGGGTGCTCTGTGCAAAATTACTGCAAAGAGCAGGTAAGTATAATATGTTTGTTTGTTTTTTTTTCCTTTTTTTTAAAAGAAAGCCTTTAATATCACTTTAAGTGTCTCCTCTCCAGAGAGAATATATTTAGTGGATTATAGTTGCTCCTCATAACTGTGGTCCTCCAGTCTCCCCATCAGCTTTGTTTCCCCCTTCTCTGGACTCTCCCCAGTTCCACCACATCCTTCCTGAGGATTGGTGACCAGAACTGGATGGAATACTCCCGATGTGGTCGAATCAGCGTTTTGTGAAGTGGTAGAAGTATAGTTTTATACTCTTCTTAATGCATGCTAATAGTCCACTAGGCCCTTCTTGCTGCAGCTTGGCATTGCATGCTTTTGCTGAGTCCGTGATCTACTAGGACCCTCAGATCCTTTTCCATACTTGATTTTCCCAGTGCCTCAATTATCTGTGCAGGTCTTCCCTGTGAGGAAATGCCACTGACCAACTCTGACTGTGTCAGTGTGAAGAGAGGAAAGCCAATAACCATAATTTCCTTGTTTACATGTGATCGGTTGTGATTGGACCCAGCTGATCACATGGGTAAAGAGCTGCATCATCAACTCTTTACTGAGATCGAGAATGCAGGGACACAGTGCACCGCTAAAGTGCGCAAACCCCAGCGGTCGCATAAGCCCGGCGAGAGTGGGATGACATCATATGACGTCTTTCCAGAACAAGAGACCCACCCCGTCACCGTAATTTGTCTATACGGCGGGCTGGAGGTGGCTGAGTGGTTGTAAACCCTTACATACATATGCCCAGTGAAGTGACTGGCCTGCAATACACAGAGATGAAACAAATCATCCTACATAAGTTATACCGTACCTGTTTATCTGCAATCTTCTCTTCTTTACAGCAATTCAGATTCCAGAATTTATAAAACTAGTCTGATAGTTCAGGAAAAAGGGGGCGGAGAGCTGAAGTTACACTCTGCAGAGCTCAGTGAGGAGAGATCTGAGAGCTGATTGGAGGGAAGAAACACGCCCCCTTCACACAGCACACAGGAACTGAGCTGAAACTGTCAATCAGCTGGAGGTCCCTCCCCTGTCCCCATATTTCTCTTGGTGTCAGGAAAACTTGTCAGATGTGACTCACACTGATAGCAGAGGAATATTATAGAGGGAAATGCTTAGTTCATATTTCCTGTCTGAGGTTTTCAACCACTTTAAGTTGCTATATCCTGTAGTGAATATATTACCCCACAAAGTCGATTTAAAAAAAAAAATGTATTTCATGTGTGCTCTGCTAAACATCTGAGATGGAAAAGAGGGACATATTGTAGCAGAGTTTATAAGGGTAAAACACACACCATTGCCATACTCAAAGTTATATTTAGAGTGATATATGATTACACAAAAAAAATGATTGGGTATATCCATCACTGCTGTTCACCACAACACTTTGCATTAAACCCTCATATTACCACATGTGTGCATGGTGTGGGGGCGACCAGAAGTGGTACAATGTAATGTTACAACACCCTGCACAAAATCATGACACTTAATTAACTCCACACACCGCAGCTGACTTCAGTCTGAATTTGTTGGCTGGATACGTGTTACGGGTCAGAAAGTATTGAGATATGGAGGAGGTAGAAGGCACCATGTACATTGATCTCACAGAGTCAGGATATTAACCATACTGAAGTATAGTATCGTATATATAGTATATCGTATATGAAAGGCTCTAGTTGGCAGCACCACAGGTAACATCCAAGGGGAGTGACAGGCCAAACGTTACAAGACCATGAAGAGTATATTTGATCATAAAAATGTCACAGGACAAGTCAAACGAATTCAACAAAAAGAAATGGCTAAAACGGCGCTTAATGACCTCGGTAAGAGTATCATGGAAAAAAAACTCAAGTAATGTCACCAATTTGGTATGAAATCAAGAAAAATGATGATGAAAATTTAGAAAAAAAAAAAAGCTGATGGGGGCGGGGTTGTACAAATGGCACCAGTGGAAAAAAAAGAAGAAAGGGTAAAAAAAAAAAACAGCCAATGTATGAAGTCTAAAAAAAACTGCATGCAAAAGAAGTGACAAAAAAGTGCAATTCTTTACAGAGTGTGAATGAATGAATGAATGAAATACTTATATAGCGCACAATGCGAACTGAATCGCCTCTAGGCGCTGTGGCGAGCTTTGATCATCTGCTAAAAGAGGAAGGTCTTGAGTTTTTTCCTAAAAGCCAGGTGATTTTCTTCCAGGCGGATGTTGATTGGTAGAGCATTCCATAGCCGAGGCCCTTGGACAGCGAATCTCCGATCACCCTTGGATTTATACCGGGCTTTGGGAGTGTGTCAGTATGAACCCTTGGAGACTATCCCTCATAGCCAGCAGTGGACCATCCAATAGCTTAGTGGACGGTGTTAACATACAGCCTTAAGCCGCGTACACACGGGCGGACTGTCTGGCCAACTTAGTCCGTCAGACAATCCGACGGACAGTCCGTCATACTTTCGAATGAACGGACTTGACCACACACACCACTTTTTGAGCGGACTAATATGGCGTACTAAGTCCGCCATACTATCCGCCCTACTTTTGAAATGAACGGACTCGCCCACACACGCGGAGGAAAGTCCGCTCATTTCGAGCGCGTCTCCAGGTAGGCGGGGCCCGCGAAGGAGACGTCGCTGACCCCGCCGCCTGGTATGGACTTAAAGGGGAACCCCAACATGCCCTCAAAATGGGGGGGGTGCCTTGGGGAAGGGGGGGCCGCGCGGCCCCCCCCACCCCAAAGCACCTTGTCCCCATGTTGATGAGGACAAGGGCCTCTTCCCGACAACCCTGGCCGTTGGTTGTCGGGGTCTGCGGGCGGGGGGCTTATCGGAATCCGGGAGCCCCCTTTAATAAGGGGGCCCCCGGATACCGCCCCCCCACCCTATGTGAATGAGTATGGGGTACAATGTACCCCTACCCATTCACCTGTAAAATAAAAGTACCAAAAAAAACACAACACACGAGATAAAATACTTTATTGCACAGCTCCGGGGGTCTTCCGTCTTCGGGGGTCTTCTCGCCGGACTCCTCCGCTATCCGCTATCCGCTATCTGTCGCCGCCGCCTTCCGTTCTTCTTCTTCTTCTTCTCCAGGAGATGTTGCCTCAACGATCTCTCCGGTCGGAATGCCAGGGACGCACTGCGCGGCCACTTATATAGGGACAAGGGGTGGTGTCACATGGCTTTATGTCACATGGGTTGGTGTCACATGGTGACCCCGCCCCCTTACGATGTCATAGTCCCCATGTGACATCAACCCATGTGACCAACCCATGTGACATAAAGCCATGTGACACCGCCCCTTGTCCCTATATAAGTGGCCTCGCAGTGCGTCCCTGGCATTCCGGCCGGAGAGATCGCCGAGGCAACATCTCCTGGAGAAGAAGAAGAAGAAGAACGGAAGGCGGCGGCGGCGGCGACGGCGGTGACAGAAGACCGGGCCACCGCCTGTAAAAGAGCTATAAGAAGGCGCGGTGGCCCGGCAGAAGAACCGAAGAGGGGGACAAGACCCCCGAAGTCGGGAGAAGAGGCCGGCGGCGAGGAAGAAAGCCGGACTCCTCCGCTAGCAAAAGAGCTACAAGAAGATAGCGGAGGAGTCCGGCGAGAAGACCCCCGAAGACGGAAGGCCCCCGGAGCTGTGCAATAAAGTATTTTATCTCGTGTGTTGTGTTTTTTTTGGTACTTTTATTTTACAGGTGAATGGGTAGGGGTACATTGTACCCCATACTCATTCAAATAGGGTGGGGGGCCGGTATCCAGGGGCCTCCTTATTAAAGGGGCTCCCGGATTCCGATAAGCCCCCCGCCCGCAGACCCCGACAACCAACGGCCAGGGTTGTCGGGAAGAGGCCCTTGTCCTCATCAACACGGGGACAAGGTGCTTTGGGGTGGGGGGGGCGCGCGGCCCCCCCTTCCCCAAGGCACCCCCCCATGTTGAGGGCACGCGGCCTGGTACGGTTTAGGAGGGGGGGGGCGCTTGCTCGCCCCCCTTTCCTGGCCGGCCGGGTAGCGTGCTCGGACAAGGGTCTGTTGTGGACTTGGGGGGGACCCCCACGCCGATTTTTTTCGGCGTTGGGGTTCCCCTTTAAGTCCATACCAGGCGGCGGGGCCAGCGACGTCTCCTTCGCGGGCCCCGCCTACCTGGATACCCGCTCGAAATGTGCGGACTTTTCTCCAGGCGGGAAAAGTCTGCTCATTTCAAAAGTACGGCGGACTGGCATACACACGGGCGGATTGTCCGCCGAAATGCGAGTACGACGGACAGTATTTCGAACATTCTGAAATACTTAGTCCGCCGTACTGCACGCTGAAAAAGTCCGCTGAAGCCCACACACGAGCGGACTGTCCACTGAAATGTGTTTCGGCGGACTAAGTAGGCCATACAGTCCGCCCGTGTGTATGCGGCATTACATTGGCTAGGTTTACAATAGTCCATGCTCTAAAAAGCAATTATATCAGGACAGAGAGGCGTAACCAGAACCTTCAGGGACCCAATGCAAGAAACCAGGGGTCCTCCTGGCCCTTCCTACTGATCCCGGGGCCATTTACTTCCATCGTGGGACCCTTTGTTAGGGTTTCACAGCAGCTATGTTCCTCCTGTTTTGGGGTCCCCCCACAAGATGCAAGTGTGACCTTTTAAACCCTGGTTCCACCACTTGTGTCAGTAGTTTTTTATTTTTGTTGTTTTATCTTTTTTTTTTTTACCATTTTATTATTTTGAATTTTTTAACAATGGTATTTATTTGTTTTTTTACATTTTTTTTTTTAGGACCACCATTGGGGGGGGGGGGGGGCCCTGATGTCCTACTTTTGAGACAGAGAAAACGACTGAGGACAGATTCATCAGTCCCTTTCTCTGCAGCCTCAGCTGCATAAATTGAGCCATAGTGAGCACAGTTTACTATGCCTCAGATATGAAGGAATAAGCAAAAAAAGATCACTCACTCATCATCATTAAGACATGGAGGGGGCCGATCTCCATTCTGACTGATCCCTGCAGCAACCAACACCCCCCCCAGCGCTTCAGGGGGGGGGGGTCATAGGGGTTTTGGGGCAGTAGGACAGGGATAGGGAGGTGGCAGGACAGCAAGTCAAACTAATTCAACAAAAAGAAATGGCTAAAACGGCGCTTAATGACCTCGGTAAGGGTATCATGGAAAAAAAACTCAAGTAATGTCACCAATTTGGTATGAAATCAAGAAAAATTATGATGAAAATTTAGAGAAAAAAAAAGCTGATGGGGGCGGGGTTGTACAAATGGCACCAGTGGAAAAAAAAGAAGAAAGGGTAAAAAAAAAAAAAAACAGCCAATGTATGAAGTCTAAAAAAAACTGCATGCAAAAGAAGTGACAAAAAAGTGCAATTCTTTACAGAGTGTGTCAGTATGAACCCTTGGAGATTATCCCTCATAGCCAGCAGTGGACCATCCAATAGCTTAGTGGACGGTGTTAACATACAGCCTTACATTGGCTAGGTTTACAATAGTCCATGCTCTAAAAAGCAATTATATCAGGACAGAGGCGTAACCAGAACCTTCAGGGACCCAATGCAAGAAACCATGAGGGGTCCTCCTGGCCCTTCCTACTGATCCCGGGGCCCTTTACTCCCATCGTGGGACCCTTTATTAGGGTTTCACAGCAGCTATGTTCCTCCTGTTTTGGGGTCCCCCCACAAGATGCAAGTGTGACCTTTTAAACCCTGGTTCCACCACTTGTGTCAGTAGTTTTTTATTTTTGTTGTTTTATCTTTTTTTTTACCATTTTATTATTTAGAATTTTTTAACAATGGTATTTATTTGTTTTTTTACATTTTTTTTTAGGACCACCATTGGGGGGGGGGGGCTTTGGTGAAATATCAGGGGTCTAAACAGACCCCTGATGTCCTACTTTTGAGACAGAGAAAACGACTGAGGACAGATTCATCAGTCCCTTTCTCTGCAGCCTCAGCTGCATAAAATTGAGGCATAGTGAGCACAGTTTACTATGCCTCAGATATGAAGGAATAAGCAAAAAAAGATCACTCACTCATCATCATTAAGACATGGAGGGGGCCGATCTCCATTCTGACTGATCCCCTGCAGCAACCAACACCCCCCCCAGCGCTACGGGGGGGGGTCATAGGGGTTTTGGGGCAGTAGGACAGGGATAGGGAGGTGGCAGGACAGCATGTGCCGGAACCAATGCCCTTAATTTTTCTTCTGCAGCTGCTAAATGTCTTCAGGAGGGAGAGGAGAAGAAGCGGGCACTCAGCAACTACATGGATGGATTGGTTCTTCTACAGGCTGCCGCCCCTATCACCCTCCTGTCCAGGCATACAGGGGGGCGCACAGACCCCCTGTATGCATGGGGCTGGGTCACAATGGCCCTGGGGCTAATGATGCATAAGTGTGAGCCAAGCCTTTTATTAGCGAGATACGGCTCCATTAACTTGAAAGGCTGAGTTTGACAGAGGGTAGTGCTTGTCAACTTGGCATGCTGCAGCTGTGGCATATGAACAGGCTCCTTATGCTGTATTTTAAACATTAGGTAGGTTTGGAGAGGTGGTAAAACTGTGACTCAGCAGCCTGTTTTTTTCACGTAGCTTAATGAATGAGGTGAAACTGTGCTGACGACTTCCATCAACCAAAACACTGTATATATATATATATATATATATATATATATATATATATATATATATATATATATTCTATCACCCTGGTGTTTAGGCAGGGTTGCTGTTAAATTTACCTGTCAGGTGAAGCTACCTTGGCTAATTGTTGGGGATCAATTGATTCCACTCTAAAGCCCCATACACACGATCTGCCAGTAAATGTCGGATGTGAGCTTTTGGTCAGAAATTCCAACCGTGTGTATGCTCCATCAGACTTTTGCTTGCAGAACTTCAGCCAGCAAAAGATTGAGAGCAGGTTCTCTCTTTTTCGGTCGAAAAAAGTTCAGATCGCAAATTCCGACGCGCAAAATTCCTGTGCATGCTTGGAAGCATTGAACTTAATTTTCTCAGCTCGTCGTAGTGTTTTATATCACCGCATTCTCGACGGTCGAAAGTTTAGAGAACTTTTGTGTGACTGTGTGTATGCAAGCGAAGCTTAAGCGGAAAATCGGAAAAAACATCCACATTTTTTGAGATGGAAAATCCGCTTGTGTGTACGGGGCATAAGTCTGCAATTGCTGCACTTTTCTGTTCTGCCACTAGGTGGCCGGGTACCTGGTGGCATTAGATACGAGAAGGGCAATGCAAGGTCAGATTATGGGTATATGAAGTAATTCAGCCAATGGGCAGGGGTTTGCTTAAATCCCTTGGCCTCCTGGGAGAGCCTATATATCTGGGTGAAGTCAGGTGATCTGTGTTCTGTGCCACCTAGACAGCTGTCTGGGTGGACATGTGTTGTTCTGCCCGGGCTGCTAGGCCGGAGATTGGGCCTATCCCTGACACATCTGGCTGCTAGGCTTTCTGAGGGCCTATCCAAAAGCAAGAGAGCAACGCAGGGTTGGGATTGCAGCTTGCAGTCCAACCAGAAGTGAGGGTTCTGCTGGCCATAGTCGGAGGTAGAGGGTAAGCTGTCACCACTAAGGGACATCTTATTACCAGGGGCCACAGTGAGTAGCTGAAGCAAGTACCAGAGCAGTATTCTCACCAAAAGGGGACAGTGAAGAATGGGGAAACTTCTGTGGGTATCAAGCCAGGGACCCAGCCAGCGTAGGTGACACTTGCAGAGCAGCCTTGTGTGTCAAGCCAGGGAGCGAGCAGAGAGGAGGGGGTGACTCTTGAGGAAGATACTACAGTGAAGATTGGAGGAGCTCAAGGGATTCAGTGGCAGTGAATCATCTAGTTTAGTGAGAGAGACTGGGAGCTCAATGGGTTGAAGAACTACAAGAAGTGATTTTAGTGGAAGTGAAGGAACTGTTACAACTTATGTTAGGAACTGTTAAAGACTGTTGCCATAGGAGACAGCAATTCTACACATGCAGATGTGGTGTCTGGCTGGGTGCCTTTCCCTGCATGGCTGTCCTCCTGTTAAAGGCTTGGAGTCTGCCAATTAATCTTGCAACTGCCTAAGAGTTTTCTGCCCCTAATCCTCTCTCCCAAATTTTTGTTAAGAGAAATAAAATCTCTTCTGCATTCAAGAAATGTCTGACGCCTAATGACTTTAACTGCTTTGCACTCACTATGCCTCACAACCCACCATATATAGAACGATGTCAGGTCTCTGGTCCTGGAGGTTCTCATTAGACTGAAGGAGACCGGACCTTGCTACATATATATGTACAGCTTGTATAACAGTGTAAATTTGCTGTCCCCCTCAAAATAACTCAACACACAGCCATTAATATCTAAACCGCTAGCAACAAAAGTGAGTACACTTCTAAGTGAAAATGTCCAACTGGGCCCAATTAGCCATTTTCCCTCCCCGGTTTCATGTGACTCGTTAATGTTACAAGGTCTCAGGTATGAATGGGGAGCAGGTGTGGTAAATTTGGTGTTATCGCTCTCACTCTCTCATACTGGTCACTGGAAGTTCAACATGGCACCTCATGGCAAAGAACTCTCTGAGGATCTGAAAAAAAGAATTGTTGCTCTACATAAAGATGGCCTAGGCAATAAGAAGATTGCCAAGACCCTGAAACTGAGCTGCAGCACGGTGGCTAAGACCATACAGAGGTTTAACAGGACAGGTTCCACTCAGAACAGGCCTCATCATGGTCCACCAAAGAAGTTGAGTGCATATGCTCAACCTCATATCCAGAGGTTGTCTTTGAGAAATAGTGCTGCCAGCATTGCTGCAGAGGTTGAAGGGGTGGGGGATCAGCCTGTCAGTGCTCAAATCATATGCCACACACTGCATCAAATTGGCCTTCCTCTTCTAAAGATGATGCACAAGAAAGCCTGCAAACAGTTTCCTGAAGACAAACAGACTAAAGACATGGATTACTGTAACCATGTCCTGTGGTCTGACGAGAACAAGATAAACTTATTTGGTTCAGATGGTGTCAAGCGTGTGGTGGCAATAGGGTTGCCACCTGTCCGGGATTCACCCGGACAGTACGGGTTTAGAGTAATTTTGAATCACGTGTCCGGGGCTCCTGCCGCCTGGAACCCGGACACATGATCCAGACCGCACTGTGGCTCAGAGCTCCATCTGTTCAGCTAGGGCCGGGCAGGAGCATTACTACAGGTTATTATGCTACTACAGCTGTTTGGACAATTTAGTCAGTGTGGACCCCACTTCTATAGTATCCGCCAGGGAAGGTAATTGCCGGGAACCGCAGCTCACATGCCTTTGTCAGAGAATGCACAGGTCAGAAGAGGTGCCCCGGCAGGCACTGAGGACACTCAAACCCGGACAACTTTACAGAGGAGGAGACCGCTATGAACGAAAGAGTCTGGTCAGCAGTGCCCTGTCAGTGTTCGGGTGTCAGTGCAGGATTGGAGGACAGCGCGCTGGATCGGGATATGAGCTGCATGATCGGCCGAGCAGTATTACAATATGTCGTTTTCCCAGCTGACTGGGAAAAGACCATGCAGGAGAACAGCAGCAGAATCAGCTCCATCCACACTACTGGGCTGGGTAAGAAATACACAGATCTGAGGAGGGAGGGAGAGGGGAGAGGGGGGAATTCTTAGGATTCTTTGCTATCACCTCTGTGTTGTGATGATCGGGAGTCAGGGCTGGTGCCAGTATAATACAGTGTCCTGTATATGAGCGAGAATAGTGTGTCCCCTCCGCATGTCCTCCATGTCACTCTGCCTTCCCCCTCCATGTCACTCTGCCTGTCCCCCTCCATGTCACTCTGCCTGTCCCCCTCCATGTCACTCTGCCTGTCCCCCTCCATGTCACTCTGCCTGTCCCCCTCCATGTCACTCTGCCTGTCCCCCTCCATGTCACTCTGCCTGTCCCCCTCCATGTCACTCTGCCTGTCTCCCTCCATGTCACTCTGCCTGCCCCCTCCATGTCACTCTACCTGCCCCCTGCATGTCACTCTGCCTGCCCCCCTCCATGTCACTCTGCCTGCCCCCCTCCATGTCACTCTGCCTGTCCCCCTCCATGTCACTCTGCCTGCCCTCTCCATGTCACTCTGCCTGTCTCCCTCCATGTCACTCTGCCTGCCCCCTCCATGTCACTCTGCCTGTCCCCCTCCGTGTCACTCTGCATGTCCCTCTCCGTGTCACTCTGCCTGCCCCCTCCATGTCACTCTACCTGCCCTCTCCATGTCACTCTACCTGCCCTCTCCGTGTCACTCTGCATGTCCCTCTCCGTGTCACTCTGCCTGTCCTCTCCATGTCACTCTGCCTGCCCCCCTCCATGTCACTCTGCCTGTCCCTCTCCATGTCACTCTACCTGCCCTCTCCTTGACACTCTACCTGCCCTCTCCATGTCACTCTGCCTGTCCCCCTCCGTGTCACTCTGCCTGCCCTCTCCATGTCACTCTGCCTGCCCTCTCCGTGTCACTCTGCCTGTCCCCCTCCATGTCACTCTACCTGCCCTCTCCATATCACTCTGCCTGTCCCCCTCCCTGTCACTCTACCTGTCCCCTCCCTGTCACTCTACCTGTCCCCCTCCATGTCACTCTGCCTGTCCCCCTCCATTTCACTCTGCCTGCCCCCCTCCATGTCACTCTGCCTGCCCCCCTCCATGTCACTCTGCCTGCCCCCCTTCATGTCACTCTACCTGCCCCCCCATGTCACTCTGCCTTCCCCCCTTCATGTCACTCGGCCTGCCCCCCTCCGCCCTGTCACTCTGCTAGCTATATATATATATATATAATCATACACCCATGTGTGTTTGGGCTTTCATTTGGGGTGTCTGAACCGCTTCACAAACATTAGACCGCTGGTGCCTGATAAACATGGAATAGTGCAGAGCAATAGAAGGTAAGTGCTTGAGCCCAGGGGTTAAACAGTCCTGTTCCTTCCCCTGGCCGCCAGCTGATTCCACAGAATATACTGGAATGGCTGAACAGCCTTATGGCTCATTTGCATATGTGGTGCCCTCTGAAGAGCAATCCACATTTGTATTGTTCTTCAGATGGCATTTGGCAGGCAGGGAGGAGGCGTTATATCACCTCCTCGCCACCTGTTTAAACCCCACAGCATCGCCCCCCAATTTAATGCATTACACATGGAAGCGGGAAGCCCCCATTCACTTGAATGGTCCACATTTGGCAGGCAATACTGCTCACTGATCCCAGCAGTGCAGACATGTTTTGCCGCACTTTGATGCAAAACATTTTGGCTGTGGCAGCCGGCGGGTATACATCCCCCTCTGCTGCCTTTTCAGCTTAAGGGGAATGGTTGGTAGCAGTTAAAACACAGCTCAACCTCTAAATTTTACCCCCAACCACAAGTGTAAACAGAGTCCTAAAGCACTCTGAAGAGTGATCCATAGCGGATCGTGTTTTGAAGGTATTTGACAGGTGGTAAAGAAGAGTTATGTTGCCTCCTCATCACCTGTTTTAAATCCCTAAAACCCCTTGCCATTGTGCTGTAGCCATGTGCATTGAACACGGTTATAATGCAGCCCCATTCAGGTGAATGGGTTGAGTTAAGCAAGCGCAGGGCCGTGCACCACTAAAATGTTCGGGTTTGGCTTGAAGAAAAGGTGGCGACCCTAGGTGGCAACCAGGTGAGCAGTACAAAGACAAGTGTGTCTTGCCTACAGACAAGCATGGTGGTGGGGGTGTCATTGTCTGAGGCTGCATGAGTGCTGCCGGCACTGGGAAGCTACAGTTCATCGAGGGAACCATGAATGCCAACATGAACTGTGACATACTGAAGCAGAGCATGATACCCTCCCTACGGAGGCTGGGCCGCAGGGCAGTATACCAACATAACGACCCCAAACACAACTCCAAGATGACCACTGCCTAGCTAAAGATGCTAAGGGTAAAATTGATTGACTGACCAAGCATGTCTTCAGACCTAAACCCTATTGAGCATATGTGGGGTATCCTCAAACGAAAGGTGTAGGAGCGCAAGGTCTCTAACATCCACCAGCTCTGTGATGTCATCATGGAGGAGTGGAAGATGATTCAAGTGGCAACCTCTGAAGCTCTGGTGAGCTCCATGCCCACGAGGGTTAAGGCAGTGCTGGAAAGTAATGGTGGTCACACAAAATATTTATACTTTGAGCCCAATTTGGACATTTTCACTTAAGGGTGTACTCACTTTTGTCACCAGTGGTTTCGACATTAATGGCTGTGTGTTGAGTTATTTTGAGGGGACATCAAATTTACACTGTTATACAAGCTGTACACTCACTACTTTACATTGTAGCAAAGTGTCATTTCTTCAGTGTTGTCACATGAAAAGATACAATAAATATTTACAAAAATGTGAGGAATGTACTCACTTTTCTGAGATACTATTTTTTTTTTTTTTTATATATATCATTTTTTTTTTTTTTTCCCCATCACACCACTGTTGGAGCTGTGATTGGGAAACCGGGACTGTTCTTCAAATATAGTACACTGTGCTGACTTCCATCAACCAAAATACTGTAATATATATATATATATATATATATATATATATATATATATATATATATATTTATTCCATCACACCACTGTTGGGGCTGTGATGGGGAAACTAGGACTGTTCCTCATATACAGTATGATGGTCTTGCCCCCGGTCTTATGTTTTTACAACATAGAAATAGAAGATCGATATACAGAACAAGACTTCTCTGTGCAGTGTCCAATGAATTGAGCTACTGGCTTTTGATGTGAGCTGCATTTTCCGACTGTTTTCATTGAACATTTTCTCGTTTCTGCCAATCCATTGATGCTTGTAGAACAGTAAGGAGCCGCATTTCTCTGGAATATACCTCTCTGCTGCCCCCTGCAGGTCTCTACATGTTATAAATGTAGCCACAATAAAGATGAGGAGTATGCAGGTAAAGCAGAACTCAAAGAGTTAAAAAAAAAAAAAAATATTGTGTATAAAACAAAAATATAAGTGTATAAACAAAAATTGCCTCTGCTGACAAGTAAAAAATGTCAGGATAACTGCTGTGTCCTTTACAATCTATAATTTTATTTGTGACAAATAGTAAAGCTGCGCTATTCTTCGAGCCTGCCATGGATATGAGAACTTCAGCTCTCCTACATAGAAGCACTAGTGTTGTTTCTCCATCCCTCCTTCCTCTTGTCCTTTCACAGGATATATGGTGTTCCTAGAACAGCAAGGGCTAGGAATGCCTTGGTAAAGTCCTAGCAACGTCCTGGCAATGTCCTAGCAACAAGGCTGAATGGGATGATCCCGGAGTTTTCACTCAGGCCTTGGGAGGTTTGTGAATGGCCTACACTTAAATCAAGGGAATTCTTGTAAATTGTAAGCTCCAATGAGTGGGGCCCCCTGATTCCTCCTGTATTGAGTTGCATTGTAACTGTACTGTCTGCCCTCATGTTGTAAAGTGCTGCACAGACTGTTGGCGCAATATAAATCCTATATAATAATAATAATAATTCTTCACCTTTAGTCAAAGATGCACAGTTGGTTTTTATTTACAGGTGCCCCTTATCTGCATAGGCAGTTTTTTTTGACAAAGATAAACTATACCTTTAAATGTTGTACCTGTGTATCAGCAGCGTTCTCTTCTCTAGTTCAAAGTCCAGAATTTACACAACTTATCTATCAGGAAAAAGGGGGGCGGAGAGCTGAAGTTACACTCTGCAGAGCTTAGCAAGAGATCTAAGAGTTGATTGCAGGGAAGGGACACCCCCCCCCCCCCCCCATTCACACAGAGCAGAGGAACAGGACTGAGGCTGTCAAACAGCTGGAGGTTCCACCCTGACACCATTTTTCTCTTGGTGTCAGGAAAACTTGTCAGAAGTGATTCATGCTGATAGGAAAGGAATGAAGCAGCAGGCAGAAATGATACTTAGGGGCTGATTTACTAAAACAGGAGCACACAGAATCTGGTGTAGTTGTGCATGGTAGCCAATTAGCTTCTAACTTTAGCTTTTTCAATTAAGCTTTGACTATAAGTCGTGGTTCACATTGATGCTAGTTTTTGAAGTAGCAGATCAGCATGATTTCAGGTGCCTCTTTAACATTACATGCAAAAAGAAATAAATGGCTCCCCTAATGTACTAATTTAAATCTATAAATACTCGCCAGCTCTTGACATTGATTTTGGGTAAATACCAGTGATCAAATAATTAACAGTTGAGGCGCTAGCTACAAACTCTGAATTTCCACGAGTGAGCAGACCTCAATGCATTTCACCAGAAGGCATCATCTGGAAGTTGTCTGACGATGCCTTCCAGTGAAATGCATTAAGGTCTGTTTACTTGCGGAAATTCTGAGTCCTCCACTGACATCATGTCCGGCTCAGGAAGACGAGAGGCGGCGAGGATTGTCTAATAAGCAGACTGTACAAAGTGTGTGCCGCTGCATGGCACACCAAAATATGAGTGGATTTTATATAGATTTTACTATATTTGCTTCTTAATAAATGTTATTGCATGATCACGGGGTTAATGTTCTTTCATTTTGAGAACAATCAGGTGTTGTAATTAAAGATAAGAACCTAAGAAATGGCAAATCTATAATCAACTAAAAGAATAATATTTTAAGTGGAGAGGGTCCTGGTGGCTCAAAGTAATCTTATATTAGGTGGTGGAGCACATTATTCAAGTGGACCACCGTTATATAAGGATTCAAATGTCACCATCAAACATGGCAATCAGTGGTGGCTGGTGGTCAATATTTTGGGAGAGGCAGGAAAACAGACCTGGCTCCCTCACTTGCACTGATCATAGCACCCCCCCCCCCCCCCACACACACACACACGGTTCTTGATCGACTGCTCCAAACAGCTCTTGATAGGCGACGATCCACTTGCACGAATGCCCCCCCCCCAACGCGATCCATGGCCTTACCTTATACCGTGGTAGAGGTGCGGGGAGGAAGACGAGGTGGTGGTACACTGCTGAATCCGCAGTAGGGCTCTTTGAAGAGGCTGTTGCTGCCAGGTCCATTGCTTCTCCTTCCAGCAGAACAGGAGGCCTAAGACTCCCGGCCAATCAGGTCTCAGGACACCACTTTCTGATTGGCTGGGAGGAGAAGCAGGAAGACATTAGCGAATATCAATTCGCTAATGTCACACAAGTGGGTGGGCTCAGGGTGCATTGCTCTGCGCCCCGAACCCATAATTTTTTAAGCCAATTAGAGCTGGAGGCTCTAATCACATGCTTAAAAAAAAAAAAAAGAAAACACAAACCCACATACACACACACGCACACACACACACACACACACACACACATTGAAATCCATGCATCCGGCGCCCTGCATGAAAATGAACAGCATGGATAAGGGGGGTGGCATCCCTAACGGAAGGGTCGCCACTGGTGGTGATAAAGAAAGACGTGGAATATAAGATTAGCATTGTCATATTTCATAACATAATTTTTTTGTTTTATATATTTTTTCAATTGATTGTATCTTTGGTTTTTATATATTTTTGGAACACTAATGCACACGGTCGCATTTTCCGATGGAAAATGTTCAAATGGAGTTTTTTGTTGGAAATTCCGACTGTGTGTGGGCTCTATCGGACATTTTCCATCGGAATGTACGACACACAAAATTTGAGATCTGGATGTCAAATTTTCTGACAACAAAATC
This sequence comes from Lithobates pipiens, assembly GCF_037356315.1. Taxonomy (NCBI): domain Eukaryota; kingdom Metazoa; phylum Chordata; class Amphibia; order Anura; family Ranidae; genus Lithobates; species Lithobates pipiens. Next base: position 139,743,845 of record NW_027507685.1, read on the forward strand.
CATTGTTGGAAATTCCGATCGTGTGTACACAATTCCGACGCACAAAGTTTCACGCAGAAAGAGCCGCACTGGCTATTGAACTTAATTTTTCTCTGCTCATCGTATGTCTTGTACGTCACCGTGTTCTTGGTGTTCGCAATTGCTGACCAACTCTGTGTGACCGTATGTATGCAAGATAAGTTTGAGCCAACATCCATCGGAAAAAATACATGGATTTTGTTGTCGAAATGTCCGATCAATGTCCGATCGTGTGTACGGGGCATAAGGCTTAATGTACATGGGACGTTTTTACAGCCTCTCCTGAACGATTTAACTTGGCAGATAGTAACCCACGTTTAAATCATCTGTTTTGCTGCGTTGACATGCCGCATTTGGAAAAGTAAAAAAAAAAAAAATAAATTTCAAAATAGCCAAAAATTATAAACACCTGTAAACAAAACGCGGCTAAATGCGAGTTACCACGTTTAGAATCATTTGGCGATTGACATGCCTCTAAACTCAGCGTCTGAGCTCATCTTTTTTGCTTTCCAAAAAAAGACCTCTAAACTCAACTGCCTGAAAACGACATTAAACTACCCTGTGTACATGTACACATAAGATTACCCGCAGCAGTGTACATGAGGCCTTATATTGCGGAATATTTGATACAATCATATTATTATTGATTGCACAGAATTGCATATTTGCACATACACAGACCAATGTTATTATATGACTTTGTAGCTAGCGCCTCAACTATTAATTAGTTGTTAACATTACATGCGTGTGTGTGATCACACTGCAAGGATGTCAATGATTTCTTTGCACGATTACAGAAAAGCTGAGTATACAAACCCCCCCATTATATATAGAGTAGATGATGATGTGTAATATACAGATATAATAAATTAGAATAGAAGATGATCCTTACCTTCTGGAGGAGCTGGTTGTTATTCATTGACTCTCTGACCACCCCAAACCTCTCATTGTCCATGCTCATTGTCCAGAGGTAGCTCTGTCCTCCTGTCTGTACAATGTGTCCGGGTATGATGGGATATTCTGCCCAATATTCTGCCTCCAGGCAACAGTCTTCCATACACTTCATAGACTATTCCATCTGCCATCATTAGTGGGGGGAGATCCTCGTGTCCTCAGTGTATTTCCTCTCTCCATGACACCTACACGCAGCTGCCAGTATTAATGGAGAAAAGCTGTCACTTTCTGAATGATCTCAGGTGGTTAGCAGACTCTGGGAAGCGAGCTGAAAGTCCCTCCACCCCCCTGCAAACACATGGATCGCTCCGTTGCCAGGGTGACAGGACGCTAACAGGAAGGCCTGGAAATGTCTTCACGTGTGTATTGTTTACATTGCTGGCACTGGGACAGCGTCCCCTTCTGTATGTACAGAAGGGGGAGGTATTAGGTGAACAACATGCCTGGACTCCTGATGACACAGCAAACAGATCCAGCACAGAAGAATGGAATGGCTCAAAGGCAGCTTCTGCATGGTGGAACTACATGTATCAGCATGTCCTGCCCCCTCTAAAGGTGTGCCAGACTGAGTTTTCATTCCTCCAATATTTCAGTAAAAATCAGGAGGTTTTGGCAAAAGGCACTAAGGTCATGTGAGAAGTAAAATAGAGGTGATTGATTTTTAAATGACTCCTGAGTGTTACATAAGCTGGCCCAGTGTAGGTGTGCGAAATCTGTCACCCCTGGAGTTCAGATATAATGATTACAGAGCTGCATAAGGCCTCATTCACATACCAATCCTTACGCCTGTGTGATGGGCAGTCTACTCCCACATTGGACACACAGGTATCTCTTGCAGGACACTTGTTGAAATCAATGACAGGCAGCCACTGCACATATCTCCACGTGCATCCTTATGGATCCGATGCACAGATCTCCAAATACTTCCATATGGATCCGATGCACAGATCTCCAAATACTTCCATATGGATCCGATGCACAGATCTCCAAATACTTTCATATGGATCCGATGCACAGATCTCCAAGTGCATCCATATGGGTCCGATGCACATGTAGCGGCCACACTTTATACAAGGCGCCTGCCATGTATAAATTTAGTTTTTTTCCTCAGAACAGTAAAGGGGTTCTGAGGGCTGATTATGTAGGTTTAACTTTGGCATCAGTTTGGCTGGGCTGTATTAGAGTTCTGTCTGGTCATGTGTACAGTTAGGTGCACATGACAGGCCTAGAACCATGCCTGGTTGGACGTTTTAGGTATTGGCATTCCCTGGAGCCAATCAGTGGGTGCGTCACTCTGGTCCCGCTGAGGAGTCTGGGGAAGGGTATTTAAGATGTTGAAGTCACGTGTTCAAGGTTGGTTCGTGAAGCGATAGCTGCCTGTTCCTGGAGCTGGACCAGGGTAGCCCCGCGAGGGGTCCCGGTCACGGGAGCGTGTGCCGCCCTGCAACATGGTCAGTGTGACTAGCCCCATTAGACCCGCATGATCTGGGGTAAGGATCCATCTGTTCCCGAGGCTCGGAATCAGTTGTTCTGAGGTGCAGTAACTGAAGGAGGATTCAAGGCGTCCGGGTGTGCTCTCAACTTGGAGGGGCATCGCAGTCCGTGTAAGCGCTCGGAGGAGGACTCTTCGGAGGAGGACTCTTCGGAGGAGGGCCAACAAGCTGGCATCCCAAGAAGTGCCTGGTTACTGGGTTGTCAAGGACACTAACAAATCAATGCTTTTCCAGTACTGCCAAGGAGACAGAGAACGTTCCGGATACTGAGGAAAGGGTTCCTGTTCATTTTCAGTTGAAGCTTTAGTCAAGGTCAAAGACTTTGTAAATTCTGGATCAAAGTGCTGACTGCCATAATCTCTGGCTAGAGATTTGTTCAGCCTTGAAGCGCCCAGCTGCGAGTGGCTACTCTCTGGGCCATATTAGAGACTTTCTGGTGATTAGCAGTTTAAGGTGCCTGAGTTTATTTCACCCTTGCCCTCTGTTCCCATACGAGACTGTGTTTGTTGGATGATACCCCTGCAAAAAAAAACCTTTCTAAAGGACTTTTATGGTGTCAGTGTCCAAAGTTGTTGGGTACTAACCCTGGGAACCCCTAGATGTGGAAGAACAAGCCAAGCGGAGGTAACCGGTAAGCCCAAAAGTCAAGGCCGCACTATCGAGGGTTATGGCCGCTGCACACAGATCTCCAAATGCTTCCATATGAGTCCGACGCACAGATCTACAAATGCATCCATATATGTCTGATGCACATGTAGCACGCGCTATGTGTTTTTTTTTTTATTTAATGTTACCCTTAAATCGCAGTTTGGTTTGTGTTTGATTACTCCAAATTTTGACCTCGGCATCAGTCTGACTGGACTGTCAGGTGTTCTGCCTGGCCATAGGGGACACTGTCACTTTTGGCAGGCATGGATACACAGTCTAGTTGAGTGCATTAAGGTTACTTTCTCTCGGAACCAGCCCAGTAGGAGTGTCACTCTTGCTGTGCCTTCTGGGAGAGGGTACTTAAGGTGCGGATGTCATGTGTTTTCAGGGTTCTGGTCCAGAAGCATGTTCTGACTGTATGGTCCTGGTCTTCCTGACCAGCCCCCAGGACTTCCATGGCCTGCGGTGTGGATCCACCCGACGTTGCGTCTCAGGGCTGGCTAGGTATTAGGTGAGGGAACTGAAAGAAGGATTCCGAGGTGGTCCGGTGCCATCTCAGGTAGTGGAGAGGCCCAGCAACTGTGAAGTTATCCAGGGGAGGACTCTTCGGGAGAAGGCCGCGTAAGGGTTGGCTTCTCAACAAGAGCCTGGAAAAGCTGAAGGACCTAAGCGAATCCAATCTCATGCGGTATCGCCGGACCGGCTGCAAGATACTGGTATCACATGAGTGTTCTACAAGTTTTCAAGTTTCCCTCACGTGTTCTATAGCAAAGTCTGTGGCATAGACTTATATCTAAGTACCTTGTTGGCTGCTAGGCCAGGTGAGAGAAGGACTATCCAATTAGGGTGAGGATCCAGCTGTGAATGGCTATTCTCTGGATTTATGCAAAGTAAGAGATTTCTTTTCATATTGACTTTGACAATAAGAGTACCTGGACTTTTCACCTAAACTCTCTGATCCTATACTGAGAGACTGTTTGTTGATTACTTTGGCAAATAAAAATCCCTTTAAGTGGATCTGTCGTCAGTCTCTACAGTTCTTGGGCCATCTACCTCAGGAAACCCATAGACGCCTACGAGGTGAAGAAGGTAACAGTAAATTAAAACCAGCCGCTCCTTCGGGCATCAGTTCTACACACAGATCTCCAAATGCATCCATATATGTCCGATGCACAGATCTCCAAATGCATCCATATGGGTCCAATGCACAGATCTCCAAGTGCATCCATATGAGTCCTGTGCACAGATCTCTAAGTGCATCCATATGGGTCCGATGCACAGATCTCCAAGTGCATCCATATGGGTCCGATGCACAGATTTCCAAATGCATCCATATATTGTCCAATGCACAGATCTCCAAATGCATCCATATGGGTCCAATGCACAGATCTCTAAGTGCCTCCATATGGGTCCAATGCACAAATCTCCAAGTGCATCCATATGGGTCCGAGGCACAGATCCCTAAGTGCATCCATATGGGTCCGATGCACAGATCTCCAAATGCATCCATATACAGGCAGTCCCCAGGTTACAAACAAGCTAAAAAAAAAAAAAGATTTTTAAGCTTTTGGATAACATAGGGAAGGGTTAACACCCCTGTAACATTTGTTTTGCTGTCTGTGCCTTTGTTCAGAACTTTCTGTCCCAATGACAATTGGATTTTGAAAATTTTAGGTTGTTGTGGAAACAAGGATTGGTGATAGCTTCAGGGGAGACACCTTTTTCCCATAATAACTTTTACAGGAGTGAATTTCCCTTCCCGGGGGTAGATTTCCTCTCACTTCTTATTGTCTCCCTCCGTTTATAAGTAGGAGTAGTTTGCAAGTCGGATGTTTGTAACTAGGGGGCCGCCTGTATGTCCAATGCACAGATCTCCAAGTGCATCCATATGGGGCCGATGCAGGTGGTTCTACAAAGTATTGACTCAGGGGGGATGAATACAAATGCAAGCCACACTTTTCACATATTTATCTGTAAAAATACTTTTTCAAGTTACTGTATCTCCTTTTACTTCCTATCCTGTAGACACAACCGGAAATGATGGAAGATGCATCTTAGTTGTCACTGAAACAAATGTCCCCATTGTATGCTCCTTCACTTGCAGTCCCAGTGACAGTGGTTACCGGAATAAATGATGGTGAATCTGTCTAGTGACTCAAAGTAAATCATGTAGTCCAAATTAACAAAATGTTTGGCTTTAGATATACTTCACCTTTGGTGGTATTATCCTTAAATGCCTTCAAAATGCTAAGCACAGGCAGCCTAATCCTATACTTACCCTGATCCTTGTGTAGCATTTACTCCCAAAGGAGTAGCTGAATTTATTGGGCTTACCCTTACCTTCTTCTTTTTAAATTCTTTATTTCTTTGCAGAGATACAAAACATAGGTTATTAGTAATAATTACATTTACAGAGCACTTTCTAACCACCACATGTTCTATTAGACAACATCAAAAAAGAAACAACATAATGTATTCCTGCCAATTTTATAAACAAAACAATATCAATTCCCCGTAGCGATCCCCTTCCCTCCCCTTCTCCCTTAAAGAGGGAGAGACGAAAAAAAAAAGGGGGGGGGACAAAAAGAGGACAGGGAAGAGGGAGAGAAGAGAGGTACATTGACCCTACCCCCCAAAGGGTAAGGTTCGCATCACTCGACCAATTAGTCTAATCCTCAAGTTCCTCTCCAATTAACCTCTTCCCCTCCTCTGACTGTAAGAATATTTCCCAAGGAGCCCAGACTTGCAATATAGATTCCCTTTCCTCCGGAGGCATAGGGATCAATTTCTCCATGATCCCAATTTTCCTTACTTTGTTTAACCATTGCGAAATTCGAGGTGCCCCTGTTTCCTTCCAGCAAGTGGTGATGCAGCTTTTAGCTGCATTCACCAGATGACATAGCATTGAATTCTTGTATCTCTTTAGTGGGATATGTGTACATTGTAATAGAAAAAAGGCTGGATCTTCCATAACATAATATTCAGTAAATAGTTGAGAAATTCTGTGAACTTCTTCCCAAAACTGTCTAATTACTGGGCAATACCAGAAAAATATGGGCAATAGTGCCTCTCTCCTTACCGCACCTCCAACACCTGTCCGATGACTCTGAAAAGAATGTATGCATTCGTGATGGGGTATAATACCAACGCATTAATACTTTATAATTGAGTTCCTGTATCTTGATACATCTGGATGATTTAAAAGTTAAATGTATTATTTTCTGCCGTTGGGCCGGAGTGAAAGTTTGTCTAAGATCCCTTTCCCACTTATCTAAACTCATTATATTAATATCCTCCGAAGGTGAAATTAATAAGGCATATATCTTAGAAATAATATGGGTAAGAGACTCCTTCTCCTCACAATACCCTTCAAACTTAGTAAGTGGTCAAACAAAATCCTCAATCGGTCCAAGAGTATCCAAGAAGTGTTTAACCTGTAACGCCTGCCAAAGGTGTAGTTCATATTGTCCTCCTGATTGCATTAACATTCCTATTGATGGCCATTTTTTAGACCTAAAAAAAAATGCGATGCCTGAAAACATCCCTTCTCTCTTAAATTCCTAAATACTCCTGGCTCCAAGCCAGACGGAAAGTCTGGATTCCCCAGGATAGGAAATAAGGGAGAATTTGCTGTTGAGATTCTGGGGATCCGCACGGCTTTAGCTCCTATATGGAGCGTAGGTCCTATTAAAGGATGGGCTCTTAATATAGGAGGTGCAGCTGCGCAGCACCACATGGCTCTATCTAAAGGGATGGAGCTTACTTGTTGTTCCATAGTGACCCACCTTTTACTGTCTCTATGACGGCACCAATCAACAATTCTACCAAGCTGAGAAGCTTGGTAATATTTGTATAAATCTGGTGCCGCAATTCCACCCGCCTCTTTAGGCAATGTTAACAGCTTCCTATTAATCCTAGGATGCTTACTTGCCCAAATAAACTTTATAAAAATTGTTCGAATTTTACTAAAAAAGGCCAGTGGAATCCGGATCGGTAACGCCTGGAACAGATAGATAAACTTAGGGACTATATTCATTTTCAAAATATTGCTTCTCCCAAACCAGGAGTGTGAGGATTTACTCCATTCATTCAACAATATACTGATTTACTGATTTCCTTTAATAAGGGTGGAAAATTTAATGCATATGCATCTGTTAAGTTAGGTGGGATCTGTATCCCTAGGTAGTTCAGCGCCGTAGCTGTCCATTTAAACTTAAAATTGTTCTCCAGATTTTTTTGGGTGGAACACTCCAGTGATATCCCCATCGCCTCTGACTTACTATAATTTATTTTAAAATTAGACAGAGCTCTGTAACACTCTATTTCCTCCAATAAATTGGGTAATGATATTTGTGGACTAGAGAGTGAAAATAATAAATCATCTGCGTATGCTGAAAGTTTATATTTCTGATCCGCTAAGGGGATACCTTTAATATCGGGGTTCTGTCTAATTCTATTTAACAAAGGTTCCAGTGACAGCGCAAATAAAAAAGGCGACAAGGGACATCCCTGACGCGTCCCATTAGATATTGGGAAGTTTTTAGAATTTATCCCATTAACCTTCACTAAAGCTTGTGGCTTTGAATATATCCCTGCTATCCATTCCAACATTCGGTCCCCAAGGCCCATTTGTTTTAAAACTCCTAACATAAAGGGCCAATCGACCCTATCAAAGGCCTTTTCTGCGCCTGTATTCACAAAGATACTCGGCAGCCTCCTTTGGTTTGCATATTGAATTAAATTCAAAACTTTAATTGTACTATCCCTAGCTTCACGTGTGGGGATAAACCCCACTTGGTCCAAATGAAACAACTGCGTCATAAACGGCTGTAGGCGAGATGTGAGTATCTTCGTTAATATTTTGTAATCCGTGTTTAGTAATGATATTGGACGATAGCTACTACATATTGACTGATCCTTTCCTTCTTTTGGAATAAGTACAATATGTGCCTTCAATGCTTCTACAGGTGTAGGCGCTGCTTGTCCTTGTATGTTAAATGTTTTAACCATATAAGGGGCTAGTTGTAAATAAAAACTTTAAAAATATTGCAGCGTGAATCCGTCTGGACCAGGTACCCTTCCATGCCTCAACATCTTTATTGCCGAAGTTACCTCTTCTGTTGTTATTGGTAACTCGAGTTTTCTTCGCGCCGGAGATGGCAATCTCGCTAGATGTGAAGATTCAAGATATTCTTCTAGTGATGAAGAGGGATGGGAGGGCACCGGAAGATTATACAATGAAGTATAATATTGTCTAAATTCTTCTGCAATATCTTTCGGTATTGAAGATTTAAGATTTCCTTTTGTTTTGATATAGGGTATATATGAACGGAGTCGTTGTTTTTTTAATTTCCTTGCTAACACTTGACCACATTTGTCTCCTGATTCATATATTACTCTCCTCTTTTGTTGTAAAATAGCCCTTGCCTTATACCGAAGGAGATCAGATAGTTGTCTTCTTAGATGCGCTAATTCTATTCCTATATCCTTCTCCATTGACCTCTTATGTTGTATCTCTATTTCCCTTATCCTTTCCAATAATCTACCTGTTTCCTCTTCTCTAACTCTCTTTATTCGGGATCCATGTTTTATTAGAATTCCTCTCATTACTACTTTATGGGCTTCCCACACTATCCCCATTTCAGTCTCTCCATTATCATTAATTTTAAAATACGAGTCGATTTCTTTGACCACATCTTCTTGAATTTCAGGACATTGCAAAAGGCTTTCATTTAATTTCCAGTTCCAATCCATCTTATGTGTAGCCTCCTTCAGAGAGATATTGATCGTAACTGGCGCGTGGTTGGACCAGGTTATATTTCCAATACATATGTCCTGTACTAACGATAACGTTCGTTGAAATAGTTTGCGAAGGATATTTTTCCTAATTCTTCCAGAGACAGAAGATGTCCCATTTGAGGTATCTAGTTTGGGATCTAGGGGGACATTAAAGTCCCCCCCTATAATAAGTGGTCCTTCCTTATATTCCATTAATTTTGATAAGGCTTTATTCAAAAACCCATCTTGATGTATGTTTGGCGTAAATTGTAGCAAGAGTCACTTTAACATTTCCAAGTCCCTTAAGGAATAAATATCTTCCCCCTGGTTCTTGACATTTATCCAACAGAGACCACGTAATACGATTAGAAATTAAAATAGCCACTCCCTTAGTTTTAGCCTCTTGATTTGTGGCATGATAAACATTTGGAAAGTTTCTATTTTGGAGAAAGGGAAATTTTCCCTCCTTCAAATGTGTTTCTTGTACCATGCCAATATCGGTTTTGGAGCGTTTTAAATCATTTAATAGCATTTTACGTTTTTCTGGAACATTAAGTCCTCTAGTGTTAAGTGATGTTACACGTAATCCCTCCATTTTGTCCAGACTAGATGCAGAAGAAAGGGGAGAGAAAAAAAAAGGAAAAAAGAAAAAAGGAAGAAGACCCTCTATGGGGAATATCTTTCAAATTTCCCCCACACCTACCTAAGGGTTCTCAGTTTCCCATAGGTGTAAGGTATGGGCGGGTGGCTAGCAAATACAGAGCAAGTACAGCACTACCTCCCCTCCAGGTAGTCCCTTTATATTAACATCCCTTCGGGCAACCTCAACAATGTAATCCCATTTTTTCTCATCAATTCTCTCTCCCTCTATTTAATATTATACAACACACAATACATGCAATTCTCCCATATCCTTGCCACATATTCTGTTTCAGGTCTGGCTAATATCCCCCAGGCCAGTCCAAAAACTCTACCCTACTATTTAGGGGCAAAACCCTTTCCTCTCCCCATCCCCTTCCCAAAAAAAAAAAAAAAAGATTTGTAAGGTGTATCCTTTTATTTCTATTATTCTAATTACCCATTAGAGTTATCCCAATCCTTATCTCCTTAGCCCAAAGTAAGTGTATATTTATAGTGTATATTATAGTTATAACCTGTCGCTGCTCATGTATGCGGAAAAAAACCTTTAATCTCCTGTTGGACTAGCTCCTTTTGCACAGCTTTTTCCTCTCTCCTTCTCCTTGTGCTGTGCATCCCCGGTAAGGAGACAAATTCCAAATTTAGTTATCAATAGTAAGGAGAGTAGAGGAAAAACAGGGCAAGAAAAAAAAAAAACAGTGCCCTATATATCAATCTTGGTCTTGTATATAAGATAGTGTAGATACAGCACTCTCCAACAGTTTAACAAAAGCTCACCATAAGCTTCTTTAACAGTCTTAATTCTGTATATAAGATAATAAAGATTCAGCACTCTCCAGCAATTTAACATAGGCTCACCTCTCCATATACTTCCATGTACTTCTTACACTTCTGTGTCTCCTTATCTGCAAAATCCATTTTTTTTATTACAGGGGGCAGTCCATCAATCACCCAGCTTTCTCCGGTTTCTCCCAGGGGCTCATGTCTTTAGAGTGGATGGGATGGGTAGGGAGCGATAGATGGGATGGATCTAGGCAGATGCACGAAGCACTAACAGCCCTGTTGCTCCCAGGGCTGGCTTCTCATCGCGACACTCGCGTCCAATTCCACCTCCACTCTCTCTCACAGCCACTCCTCCGTCTCCTTCTCCTCTGCCCCCTCCTCTGCCTCCCCCACCGCCAAACCGTCCGTCTGTCCACCCGCAGCACCACTCCGCAGCACAAGCCAGATCAGCTGCCAGCGGGGAGAGAAACAGCACAGACGCCAAAGGTACAGCGAGATCACAATGGACACGGTGAAACACAGCAGGAGCGCCCAGCGGGGGATATAACGAGGGTTATAGCTTTTCTCAGCAGATCAATGGCTATATATCTGTAGGCTTCACAAACTGCAGGCTGCCATAGGCTTCTCAAGCAGGACGCTGGAGGGGAAAGTCAGTGCTCACATTACACCACCATCGCTAAGCCACGCCCCCCGAGGTTCACCCTTACCTTCTTAACCTCATATGTGTCTAGGGGTTTCCCGAGGTAGATGGCCCAAAAACTGCAGAGATTGACGACAGATCCACTTAAAGGGATTTTTATTTTGCGAAAAATAGTTAACAACACAGTCTCTCAACATAGGATCGGAGGGGTTTAGGTGAAAAGTCCAGGTACTCTTGTTGATAGATTCAGTATGAAACACTCTCTCTTTGAATAAATCCAGAGAATAGTCATTCACAACTGGATCCTCACCCTAATTGGATAGTCCTTCTCTCACCAGGTCTAGCAGCCAACAGGGTGTTGAGTCAGGAATAAGTCTCTGCCACAGACTTTGCTATAGAAAACGTGAGGGAAACTTGAAAGCTTGTAGAGCACTCGTATGGTACCAGTATTCTCGCATGAGATTGGATTCACTTAGGTCCTTCAGCTTGTCCAGGCTCTTGTTCAGAAGCCAACCTTTGCGCGGCCTTCTCCCGAAGAGTCCTCCCCTTAATAACTTCACAGTTGCTGGGCCTCTCCACTAACCAAGACGGCACCAGACCACCTCTAAATCCTCCTTTCAGTTTCCTCGCCTCGGGCTTGCCAGCCCCGAGACGTAACGTCGGGTGGATCCGCACCCTAGGACATGGATGTCCTGGGGGCTGGTCAGGAGGACCAAGACCATGCAGTCAGAACATATTTCTGGACTGGAACACCAAAACACGTGACATCCGCACCTTAAGTACCCCCTCCCAGAAAGCACAGCAAGAGCGACACTCCCACTGGGCTGGATATGAAAGAAAGTAACCTTAATGCACCCAACTAGACTGTGTTTCATGCCTGCCAAAAGTGACAGTGCCCCCCATGGCCAACAGAACACCCTGCAGTCCAGTCAGACTGATGCTGAGGTCAAAAATTTAGAACAATTAGACCCTAACCAAGCTACAGTTTTGATTAGACCCTAACCAAGCTACAGGTTCCTGGCTGGCTGCTCTTCATACTGCACATGTGCACTGCAGTCCTATTCATTTCTATGGGTGGTGCCACTCAGGGCAACCTCCAGTAGTTACTCAAAGTTTAGCTTAAAGGGATTGTAAAGCTTCGTTTTTATTTTGTAAATAGATTTTCTTTAAGCTAGTGCATTGTTGGTTCACTTACCTTTTCCTTCGTTTTCCCTTCTAAATGTTTTTTTTCTTTGTCTGAATTTCTCACTTCCTGTTTCTCCTCAGTAAACTTCACACCATCATCCGAGCGGTGTTTAGTCAGCCAGAACAGCTTACTGAACAGCTTACTGAGGAGGAACAGGAAGTGAAAAAGAAAGAAAACAAAGAAAAAAACATTTAGACGGGAAATCGAAGGAAAAGGTAAGTGAACCAACAATGCACTAGCTTAAAGGAACCTATTTAGAAAATAAAAAACAAACCTTTGCAACCCCTTTAAGCTTAGGAATGAATAGAACCGTTGTGCACATGTGCAGTATGAAGAGGGTTGGTTAGCATTTTTTCCTGAAAAAAAACAGGGAAATTATAAATAGCAGCTAATGCAATTACAAATGAAATACCGCACAATATTATAATACTGACAGGGAGCCCAAAATGACTAGGAAGTAGACCACTGACATGTTTCGAGATATGGTTTTAGTTCTCTTCCTCAGAGGTGTCTAAATATAAATTGGGACCCAGTTGTAAGACATTGGAAAAACAAGGAAAGACAAGTCGCCACAAGTTAAAAACAGAGTATCCACTGTTACCTCCCGGATGTCCCCTCCCAATCAGAAGACAGGGGGTTAGAACTGCCCGCAAGAGCCATGTATGCTGAGACAACCAAACAAAACAACAAATCTGGGAACCGAAAAAGTACAATATGGGACCACTAAAAGGATGGCCAGACAAGCGGCAAAGTTCTTACACAGGTTGGATTGTATGTATCCATGGGAAGGCACCTGTCTGGGAACACTCACGGTCATATCAGCAATGTGTAGCAGAGAAGGTCTAGATGTGCCAACAGTATCTGTCTTGAATGTGGCCTGGGTGGTCTGTGCTTAAATAGGGAGGTCTCCAGGGAGATAGCATGTCCCTATCCTTTCCCTACTCGTCTGGAACCTCTCCCTGCCGCTAATCACTGTCCCTGTCAGACAGATGACCCATCCCTACACTGCTCACACATGAAATTCCCGCCAAGCATGGGAGCCAGGGCATTAAATAGGCTCTGCCTGACCCAATAGCTGCTTAAGTCACATGGGGTGGCAACATCCAATCAGCTTCCTCAGTTACCCAAGAAGCCATAGAGGAACCACATTATTCTTGACTTCCTCTCCTCCTGCAATGCCACTGCAGTTAAGCGCCATCTGCATTGAAGAAAATAGACTGCACAGGCCTATATGTGAGTTTCTGCCAGGGTTGTCAACCTCTCGCAGCATTTTTTTACTGACAAAACATGGAAAATTTACTGGGGGAGCAGGTTTTTTTACTGGCAACTGGAGAAATTACAGAACTCCTATTGGAAACTAACACAGTAGATGAACAGTATAAACATGCTATGGAAACACTGACAATACCTATAACAAAGTAATTTGCTTGATTTACACTTAAAAGGTCAACACAGCATGAAATTATCAGCCCCTGATATTTACTGGCAGTTGTAAAAAAAACACAGATTTTTACAAACGGTCAGTAAATTTACTGGCGGTTGGCAACCCTGGTTTCCACTTGGTTCTCAGGTTTCCACCCACACTACAGGGATGTGCAGGTAGGATAATTAGCTCCTGTCTAAATTGGCCCTATTATGTGTATAAATGTGAGTTAGGGACCTTAGATTGGAAGGTTCTTGAGAACAGGGACTGATATGAATGTACAATATATACTGCGCTGTGGAAAAAAAGGTACAGATTATGTTTTTTGGGTGTGACAATGCTCATTTTTTGGCCCCAATGGCAGTAAGAGTCCATGAAAAAATACATAAAATAGTGTGGAAAATCCTGAGGTGCATTTCTGGCTTTCTTTATAATACAAAAACGCATTAAAACACAAATCATGCCATGCAATTTAACATGCATTGCAATGCCCATCAATACGCATCATAGCACATCAGTGTTAAAGAGGAAGTAAACCCTGATGAGTTTACTACCTCTTTCATTCCCTGCATCGCATTGTAGTCCATTATGTGTCACTTACCTGACACAGGAGCCAGCGATGTCACTGCTGTCCCCTGTAGTCCGGCGCATCCATCTTCTTGGTGGGTCTCACAGCTCCGCCGCTGTCATTCGGCGAAGCCGCGATGACGTCACTCCCGTGCATGCGCACGGGAGCCGCCACGCGCGGCATATTATTATTATTATTATTATTATTATTATTATTCAGGATTTATATAGCGCCAGCAGTTTACGCAGCGCTTTACAATATAAAAAGGAGACAATACAGTTACAATACAATAAAATACAAGAGGATTAAGAGGGTCCTGCTCAGAAGAGCTTACAATCTAATAGGGTGCATAAAGGATATGTATGGTAGAAAACGAACACTTCAAATCACCCTGAATACACCATCCCCACCATGAAACATGGTGGTGGCAGCATCATGCTGTGGGGATGCTTTTCTTCAGCAGAGACAGGGAAGCTGTTTGGAGTTGATGGGAACATGGATGGAGCCAAATACAGGGCAATCTTAGAAAAAAAACTGTTAGGCCGCGTACACACGGGCGGACTGTTCGCCCAACTTTGTCCGCTGAACAGTGTTTGGGCGGACAGTCCGCTCGTGTGTGGGCTTTCAGCGGACAGTTTCAGCGGACAGTTGGACGGACAAGGTTTTTCGGAATTTCCGAAAAACTGTCCGCTGAAACCTTGTTTGAGCGAACAGTCCGCCCGTGTGTAGGCTTGTTCGTCAAACAAAGTTGCGCGCATGCTCAGAAAGGATTTTCACGCCGAAAGCTATAATGCAGTGTATAGGACGTCGTATTTTTCGTCCCGTCGTACGTGCCGTTCACGTCATCGCGCACGGTTTCAGCAAACTGTTCGTCCGTCGTGTGTGGCCATGTCCGTCCATGCTAAGTTTGAGCGGACTGTTTGCCGAAACTGTTGGACGGACAAAGTTGGGCGAACAGTCCGCGCGTGTGTACGCGGCCTTAGAGTCTGCAAAAGACTTGAGACTGGAGCGGAGGTTCAGTTCAGTCCTAAACATATAGCCAGAGCTACAATGGAATGGTTTAGATCAACGCCTATTCATGTGTTAGAATGGTCCAGTCAAAGTCCAGACCTAAATCCAAATGAGAATCTGTGGCAAGACTTGAAAATGGCTGTTCACAGACATTCTCCATCCAATCTGACAGAGCTTGAGCTATTTTGCAAATAAGAATGGGCAAAAATGTCACTCTAGAGATGTGCAAAGCTGGTAGAGACATCACCAAAAAGACTTGCAGCTGTAATTGCAGAGAAAGGTGGTTCTACAAAGTATTGACTCAGGGGGGCTGAATACAAATGCACACCACACTTTTCATATATGTATTTGTAAAAAAAAATTATTTACCTTTCACTTCACAATGATGTGCCACTTTGTGTTGGTCTATCACATCAAAATACATTTACGTTTTTGGTTGCAACATGACAAATTGTGGAAAATTTCAAGGGGTATGAATACTTTTCAAGGCACTGTACTTGTGTCTGCAGAGTGGGGACTGGCTTGGTTGCAAATGATTGGCCAATTACAGGTGACAGCTTTCTGGCGGGCTTGCACAGGTGGGTTTGGATCCAAGTCTGGACAAACCTGAGCTCATCACTGAAGAGGAAGAAAGTTAAAGCAATTGTAAACCCTAGACATGAAATATGAGAAAAGCATATCATTCTATAGTGTGTACTTGTCTCAATCCAGAGCGCTAAAGGGTTGATTTACTAAAATTGGAGAGTAAAAATCTGGTGCTGCTCTGCATAGAGACCAATCCGCTTTCCGCTTTCAGGTTTAAGCCCTCATTCACATTGAAGCGATTTATCATGACAAGTTGAAGCCTTTTGCCGGCAATTACACCGTTCAAATAGGTGCAAAGCCGAATTTGCGGCGCCACAACGATTTCCAAGACTACTTCCTGTACTACTTCTTCCGATTTCAGGTGTGACTTCAATATACATCTGTGCATGAAGCCGCACAGATGTCTTTCAATTAGGACCTGAAATCGCACTGACCTGCTACTTTGAAATTATGCTACTTCAAAAAGTAGCATCAGTGTGAACCAGGGCTTATAGTCAAAGCCAAAGTTAGAAGCTGATTGGCCATCATGCACAGCTACACCAGATTCTGTGTGCTCCTGTTTTAGTAAATCAACCCCTAAGTGTCACTTCTGCCTGCTGCTTCAGTCCTCTGCTATCAGCATGAATCACTTCTGACAAGAAGAGGAAAATGGTGACAGGGGAGGGACTTCCAGCTAATTGACAGCCTCAGCTGTGTTCCTGTGCACTGTGTGAAAGGGGGGGGGGGTGTCTCTTCCCTCCAATCAGCTATCAGAGCTGTCCTCACTGAGCTCTGCAGATTACAACTTCAACTCTCTGCCCCCTTCTTTCTGACAATAATAGTTCACCTTTGCAAAAAAACTGCCTATGCAGATAAAGAGCACCTGTAGATACAAACCAATTGTGCAGCTTTGACTAAAGTTGAATAAATACCCTTGATTTAGGTGTAGGCCGTTCACCTGCCTCCCAAGGCCTGAGTGAAAACTCCCAGAGATGGCATTATCCCATCCTGCCTTGTTGCTAGAAAATTGCCAGGTCATTGCTAGGACTTTACTAAGGCATTCCTAGCTCTTGCTGTTCTAGGAACACCATATGATGTGATATCCTGTGAAAGGACAAGAGGAAGGAGGGATGGAGAAACAACACTAGCGCTTCTATGTAGGAGAGCCGAAGTTCCATGGCAGGCCGGAAGAATAGCAGGAGCTGTACCATTCGGCATAAATAAAAGTATAGATTGTCAAGGACACAGCAGTCGTCCTGACTTTTCTTACATGTCAGCAGACGTCATTTTTATTTATACACCCAATATTTTCTTTACCTATTTACCTCTCATCTTTATTGTGGCTACATTTATAACATGTAGAGACCTGCAGGGGGCAGCAGAGAGGTATATTCCAGGGAAGTGCAGCTCCTTACTGTCCTACAAGCATCAATGGATTGGCAGGAACTAAAAAAGTGTTCAATGAAAACAGTCGGAAAATGCAGCTCACATCAAAAGCCAGTAGCTCAATTTATTAGACACTGCACAGAGAAGTCTTGTTCTGTATAATGATCTTCTCTTACTACGTTGTAAAAACATAAGACTGCGGGCAAGACCACCATACTGTATATGAGTCCTAGTTTCCCCATCACAGCTCCAACAGTGGTGTGATGGAATAAATATATATATATTACAGTATTTTGGCTGCACATTGGGTGTTGCTGTCCCGACACCTCCCTATCCCTGTCCTACTGCCCCGGATCCCTGTGTGCCCCCCCCCCCCCCCCCTGCAGTGATGCCCGGTTTCCCCCTCCTGCCAGATGCTGCTGGGTATCTGTCAGAATGGAGAGCGGTCCCTTCCATATCTGTTTAGACTCCTGATTTTTCACCAAAGCACCCCAATGGGGTCCTAAATTTTTTTTTTTTAAAAAGAATAAAATATACAGTTCTAAAAATAAATAAAATGGTAAAAAAAATTAAATAAAACAACAAAAGTGAAAAACTACTGACACAAGTGGTGTAACTAACAGGCTTGGAAAGGTTGGACTTTTGGTTGGTGTCTTTTTTCAACCTCACCTATTATGTAACTATGCAAAGGTCACACTTGCAACTGGGCCCTGGTGTTCCGCCACTGTGGAGGGACCCTAAGATGGCAGGAAGGTGGCCGATGCGGGACCATAATAAAAGGTCCCACAATGGGAGTAAAGGGCCTGGGATCAGTAGGAAGGGCCCCAGTTGGAGGCCAGGGGGCCCTTCATGGTTTCTTGCACCGGGGCCCCCATATTTTTTATTTTGCATAGAGTGCAGAGGGATTAGAGCCTCTGCCAAGTTTTTATTGCTGTCTGTGACCCCATTATGGAGAGCCTCACTCTCTTTTTGTCCCGTTTATCATTATCATTGAAAGTGAAAGTAAAAGAAATTCACAAATTTTGGGTTGTCCCCAGAAAAGTAATAGAGGGGAAATTTTCCAATGGGGACACTAGTTCTGGTGACCTGGGGGTCCCCAAGGAATTTCCTTAATCTGCAGGGATTTAATCTTACTTCCTGTTTTGGCTATGGGACAGGAAGTGAATGGAAATCAGTGCCCATCAATGCCGCCTCATCAGTGCCCATTAGCACAGCCCATCAGTGCCCATCAGTGAAAGAGAAAAATTACTTATTTATAACATTTTGTAACAGAAACTAATAAACTTTTTTTTTTCAACATTTTCAGTCTTTTTTTCATTTTTTTTTAGCAAAAAATGTAAAAAACCCAGTGTTGATTAAATGCCACCAAAATAAAGCTCTATTTGTCCTGGAAAATGTATACAAATTTAATTTGGGTACAGAATTGCATGACCGCGCAATTGTCATTCAAAGTGAAAACGGCACTGAAAGATGAAAATTGGCCTGGGCAGGAAGGGGGTGAAAGTGCCCATTATTGAAGTGGTTAAAGAGGAGCTCCAGGCTCCTTCAGAAAAAAAATTTAAGTAAACAGTTACAAATACTGACTATTAGAGCATTTTCCTGTCCAGGAAACCAGCGGTGTCCTCACCAAAGTAAATTTTTGAATCGGCTATTGGGTGCTGCCCCGCAAACTTGATTAAGAAGAAGGGGGGGGTGTACTTCAAAACCAGGTACCCACTCCACCCTCCCCCCAATAGGTGCCAAATTTGGCAGTGGATGGCTTCTTCTTTTGTCTCCTCTGCAATGCATTTGGGAGCTGAAACTATGAATGCAAGTTACACGCTAGGGGGAGAACCTCTGGGCAAATCCAGGATGAAAAAGGATCTGAGGGTCCTAGTAGATCACAGGTTCAGCAATAGCATGCAATGCCAAGCTGCAGCAAGCAAAGCCTAGCAAACTATTAGCATGCATTAAGAAGGGTATAAAACTATAATTTTACCACTTTACAAAACCCTGGTTGGGCCACATCTTGATAATGTCATCCAGTTCTGGTCAGCAATCCTCAGGAAGGATGTGCTGCAACTGGAGAGAGTTCACAGAAGGGTGACAAAACTGATAGGGCTGATGGGGGGACTGGAGGACCTCAGTTATGAGGAGCAACTATAAACATTAAACTTGGGGGCACCCAAAGCTGGCTTGTTCCCAAACCACAACTCTGTGTCCATGCACAAACAGAGCAGTAGCTTGGCCCCACCCCCTCTCTCCACATTGGCTCATTGGCTGTGATTGACAAAAGCTCCCACTGCAGTCTCAGCCAATGAGGAGTGCGAGTCCCCGGAGAGTCTCATTTCTTGTACACGTTGCTGGATCGAGATGGGGGTCAAGTAAGTATTGGAGGGGCTGCTGCACAGTAAAGGTTTTTCACCTTCAAA
Organism: Lithobates pipiens; assembly: GCF_037356315.1. Taxonomy (NCBI): domain Eukaryota; kingdom Metazoa; phylum Chordata; class Amphibia; order Anura; family Ranidae; genus Lithobates; species Lithobates pipiens. The sequence continues at coordinate 139,763,347 of NW_027507685.1, forward strand.
CAGACTGCATGAAGGTAAAAAAACTTTGAGCCTTTAGAACCACTTTAGGAGGAAATATGATCACAATATACAAATATCTATATGGTATCTATTTAATCTTAGGTCTCTGAGAAGACACACGATCACACAATGAAGTTGGACGAGAGGTTTAATCTTAAACTACGTAAGGGGTTCCTCACTGTTAGAGCAGTATGAATGTGGAACTCCCTTCCACAGTTGGCGGTGTCAGCGAGGAGTGTAGATGAATTAAAAAAATGCTTTAGATGTGTTTCTTAGCAAACACAATGTATAGGAATATGAGAAATGGTAGAGACATAAACAAACACACACACACACACACACTGAACTGGATAGACTGGTGTTTTTGTTCAACCTTACCCACTATGTAAATATGCAAATATAAAACTCTACCGCTTAGCAATTCCTCACTTGGGAGTTTAGTTACACGTTATCTGCTTGCCGACCAGCCGCCATTATACGTCGGCAGATTGGCACTGCTGGGCGAATCGGCGTATCTGTACGGAGGCCACCTAAAGAGATATGGGGGTGTGCACACACCCGTGGTGCGATGTCATAGCCAATGTCTGCTGGCCACCTGCGATCGCTCCTCAGAAAGGCAGAGCAGGGATCTGTCAATGTAAACAGACAGATGCCCGTTCTGTCAGGGAAGTAGAGAGAGATCTGCTGTTCCTAGTGATCTGGAACAGTGATCTCTCTCTATTCCCTCCCCCCACAGTTAGAAACACCTCCCTAGGACACACTTAACCCCTTGATCGCCCCCCTAGTGTTAACCCCTTCCCTGCCAATGACATTTATACAGTAATCAGTGGCTATTTTTAGCTCTGAGTGATGTATAAATGTCACTGCTCCCAAAAAAGCGTCAAGTGTCCAATCTGTCCGCCGCAATGTCGCAGTCCAGTAAAAAAATCGCTGATCACCACCATTACTAGTAAAAAAAAAATTATAATAAAAATGCCATACATATATCCCCTATTTTGTAGACTCTATAACTTTTGGGGAAACCAATCAACATACGCATCTTGCGATTTTTTTTTATTGATTTTTTTTACCAAAAATATGTACAAGAATACATATTGGCCTAAATAGATTTTTTGGGGGATATTATAGCAAAAAGTAAAAAATACTGTTTTTTTTTTTCAAAATTGTCCCTCATTTTGTTTATAGTGCAAAAAATAAATACAGCAGAGGTGATCAAATACCACCAAAAGAAAGCTCTATTTTTGGGGGAAAAAATACATCAATTTAGTTTTGGTACAGCATTGCATGACCGCGCAATTGTCAGTTAAATTGACGCAGTGCCGCATCGTAACAGAGGGCCTGGTCCTGAAGAGGGTAAATCCTTTCAAGGCTGAAGTGGTTAAAAGCCACCATTATACCATGTGGCCCTTGATGGCAGCATAACACCAGTTTTCCTGTCTCATTGTCATGTATCATGTCCTCACCTTTTCACTATTTAATATGAACCATTCAGGTCTAAAATAAATGTATTCAAGGCTTTATTTGTTAGAATTAACCCCTACATAGTACAGACTAGATGTAACTGCATCATGATTGTTACCTGTCAGATCTAAATCATCCTTTCCTATCAGGTCTCTTGTGCAGTAAACTGTCTAAATATTTTTATGTTGTCCAAAACAACCAAACTGTAGGTGGAAACTAAAGAAAATGTAAAAAATGATCAGTAGCCATAGAAACGCCTCCAAAAATGCTTTCATCCAGTTGATTTTATCCTGTGTGTACTCGATCACCCAATGTCAGATACTGTGTATCAAATGCCAGTTTTGCCATCCATTGTAAGGGTCAGATCACCCAACACTGATACTCAATTTTTATAGACACCTGAGACTCAAAGTGGACCACAGTCAGTCCACATACTAAAGTTAGAGTTAAATAAAAATGACCATTTCACCCAGGTGCTGGTAGTGTCACTGTTAGGCCTGGGTCACACTATTGCAGGGTTTATGGCCCCCATTTGCGCGGGCATGGCAGCCACCATTCATTTTAAAGGACTGCCGTGCCTGCCGAAAAAAAGGTACATGCACCATTTGGAAACGCAGTGACTGGAAAATTTCCTTGTGGTTCCCACACTCGCTGGGGTTTGAGATGCATGGGGGTGTCATTAAGAAGGAAGTTTTTAAACAGCAGCACCCTTTGCGGATGGTTGTGGGTATCGCTGCGATTCCAGCAACCACCTGCAATAGTGAGAACCAGGCCTTATGCCGCATACACACGACCGGACTTTCCGATAGACTAGGTCTGACGGACTTTCGGCAGAGTTCAGATGGACTTTCCCAAATGAACGGACTTTGCCACACACAATCACACCAAGTCTGACGGATTTGAGCGTGATGATGTACGGCCGGACTAGAATAAGGAAGTTCATAGCCAGTAGCCAATAGCTGCCCTAGCGTCGGTTTTCGTCAGTCAGACTAGCACACAGGCGAGTGGATTTCTCCATAGGTACTGGGTCCAGCGGAAAAATTTGAAACATGTTCCATTTCTAAAGTCCGTCAGATTTTTGGACAGCATAGGTCCAATGGAGCCCACACATGATCGAATTGTCCGACGGATTCGCTGTCAAAGTCCAGTCTTGTGTATGCAGGATTAGCTTTCCTGTGAGATCCTGGAAAAGCAGGGGATCCTGAATCTTTTTAGGATGTGCTTTTAAACTCACTTTAGGGTTTGTTCACACCAGGCCTATAGTGTAACGTTGCCCAACGCAGTCCCAACACACAGACAAGCCAATTTTGTCTTATATCTTTTTGTTTCAATGGACACAAATGCGTTTGGTTGGTGTGCTCTGGAATAAAGTAGGACAGATTGCATTCTTACTAGGCACAGCATGCATTTATTTGACTGAAATGTCTATCAGGTGGTATTTAACTCATATTTACAATGGCCCCTGACAGGCAAGATTTTTATAACAGAAGAGTTACTAAACCCAGGACCCTGAATTCACTTTATCTGGTCTCCCACAGAACATGGAAATGCAATTATTTTAGTAAATATAAACTAATAAATACTACAGCTGCACGATTAATCATTTAAGAATTGAGAGCACGATTCTACACCCTTCAAGATCTTAAGAGCCCTTTTTCGCGTGGACGTGTCTGTGTACGGGCTCTGCTTTTCTCAGCAGGGATCGCTCCGTTGATTCTCGCTGAGCAGACAGGTCAATCTCAGCACACTGTGCAGGGACCGACCGGTCAGAGCGCCGCTCTCCTCTATGGGGGATCAGATGAGGACGGATCGTAGAGTCCGTTTTCACCCGATCCGCAGACGGATGGAAAAATAGGGTTTTCCTCCATCACACTTTTTCGGATTGGAGCGGGTCAGATATCAGCGGAATGTCACCGCTGACATCCGTCACTCCATAGACCTCTATGGAGTGTCTGTTCAGGTCCGCCTGAAAAACTGACAGGCGGGCCTGAACGGTCCGTCCGTGTGAAAGAGGCCTTACACAGCATATTTTTGATTCAGTGCAGAGAGTTCAGAAAAAGTGTAAAAAAAAAAAAAAAACAAGTTCGGGGATAAAGAGATAAAGAGTATCATTTGGTTCTTAAAGAAATGAACTTCAGTCTGTAAATGAGGGGATTTTAACCACTTAAAGACTAAACCTTTTTCTGGCACTTGTTGCTTACAAGTTAAAATCAGTATTTTTTGTTAGAAAATTACTTAGAACCCCCAACATTATATATATATTTTTATCAGAGACCTTTTTTTTTTTTTCAAATGCAATTTCTTTGGAATAAATGCACTTTAATGAATAAAAAAATAAATAAAAAATGAGCAGTAAAGTTAGCCCAATTTTTGTTGTATAATGTGAAAAATAATGTTACACCGCAAGAATCGTGATCTTCATTCTAAGCAAAAGAATTATGATTCTCATTTTGGCCAGAATTGCGCAGCTCTACTAAATACCTTTTCTCATCAGCAGTATATATCAGTCTTGTGACTTCTATCAGAGTCTGGTTAAAGCTTGTAAGAAGAGTTTTCATTCTACTCTGACTATCCTATGAGGCTGCATGACCCCTGACCCTCTGTTTGGACAGTGCTGATTGGTCCTGTGACCCAGAAACCAGAAATGACAGCTTCCTTCCGAGTTCAGTCCAAACCCAAGTTAGAACCAAATCCCTGCTCATCCTTAATAGGGATTGAGAAGGGAATTGTGGCTGGGAAATCTTACTATTGGAGCACCCAATATATATTTAAAGAGGGATTCCACCAAAAAAAAAAATATTAAAAGCCAGCAGCTATAAATACTACAGCTGCTAACTTTTAATAAATGGACACTCACCTGTCCCGGGTTCCAGCGATGCCGGCAGCCGAGGCCGATCGATCGCTCGGCTCTCAGCTGCTGTAGTCACCATTCTAGGTGAGGGAATCAGGAAGTGAAGCGAATCGGCTTCACTTCCCGGTTCCCTACTGCGCATGCGCGAGCCGCGCCGCGCAATAGGAAATCTCTGCGCTGTCACTGGGACCCGTGTGTGTCCCAGCAGACAGCGCGGCAGGGCAGGAAATGGCGTAGACTCCCACGGGAGTCTATGCCCGGAAGTGGGTGAAAATACCTGTCTTTGACAGGTATCTCCACCCCCCTCCCCCCTGAAAGGTGTCAATTGTGACACCGGAGGGGGGGAGGGATCCGATCAGCGGAGGTTACACTTTAGGGTGGAATCCCGCTTTAAGAATCCAGGGGATGACCCCACCTATATATAAAGAAAATATCACTTTTGGGTTTACTTAACTCTGGAATCTACAAAAAATCCCCCCGCAAACCGAGTCAGGATTTAAAAAGAGTAATAGCTCTTATTGCAAAACTCTCGTTAACCTCGTTACTCGCAATCTGAGGTATTACTGTAACCATAAAGCATGCCTGTCCACTCCCCTCTAGCCACAGTAGGAGATGACACACTGATCAGACAACAATCACCGTGATGCGCGCCCCCGGGGGCACGCAGCAGCTTGATATCCTAGCCACGTGATATGACGTCCGGTCAGGATATTGCAACCATGTCATTTTGCTATATGGCGGGTGGCAAGTGATTAAACCACACATGTGAGGTATCACCCCATTAGAGCGAGAGCAATAATTCTAGCCCTAGACCTCCTCTGTAACTCAAAACATGCAACCTGTAGAATTTTTTAAACGTAGCCTATGGAGATTTTTAAGGATAAAAGTTTGTCACCATTCCACAAGCAGGCGCAATTTTGAAGCGTGACATGTTGGGTATCAATTTACTTGGCGTAATATTATCTTTCGCAATATATAAAAAAATAATTGGGCTAACTTTACTGGTGTCTTATTTTTTAGTTCAAAAAAGTGTTTTATTTGTAAAAAAAAGTGCACTTGTATGACCACTGCGCAAATACGGTGTGACAGAAAGTATTGCAACGACCGCCATTTTATTCTCTAGGGTTTTAGAAAACACACATATATATATATATATATATATATATATATATATATATATATATATATAATATGTTTGGGGGTTTCAAGTAATTTTCTAGAAAAAAAAATGATTTTAACTTGTAAACAAAAAGTTTGAAAAATAGGCCCGGTTAAGCCCAGTGTGCATGGAGCCATAGCCCGGGTTCACACTGTAGCAACTTTGAACCTGAATCCAGTGCAACTTCTGCACGACTTGTCTACGACTTCAATAGAAGTCAATCCAAGTCTTACCAAAGTCACACCAAACGTAGTGCAGGAATCTTTTTCTAAGTCAGAGTGACTCAAGTCGATCAGAACAGTTCCATTGCACTGAATGGGGGTGCAACGTCTGATACAACTTGTGCTCCAAAGTTGGAGCGATTGTCGCAACAGCGTGAACCCGTCCTTTGTTGATCACACAGCTGCCATTTTAGGAATATATTTTAGGGTGTATTTATGGTCACGGAGCCACATTCATGTGTAGCTTTTTTATGGCCTTCTACACCCCTCAAGGCTGAATTCACACAAGAGTTCCAGCTTGTGATTTTGGTTGCACGCAATTCCATGTGTCGCACGCAGGGCAGCAGGTTTGCTTCATGGGCAGCCCTATACGTGTCGTCTCCTGAAAAAGTTCATGCTCCTTTTTTGGCAACAAGAGTAGCGTGTATCTTAAACCTTGCATCTTGCTGTGATCGCAGCAGAACTGCATGACGTTTGTGATCGATCCCAAATCCTATTGTTAATCCGATACACTGAAGAATTCTATTTCACAAATGTCAGATTCGGGGGATGGGGGGCCCTGACTATAGGAACTCCGGAGAAGAACGCCGATATGAGAACTCCATGGAAGGCGCCAGGTTGTTCTCTTCTTCTAAATACTGACGGCTGTCATTGCGATCCATCCGGCTTCACCGAGCATGTCACCGGCCACCCCTCTATGACCTCCTGGAGGGATGGAAGCCATCCAGATGTGTAGTCAGGGGAGGAGAAGGTTAGACAGCAGTCAGGACAGGCCTGTGTGGTGCAGACATGAGGAGATCACACATGGGGGATCCTATGAGGACACAGGCTGGAGAGGGGGGACAACCTCCCTCATGACACTTCCTCTTCATTCATAGCTCCTGACTGTGCCTGATTTGGTGCAATGTCCCTCTGTCCCTCTTTCCCCCTCATTCATCCCTCATTTTGGTCAGATCCATACAGTTGTATATAAAATGCACTTGTTATCTTTCAAAAAGTGTTTCCCAGTGCTAAACCATCCATCCAATTTCTAAATTGCTGCATTTGTACATTTTAAGAGCCAATATAAAGGAAAAGTAGTGCTAAAAAATAGCACTTAGGGATTTAATTAACTTTTTTGTTGGTTACTTCTCCTTTAAGGGGTTGTGGCAGGAGGCGTGTCGTATATCTACATACGTTTGCTAATAGGTGTGCCTCATTCCCAGCTCAAAATGTTGAGAGCTGTGTTTAACTGTTTATTGCTGTCAGTTATGCAGACACCTCCCTCCTCCCTCCTCTCAGTCCGCGCCTTTCCCATGACACGAGAATACAGCCCCGCACAACCTCCACTCTTACAAGCACTGCGGAGCTCCTCCCCCCGGAAGTGACCTAGCAGCGCCGCTTGTTGTGCCGGAGAGCGTCGTGTGAACGGTCACCTGGGTGGTGATGATGACTTCCGGGGGGCGGAGTGTACACACGTGTGGTGCAGAGGTGAGTGTATGAAGAGGATACCAGAGGATCGGGATGGCGCTGCTCTGTGCCGAGGAAAGTTCTGTAAGGGTCGGCGCTCTGGACATAGATAGGTGTCCAGACATTTGTAGCAGACCGAGCTGTCATTTGTAGTTCCACACACTGACCAGCAGTGGGAGGCAGAAAGCGGAGTCTGGCATTTAAACTTTCTAGCAGGATAATGTGGAACTAAAGACAAAACTTTCTTTATCCATGTAGGTGCATTAAGGTACAGTTTCGTGCAATTGGCGCCCCATTGAGGTGATTTGCCTTCACTTCCTGTCACATAGCCAGAACAGGAAGTCCCTGAACTAGCCTCCCCAGTGGAGGATTTCTCCTTTATTATTACTCGAGGACGACCCCAAATTTTGGATTATTTTTCACTTTAAATGATAAACGGACTAATAGAGGGTGAAACTCCCTAATGGGGGCAAACAGCACATTGTGGTAAACCTGCAAACAAAGCCCTTGTTGTTCCCACTGGAGGCCGCATCCATCTTCAGCCGTCTTTCCTACGGGTCCACGGACTACAGCTGTGTGATGTCACTCCCGCGCAATGCGTGGGGGAGCCGCCGGTCACGGCACAGTGTTCTGAGGAAACGGCACAGGCGGCCGTTCCTTCCGCGCGCCGATGATGCATATACAGAGAATATCTCCTGAACAGTGCAAGTTTAGGAGCTATTTACAGTATAGGCTTACATAGGGGTACAATAGAGTCATGGGACTTTAAACTTCCACTTTAAAAAAAATTCACCATGCCTCGTACTAAATACCCTGGAATGTCTACTTTAAAAAAAGGGTCATTTGGGGGGTATTTGTACTTTTCTGGCATGTTAGGGTCTCAAGAAATGAGATAGGCCATCAGTACTTCAGGTGTGATACATTTTCAGCGATTGGTACTAGGATTGCACTTATACCGAGTATTTGCCTAAGTACTTTTACTCGGGCAAATGCTCCCAATGCCTTACCCCATACCGAAATTCAGTGGGTGGGAGAAGGCGGAGCAGAGTGTGGCACAGTCAGAGTACAGCAGAGCTTTGAAGGTTAGCCTTGCAGCCTGTGTAAGCCTGGCAGGGGTGTGGGTCACTCACAGGCGGGTGCAGCCATGTACATCGGTGACCGGTCCGTCAGAATCGTTAACAGAAGTGATGGCCCAAGTCTCCGTCAGAGGCTGTACACGGCTACACCCTGAACTCGGCCTCAGTAACCTGCAGTCACAAGACGGCAGCGGACATCTGGTTACACCCAGCCCACATAGTTCACTAACTATATGGGCTGGGTGTAACAAGATGTCCACTGCTGCATTCTGAATAGGCTTACTGAGGCTGAGTGCAGGGTGTATCAAGATGGGCTCTTGTCATCACTTGTTATCAGTGCCCAATTTCCATAAGTACCAGCAGTCAGTGTCCATCAGTAAGTGCCAGCCATCATTCTCACATATGAGTGTCCATCAGTCAGTGCCACATATCGGTGCCCATAAATGCCAGCCATCAGTGCCTATCAGTCAGTGGCAGGCCACATATCGGTGCCAGCCATCAGTGCTCATCAGTCAGTGCCACATATCGGTGCCACCTGTAACTGCCAGCCCTCATTGCTGCATATGAATGTCCATCCATGAAAAGTTTGTGACAAGCAAATAAAAACGTTTTATTCTTTCATAATCTCTTGAGTTACAGTTCTTCATAATTATAAAGAAGATATCGTTAGTCTATATTGTGCTTTGAATAATGTCACTTGACATTAAAAAAAAAAGTATCGGTGAGTACATAAAATCGGTACTTGTACTCTGTCTTAAAAAAGTGGTATCGGTGCAACCCTAATTGTTACCATAGCTTGTAGGCTCTATACCCCTCAGTGCCGATTCACGCCAGTGCCGGTTTCCGCATTGCATAGAACTCGCAAGGCAGTTCACACTGACCTGTGAAACGCTGCGGATGTCGATAGAAAGTTAATGACACCCCCAAATCTGTTCTCGTATCACAGTGCGATCTGTGAATTCGGACAGGAATCCGATCACGTGGGTGTGAACACCCATGCGATCCGATTCTGGTGCCAACAACAAAAGGGTCCTGCATGATTTTGGTCTGAATGTGATATGAATTCAGCCATGCAATCTGTATGGCTAAATTTGCATTGCATAGATATTGCATGTGATCTGCACTGAGGTGCAAATCACATGCGATGTCTGACGTTGAACAAGTGTGAACCGGCACTCAGACCAAATAATTTACATTGTTTGAGGTTATTTTTACCAAAGATATGTAGTGGTATAACTTTTGACCAAAATTTATGAAGAAAAATTAACCAATTTGCCAAATTTTCTAACAGAAACAAATAAAATGTATTTTTTTTTTTTTTTTTTTAAATTTATAGCACAAAAAATAATCCAGCGAAATTTCTTACCGTTTAAGAGAGAGGTCTGTCTGAATTTTCAGGAAGTCAGCTCTGTGATTCGCAAAATGCAGCCTGTATTCTGGCAAGGAGGAGGTGTTAGAATGGTGATTACATCATATCCTCTTCTCTCTCTAAACTGTAATCGGCCTACATTTCCCATAAATCCTTGGGATTGGAGAGAATGTGAGAGATACACAAGGCTTGCACATGTAAATGTAGACTCTCCCAGGTCAACATAAATCACGCCCCTCATTCTGCAGCCATGCTGCCCAGTAACACATGTATGATAGGTTACAACCTTATAAATGCAAACCAGTGCAATTTGTAAGGCACCACCAGTACCGCATGTCAGGATCCACCATGGGACCACTAATGCCGCATGTCAGGGACTGTCAGGCACCACCAGTCCCGCATGTCAAAGACCCCCATGTTGGGGACCACCAGTGCCACATTTCAAAGTCCACCATGGGACCACCAGTGCCACATGTCATGGGACCACCAGTGCCACACGTCATGGGACCACCAGTGCCGCATGTCATGGGACCACCAGTGCCGCATGTCATGGGACCACCAGTGCCGCATGTCATGGGACCACCAGTGCCGCATGTCATGGGACCACCAGTGCCGCATGTCATGGGACCACCAGTGCCGCATGTCAGGGGACCACCAGTGCTGCATGTCTGGGAACACCATGTCTGTTCCACCAGTGTAGAGCTGGATTTTTATCGGAAATTACTTGTATGACATAGCGGGGATCTCCCGTTCTGTCAGATATTGTATATGAAAACACCGATTGCTGATGCCTCGTTGGTATAGGAACAGTGGGCTGTCAATCATAATACCGGTGGGACATCAGTGATCAGTGTTCTCATATACAATACCTGACATAGCAGGAGATCCCCCACTGTGTCATACAAGTAATTTCTGATAATCCGCACTCTGCATTTAGAAAGCAGGCTGGGGGACAGTGGTGGGGTGGATTTCTGGCAGGAGCAGAGGAGGGGGGAGGAGAAGGGGACCTCCCATGGGTGGCACAGACTGGGGGGCTGAGAGACCCCCCTCCACCCACTACATGTCTGCTTCCTGCCTGCTTGCTTTACAGAGAACTACAAGGGGGCATGTCAGACCGTTGGCTGAGGTTACAGGAGGACTAGCAGCCAGCAGTCTTGCAAACTAGAAGTCAGCAGGCAATAATGTTTTTTTTAGTTCAGCAGCCTAATGCAGAGGAACTACAAAGCTCAGAAGAATATGGGTGACATGGTGATGGTAGGAGATCAGGAACAAGGACATGGGGGGATTTTGCCTGGAGTTCTGCTTTAAATGAAACCTAAAATGCGGTGGTGTTTTGCTGCGATTATCGCAGCAATTTCGTAAAGCTGGTCACCCAAACAGGAGCATAAGCTTCTTTTGGGCAACAAGCTTCGTATGTTGCCATATGATTTGTGTGATAATTGCAGCAAAACCGCTGTTTTAGGTGCCATTAAAAAAATTAATGGCACTTTGAACATGTGTATTGCGATTTGAGATCGCAGGTAGAATTTCAACGATTCTGCCCAAGAAAAGGTGAATGGATTCTTACAGTAAAACTCCACCACAGAATCCAACTCCTTCACCCCCCGCCCCTCTTCTATGCTGACATTTTCAAATATCCGTAGCTTGTGCACATTCGCCACTGATCTCTACTATGTATTTGGAACCGGCAGCGACCTGCTGCTCATACGTGCAAATGTTGTCAGTGTTTGGTATATGGGAACTGTAGTGGCCTTCGGCACAGAAATTCCCCTCCATGTGCGTACAGTTGTGATCTGCGCATGCGCTGAATCTTGCAGCATGTGCATCCTTGATAACATGCTGCCACCTGGGATTAGCTATACATTATAATAACCTTTTATAATAATAAAAAAAACAAAAAACACTGCGCTTGGATCAAACCTAAAATGTGAAAAGAAGCAACCAGCACTAAGAGCTCAGATGTATACATAAATGGGTAAGGTTCAGCGCTAATAAATCACAATACATCCAAAGAAATGACAAAATTAACATGCAAAAAAACCTTTCCATCAGAGAGTCCAATAGATTAGTGGAAAACCACATATATAGTCCACAAATGAAAAATGAAAAAAAATCTTCAACTTGTAGTAAAGAACACCTTGTGCTGAGAGACAGCTACGTGATATCCCTCCAAAGGTGGATGGTTTGCCCCAGCCAGAGAATATTACAGCTTCTTAACCAGAAGATATTGATCTCTCTATTACTGTATGCCCCGCTGTACGAGATATAATACTGGAGTTGCTCAAAAATATGATATAAAGAGCACTCTCATAGTGTTAAACTGTATAGTGTAAAGATTTCTTAAAAGCTTGGGAGTACACTTGCATTAACCTTGAGCCAAAAAAGCTTCACAGGCATATCTGTATCCCTATGGCATTTCTATGAACTTCACAAAGCGGCCCCAACAGTCACTCAAAGATCGCGTGCGTGATGACATCACTGTCGTAGGCCCCACCCTACACTTTGTCAGAGATGTTGTCTGGCTTTCTGCCTGTCCCCCAGACAACATCTCTATTACTGACATTATCAAGCATGTGATCTTTGACAGCGGGGGGACCGCTTTGTGAACCCATAGGAACTCCCTAGCATTACTGATATGCTTGTGAAGCCTTTTTTTGGCTCAAGTTTCAAGTGGTATTAAAGGTCTGGCATTTAAAAAAAAAACACGTTCTACTTACTTGCTCTGTGCTGCGGTTTTGCACAGAGCAGCTCTGATCCTCCTCTTCTTAGGTCCCCACCGGCACTCCTGGCTCCCGACCAGTTCCCCCCGATAGCAAGCCACTTGCTTATGGGGGCATTGGTGCATGCTCACTCCTGAGCCCTGCTCTATGTGCCAATAAGACACATAGAGCCGTGGCTTGGCGTTGCCCCTGCTCTCTCTCTCTTTATTGGCTCACTGGCTGTGATTGGCAGCGGTGGGAGCCAATGGCTCCTGCTGCTGTGTCAGCCGATGAGGAGAGGGAGTCCTCGGGACAGCTGAGGCTCTCCTGCACATGGCTAGATCGGATGGGGCTCAGGTAAGTATTGGGGGCTTTGAGGGGAGCAGCACACAGAAGGTTTCTTACCTTCGTGCATAGAGTAAATGCATGAAGTTAAAAAAAAAAAAACTTCACCCTTAAAAACTGTTTTAATGTCAGTGTATTTTCAAGCTTTTGATAAAGGGGAGGAGCCAAAGCAAATGAATGCAGCCACCACATCTAATGATTGGTACGCTGCAATATATTACATTTTTGGTTATTGGTTTAATGCCGCTTTGCATACTTAACCACTTCAGCCCTGGAAGATTTGGCTGCTCAATGACCAGGCCATTGTTTGCGATATGGAACTGGGTCTCTTTAACCATTGGTTTGCACAAAAGTTATAGCATCTACAAAATAGGGGGAATAGTTATGGCATTTTTATTATTTTTCTTTTTGCTAGTAATGGCAGGGATCAGGGATCATTTTTTTTTTTTTACTGTTTTTATTTTTTTTATCATGACTGCGACATTATGGCGGACAGATCGTACGCTTTTGACACATTTTTGGGATCATTGGCATTTATTCAGCGATCAGTGCTATAAAAATGCACTGATTACTGTGTAAATGTCACTGGCAGGGAAGGGGTTAACACTAGGGGCAATCAAGGGATTAACTGTGTTCCCTGGGGAGTGATACTAACTGGGGGGGAGGGGACCGACTGGGTGAAGAGACCAATCGTTGTTCATAGTTTGTATGAACAACAGATCACTTTCATCACCCCTGACAGCAGAGTTCTGTGTGTTGAAATTGATGGACAGGGAGCCCTTGATGTCGGCACCCCAGGATAAGTGGAAGTTCCACTTGTGAGATGTTAAATTGCACACTAGTGCAAATATACTGTAAGTATAAACATTAAAACCATGCCTGCTCTCTAGCATACCACAATACACAGATGTGCTGATGCTATTTGTTTCTTAGGGTGCCCAACACACTGCAAGTGAACGTTCATATGGGATGAGCGAGCCCCCAGTTTTTGGCTTTAATTGTACATTTACGTTGTGTCTTGGATTTTGCTTTGCTCATGTGAGCAATATTCAAATTGTAGGCACAAATGCTTGTCTACAGATAAAATGATATATGTATTTCTTTTTATTTTCTAATAGAGTGTCCATACAGTCCTCGTATACATAGGATTGGGAGAAACTTCATGAAGACACACCTTTCTAAAAAATGTCCGGCTATTTGACTGCAGATCATCATGTTAAAAAAAAGAAAAACAAAACAGGTAATATTTGCTGTATTTGTAATGGAAATGTGCAAAAAACAAAGAAGCAGCAGTATGCAGATAGTGATTGTTAGATGCAGAAAAGTAGAATTTACATTATCTTTCACAGGATGCCCTTTTACTTTAAATTCACTCATCAGTGCCCATCAGTGAAGGAGAAAAAATACTTATTTACAAAATTGACTGACAGTAACTAAAACTTTATTTTTTTCCAAAATTTTCCCTCTTTTTCCCCAAAAAATTAAATTAAAAATGCAGTAATTAAATACCACAAAAAGAAAGCTCTATTTTGTGTGAAAAATAAAATGATTAAAAATTCATATGGGTACAGTGTTGGATGACCACCCAATAGTCATTCAAAATTTGACAGTGCTGAAAAATGGCCTGGGCAGGAAGGGGGTGAAAGGGCCCTGTATTAAGGTGGTTAATTGTGTCTACATGCGTTTAGCCATGTTTTGCCCTCAGGTACACCTGTGCTGTATGCCATGTTATGTGCATTCATAAGAGTTTTAGAAATCTCCTGTACATGCATTTAAACCCTGGTTTGACACCAGCAGTGTAAAGAGTCATAAGATGCATTGTTTTGGGTTTTCAAAAACCTGAACTGAACAGTAAATTTCTTACTAATAATTCCAGATCTATCACTCTCAGAAGATGTCTTTTATTCCGAACACCCTGAGTTAGAGGGGTCTGAGGAAAAGGAGGAGGAGGAGGAGGAGGAGGAGAAGAAGATGAAGAAGAAGAAGAAGAAGAAGAAGAAAAGTAAACATAGGAGTACAGATGACGAGACATTAATGGACGTTAGCTCCTTGGATAACCTCTCACCATCTTGCAGCCGCAGCATATCTTCCAAATTTAAAGGGCAAGAGGATACTTCAGAGCAGGTGTTGTCAAACCAGGACTATAATTCCGACACTTGGAAGTCTCCTAAAAAGAGAAAGAAAAAGAAACATATAGAAGTGCCTGTGGACGAGGCTGTAGAGGAGACAGATCATACTGGCCAACCAAGCTTGTATGATAGTCACGGTATGTCCGATGAAGTGGCTGTTTCTGGAGAAGTCCTCCATAGAGACTCTGTAAGAAAAAAAAAAAAGCGACATAGACCCTCAGATACCGGAAGCCTGAAGGAAGAAGTTTTAGAGGACGTACAACAAACATCCTCAGAAGTCGCTATAAATTTAGATATTGATGTGGAAAATCCTGTAAGAAAAAAGAAAAAAAAACACAAATATACATTTTTGGAAGAAGAGAATTTTAGTCATGGCATCCAACAAACAGTTGAACTGAACAGTCCGTTTCAAGTTGTCTCTAAGAAATCTAGGCAAAAGGGAAATAAAGTATCTGTGGAGGAGACGGGTCATACTGGCCAACCAAGCTTGTATGATAGTCCTGGTTATTCCGATGAAGTGGCTGTTTCTGAGGAAGTCCTTCATAGTGAATCTGTAAGAAAAAAGAAAAAGAAGCACAGGCCCTCAGAGACCAGAAGCCTGAAGGAAGAAGTTTTGGAAACATCCCCCCTTGTCACTGTAAATGAAGACAATAATGTGGAAAACTCGGGAAGAAAAAAGAAAAAAAGACACCAATATGACATTTTGGAAAAAGAAAATGTGAAAGATGGCATCCAACAAACTGTTGAACTAAGCAATCCGTGTCGGGTTGCCTCTAAGAAACCTCGGCAGAAGAACAAGGAAGTGTCTGTGGAAGAGACGGATCATACTGGCCAACCCAGCTTGTATGACGGTCATACCGATGAAGTGCCTGTCTCTGAAGAAGCCCTCTATAGTGAATCTGCAAGAAAAAAGAAAAAGAGGCATAGAGCTACTGGAGAAGATAGTACATTCAGTGATGAAAGGGAGTCCAGAACAGATGGCTGCCTAAGCCCAAATGTCAGAAATTCTGATAAAGTGACTGTGACAGAAGACTTGTCATTTAATGAAAATACAGATTTAGAGAGTTCTGAGCGAAAGAAGAAGAAAAAGCATAGGACTAAGGAGGTTGATAGTCAGACAGAAAGTAGTATATGTAAACCTTTCAAAAGATATACCAGTCCAGAACCAAATGGGGAAGATGTTGTGGTGGCTGAGCGATCTAAAAAGAAGAGTGGCAAATATTTAGATGCAACTGCAGAGGAGACATCTGAGAACATCACAGAGGCAACAAATGGCGAGGAAGACGCTGAAAATGCGGGTGTTCCAGAAAAGCGCAGGAAGTCTATAAAGCTCGAGCCTTCAGAAGGAAACCAGGATCAAGATGTGACTGCAGAGTTGGAGGAATCGGACAGAAATCAGATGGAAACTTCTCTTGATGCGGAAACCAGTGTCTGGAGGTAAGAGATTTATGTTCTAAATTTTTTGCAGGCATATTAACAAGGGGCAGCTGATCCTAAAGCTCCCCCTTTTTTTTTTTTTTTTTTTTTTTCTTTCATTAAAACATGTTATACTCGCCTGCTCTGTATATTGGCTTTGCACAGAGCAGCCCCAATCCTCCTCTTCTAGGGGCCCCCTGCCCAGAGCTCCCCTCCCCCTGCTGAGTGTCCACCATAGGAAGCTGCTTCTTATAGGCACACTCGTTCTAGCTTGGTCCTGCCCCCCACGTTCTGCTCACAGGTTTTGACTGACATCAGCAGGGGCCAATGGCACACGCTGCTCTCGGCCAAGCCTGTGAGAGCTGGGAGAGGAGGAGCTGAAAACGTGCGTACCGCTGGGCTGAATTCAGACTCGGTGAGTATTTAGGGGGGGCTTCGGAGGGGAGCTGCATGTAAAAGGTTTTTCTAACCTAATGTAGAGAATGCATTAAGGTAAAAAACCTTTTACCTTTACAGCCCCCTTCTCCACAGCATTCAGCATTTTCTTTTGCTCCCCAACTGCTCCACTCAATCATATGGAGTATATAAAAACACAACAGAGCAACACAACTGCAGGGTCTGTATTCCTTCTAAATTGATAAGGGAGCTCTCCACAACAATACAATACTACAAAAAAACTGTGATATGGATATGGGCTCAACCCTCCCTTTGTATTAATCGCAAACTGTATATACTGGTGAACAAGTAAAATTGGGGGGGGGGGGGGGGGGGGTGGAGTGGAATCTATATAGATGGATGCATGACGACTCCCAACTGCATTGAAATAGGTATCGTTATTCTACTGTGTATATTAAAATGCACAAATGGTACACATTCACCTTTTAGTACACATTCACCTTTTAAAACACAGGACTATCCGAAAAAACGTCCTGCTGTCCCAGTGCCAAATTACTTTAAAATCGAAATGTGCATACTTTTATATTACCGTATTTATCGGCGTATAAGTTTAGGAGGGAAGTTTAAGGGGAAAAAAAATTACATTTAAATGCCCATCGATGCAGCCTTATCGGTGTCCATCTGCAGCCTTGTCAGGGTCATTTTTAGCATTGTCAGTGTCTTTTTCAGCTTTGCCATTTAAAAATAGCACCCCAGAGATACAGTGTCGGGTGTCCTGCTTTCAGCCGCCTTCGGTCGTTCTCGGCAGCTTTCGAGTGCTACCGAGAGAGGCCGAAAGCCGCCCACAGGCTCACAATCGGTGGGGGATCAGAGTAAAACACGCACCCATGATTTTCCCCTGAATTAAGGGGGAAAAAGTGTGTGTTATACGCTGATAAATAGGGTATATTGACTTCGCAAGTATAGATAAACTACCCAGACAAAAATTTGGTACTACAATATATGAATCAAGCAAAAAGACCTAAACAAAATTTGTCAATAATCGTTCCACGTTAAAGTATTTTGCATTGTGACCAAATGCATTCAAAAATGTCTTAAGAGTTTGTTAAGCAGATGGTTAACATCCAACTTCTTTAGCTCTCTCAGTACCAGCAAATAGTAATACACAAAACAGTCGTTGATAGACAAGCAGTATTTATCATGTAGGTTCAGGTAGATGCATACTTGGTATATCCTCAAAGAGTGGAGGTAGGCAGCAGGGCTGGAGCCTGACCGGTTTCACCGGTAATTTTGGCTGCCTCTCGGGCTTCTAAGCATTTTTGAATGCGTTTTGTCACAATGCACAAGACTTTATATGCCTATATTGCCACATATGTGGCACTGTGCATAAGTATCTGCAGGCACTGAGAGTAAAAATCTGGATGTATATTGTTTGCCTAAAGAGTTTCCTAGATACTTGCAACATGCTTTACTTCAACATATAATATCCTGCATACTGCTAATGCCTTATCTTCTTCACTGCATATGGGTCATTATATATTTGACTATGCTGCTACAGTATGCTGAAGCTAAAGGTCCATGGGTGTGACATCATACACCACTGAAAAGGTGAATGGATATTGTTGCTACACCTGTTAAGTGGTTACTCTTGCAAGGGAGGGAGTACATTGCATTGTGAGTTACACTAAATCAACAGTGCCTTGGGAAAGTATTCGGCCCCCTTGAACTTTTCAACCTTTTGCCACATTTCAGGCTTCAAACATAAAGATATAACATTTTTATTTTTTGTGAAGAATCACCAACAAGTGGGACACAATTGTGAAGTGGAACGAAATCTATTGGATAATTTAAACTTTTTTAGCAAATCAAAAACTGAAAAGTGGTGCGTACAAAATTATTCGGCCCCTTTACTTTCAGTGCAGCAAACTCACTCCAGAAGTTCAGCGAGGATCTCTGAATGATCCAATGTTGTCCTAAATGACTGATGGTGATAAATAGAATCCACCTGTGTGTAATCAAGTCTCTGTATAAATGCACCTGCTCTGTGATAGTCTCAGGGTTCTGTTTATAGCGCAGAGAGCATCATGAAGGCCAAGAAACACACCAGGCAGGTCCGTAATACTGTTGTGGAGAAGTTTAAAGCCGGATTTGGATACAAAAAGATTTCCCAAGCTTTAAACATCCCAAGGAGCACTGTGCAAGGGATCATTTTGAAATGGAAGGAGTATCAGACCACTGCAAATCTACCAAGACCTGGCCGTCCCTCTAAACTTTCAGCTCAGGCAAGGAGAAGACTGATCAGAGCTGCAGCCAAGAGGCCCATGATCACTCTGGATGAACTGCAGAGAACTACAGCTGAGGTGGGAGAGTCTGTCCATAGGACAGCAATCAGTCGTACACTGCACAAATCTGGCCTTTATGGAAGAGTGGCAAGAAGAAAGCCATTTCTCAAAGATATCCATAAAAAGTCTCGTCTAAAGTTTGCCACAAGCCACCTGGGAGACACACCAAACATGTGGAAGGAGGTGCTCTCGTCAGATGAAACCAAAATCAAACTTTTTGCCCACAATGCAAAACGATATGTTTGGCGTAAAAGCAACACAGCTCATCACCCTCAACACACCATCCCCACTGTCAAACATGGTGGTGGCAGCATCATGGTTTGGGCCTGCTTTTCTTCAGCAGGGACAGGGAAGATGGTTAAAATTGAGGGGAAGATGGATGCAGCCAAATGCAGGACCATTCTGGATGAAAACCTGTTGGAGTCTGCAAAAGACCTAAAACTGGGACGGAGATTTATCTTCCAACAAGACAATGATCCCAAACATACAGCAAAATCTACAAAGGAATGGTTCACAAATTAACGTATCCAGGTGTTAGAATAGCCAAGTCAAAGTCCAGACCTGAATCCAATCGAGAATCTGTGGAAAGAGCTGAAAACTGCTGTGCACAAACGCTCTCCATCCAACCTCACTGAGCTCGAGCTGTTTTGCAAGGAAGAATGGGCAAGAATTTCAGTCTCTCGATGTGCAAAACTGATAGAGACATACCCCAAGCGACTTGCAGCTGTAATCGCAGCAAAAGGTGGCTCTACAAAGTATTAACGCAAGGGGGCCGAATAATTTTGCACGCCCCACTTTTCATTTTTTTTATTAGTTAAAAAAGTTTCAAAAATCCAATAGATTTCGTTCCACTTGTTGGTGATTCTTCACAAAAAATAAAAATTTTATATCTTTATGTTTGAAGCCTAAAATGTGGCAAAAGGTTGAAAAGTTCAAGGGGGCCGAATATTTTCGCAAGGCACTGTGTACATGCCTTTAAAACCTCCTCTGGACTCGTAGTATTCCACGCATCAGTTTAAAGACACTCTGCTATAATATCTGTGTGAGGGAAGTGATATGAATTACGTAAACGGGGATATATTCTGCCTCCTCTAGACTATAGAGGAATCCAGCTACGTTCAACATAAAAATTGTCTTGGAAAAACATAAATGCCGTTTCTTGCCAGTTCTCTTTCAGATGCCATAAGGTTAAAGAGGTTGTAAACCTCCAGAAAGAAAAAACAAAAGCTGCAAGACAAAGGCATAATGAGCTAGTATGCTTCACATACATAGTGCCTTATTATAGGCTTACCTATATGTACAAAAATATTGCTCTTTAAAGCAGAATTCTACCCAAAAGTGGATCTTCCGCTTTAAGCATTGCTTGCCCCCTTACAAGCCACATTTGGCATGTAATTTTTTGGGGGGGAGGGTGGGTTCCTAGTTTTGAGAGGGACTTCCTGTCCCACTTCCTCCTTCTGGCCACCTAGGCGGCCCCTCCCTCTCTGATATCTTCTGGGACACGTCACAGGTCCCAGAAAATTGCCTGTCCACTCAGAGAGCTTAGCTCTCATATCGCAGTACCAGATTTTTGCCTGGGCAGTTTGTATATACTTAATAAATTAATATAATATTAAAAGTAAACCACTTTATAAGTAATTTGGTGTATATTAATGAGGAAAATGGGTGGGACACCAAGTCCATTTTTTTTTTTTTGTATAGTCCTGTGTTTTTGAGTTGAATGCGTTTTTACAAAAAGGTGAACTAATCATTTAACCACTTTAGGGCCTATTTTTCAGACTTGTTTAAAAGTGTTATATATATATATATATATTTTTTTTTTGGATCGGAGATGACTAGCATGTGGTTTGAACACTTTCAAACACACGTTTTCCTATACGGAGCTGCTCACATATGCGTTCACCACTGCACCTGAGCTTGGCGGTACGGAGCGTGTTAAAAATGTATGCAGCAACTTGTTTTTTTTTTTATTCTTACACTGTTCTTTTAAAAAAAACTATATATTGTTTGGGGAAAAAATGGGTCCCTTTTTTTTTTTTTTTTTTTTTTTTTTAAGAGCAATGGGCGGAAGTGACGTTTTGATGTAGCTTCCGCCCTGCAATTGTATGGAGCCGAGCAGGGGGTCATCTTCCCCCCCCCTCACTCAGCTCCACACCTAACACGGAAAAGAATGCGATCGCCTCCGCCACTGCCGGGTGCTTCGGTAAGCGGTGGAGTCCACTGGGAGGGAGTACCCTCCTGCCACAGATTAATCCGCCGCAGTGACCACTTTTATCTGAAAGTGGACCACCCGGTGAAGAAGTGAATAACCAGGGTTATGGCAGCTAGCTACTGCCATAACGATATCCCACTTCAAAGTACCGCTGTATAATGACGGCCGGCAGTCTGTAAGTGGTTAAAGTGTTTGTTAAATTAATATTCTGGGCTCTAGAATAGGGACTGTGTAATGTGTAATCTGCTCCCCTCTTAACTGTTTAAAGTTTCTAAACTGTTTCCACCCTGATCACCATGGTCAAAGTGCCTCCCTCTGTGATAGGCTGCCTGCTCTGCTTCTTATGAAACTAAAGATATGTTGGTATTGCGCTGCCCCTATATTAAATAAATAATTTGCTCCGAATGTAGCAGGCCTCTTTTTGGCAAATTGGGAAAAAGAAATGGTGTTCAGCGATAAACCTTCAGAACTAATAATATGCAAAAGATATATAGACGATATCTGTATATTTTGGAAAGGAGACCAAGATAAGCTTACTTTATTTTTGGAAAAATGTAATCAGAATAGAAAAAACATAAAATTGACATGGGAGATAAGCAAAGAAAAAGTAACATTTCTAGACCTAGAAATTCTACAAGAAGGATCAAGATTGAAAACACAAAGCACTTTAAAAATGTTGATAGAAATAGTTACCTCCCAGTAGAGAGCTGGCACCATAAGAATTGGATTTTTAATATACCCAAAGGACAATTTATGCGACTTAGACGGAACTGTTCTAATATCGAAACATTTTTGAGTCAAGCAGAAACAATTGGACAAAGGTTCATCACAAAGGGGTACGGTAAAGATCTGATTGAGAAAAAGATAGAAGAAGTGAAAGAAATGGACCGTGGAGTTTTGATCCGAGATAAGGAGAAGAATAAACAAGAAGCGAATATGAAAGAATTCCCATTAATTTTCGATTTTAATATACAACATAGGAAAATTGAAAAGATTATTAGAAGGAATTGGAATATACTATTAGCTGATGGATACCTGAGTGACAATTTTACCAAGGAATCCAAGATTTATATATAAGAGAGCACCGACACTCCGAGACAAAATAGTGAAGAGTATACCAGATCCCCCCAAGAAACCTTTCACCTTTTTTTCTAGGAAAGGCTTTTTTCCTTGCAAAAGATGTTATGCATGTAAAAGAACAAAACGTCCTAATGAAAAGAAATTTGAATTCAAATCGACTAGCACGGGCAACACATATGAAATAAATAATTTTATTTGCTGCAATACAGAAGGAGCAGTATACGTTTTAGAGTGCAGCTGTGGTCTACAGTATGTAGGACGGACCAAAAGACCACGTAGCGTGCGTATTAAAGAGCACTTTCCAAGTTACCTGTCCTGAGATGTCTGTACCAGGCCAGACGGCTGATAGCCATAAATTGGCAAGCCAAACATCCCCCAGCAATCGAACAATGGGTCAACACAATTAACGCCACCATTTGGTGTGAGAGAGCAACGTATATTAAACAAAACAATCTTAAAAAATTTGGAGCAATATGGAATCCTTGGCTGATCGACATGGGATATCCCGTAGGGGAGCCCACTGAGAGGGTGGGTTAGTGTATGCCTGATGGGCTGGGGGCGTCGGATTTCTATCTCCGGCTTCCCCGGTTCATTGCCTTGTGTCCCAATAAGTGCTTATTACACCCCAATCAGCCAACCATTATAGGAAGGGTTGGTATTAGCAGCGTGTGCTCGAAGAGGGAGGGGGGGGGGGGGGGGTTGGGGAGGGATTGGGGTGTAGGGCAAACCCGGCGTGAGTATGGGTACGCCCTCGCCATTGTATTATATATGTATGAAATGATGATCTCTGTGAAATGTGGGACATATTGTTATTTTGTACCGAAAATTTTTCTCAATAAAGATGAATTATTTAAAAAAGAGCACTTTCAAAATATCCTTAAGGGATATGATTAGCGTGTCCAAGCACTTTCTTCTACATCATGATAAAGACCCCTCGGATTTGAAATTTTGGGGAATAGAGCCATATATTAAACATTGGCGAGGTGGTCACAAGGTGAGGACATTGAGCCAAGTAGAGTCCAGGTGGATCTTCACTTAAGACACTTTTGCACCTAGAGGTATGAATATAGAATTCGATCTGAACTGTTTCCTTAATGATTTCTAGAGTGATAGTAGATACCTGGATACCTTTTTTCTGAAAGAATTACCCCAAATAATAAATTTAGATTAATGGTGGATATATAATTTTTTGACAAATCTCCACCAACCTTATTTCCGACCCTCCCCCCCCCCTTTTTTTTTTTTATACCAATAATTCTAATTAGGTGATTTTTATATTTTTTTTATTTTTTACTCCTTTTTTAATAAAGATTTTTATAGAGTTTTTATTATATTTTTTATTATTTTTTTCAAATTTTTTTTTTTCAATTTTCTTTTTATTAGCGTGTGTGCGTGTGTGTGTGTGTGTGTGTGTGTGTGTGTGTATATATATATATATATATATATATATATATATATATATATATATATATATATATATATATATATATAAAATATATACACATTTTGATGCTTTTTTGTTGTGATTTAAGGTAATGTGCATCTCAGTTGGCGTCCTTCCACCCGATTTTTATCTTTTCCTATAATAAAATATACGTTTTAATTACTCTTTTTCTGCATAGGATATTAACCAGCCGTTTAACTTATGTATTTTATTATAACCCACAAAATGGCGCCTCCCGTTCGGGCGACACATTGGCATATTATTAGCCCCTATGTATTCTATTATAACCCACAAAATGGCACCTCCCGTTCGGGCGACACATTAGCACAGGGGTTGACAAATTTGCTTGGAATCTAGGAGCCAGCTAAAAAAGTTAGGAGCCAGGTCCGTGACGGCGATCTGGACCTGTCCCTGGCCTGACATGGAGACGAGTGAGGGGAAGATAGCCCCCAGCCCCCCACCTGTCTCCAAGTCATTGCCCATAGCTCTTAGAGGGACATTTTTAAATTGCATTTTAGTGTAAATATGAGATGTGAGGTCTCTCTGACCCCAGATCTCATATATAAGAGGACCTGTCATGCTTTTTTCTATTACAAGGGATTTTTACATTCCTTGTAATAGGAATAAAAGTGACACACATTTTTTTTTTTTTTTTTTTAAAGAACAGTGAAAAAACTAAAAATAAAAGTTAAAATAAGAAAAAAAAATGTTTTAAATGCGCCCTGTCTCGCCAAGCTTGCGTGCAGAAGCGAACGCATATATGAAAGCGGTGTTCAAACCACACATGTGAGGTATCGCTGCGAACGGTAGAGTAAGAGCAATAATTCTAGCCCCAGACCTCCTCTGTAACTCAAAACGTGCAACCTATAGAATTTTTTAAACGTCGCCTATGGAGATTTTAAAGGGTAAAAGTTTGTCGCCATTCCATGAGCGGGCGCAATTTTGAAGCGTGACATGTTGGGTATCGATTTACTCGGCGTAACATTATCTTTCACAATATAAAAAAAAAAAATTGGGCTAACTTTACTGTTGTCTTTTTTTTTTTATTAAATAAAAAATTTTTCCCCAAAAAAAAGTGCGCTTGTAAGTCCGCTGTGCAAATACGGTGTGACAGACAGTATTGCAAGACCACCATTTTACTCTCTAGGGTGTTAGAATAAATAATAAAAAAAAATATATATATATAATATATATATATATATATATATATATATATATATATATAATAAATAATAAAAAAAATATATATATAATAATATAAATATATATATATATATATATATATATATATATATATATATATATATATATATATATATATATATATATATATATATTTTTTTGTTTTTTTTGTTTAGGGATTCTAAGTAAAGGGATGGAGAAAGACTGGCAGGCAATCCCATTAGCATTGTTGGTTGTAATTCCAACAGCCACCACAAGAGGGCGCCAGATTCCAGAAGGAACCATCGGATCACAGAAGGCCTCAAAGCCGGGGGCTCAATTACCGGCCACCTGCGGCGCGGCCCGACGCGATCGCGCGCGGGGGGTCCACGGAGACGGGATAACCCCAGCTATGCTGCCCCAGGCGCAAGGTCGCTGATTCTAGTCGCCAATGCGACCTGGCGACCGGGTTTTGTCGAGCACTGCATTAGCATATTATTAGCCCCTATGTATTCTATTATAACCCACAAAATTGCGGCGCCCGTTCGGGAGACACATTAGCATATTACTCGCCCCTATGATAGTAAACATGGCCACTTCCTATGACACTATAGTGGCCTCATGGGATTATGGAGTGAGTACAACCGAGGTAGAATGATGCACAGTGTATGTGCATAGTAGGCTCCGCTACTAGGGCTCCGAAAAAATGGCGGCCATATACACATGTATTGTAAACCACCAAGAAAATGGCGCCTGGAATAAGGATGAAATGACTATAAATACTGATTTAGCATGCCTTCCCAGCATCCCCTGATGAAGTCACGTGGTGTGATGTCACGCTTAGGGACGGGAAGGAAGCTGACTGTGGATGCACTTTCTGCTGATTACTAGAAAAATGCTTTTTTCTATCTATTAATGTGTGAGTACCCTGTGTATGAAATTTTTTAATAAATGCTATTTGTGAAATACTACACTATGGTATTCCCTCTCTATTAATATATTGGGTCCTATGGAGCAATCAGACTAAAATTCAAAGGAGAAGGTGACCCGAATTTACTAGGAGAGAAGACATATAAAGAAATTTATATACCTTTATGCAAATCCCTCCTTGCTATAGCTAAGGGGCCACTGCCCACTAAAGTGTGATCACAGCGGGATTAACCACTGGGAGATCCACACCTCAGTTGAATTTGCACAAGTTTGCACAAAGCACTTGCACTTAAAGGAGACCGTTGTTTATTTATGGACTTGAATATTTATATCTTTTTATTTTTTTACTTTTTGATGGATTTCAATATGTATATTTAATCTACAGAGGCCGGATTCATTCTGATATAACGTATGTTACAGCCGGCTCTGTAGTGCATTTACTACTATATATATTTTTTGTTTAATTCTAAAGTTTATTTCCATGTGATCAGGAGAGGGTACCCTCTTTTTGGTCTAGGTATACTCTTTCTTATTTTCTTGTATATCATTTGTTTATTATTAGGGTGGTTCACTTATATCACCTGTGGAGAGTGTTTACTTGCACATTTATAAGACGCACCTGGCACTTTATGATCAATTCACTGTTTTTTGCTTTGCACTGAATTGAAGCAGTTGTGTTTCCAGTTGTGTTTCCGTGGAGGTTTTCAATTGACTTTTTATTTTTTTATTTTTATTTTTTTTTCATTTTCTCTGCACATTATCATTTATCATTTATCAAACAATATTTTCATTTATTTGGATTCTATCACCTCTGTGGTGTGTTTATTTTATTTAATGTAGCACTTTGCACTTTTTGATATTATTCAGTGTGTGTGTGTGTGTGTGTGTGTGTGTATGTATATATTATATTATATTATATTTATGTTACACTATTGATTTGTGTAACTAGGCATTATACCCTCGAAGGGTTATTTAATATAGGGGCAGCGCAATACCAACATATCTTTAGTTTCATATTAAGTGGATACGGTGTGATCCATTCCGGTAGTAGCAGCAGCCCCTGACATTTGATAGATCACAAGTGGTAGCGCAGGAATAAAACACTATCATTTTAAACTTCTCTGCTTCTTGTTTTGGCTCTTGAGGAGGTTGGGCTGCAGATAAACAGGTACAACTTATGTAGGTGGATTTGCTTCATCTCTGCATATTGCCTGAGGCTAGTAATTTTTTGGGGTTTATTATCACTTTAATTACAAAACTGTCTTTTCTGTGAGTGTCTGGAAAAAGTTTTCTCTTTTTAGACTGCCTGCTGACTCCTAATTTGGACCTTCCAGCTCTTGAATTCTTTGCTGGCCTGTCTACCCGTTGTCGAACAATGACTTCAGTTTTAATCACAGCTTTAGCAACCTTTTGTTGTAGCAACACTTTTTTTTGTTTTTTTTTGTTTTCAAAGGCCTAAACGACGTATACATTCGGCCAATGAAATCCTCTGTACCATACCTGAAAGAGACCTTGCTCTACTGGAGGAGTATTTCCCCAAGATAAGATCTAGGGCAGTGAGGACTGTCGAAGACTTAATTATCTATGAACTGCACAGAATCAAAGAAGCCAAAGCAAAAGGTATGTTAGTGCGGAAACAGGGCAATATAAACAATCACCTTGTAAAACAACCCATTAAGTTTAAAATGGAAATGAAAGGTAAGACATTTGTGTATTGATATAAAAGAGTGATCACATTCCCTGTGTTTTCAGCTGCATAAAAGCTGGGGAGAGAAGAAACAGCAGTACACCGATCTTCCCAAGGTCGGTTGGTGGTGGTGTCAGGACAAGTTTGATCATTGGAGGAGAGCAGCTAGAGAACTGACCATGGTGTGTTCTGCTTAGTGTAGTCAGTTTTTAATAGTAAAGCAAAGGGACTTGGAGGAACACCAGGGATTTCACACAAGGGAAGCAATACAGAGAGAACAGGATACTTTCTCATACAAGTATATGGTAACAGCAGGCACATATCAGGAATATGAAAAGTCAGGGTGACATATTCTTTAACTGCTTGCAGACCATCCCGTGCACATATACCGCAGCAGGGTGGCCGCTCTGTGCCAGACACGTACCTAGTAAATGATCTGACACTTCTGGGTCTGGGGGGCGTGCTGCCGGTGATCCACTCCTGCTGTGATTGGACACAGCGGCAGCCAATTAGCGGATCCAGCGGACATGATGTCCAAAGGGACCCGCCGATCGTTCGGGAGTCAGGCAGAACCATGGCTCTTTACCTTCCCCCAATGAAAGCAGCTCCCCCACAGTTTAACTCCCTAGGAATACATTTAACCCTTTGCCCCTGGTGTCAACCCCTTCCCTGCCAGTGTCAGTACCGTGACCGTGTCTGTTTTTAGACACTGATCCCCAAAAAGTGTCATGCGTCCGATTTGTCTGCCGCAATACCGCAGTCCCGCTGTAAGTTGCTAATCGCTGCCATTACTAGTAAAAGATTAAAATATCCCATAGTTTATAGGCGCTATAACTTTTGCGCAAACCAATCAATATACATTTTTATTACGATTTTTTTTTCTTTTGCCAAAAATGGAGACTATATATTGGACTAAATTGATGATTTTATTTATTTTATTTTTTTTAAGGTTTTATTGGTTGTGTTTTATAGCAGAAAGTAAAAATATAAAAATTATTTATGGCGCAATAAATAAAAACAGCAGAGATGATGAAATGTCACCAAAAGAAAGGTCTATTTGTAGAAAAAAAAAGGACAAATTTTATGGTACAGGATCGCATGACCGCGCAATTGTCAGTTAACCATTTCAGCCCCGGAAGGTTCCACCCCCTTCCTGACCAGAGCATTTATTGCAGTTAACTGGTAATTACACGTCCATACAACGCTGTATCCAAACAAAATGTATGTCGTCCCCCCCCCCCCCCCACAAATAGAGCTTTCTTTTGGTGGTATTTGATCACCTCTGCTTTTCTGATTTTTTTTTTTTTTAAACAATATTTTTTTACTTTGCGCTATAAAACATATCCAATAAAAAAAAAAATTCAAAAATCTAATTTCTTTATCAATTCAGGCCAATATGTATTCTGCTCTGTTTTTGGTAAAACAAATTGCAAAAGTTATTGAATCTGCAAACTGTGAGATTTTTATGGCATTTTTTATATTTACTAGTAATTTTTTGCAGGATTTTAGCTGTCAAATCGGACACTAAATGACACTGGGGATCAGTGACACTAATACAGTGATCAGTGCTAAAAAAAAAAAAAATGCACTCACTGTATTGACACTGGCACGGGAAAGGGTTAACATCAGGGGTGATCAAAGGGTTAAGTGTGCTCCTAGGGAGTGCTTTCTAACTGTGGGGGGTGGCTTAACTGGAGGAAGACATCTGTGTTCCTGCTTAGCAGAAACACAAGATCTCCATCTTCCTCTCTGACAGAATGGCGGTCTGTCCTATTTACATTGGCAGACCGCCGTTCTGACTCTCCTTTCAATGATCCGCAGGTCCCGGCGGACATTGTGTCCACCGGACAGGCTGATTGGCTTCTGCTGTGTCCAATCACATCGGGAGCAGGCCGCTGGGGGCAAGCGCACGCACCCCAGAAGAAGCCACAACGAACAGGTATGTTGTTTTGCATAGCCGGGCCGCCCTGCCGCAGTAAGTGGGCGATCCGGAACTGGTTAAAGTAACACGGTGCCATATCACTAAAAATTGCCTGGTCATGAAGGGGGGTAAGCCTTTCGGAGATTAAGTGGTTAATAAACTGAGTCTTTGATGCATTAAAAGATATGCCCAGGCATTAAGGAAATTTCCCCCAATCTAGATCATGCCCCAGCCTTCATTTTTCTTTCCCTCTATTTTGTTTCTGTAGCGAGAAACTAATTTTATTACTCCCTATGAAATCACGACCACACTTGTAAGGGGGGTGGGGTAGCTGCTTTGCAGGTCAGTTCCGCTTAATATAGACATGCTCCTGGAACTGTCTTTGTGAGGGAGATTTACTAAATCTAAAGCACTCAGAGTCTGGTACAGCCGTGCATCATAGCCGGTCAGCTTCTAATCTCGGCTTGTTCATTTAAGCTTTGGCAATAAAACGTGGTAGCTGACATTTTACCTTGTAATACTAAAAGCATCAACTAATTTACGCCCCTTTCACACGGGCTTTCCTGACCAGATCCGCCTGTCAGGTGGACCTGATTGGAGCCTCCATTCACTCCTATGGAGCGGTGGATGTCAGCGCTGACATGTCCGCTGCTATCCGATCCTGTCCGTGCGATCCAGACGGATGGTCCGTTTTCGTCCAATCTCCCCATAGAGGAGAGCGGGATTCTGACAGGTCTGTCTCAGCACAGTGAGCAGAGACGGACCTGGTCTGCTTGACGGGGTTCAGCAGATTGATCCCCGCTGAGCAAAGTGGAGTCCGCAGGGCGGAGCGACCATGTGAAAGGACCCTTTTCTGTCTGACAATTGAGGGGTTACCTATTAGCCACAGGCTCAACTCACTGCCCAGCAGCTATGGAGTGAAATCTTTACAGCCGCTCAGATGATCAGCAGAGTTAATGGCGATCACTGATGTCTGGCCTGTCATTGCCCTCTTAGTGTCCACTAGTGAGATCTCTACCCCCTGCCTGTGTGGTTGCCCAGCATACACGGGGTTAAACAGCTTGAGGGAACTTGTCAGCTCCAACTCTGCTTGTCACTGTGTGAGTGAAATAAGTTGGCATTCCCTGGAGTTTTTCTCCTTTTCATTGGGGGGGGGGGGGGGGGGCGCAGGGACGCTGAGAGAGAATAAGTCATGAGGCACAAGTGAATAAACAGCTGCCAATGTTCTGAGACTGGCAACCCTACAGCATGAAGATAAGTATTATTTATGTGGCCCTTTTGTCTGAGGGTGAGGCTGGAGAATTTGAGGGTGTGATTTAATGTACAAGTGGGTGAGTACACAGGCTCCGTGTACCAACCCACATACACTGCATTCACGTGGCACGATGGGAACTGTAGTCTGTGAAGAGTGAGAGGGCAGAATGTGACGTCTCCTCTACTCGGCTAAAGTTGTTTTCTTTTGATATAAAGTGATGTCATCATGAATTTTCTACTTG
Organism: Lithobates pipiens; assembly: GCF_037356315.1. Classification (NCBI taxonomy): domain Eukaryota; kingdom Metazoa; phylum Chordata; class Amphibia; order Anura; family Ranidae; genus Lithobates; species Lithobates pipiens. The sequence continues at coordinate 139,794,191 of NW_027507685.1, forward strand.
ACTTTTCTCCTAAACAGTGTGAGTGATAACTAATTGACTAACTGTTTAGTGTTGTACATAAGTCGGTTAACTAACTGAATTATTACCAATTGAAGTATTTTCCCCCTTTCTGACTTTTATATATTTTTTTGCATATTTTGCACACTTAAATGACTCCGATCATCAAACAAATTGTATTATTACACAAAGATAACCCAAATAAATACAAAATGCAGTTTTAAATTATGGTTTAATAAGGCAAAAAAACTGTCCAAACATGCTGGATTTATGTGAAAAAGTAATTGCCCCCTAAACCTAATAACGGGTTGTGCCACCCTTGGTGGCAGCTGCAATCAATTGTGTGTGATAACTTACAATGAGTCTTTCACATTGCGGTGGAGCAATTTTGGCCCACTCTCCTTTTGCAGAATTGCTTTAATTCAGCCACATTGGAGGGTTTTCCAGCATGAATGTCCTGTGTAAGGCCATGATACAGCATCTCAATTGGATTTAAGTCTGGGTTTGACTAGGCCACTCCAAAACCTAGATTTTGCTTTTTTTGAACCATTGGGAGGTTGTGTTTTTCGGAACATTGTCCTGCTGCATAACCCAAGTGCACTTGAGCTTGAGGTTGCGAACTGATGGCCGGACATTCTCATTTAGAATTTTCTGTTACAGCTCAGATTTCATGGTTCCATCAATTCTGGTAAGTCGCCCAGGTCCTGAAGCTGCAAAGCAGCCCCAGGCCATTCTACCACCACCATGTCTAACTTTGTATGATGTTCTTGTTGTGAAATGCTGTATTAGTTTTATGCTAGATGTAATGGGACTCACACCTTCCAAAAGTTAACTTTTTGTCTCATTATTCCACAGAATATTTTCCTACAAGTCTTGAGGATAATCAAAATGTTTTTGGTAAATGTGAGATGAGCCTTTGCGTTCTTTTTAGTCAGCAGTGGCTTTGGCCTTGGAACTCTCCCATGGATGTCATTTTTGCCCAGTCTCTTTTTTGTTGAATCATGAACCCTGATCTTACCTGAGGCAAGTGAGGCCTGCAGTACTTTAGATGTTCTGGGTTCTTTTATGACCTCCTAGATGAGTCGTTGTCATGCTCTTTGAGTAATTTTTGTAGGCCGGCCACTCCTGGGAAGGTTCCCTACTGTTCCAAGTTATCTCCATTTGTGGATAATGGCTCTCCCCATGGTTCACTGGAGTTCCAAAGCCTTAGAAATGGCTTTGAAACCCTCCCTAGACCAATACAAGTACATTACTTTGTTTCTAATCTGTTCTTGATTTTTTTTTTTTTTTTTTAATAGTGGCATGATGTGTGGCTTTTTGTGATCTGTTAGCGTGCTTCACTTTGCCAGACAGCTTCTATTTATGTGATTTCTTGATTCAACAGGTCTGGCAGTAATGGGGGCTGGGTGTGGCAAGTGAAATTTAACACGGATTTCCAAAAAATTGTGGTTAAAGTGTAAGTAACTCCTCCCCCTCCCCCCCCATTGTTTTCAGCCAAAGAAGCTGCCATCTTTTGCCTCTGTTTTAATCTACAACTGCCATGAAGCTGCACATGTGATCAGTTATGACACCAGCCACTGGACGATTTGACAGTTTGGTTGAGAGCACAACCAATGGGATTGTTACATTTCTGGCATGTGTCGGAAAGGAAACAGTTTTATGGATGGCTTTACTTCCGCTTTAACCACTTCAGCCCCGGAAGATTTGGCTGCTGAATGACGGGCCATTTTTTGCGATTCGGCACTGCTTCGCTTTAACTGACAATTGCACAGTTGTGCAACGTTGCACCCAAACAAAATTGACATCCTTTTTTTCCCACAAATAGAGCTTTCTTTTGGTGGTATTTGATCGCCTTTACAGTTTTTTTTTTTTTTTTTTTTTGCGCTGTAAACAAAAGAATAGAGAAAATTTTTGAAAAAACGCCATTATTTTGTACTTTTTGCAGTAATAAATATCCCTTTTTTTTCTTTTTTTTTTTTTTTTTTTAAAGCAAATTTTTTTCTCAGTTTAGGCCGATATGTTCTCTTCTACATATTTTTGGTTAAAAAAAAATCGCAATAAGCATATATTGATTGGGTTGCGCAAATGTTATAACGTCTACAAAATAGGGGATAGATTTATAGCATTTTTATTTTTTTACTAGTAATGGCGGCGATCTGCGAATTATTATTATTATTATTATTATTATTATTATAATATATAATATTTTTTTTTTTTTGTTTTTTTTTTTTTCCATCAGGGCTGCGACATTATGGCAAACACATTGGACACTTCTGAAACATTTTTGGAACCATTGGCATTTATACAGCGATCAGTGCTATAAAAATGCACTGATTTACTGTAAAAATGTCACTGGCAGGGAAGGGGTTAACACTAGGGGGCGATCAAGGGTTTAACCACTTCAATACAGGGCACTTAAACACCTTCCTGCCCAGACCAATTTTGAGCTTTCAGCGCTGTCGCACTTTGAATGACAATTGCGCAGTCATGCTACACTGTACCCAAATGAAATTTTTATAATTTTTTTCCCACAAATAGAGATTTCTTTTGGTGGTATTTGATCACCTCTACGGTTTTTATTTTTTGCGCTACAAATAAAAAAATACCGAAAATTTTGAAAAAAAAAAAGTTTTTTTTGTTTCAGTTTCAAAACTTTGTAAATAAGTACGTTTTCTCCTTCACTGATGGGCACTGATAAGGCGGCACTGATGGGCACCAATGATGTGGCACCAATGAAGTGGCACTGATGAGGTGGAATTGATGGACACTGATATGTGGCACTGATAGGCGACACGGATGGACACTGATAGGGGGCACAAATTGGCACTGATAGCTGGCACGGATGGGCATGGATGGGCGGCACGGATGGGCATGGATGGGCGGCACAGATGGGCATGGATGGGCGGCACAGATGGGCATGGATGGGCGGCACAGATGGGCATGGATGGGCGGCACAGATGGGCATGGATGGGCGGCACAGATGGGCATGGATAGGCGGCACGGGTGGGCACTCATAGGCGGCACGGGTGGGCACTCATAGGCGGCACAGGTGGGCACTCATAGGCGGCATTGGTGTTATACTGTACTAATGGATGCCAATGAGTGCCAAACAACAATGCATGCCAATCAGTGATGCCCATTGTGGGCACTGATTGGCATCCATTATGGGCACTGATTGGCATCCATTGTGCTGACTGGCATCCCTGGTGGTCTAGGGAGGATTACCTTTTGCTGGGCATCCCTGGTGGTCTGGTGGCGTCCCTGGTGGTCCAGTGTGGGCATCCTCGGGGGGGGGGGGGGGGTGCTGATAATCGATCAGCGCAGACCCCCCCCTGTCAGAGGAGCAGCCGATCGGCTCTCCTCTACTTGCGTCTGACAGACGCGAGTGAGGAAAAGCCGATCACCGGCTCTTCCTATTTACACTGTGATCAGCCGTGATTGGACACGGCTGATCACGTGGTAAAGAGTCTCCGTCGGAGACTCTTTAATGAGATCGTAGTTGCCGGGTGTCAGACTGACACCCCGCAACAACGATCGCCGCGATGCGCGCCCCCGGGGGCGCGCAGCGGCTCATAATCCTGATCATGTCATATGACGTCCGATCAGGATTATGAAACCACTTTGCCACCGTCAATTGTCTATAGGGCGGGCGGCAAGTGGTTAACTGTTCACTGTTTGCGCTTCTAACGGTAGGGGGAGGAGACTGACCTAGAGGTTCCTAGTTAATAGGAACTTGCGATCTATCACGCCTCTCCTCATAGAACAGCCTGCTATCCCGATCCCTCGAGCCGACGTATAGCTACGATGGCTCATGGGATCGTACCGACCTGCTGCAGTAAAATCACGGCGGCTGGTTGGCAAGGGGTTAATCAGTTCATTCATGGTTCAGCATGGGAGGAGGAAATTCCTTTTTCACAGGCAGGTTTGAACAGCTTTTTTCCCTTTAATAAATGAAATAATAATTTAAAAATTGCATCTTGGATTTACTCGTGTTATCTTTGTGTAATATTAAAATTTGTTTGATCTGAATCATTTAAGTGTGAGAAATATGCAAAAAAAAAAAAAAACAATTAGGAAGGGGGAAATACTTTTTCAGAGCACTGTACCTACATACTTTTTTCCCCTCTCTATGTATTTGATCCCCTGCTGTTTCCCCCCCCCCCCCCCCCCCCCAAGTATAAATGTTTTTTATTAACGCCCAACGTGGACAAAGATAATACAATACAAGCACACAAAGTCACTATAATAAACAACATTGTGAAAAGAAAGAATAGCAGGTTACATATGCTCATTTGATCGTACCATTTCATTACAGGGATTGCATTTTGTTAGGCTGAAATTAAATAAAATGATGAAGTATACATTGCTATGAATGTTACGTATTTATCTCTATCTGTCTAAAGGGATAAGTTAAGGAGCCCTAGGGTCCTTTCATCTGCTTATACATTACACATTTTGCCTTCCCCTTTCCATCTCTAGCCTCAGCCAGTGAACTATTTGTGCGCTTGCATTAACCACGGAAAGCAAAGAGAAAAAAGAAAAATACGAAGGGGGAGGACAAAGTGGAAAGTGGGGAGGGGGGTGGGATGAGGAGGGAGAGCAGGGGTAAATTATTAGGGTGGGACAGGTTAGGGCCCTGGTTGACTCAAGACGGCCCAGGGGTTTAAGTGTACTTGGGTGTGTGTCCCACTAGGAAGCTCTAAGGGCAGTGCCCTCTGGGGAGAGGATGAATTGTTTACACATTGCCCATGTCTTGTCATATTTTTTCTGTTGGTGTCTCGCAGAGAGCACCAGGTCTTCTAGCTTACTGATATCTTCCACTCTCTGAATCCAGCTTGCCACTGTTGGCGGTGTTTGGCTTTTCCAGCGGAGTGGAATACATGCTTTGGCAGCATTTAAGAGGTGACGCACAATCGATTTCTTGTATAATTTTGCCGACATGGTAGAAACGTGTAGTAGGAAAAAGTTCGGGTCATTTGGGACATTGTACTCTGTAAATTTCTGAATGATTTCTCCAATTTTAGCCCAGAAAGAAGTAAGCTTAGGGCAGGACCAAAACATATGCAGTATCGTGCCTCTGTCTCAGACATCTCCAGCAGATTTCCGACGTCTCTGGGTATTAGATATGTAAAGCATGTGGGGGTGAGATACCACCTTGTTAGGAGCTTGTAATTTGTTTCCTGTACTTTGGTACAGATGGATGATTTTAAGGTGAACATAATTATGCGTTGAACCTGGGCTGATGTAAAAGTGCAGTTCAGGTCTTTTTCCCACTTACTGATAAAGTTCAACGTCATGTCCTCCGCTGGAGAGATCAAGAGGCTATACATTGACAGTACCTTCGGAAGGGTGTCCTCTGTCGTACAGAGTTCTTCAAATGTTGTTAATGGCCTATTAAAATGTTGTGGGTTAGGTATAGAGATGAGGAAGTGTCTCAATTGGAGAGCGGTCCAGAATGGCAGCCTAAATGGACCTGTGGTACCCGTAAGCATTTCTATCGAGACCCAAGATCCATTTGTCAAAAAGTGTTGTGCCCTTGTGCGGTTAGCTGTGTAAAGCCTATCTCTGACTTGGGGATCCATCCCAGGAGGGAATTGAGAGTTTCCTATGATGGGAAATAGTGGTGATTCAATCATGGACAGTAAGTGTGTAAAACATACTTGTGAGCCAACAGGGATTGTTGTACCTTTAGTTGGGTGCTTCTTCAGATTTGGTGGCAGGTGTTCACGGCACCAAATTGCGCTTTCTAACAGGACTTGTGTTTGGGCTTGTTCCAGACGTGTCCATAATTTAGATTTCTGGTGACGGCACCAATCAATGACCCTGGCAAAATGGGCAGCCTGATAGTATATCCTCACATCAGGAACCGCCAGGCTCCTATTTAACTTAGGGAGGGAGAAGAGGGCATGGGGTAAGCGTGGTTTCTTGTTTGCCCAAATAAAGGTATTAAGTTGCGTGTGTACCTTTTTAAAGAACTGTGAGGGGATTGAGATTGGGAGTGCTTGCGGTAAGTATAGGAATTTTGGCAGAATGCACATCTTGATCAGGTTACACCTGCCAAACCATGAATGCAGGCCCTGTTGCCACGAGTCTAGTAGGGCCTGGGTCCTCCCCTGCTGATTTTGTATGTTTGCCCACTGACAAAGAAATGATCAGTCTATATCATTTTAATGGTAAGTTTATTTTAACAGTGAGAATAACATATCCAGAAAAATAAAAACATATCCAGAAAAAGTATTTGATCCCCTATCAATCGGTAAGATTTCTGGCTCCCAGGTGTCTTTTATACAGGTAAGGAGCTGGGTTTAGGAGCACTCTCTTAAAAGGAGTACTCCTAATCTCAGCTTGCTATCTGTATTAAAGACACCTGTCCACAGAAGCAACATTATACTTTGGGGTTGATTTTTCTGCTAAGGGGACCAGGACAACTTCACCACATCTAAGAGACAATGGACGGAGTCATGCACCATCAAATCTTGGGTGAGAATCTCCTTCTCTCAGCCAGGGCATTGAAAATGGGTCATGGATTGGGACTTCCAGCATGCCAGTGACCCAAAATACTTGACCAAGGCAGTAAAGGAGTGGCTCAAGAAGAAGCACCTTAAGCTCCTCGAGTGGCCTAGCCAGTCTCCAGACCCGAATCCCATAGAAAATGTGTAGTGGAAGCTGAGGGTTCGAGTTACCAAAGTCGGCCTCAGAACCTTATTGACTTGGAGAGGATCTGCAAAGAGGAGTGGGACAATATCCCTCCTGAGATATGTGCAAACCTGGTGGCCAACTACAAGAAACATCTGACCTCTGTGATTGCAAACAAGTCATGTTTTTTGCGAAGGGGTCAAATACTTATTTCACTCATTAAAATGCAAATCCATTCTTTAACTTTTTGTGAAATGTGTTTTTATGGATTTTTTTTATTATTTCTTTGTTAGTGGGCAAACGTACAAAATCAGCAGGGGCTCAAATACTCTTATCCCTCACTGTGTGTGTGTGTGTGTGTGTGTGTGTGTGTGTGTGTGTGTGTGTGTGTGTGTGTATAATATAAAAAAAAAATATATATATATATCTTTTTTTTTTTTTTTTTTCCAGAGAATATAATTGATAAAACAAACTTTTCTTTCACTCATGGTCAGTGTTTGGCCGACGCCATTTATTATCAATCAACTGTTTACTTTTTTTTTTTTTTTTTTTTTTTTAATCATATTGGCAACAGAAACTACCCAAATGACTGTGATCAAAAGTTTACATACCCCAGTTCTTAATATTGTGTATTGCCCCCTTTAACACCAATGACAGCTTGAAGTCTTTTGTGATATTTGTGGATGAGGCTCTTTATGTTCTCAGATGGTAAAGCTACCCATTCCTCTTGGCAAAAAGCCTCTAGTTCCTGTAAATTCTTGGGCTGTCTTGCATGAACTACAGGTTTGAGATCTCCCCAGTGTGGCTCAATGATATTGAGGTCAGGGGACTTAGATGGCCACTCCAGAACCTTCACTTTATTCTGCTGTAGACAATGACAGGTCAACTTGGTCTTGTGTTTTGGATCATTGTCATGTCGGAATGTCTAAGTACGTCCCACACACAGCTTCCTGGCTGAAGAATGTAAATTTTCCGCCAGTATTTTTTGATAACACACTGCATTCATCTTGCCAACAATTTTGACCACATTTCCTGTGCCGTTTGTAGCGCGCACATCCTCAAAACATAAGCAGTCCACCGCTGTGTTTCACAGTAGGAATGGTGTACCTTTCATCATAGGCGTTGGCGCCTCTCCAAATGTAGTGTTTATGGTTGTGTCCAAAAAGCTAAATTTTGGTCTCATCAATCCAAATGATTTTGTGCCAGACAGTTTGAGGCTTGTCTCTGTGCTGTTTAGCGCATTGTAAGCGGCATACTTTTTTGGCATTTGCGTAGTAATAGCTTTCTTCTGGCGATTCGACCATACAGCCCATCTTTCTTCAAGTGCCTCCTTATTGTGCATCTTGAAACAGCCACACCACATGTTTTCAGAGCCCTGTATTTCACCTGAAGTTATTTGTGAGTTTTTCTTTGCATTTGGGTAGTTTCTGTTGCCATTATGATTTTAAAATTTGGTGTTATCGCTCTCGCTCTCTCATCCTGATCACTGGAAGTTGAACATGGCACCTCATGGCAAAGAACTCTGAGAATCTGAAAAAAATAATTGTTGCTCTACAACAAGATGGCCTAGGCTATAAGAAGATTGCCAAGACCCTGAAACTGAGGTGCAGCACGGTGGCCAAGACTATACAGCAGTTTAACAGGACAAGTGACGGGCTCCACTCATAACAGGCCAGGCAAGGGCGACCAAAGAAGTTAAGTGCACGTGCTCGGCGTCAGAGGTTGTCTCTGGGAAATAGACGTATGAGTGCTGCCAGCATTGCTGCAGAAGTTGAAGGTTTGGGGGGTCAGCCTGTCAATGCTACGATATTACACCGCATCAAATTGAGCTGCATGACTGTTGTCCCGGAAAGCCTGTTCTAAAGATGATGTTCAAGAAAGCCTGCAAACAATTTGCTGAAGACAAGCAGACTAAGGACATGGATTACTGGAACCATGTCCTGTGGTCTGATTAGACCAAGATAAACTTATTTGGTTTAGATGGTGTCGAGCATGTGTGGCGGCAACCAGGGGAGGAGTACAAAGAGTGTGTCTTGCCTACAGTCAAGGATGGTGGTGGGAGTGTCATGGTCTGGGGATGCATGAGTGCTGCGGGCACTGGGGAGCTACAGTTTATTGAGGGAACCATGAATGCCAACATGTACTGTGACATACTGAAGCAGAGCATGATCCCCTCCCTTCAGAGACTGGGCCGCAGGGCAGTATTTCAACATGACCCCAGATGCACCTCCAGGATGACCACTGCCTTGCTAAAGAAGCTGAGGGTAAAGGTGACAGACTGGCCAAGCATGTCTCCAGACCTAAACCTTATTGAGCATCTGTGGGGTATACTCAAACGTAAGGTGGAGGAATGCAAGGTCTCTAACATCCACCAGCTCTGTGATGTCATCATGTAGGAGTGGTAGAGGACTCCAGTGGCAACATGTAAAGCTCTGGTGAACTCCATGTCCAAGAGGGTTAAGGCAGTGCTGGAAAACAATGGTAGCCACACAAAATATTGACACCTTGGACCCAATTTGGACATTTTCACTTATTTTCACTTTCATTTTTACTCACTTTTGTTTCCAGTGGTTTAGACATTAATGGTTGTGTGTTGAGTTATTTTCAGGGGACAGAACATTTACACTGTTATACAAGCTTTACACTCACTACTTTACAAGTGTAATTTCTTCAGTGTTGTCACATGAAAAGATATAATAAAATATTTACTTAAATGTGAGGGGGTGTACTCACTTGTGAGATACTGTGTGTGTGTGTGTGTGTGTGTGTGTGTGTGTGTATATATAATATTTTGTAATTTTTAACAAAAAAAGTCCCTTCTTTTGGTCTTGGCCTCCTCCAAAAATTTTATTTTTTGTTTGCTGCTACAATCCAACTTCCTGTTTAGAAGGTGGCTACATTTAATTCATGGTCCCACTTTATGTAAGAACGTAGCCATCCTCTCACTCTCAGCTAGGGATTATGGGATTTGTAGTGTACATAGAGCAATGCACATGACTTCAATAATGTGTACTGCTCATTTCAATCAAATGAAGATGGGGGGGGGGAGCTTATGGGGGTATGTTACAAGGGAAAAAAACTAAGTAAATAACGATTTATGAAAAGCCATTATGGATAGATTAATGAAAAGGATGTTGTTGCTCTCACCTCTTTAACAAACTTAGGTCTCATGGCAGCGTCTCTTTAAAGAGATTAGTGGTAATGTGTATCTTCTCCTTTAGGAATCATGTTTGAAACTGGACGATTTTCCAGGACAGAAGATGAACTGATCAAGACAAATGTAGAAGCCTTCATGAAGTTAGCAGGGTTGCAGTCAGGCGAGGTGCTCTTTCACAGTTATAGGTTTCCAGACGAGAAGCGCACGATCGAAAAGTTAAAGAAAAAATTCCACTTTCGCCAACGAATCGGTAATCTATGTATAATATATGTTTCCATCTGATGATTGTGTGAGCTATAGGCGTGATTACTGTGCACCTTGCATAGTAGCTGGAAAGGCAAGGTAAAATGTGTGTAAATTTTATATATATATATATATATATATATATAGAGTATATATTATAATATTGCACACTAAACATTTTGCTATCTCTCATAGAGGCCTTTCCTCCTGGCAGCAGCATTTTGGTAGAAATAAATGCTTGAAACGTTAAGGCGTGTCATGTGCTTGGGCGTTCATTTAATTGGCCAGAATAATTTTGACATGCATTTAGACATGTTTACATGCGTCAAGTGTGTTTTCTGCCAAAACATAGCTGCCCCGGCTTCTAAACGGCTGTATGTTCATGGACACACAGGCTTAAATGCAGGGGCGTTTAGAAGCGGCAGAATAAAAAAAGCCAGATGCCCCTAAGAGCAGCATTTAAAAACGCTCAGTGTGCATGAGGTCTAAGACTGAGCAATGTCAGAGTGGATTGTGACAGTGACGACACCTGCACACTGGAGGAAACTTCCTTCACGTCACCAATGCTTTTGGATGCTAACAGCACTTGGCACACGAAACAAAGCAACTCTGTGCCCAGAAATGTTCAGTGCATAATTTAGCAGTGCAGCTGCCGGGCACCGACAATGCCAGGGGGATAGTCATTTGAATAGCGTCTGTCTGCTTGGCACTAGAAATAAGGGAACAAGCAGGGAAATGGCAGGATAGTATTGATAATCTTAAGCTTACACAGTTTGTAATATACACAAATTATGGGAAGCCTGCAAATTTAGTTTTTCATTTTTACATGAAGTTCTGCTTTAACCCCTTCCTGACCAGTCGCCACAGTTGTCTTACGCCTTACGTCGGTTCGCCTTTTGACCACTAGGGGGCGCAGCGCTGGAGCTGATGCGAGTGTCCAGCAGTCACGATGACTGGGCACCCATGATCGCTCCACACAGAGTCAGAACGGAGATCATTATAAACAGAGAGATCTCTGTGCTGTCAGGGGTGAGGAGAGTGATCAGTATGAACAATGATCAGTCTCCTCACCCAGGCAGTCCCATCACCCCACAGTTAGAATCACTCCTTAGGACACACAATTAACCCCTTGATCCCCCCCCCTAGTGTTAACCCCTTCTCTGCCAGTGACATTTACACAGTAATCGTGCATATTTATAGCACTGATCGCTGTATAAATGCCTGTGGTTCCAAAAATGTGTAAAAAGTGTCTGATCTGTCTGCCATAATGTCGCAGTCCCGATAAAAAAAAATTGCTGATCACAGCCATTACTAGTAAAGAAATAATAATAATAAAAATGCTATAAATCTTTCCCCTATTTTGTAGACGCTATAACTTTTTTGCACAAAACAATCAATACACAATTACCAAAAATATGTAGAAGAATATATATTGGCCAAAACTAAGGAAAAAAATTGCTTTAAAAAAAAAAAAAAAAAAAAGAAAAGCATTGGAGATATTTATTATTGCAAAAAGTACAAAAGAAAGCTCTATTTGTGGGGAAAAAGGGACTCCAATTATGTTTGGGTACAAGGTCGCACGACAAAACATGGCCTGGTCATTGAGCAGCCAAATATTCCGAGGCTGAAGTGGTTAAAGTTGGTCTAAAATCAAAACGGTTGTTCCAGTCTGTTAAAAAAAATAAAAATTAAAAAGTTAGCAGCTATAAATACTGTAGCTGTTGACTTTTTTTTATAAGGACACCTACCTGTCCAGGGGATCCCATTGTGTCAGCACCCCTAGCCGATTTGTCAGTCTGCTTCGGGCGCAGGTGGTGTCATCTGTAGTAAGGGAAATAGGAAGTGGAGCCTTGCAGCTTCACAGCTGGTTTTCCTACTGCGCATGTGCGAGTCGCACAACACTTTCTGAATGGTCCTGCTATCTTTTTTATTGTACAGATGCAGCATCGGATTGATACATCCATCTAGGTGAGGATAAAGGTTTATTATTTAAAAAGTCCATACTTCTCTTTTAAACTGATTCTATGCACCTACAGCCCAAATAAAATATGCTTTAAAAAGACTTTTATTCCCCCCCCCCCCCCCAATGACCAGCGCTCCACTGATCTCTGGTCCTCATGTGCCAGAGGCAGGGAGTAAGTGAAGTTCTCCTAGTGGAGTCACAAACTCTTTCCCTGGCTATCCATAATGTTAAAAAAATTTTTTATAAAATGTCCGGGGTAAGGCTTTAATTGGACAGATATCCAACTGGAGTATAGATTTCTAGACCATAACCATTTTCACCATTTGATGACTTAATATATTTTCTTCCCCAGCAATAGGACTAGCCCGTCCTGTAAGAGAAGTTCAGAATCGAGGATCAAAGTTATATGATTTGTCTGGAAATAAGGGACGGTAAGTTATTGCATTAATTAACAAGCACGCATTATTATATTGACTGAATTAATTATAAAGAATGTTAATTGCTTGGTCCATCATTGGACATTAAATTAAGTTTACTGAGAACATCTCAACAGAGGACATTGGAAGAAGTGCATGTTTCTAGTGGGTGTAGCAGAAAAACTTCACCAGCTCACTGTGGTTCTCCAATGTGGATCCAAAGTTTTATTCACATTGTTACAGCAAGAACAATGTTTCAGAGCCTCGTAGGACCCTTTCATCAGGCATGAGATATGCTTGATGAAGTGTTCCTGTGAGGCGCTGGAACGTTGTGATCTCTGAACAAAACTTTGGACCCATATTGAAGATTCATGGTGTGATGGTGACTTTCTTCTGCTTTGACTATCCTCAGTTCCAGCCAATGGTCGCTGCAGCACCTGCTTACATACACAGCCATTTCTAACCAGGAATGTGTGCATTGGAATTGGGCATTGTATCTTTAGTGGCTATAGAACTCTTATCTCCTTACTGCTATTGTGAATTCCCCAAATGTGTGTTTAGATGTCCACAGAGCAAAGTAAGATCTTTCTTTGTGGGTTCTTGTGCCTCTCCAGACGAGGGTTTGTAGAAGTGCTGTGGTCAGTGTGAAATGCATCACCTTCTGTGTTCTGTGACACTGTCTTGTTGGCTTTCATCTGTCCTTTTTATTAAAAATAAAATAAAAAATATTGGATCCTTTTTCCTTTGGTGTGCAGCCATCCTTTTCTTCTCGGCCTGTAATAGAAGAGGCAGCCAGTGAAAAGCTGCCACCTTACACCATTCTAGGTGTGTAGAATACTTGCTCTTCCCTGCAGCAGTCTCGACTTCCTTTACAGGACATACGAGCCAGCAGAAGGAACCGCAGTGTTTGTTGGGTGAACAGGTAATCTAAACACCTAAAAGTTTTCATATGCACACTTATTTAAATGCTTTCACTACTATGCACTCCCAGGGGAAAAAACTTGCATGCCCCTTTCCTATTATTCTTCCTCCCTCAACAAAAAAAACACTCCGAAGATATGCTGGTAGATTCATTGGCTCCTGTCTAAATTGGCCCTAGTACGCACAGTGCCTTGAAAAATTATTCATACCCCTTGAAATTTTCCCAAAGCGTCTTTCAGGACAGCGTCTGAGAGATCGTGACTCCTCCCACCGGACCACAGGAAACACCTCCTTCCTCCAGATCTTTTGGGTGCTCCTGAGAGACAGGTTCCTTACAGTTCCCCCCCCCCTTTTTTTTTTATTTTTCCTTTTCAAGACCCTAGCCCTCCCGTCTTACCGGGGCTTCTGCAGAGGTCTTCTCCGGCTCCTCTTCCTCTTAAGTGCTTGTGGAGAGCCACAGTAGATCTGGCTGGCCAACTCTGGTTTTGCAAAGCGGCGGCTGTGTATGCGCCGCCGCCATTTTTCGGTGGCCGGGAAGAGTTTCGGCCACGCCGGAAGTGACATTTCCTAAGAGCGTGTCGACGCCTGGCCTAATTTCTGATGGCTGGGCACAGGGGGAGGATGCAGGGCTTGTGCTGGCAGCCAATTTTGCTTCCGGTCCGGTGCTGTGGCACTATGGAAGTCCAGAGTGGCGTATGAACCCACGGTTGAAGCGCTGCACGCCAGCTATGGAGGATGCAGTGCAATCTACAGCAGTGGGGACAGTCACAGGCATCAGCAAGTCTCAGGTAGGGGGCAGTTTCTTAAATCTGCCCGATCCTTTACTTGGGGTTCCGGGTCTTCCTTTTTTTTTTTTCCCTGGTGCTAGGGGCCTGTCTGGGCACTTGAGATTGTTGTTTCTACCCCTCTTAGTTCACCTTTGGGTGGTCCACTGGAAGAGACTGGGTCTCAGAAAAGGCCCCCTGGTTTTTTCCTGTTTCGTTTTCCTCTCTTAGGCCAAAAGCTCTGATTCAAGCACAAAAAGAGATGCCCCTCATGCAAGGCTAAGATGGGGGAATATTAGAAGAAAGCATTATGCAGCACTTGCATTGCTTCCTTGGTCAAGGAGGAATCTGCTTTTGTCTCTGATGACTTGCTTGCCTCAGTAAAAAAGTAACACTATGCCACGATTCAGTCATTCCATGACTCGTTGGTCAATCCGGTTGCTAGCCAGCCCTCCACATCTTAGTCTTCCCAGGGTTCTACTGTCCCAGTGTTGGAGACACTACCACAAGATCCTACCACTAGGGGACAGTCCCCCACTCCTTCCAATGACTGTTCGGAGGAGGAGGAGGGTGAGGGTGCGGAAATGGCACCCTCCAAATTTAAACTATCCCTTGAAGAGGTTGATGGACTTCTTAGAGCCTTACGTGTTACCCTTGGCTTAAGCAAAGAAAAAAGGGAGCCAACACTGCATGACCGTATGTATGCAGGTCTAAGTGAGCCTAAAGGGCGGACATTTCCAGTACATTCTGTCATTTCAGATTCCATAAAGAAAGAATGGCAAGAAACGAAGACATTTTTTATTTTATTTTTTTCAAGAGCCCACAAGAGACTATTTCCTTTTGAGGAAGACTCCTCTGCAATATGGAATAATGTCCCCAAGCTCAATGCTGCCTTCTCCCAGGTCTCTAGGTCCATGACATGGGGATCCGATAGATAAGCGAATGGATCTTTTTGCTCAATAGATCTTGGCAATCGATCATGAACAGTTTAAAACCAGCAATGGCTAAGACACGCGTAGCTAGAAATCTGGAATATTGGGTTAACCCGCTAAAGGCTCACGTGTTAGCAGATTCAGCCAAGCAGGAGATATTCTATTCTTCCACTACCTTGTCCTCCGCGGTAGCCTATATGGCGGACTCTTCAGCCGAAGCAATTAGAATGTGTCAGCTAGATCAGCAGCCTTTTAATTGTACAGGAGAGAGAGATTTGAGGTCTTATAGAGCACATACATCTCCATGAAGAGGACCTGCCGTGCTTTGTTTACATCACAAAAGATGTTTGCATTTCTTGTGGTAGCAATAAAAGTGATTAAATAAAGGGGGGAGAGAGAATGAGCAGAATAAACTCAACCCCTGTTTTTTTTTTGCCTGCATATGTCTTTGTGCTGAAAGCAAGCACCCAGCACAGAGACTGGGGTCTCACCCGGAGCCCTGGGTCCCGTATTAAGGATCTGATTGCCTCTGAATGGTGGTCACTTTGTTTTTTAGTTTTTTTTTTGTTTGTTTTTTTACAGTTTTTTGTTTTTATCTCTCTCTGAATGAAAGGGAGAGATGCATTGTATCTCTCTCTCTCTCACTCTCTCTCTCACTTTCTCGCTCTCTCCATCCTTGCAGAGAAAAATTAACAAATCTTTGAAAAAAGAAAAAAATACCTAAGACAAGACAAGGTTTGATCTAAGTTAGTGTTTAAGGGTCAAAGGTGATGGCTAGTCTCGGTGTGTTTTAGGTAGGATTAAAAAAATGAAATGCGCACATTGGTTCTGGGCTGTACTATGGGTACATACCACATAGGTGCATGTTAGTTGTTGTATCGCTGCCATCTTTGAAAGCAAAACAATTTTGGGTGGTTTTTTGGTAGTAGGTTATGGTAGTACTATATAGCGAAAGACTTATTTTTTTTTTTTATTTAATCATCTTTTCCTTATGGTAATAATAAATCAGGAGATTTCTGTTATCATTTAGCACCAAATTAGAGCTCAAATTTGTCCTGGAAAAAACAAGGTATAATCCACCTGGATGCACAAAGTAGTTGTGATAATATGACTATGTACAGTTTTACTAACACATGGCAAAGTTGTGCTCTGGCATTAACATTTATTTTACCCTTCGTCTGGGTTCACACTTATGCAATGTGAATGTGTGCAATTCTTATGCAGATTTTTGCTGGTTTTCAGTGCGATTTTGTGTTGCAATTTGTGCTAAAGACAGTGCGATTGTAATTATGTAAAAATCTGCACAGAAAATTAAGTATTTGCACACATCCGAACACGAGATGCAATTTCATGTCGGTTTCCATTGATGTCTATGGAGAGGAAAATCGCACTGCTGCCGCATGATATTCGCATAGCAATCATAAAGCACAGATGTGACTAACCGTCATTGCACACAATGTCTTTTTGAATGACATGCGAATCTAGGCTTTTTGTAACGCATCAAATTCGCATCAGTATGTACCGGCACTTAGGCGGGACGGGAAGGGGTTAAGGCAGAACTAAACCTTTCAATTCTTTACAGCCAAGGAAGCTGCTATCTTGCCTAATTTGCCCTATTAGCCACTGCTGTGTTTTTTTCCAGTTTTACAAAAGAAGACGTGGAAAAACTGCAGAAAGGGATATCCGAATACGGGAATAATTGGACTGCTGTTGCAAAATTAGTTGGCCGAAACAATACACATACTCAGTTAAAAGCCTCGCAGCTCAGGCATGGTAAGCTTTGTTCATAAATATACAATGGTCTCTTTTATTGTATGATTTCTGTAGCTAAAATGGTAACCTGCTTTAAAGGAGGCTCATCCATACAACATTTATATGAGACTCCAAAGCTGTTATTTTTAACCGCTAGCCAACCAGCCGACACGCGGCAGGTTGGCATGGCTGCGCAAATCGCTGTAGCTGTACGTCACTTATTTTCCCCAGAGCCGATGCGCGTACCCAGCGGACGCGATGACCACCAGGCACCCGCGGTCACTCGAGGCAGAGCGAGAACCGGGACCTGTGTGTAAACACACAAATCCCGGTTCTCTCAGAGGAGAGGAGACAGATCGTGTGTTTTATACTTTCTCCTCCCCTACAGTTCCCCCCCCCCCCACAGTTGGAACGCCCATAGGGAACACAGTTAACCCCTTGATCTCCTCCTAAGTGTCCGATCTGTCCGCCGCAATCTAATAAAAATCACAGATCGCCACCATTACTAGTAAAAATAAATAAAAAAGACATGAATCTATTCCCCTCATTTCTTGCGTCCTGAATAAGCCAGGAAAGTATACATAAATACTCCCCAAATGACCCCTTTTTTGAAAGTAGACATTCCAAGGTATTTAGTAAGAGGGAATGGTGATCTTTTTGATGTTGTAATTTTTTCCCACAATTCTTTGCAAAATGAAGATTTTTTATTTTCATTTTTTCCACAAAATTGTCATTGTAATAGGTTATTTCTCTCATGTGGCATGTGTATACCACAAATAATGTCCCAAAATAAATTCTGCTACTCCTCCTGAGTATTATGGTACCACATGCGGGACTTTTCCACAGCCTGGCCACATAGAGAGGCCCAACATGCAGGGAGTGCCATCACATGTTCTAGGAGCATAAATTACACATCTAACTTGTTGACTACCTATTACACTTTTGAAGGCCCTGGAGCACCAGGACAATGACACGTGACACTGATGACAGATGGCACTGATACGTGGCAATGATGACACTTACACGTGGCACTGATGACAGATGGCACTAATACGTGGCACTGATACGTGGCACTGATGACAGATGGCACTAATACGTGGCACTGATGACAGATGGCACTAATACGTGGCACTGATGACAGATGGCACTAATACGTGGCACTGATGACAGATGGCACTAATACGTGGCACTGATGACAGATGGCACTAATACGTGGCACTGATGACAGATGGCACTAATACGTGGCACCGATGACGCGTGACACTGATGACAGATGGCACTGATAAGTGGCATTGATGACATGTGACACTGACAACAGATGGCACGTGACACTGACAGGTGGCACTGATGACAAATGGCACTGATACGTGGCACTGATGACAGATGGCATTAATATGTGGCACTGATGACAGATGGCACTATGTGGCACTGATGACAGATGGAACTTATACGTGGCACTGACGACAGGTGGCACTGGGGACAAATGGCACTGACAACAGGTGGCACTGGGGACAGATGGCACTAACAGGTGGCACTGGGGGGCAGGATGGCACTGGGGGGCAGGATGGCACTGGGGGCAGGATGGCACTGGGGGAGCATGCCACTGGGGGAGCATGCCACTGGGGGAGCATGCTACTGGGGGAGGATGGCACTGGGGCGGATGGCACTTTTTTAATTTTTTTCACACTTATGGCCACTGCAGCCGTTCATCTCTCCCTCCTCACACAGACAGCGGCTCTGCGAGATGATCTCATATGTTTACATATGAGATCATCTCACATTGGACTAATGGCACTAATACGTGTCACTGGTGACAGGTGGCACTAATACGTGGCACTGATGACAGGTGGCACTAATACGTGACACTGATGACAGGTGGCACTAATACGTGGCACTGATGACAGGTGGCACTAATACGTGGCACTGATGACAGGTGGCACTAATACGTGGCACTGATGACAGGTGGCACTAATACGTGGCACTGATACAGGTGGCATTGATGACACGTGACACTGATACCTGGCATTGATGACACGTGACACTGATACCTGGCATTGATGACACGTGACACTGATAACAGATGGCGCGTGACACTGACAGGTGGCACTGACACGTGGCACTGATGAAACGTGGCACTGGGGACAGATGGGCACTTTTCATTTTATTTTTTTTCACTAACAGCTGCATCTCTGCAGCGGTTCATCTCTTCCCTCCTCACACGCTGTCTGTGTGAGGAGGGAAAGCCGACAATGAGAGATGATCTCATATGTTTACTTATGAGATCATCTCTAATTGGACACGCCGATCACGCTGTAAACGGCCGCTGTGATTGGCCGTTTATAGCGATCTGTGACTGGCTGTGTCCGGGGGACACAGCCAGCACAGAACTTCCCCAATGCGCGCCCGCGGCGGCACACAGAGGGGAGCTTAAAGGGAGGATGTCCAGGGACGGCCTCCTGGCAGATAGCGTCCGTGCTGCAGCCGTCTTTTGGCTATAGCGTGAAGCGATTAAATGTGCAACTGCTAAACGGCAGTATGCTTTGGCTGTGGGTGCAGGAACGTGTGCGATTTACATGCATTCTTGCACCCGCAGTAGTGTGAACCTAGCTTTATACTAGTGTGAAGAAATGTTGTGAAGTAAGAATACTTTCAAAAATGATTCACTTTAAAGTAGTTGTATAGTTAATTTTATAACTTTAACCTACAGGTAAGCCTATAATAAGGCTTACCTGTAGGTAAAAAGAATATCTCCTAAACCTGTACGGTTTAAGATATATTCCCCTCGCAGCCCCTGACTTCAGCAATGCATGCGCACAGGGGATTCTCGGCTGAAAGCCCAGCAGATGCCGGAAAGAAGTCTCCCGCGCGTGTGCATGAGTGACGACATTGCGGCTCCAGCGCTGTGAAGACACGCCGAGGTAACATGTTGGCTACCTCGGCGTGGACCAGGTGAGTTACCGACGCCTCGTTCTAAGGTAAGTATTTCATAATGAGCTAGTATGCAGTGTATACTAGCTCAATATGCCTTTTGCCTTACAGGTGTAGAGAAAAAAATTATTTGGGGGGGGGGGGGGGGGTATACAACCGCTTTTAAGCTCATCACAGAGGACAAGGGGGCACACGTCTAGAGGAAAAGAGCTTTAATCTCCAAATACGGAAAGGTGTCTTTACACTAAGGGTTGTGGAATAGACTCCCTTAAGAGCTGGTTCTGCCAAACTCAGTAGATTGCTTTAAAAAGGCCTAAATTCTTTCTTAAATGTACATACCGTATATACTCGAGTATAGGCCGACCCGAATATAAGCCGAGGTCCCCAATTTACCCCCAAAAAACTGGAAAAAATTATTGACTCGTGTATAAGCCGAGGGTGAGACATGCCTGTCCATCCCTGTGTGTCGTCCATCCCTGTGTGTGTCCATGCATCCGTGTGTGTGTGTGTCCATGCATCCGTGTGTGTGTGTGTGTGTCCATGCATCCGTGTGTGTGTGTGTCCATCCATCCCTGTGTGTGTGCATGCATCCGTGTGTGTGTGTGTGTGTGTGTGTGTGTGTGTGTGTGTGTGTCCATGCATCCGTGTGTGTCCATCCATCCCTGTGTGTGCATGCATCCGTGTGTGTGTGTGTGTGTGTGTGTGTGTGTGTCCGTGCAGCCTACCTGTGTCCAGCCTGCCTGTGTCCGTCCAGCCTGTGTCCGTCCCGGCCTGTGTCCGTCCCGGCCTGTGTCCCGTCCCGGCCTGCGTCCCGTCCCGGCCTGCGTCCCGTCCCGGCCTGCGTCCCGTCCCGGCCTGCGTCCCGTCCCGGCCTGCGTCCCGTCCCGGCCTGCGTCCCGGCCCGTCCCGCAGCTCTTCGTCGGTGGCCATTCTAGGATTCAAAAGCCGCGCCTCCGTCGGTGATAGGCGGAACACTCAATTTCCCACTGACTGCTGGGAAATTGAGTGTTCCGCCTATCGGATGTCCGTGATAGGCGGAACACTCAATTTCCCAGCAGTCAGTGGTCCGCCTATCATGGACGTCCGCTCATCCTCATACTACGGACGAGGATGAGAGGACGTCCGTGATAGGCGGAACACAGACTGCTGGGAAATTCAGTGTTCCGCCTATCACAGGCGAAGGCGGAGACGGAGGCGCGGCCTTTGAATCCTAGAATGGCCGCTGTCTGTCTGCTCGACACGCTGATCGGGCAGACAGACAGCGATGACTCGAGTATAAGCCGAGGGGGGGCACTTTCAGCCTCAAAAAAGAGGCTGAAAATCTCGGCTTATACTCGAGTATATACGGTAATATAACTGGATACTAACATGTAAAGTTGATCCAGGGAATATCGGATTGCCTCTTGGGGGATCAGGAAGGAATTTTTCCACTGGTGGAACATATTGGATCATGCTTTGCTGGATATTTTACTTTCCTCTGGATCAACTATGGCTATAGGATTGTATTTTTTATTTTTTTCCCCCCTTTTTTATTGGTTAAACTAGATGGACTTTTTTTTTTTTTTTTCAACCAAAGTAACTATTACAAATATAATATATATATATTTTTTATTTGTTAATTTTTATCAATTTACAAAATGCAAAGTGAACGGAAAAACAATCTAAATCAAATCAATATTTTGTGTGACTACCCTTTGGCTAATTGATTCTTCTAGGTACACGTGCGCACAGTTTTTGAAGGAATTCAGCAGGTAGGTTGTTCCAGACATCTTGGAGAACTAATCACAGATCTTCTGTGGATGTAAGCTGCCTCAAATGCTTCTGTCTCTTCATGTCATCCCAGACAGACTCCATGTTGAGCAGATAACAGCAGGGCACAAACTGAGTGTAGTACATTAACAGATTTATTATGGTAAAAAGACAAATGGCAACTCGCATTGTGACAGTTAAAATCGGGTTCATCACATAGTAAGAGTTTCTGGTGGACAGTCGCACAACAGGGAACCTCAGACCAGAATAGAAATACTGGGTGTATGGAAGAATAAATGGCTTTTTTTGTACATAATCCGAAAGCAGGCAGCTCATACATCTGGGCTGGGGAGCCTCTCTCTTCCTAAAACGTGCAGCTTGGAAAGTCTGTACATCAGGCTGGATGACCGCTTAGATGAGGAAGTGGAAACCAATAGGATGGTGCAGGGCTTCTTGTGGGATGCGGAGCAGACCCATCCCGCAAGAAGCCCTCCACCATCTTGTTTATTTCCACTTCCTCATCCAAGCTGTCATGCAGCCTGATGTCTTTACACAGGCTACCCCCCACCCCCTCAGGTCCATCATGAATCCTGCTGCCAGGCTCATCCACCTTACCAACCGCTCAGTGTCTGCTACCCCTCTCTGTCAATCCCTTCACTGGCTTCCACTCACCCAACAAATTAAATTCAAAATGCTAATAACTTACAAAGCCATCCACAACTCGGCCCCTGGCTACATCACTAACCTAGTCTCAAAACACCAGCCTACTTGTTCCCTTTGTTTCTCCCAAGACCTCCTGCTCTCTAGTTCCCTCATCACCCCCTCCCATGCTCATCTCCAGGACTTTTCCTGAGCCTCTCCAAACCTATGGAACTCCTTATCCCAATCTGTCAGACTATTTTTTTACTCTGCTTGCCTTTAGACACTCCCTGAAAACTCTCCTCTTCAGAGAAGCCTATCCGGCCCCCACCTAACAACTGTACTTTTACTTCCTCCATCAGATCATCCCCCACAGCTATTACCTTTTGTATCACTTGACCCTCCCTCCTAGGTTGTAAGGTGTAATGATTCCTCCTGTATAGAATTGTATTGTAACTGTACTGTCTGCCCTCATGTTGTAAAGCGCTGTGCAAACTGGCGCTTTATAAATCCTGTATAATAATAATTTTGTCTTTTCTCCATAATAAATCTGTTAATATATTACACTCAGATTGCACGCTGCTGTTCTTATCTATTTTCCTAGAGATACTTCAGTCTCTTCAGAGGCGTGGCATTGAGATCAGCAGGAAGTTACCCTGAATGTTCCTATTAGTTTCTGTATTTGGAAAACCACAAAAATGTAATATTTATAAACACACAACACTTATTACGCCATTACTACTGCATTTTGTTGAGATCGGGGCTCTATTTGGGCCAAACCATCACTTGTTCTTTACGCTGAGGAAAGTTCTCAATGGCTTAGGCTGTATGTTTGGGCCATTGTCCTGCTGCAGAATACATTTTGGATCAATCACACACCTCCCTAATGGTATGGTATGATGGATAAGTATTTGCCTGTATTTCTCAGCACCCAGGTATACCCATCTACTGTCCGGAGACGTCTGGCCAGAAATTGTCATCTTGGTAGAATTGCGGCCAAAAAAGCAAGCCTCGGATGTGTAAACATGGCTAAGCGACTCAACTATGCATGAAAACATAGGAACTGGGGTGCAGAAAAATGGCAGCAGTTGGAGATTTGGTCAGAATCCAATGGTGTCCTCAAGGCTGAGAAATACAAGCAGATACTTATCCATCATGCCATACCATCAGGGTGGCATGTGATTGGCCCCAAATATATTCTGCGGCAGGACAATAACCCAAAACATATAACCAATGTCATTAAGAACTATATTCAGTATAAAGAACAAGGAGTCCTGGAAGTGATGTTTGGCCCCCACAGAGCTCTGATCTCAACATTGAGTCTGTCTGGGATTAAATTAAGAGACGGATGGGGTTTGAGGCGGCCTACATTCACAGAAGATTGGTGGTTAGTTCTCCAAGATGTTTGAAACAACCTACCTGCAGAGTTCCTTCAAAAACTGCAAGTGTACCTAGAAGAATTGATGCTTTGAAGGAAAAGGGTGGTTACGCCAAATATTGATTTGATTTGGATTCTTTTCTGTTCATTTACTTTCCATGTTGTTAATTGATAAAAATAAACCATTAACGCTTCTATTTCTGAAAGCATTCTTAATTTGCAGCATTTTTCACACCTGTCCAACATTTTGCACAGTACTGGAACAAACAGATGTCCCAATTGTGATATTTTCTCTCACCTCTTGTTCTGGTGACAGATGTAAAATATTGGATTTCCCATCACCCAGTGACAGTGGTCAGCAGGACATATACTACCTAGCAGGGACACAGAAGGGGAGATTTTCTAAAACTGAAGCAAACTGAATCTGGTGCAGCTGCGCATAGTAACCAATAGGTTTCTAACTTCAACTTGGTCAATTAAGCTTTGACAATAAAACCTGGAAGCTGATTGGTTACTGTGCTCAGTGGCACCAGATTCTGTGTGCACCAGTTTTAGTAAATCTCCCACAGAGAGTAATAAGTTGACAGGTGTTCTAACTCTTCTACCCTCTTTCCAAAAGACCAAAACAAAAAAAAGTTTGGGCTTCACATTTAACTTTAGGACTAGCGTGGACAATCTCCAAATTAATAAAGGTAACTATTCCACTAGGGAAACTGTTTAGGACCCAAAAGGGAATTCCCTTCTCCTTGGAGAAATATCCTTTCACCGCCTGTTGTGTCCTCAAGATGGGAAGAAAAATCTCCACAGTGGGGCATAAACAGCAAAAATTAAACCAACAGGGTTTTTAACACTTCCGTACTGTATCCAATACTAAAGAAAAGTGGTTGTACTATGCACTTTTTTTTAAACTGGGAGTAAACTCCCATGCATGACTTTTACCTATAGGTAAACCTATAATAAGGCTTGCCTTTTGGTAATGTAAATATCTCCTAAACTTGCACTGTTTAGGAGACATTTACTGTACATGCAGCCGGTGATGTCGCCATCACATGCACTCTGCAGGAATGGCCACCCAGAAATTCAGCCAGTTTAGCAGATACTGGTCAAATTCAGCCAGTTTAGCAGATACTGGTCAAATTTCGATCAGTGTGTGACCCTCCCTGTTTGACAGAAATGGATCATTGGAAAGACTTCTTTTAAACAGCCAGGTTGGAAAATGTTTTACAATCATTGGCTGCAGCAGCTGATCAGTGTATTTTGACAGCAGCAAGATCCACTGTCAGAATACAATGTCCTGGCTTGAGGGGGGGGATGCTTCCACCCTCTTGTGTGGATTGAGTGGTGTTTTTCAACATTTTTTCAGCCACCCTTTAGAATTGCACACCAGACTGAGGGCTCGTTCACACCAGGAGTCGCATCCTTTTTTGTGCCTTCCCTCACATCATTTTTTTTTGTATGAGCTGCTCTATGCATGTGAAACGCAAAAGGGGTGCCAGCATGATTTTTAAGATTGCACAGCACCAAAACACATGGTACTAAGGTACCATGCATTTTTAGCAGACTCAAATATACATGCATTTGCTAGATGCATGGGGGCGTCTTTAGGAACTATGGCACCCATCAGCATCCGCAAAAGATGGCACATTGTTGTGCAGAGCAGGAAAACGCACAATTTTGCACCCGTTACTGTACTGCATCTGGTACAAATTCCTCCTCCTAGCACAAATTCTGCCCCTACAGTAGTGACTGCAACAGAAGAGGAGAGAACCATGAGGTGGTGTGGGTTTTGCTCTCTACCACTCCACCCCAGCTCTTTGTTGCTCCCTGTACTCTTGCCTGCCAACCGAAAGCTGAGCTGGCCACCAGCCCCCGTGCTACCAACTGCCAGAAAGAGTACAGAGAGGAGACGGGGAACTCTCCGTGCACCTCCCCTGCTCTCTGCTCCTCTGTACTCTTTCTGCCAAGTCCTTAGCAGCCGATGACATCATCAGTTGGTAGGACAGAGGAAGGTGTGGGCTGAGCTCTCTGCCTCCTCTATACAACGGAGATAACAGCGCGCTCTCCCTCCTGTAGCACAGGAGCTAACAATGGATCGCTCAGATCAGGCTGTTGCTGTGGCACCCTTGAGGACTCCTCACAGAACCTGAACCAAGGTCTGGTATTTTTATATCTGCCCCTGATCAAATTATTGAATATAAAGCGTGCACTCTTCAAGCAACTCACGCTGACACTTAGTTCAGAGTCAAATTACTTTCCATTTTTAATATTTCCTCTTTTCAAAACTTAAATACCATTTTGTTAAGATTAAAGCCGGAGTCCCACAAATTTTATTTTTAATTTTTTTTACTTTTAAAATAAGAACACTCGCCTGTCCCAGGGTCCTGCGATGTCGACACCCAAGGCCGAACCGTCCCTCGGTCCTTGGATGCTGCCGCTGCCATCTTCGGTAAGGGAATCAGGAAATGAAGCCTTGCGGCTTAACTTCCTGGTTCCCTACTGCGCATGCGCTCGTTGCGGAGGGGGGAGTGTTCCGAAAGGCGGAGGTTCAATTTTTGTGTCAACCTTTGCTTTAAGTCACGTCAGATAAGGCTGGTATACGGAAACCACAAAACAACCACAGATATATAAATACATATAGTGACAAAGTATTGGCTTTAGCTTGGTTGCCCATATGAGGAAGTAGCTTTGTTCTTGCAGAGTTCTTGCTTCTTCTGAAACGTTGGTGTTAACTTTTGAGTGTATTCTCAGAAGAGGTGCGATCCTTCTATTAACTGTCCTCCTGTTAACTCTTCAGTTCCACAGCAGCAAGGGAGGGATAAGCTTTGCAAATATCCGAATATGTTTTAAAGCGGAGGTCCACCCTAAAATGGACCTCCGCTCATCGGAATCCCCCCCCCTCCGGCGCCACAATCGGCACCTTTCAGGGGGGAGGGGGGTGCAGTTACCTGGATAATCCAGGGAACTGCACCCACTTCCGGGCTAGCTCTCTGCGGAACGGGGCGTACGTTCCGCAAGCGCCCGCCCCCTTCAGCAAGTGCCCCGCTGCCTGCTGGGAAACACACAGCTCCCAGAGGCAGCGGGGACCGTCCGGATTGCGCCGCGCGGCTCGCGCATGCGCAGTAGGGAACCGGGAAATGAAGCCGAAAGGCTCCATTTCCTGATTCCCATACCCAAGATGGCGGCGGGACCCGGCAGCCGAGCGAGCGATCGGCTTCGGGTGCCGACATCGCAGGCTCGCTGGACAGGTAAGTGTCACTATTTAAAAGTCAGCAGCTGCAGTATTTGTAGCTGCTGGCTTTTAAAAAAAAAAAAAAAAACGCTGAGTCACGGTGGACTCCCGCTTTAAGGTTGATATACAGAAGCTGATATATGATGGATATATAAAGCATGTACTTATAAATATTGGAATAGACATTTTATCATGACATTCCCACATCCATTACAACTTTATCTAACAAACAATTACGTGGAAAGCAGTGACTGCTGGGTAAGGGAAAACTCAGGAATGCTCCATAAAAAAATCACCTGTTAATTGGCAATTTTATTTTATCTTAACATGTTCATCTCAGGCAGACTTTGAGAGACTATTCATAGACATTTGACTGAAGGTGCAGTTATCTTTTTGCTGTATATTGTGACACATTTGTAAAAGCCAACTTCTGACATAGAATAAATCTGATTCTTCCCTCCTATCCTAAGATGACCAACCTATGCCTTGGTATTTGATCACATGATTTTATCTAAATGAATTCTGTAGTGCTGGTTTTCACTGATGGAGCCAAGGGGTTGTAGGATTCTTTAGTAATATAGTTTCTACTTTGTAGAGTTCACTGGGGGAAAGTGGAGTGTCGAAGAGGTAAACCTGCTTCTTAAGGCTGTGAAGAAGTTTATTCGGCGTTCACTGAAAAAGAAGGGGGAGAATGTCTCCAGAATGGAGCCTCAAACAGTCCCTAAGGAGATGCTGTTCGCCGGAATTCCCTGGGCCAAGATAGAGAGAAAGGTGAAGACCAGGAACTGGACACATTGTAAATCCAAGTGGTAAGCAGGTTATATTTTAAATGGCACCACCACTGTCTGTCTAAGCCTCCTTATTGGTCCTGTCAGGTGATATATGGCCTTGCTAACCAATAAATTTGTTCAAAGGGTGGAAAGATACCTAAATTAGCTTTTACAGGCAAAGTCAAGACTCATTTCAGCTGCCTATGTTTGTGATCTGTGGATGACATTGATATGTTTTTTTTTAATGAAAGGTGACCTCTACTTTTAAGTATTTTTCATTGTATACAAAGTCTAAATTAACCAGATATGTGACAGATCTTGCCCAGGCAGGGCAAGTGGGTTCACGTTAGCATCAGACCTTCTAGCAGCTCATAATCCTCCTTCACCATCAGAAGGAAGAGAAATACCTGGTACCTGGAAAGCGGTGTTCAAGCCACACGTGAGGTATCGCCGCAATCGTTGGAACAAGAGCAATAATTCTAGCCCTAGACCTCTTCATTTTTTAAACATCGCATATGGAGATTTTTAAGGATAAGTTTGTCGCCATTCCACAAGCGGGCGCAACTTTGAAGTTGACATGTTGGGTATCAATTTACTCGGCATGACATCATCTTTCACAATATAAAAAAAAAAAATAATTGGGCTAACTTTACTGTTTTATTTTTTAATTCAAAAAAGTGTATTTTTCCCCAAAAAAAGTGCACTTGTAAGACCACTGCACAAATACAGTGTGACAAAAAATATTGCAACTACCGCCATTTTTTTCTCTAGGGTGTTAGAAAAAAAAATCCTATAATGTTTGGGGGTTCTAAGTCATTTTCTATAGATTTTAACGCGGAAACAACAAGTTTGAAAAATAGGCCCGGTCCTTAAGTGGTTAAACTTTCTGATTTTGTATTAATACTTTTTTATTTACATGTATGCTGTGTTACAAGAGTGCCTGAAAAAATCCCAATAGGGGGTATGTACATTTATCAAGTTGACGTATCAGGGATGTGGCACTGATCAGAATACACCTACCGATAGAAATATTCACACTGCTAATATTTACATCAAGCTGATCTCTTTAGGCCTGGTTCACACCATTGAATTTCAGAAGCAGTTTGAGTTGCACAGAATCGCATGAAAATGGGAGGCACATTGTTTTCAATTATGCCTGTTCACATCAACACGGCACAATGTTGGAAAAGGGCCCTGCACTACTTTCCTATCGTACATCATGGGACACAGCCATAGTAGTTACTATGCGGTTATAGGCCACCTTAGGTGATGGACACTGGCACGCCCTAAGACAAAAAGTGTACTCCCTATATAATCCCTCCCACTGCTGGGAGTTCCTCGTTTTTTTTTTTTTTTTGCCAGTGTCTAAGGCAGTGATAACGAACCTTGGCACCCCAGATGTTTTGAAACTACATTTCCCATGGTGCTCATGCACTCTGCAGTGTAGTTGAGCATCATGGGAAATGTAGTTCCAAAACATCTGGAGTGCCAAGGTTCGCCATCACTGGTCTAAGGTGTTGGTTACGAGTGAAGATGTGCTGTTCTGAGCTCCCCTGGAGCAATACTTGCTGGGGCTAGCCATGCAGCCAGATCCATTCAAAGTGTCTTTTTGGCCGAATTGAATGGTACCCGGGCTTCATATCCAAAGAAACAAGGTCTTGCCTGTAACGCTTCTCTTTAGAGAGCTGGACCCCAGGATCCAGTACTTTTTGGTATTAAGGTCATAGAGTTTTTACTGGCGGTAGTGCTATTGCAGGTCCAGGATTTTGGGTTTCCTCGAGGATCCCCAGCTCCTGAAGGTTTAATGGAACCCACCATGAAGGGTAAAGATTGGGTCTGTTGGTTTACTTCAGAAAACCCTGCGACGGGGAAAGGTAAGTGGCTTTTTTTTTCTTGAAATTTTTAAAATTTTCTTATGAAGGTCTCCTTTAAATTTAGCAGGTGGTGTCATGCCTATGTGTCACCACTGTGAGCTATATTGAGCACTTACCGTCTCATGCTTCTCAGAGAGCCCACATTGTGTCCAGGAAGCAGCAGGTTTCTTTTCCTCCAGCCAGCAGCAAGACCTCCGGTAAGTCTGGGGAGGTTCCCTCTCCCCACCAGACACCCACTGTGCTGTTTTCCTTCCCCTCTTCTCGGGGAAAGAGCGCTGAGCACTACAAGATATAAAAAAAACAAAAAACGGTACGCCGCTCAGTGGCTTCCAGACCCCCCCCACCATTCCTTCTTCCCTCCCTGTGGATCCCATAGGATCTGAGCTCTTTTTAAAAAAAAAATTGGGAAAGGGCCATAGGCGATGGGGGGTGGGGCTTAGTGCGGAGTTGGCGTCCTCCAACGCCCAGTGCAGGAAGGAGTGTTTTTTTTTGTGGTATATTAAAGGTTTGATGACCGTCATTTTTGACACATTTACTGCTGCGTCAGGCTGGGCATTAATAGCAGAAACGGAGGCGGACTATTGCTCAAGCAAGTGAATGCATTCCTTCTGGTAGTACCTCTGCTTTGCGCATGGGGCTATGGTCAGAAGGGGGGGGTAAAAACACCTCAAAAGGAGCTCTAGGGAGGACGTCTAGAGTCGCACGGAAGCCTAGAACCATCTCAGTAAAGCTGGCATCCTCTCCTTGAGAGTAATATGGCTGGTCAGAGTGAGTCATCATGAGGGGCAAGTGTTGCAGCTGTTCTTAACACTGCAGCCCCTGTGTATATTACTAAGGAGGTTTTTTTCTTCAACATTTTAGTTTGGAGCAAAAATTGATGCTTAATCACATCCCAGAGTGGGACTAAGCATAACAAGTCCCTGTTCATTTGCTAAGGTTCCTCATGCTGAGGAACAAGGGGCAAGAGATGATGAATTTCTCTTGTGACCAGGAAGAGGCTGATGTCTCTTCCGAAGAACCTAATACGGAAAGATCAGGTTCGAAGGAAAGGTTGTTGGTACAATCTCTCACTGAATTGGTCCGCTCCACATTTTTACTGCCACCAGCACAGTCGGTCGATGAGCCCACTTCTGGTTTGTGTTTACTAAAGCCTCCTCAATCGGTTCATGCTTTTTCCTATTTTCCTAATTAAAAAAAGCTTATGTATTTTGAGTGGGGGCACCCAGATAAATATGCTAAAGGATAAGTTGGAATTCCTTTTTAAAAGAACTATATTTTGCTCACAGGTTCAGCCTGCGCTGGCAGCGATCTGAGCATCTCAGGCCTTAAAGGACCAGTTTTATGGAGGTACTCAAGGTTATTCCTGATCAGCAGGCCCAAAATTTGGCCGGGATATCAGAAGCGTTGTGTTTTACAGTAGACGCTATGAAATATTCTATTCTCCAGGCCTCACGGCTCATGCTAGGGCTGGTACATGTGCGTAGAATCCTATGGTCGAAAAATTGGTCAGCCAAAGCGCCATGCAAAAAGCTCTTGGCCAGTTTCCCATTTCATAGTGATCGGTTATTTGGAGAAAATCTGGATAAGTATATCCAAAGAATTTCTAATGGGAAAAGTCCCAAGCGCAAGAGGTAAACCTCAGGGTCATTCCCAGGGTCAAAAGAGAAACCCACAAAACAAAATACTAATGCCTCCTTATGAAGGGGCACTCCCACTTGCTCGAGTGGGGGGAAGGCTTCTACAGTTTTCAAGGATCTGGCAGGAACAATTTTAAGACAGATGGGTGGCTTCCTCAATATCTCTAGGTTACAAACTAGAGTTCCGAGAGTTCCTGTCTCCTTGTTTTCTCAGGTCAAGCGTTTCCAGAGATCCAGTGAAAAAGAAGTCTCTCTTTCTAGCTTTGGATCATCTCTTGTCTCAAAGAGGGATATCGGTGGCCCCCTTGGAAGAGCAAGGATTAGGGTTTTATTCAAACCTTTTCACAGTCCCAAAACCAAACTGGGATGTCAGTTCCATTTGAGATCTCAAAGATCTAAGCCGGTTTTTGAATACCCATTCTTTTTGCATGGAGTCAATCCGATCAATAATCTCCATCCTACAAGGGGGAGAATTTCTGGCATCAATTGACATGAAGGATGCTTATCACCATGTGCCGCGTTTCCCAGATCACCAGAATTTTCTACGCTTCAAGGTAGAAAATCTTCATTTTCAGTTTGTAGCTCTGCCGTTTGGTCTAGCTACTGCACCTTGAGTGTTTACAAAGGTCCTGGCTCCTTCTTTAGCCAGGCTATGGGCTCAAGGTATAACGATATTGGCCTACTTGGACGATCTACTCAAGATAGATCAGTCGGTAGCCCACTTAAACCAATGTTTGGTTATCGCAGTTGGCTACCTGGAATTCCTAGGTTGGATTCTCAACCTAGAGAAATCCTCCTTTAAAACCTTCAAGGAGATTGCAGTACTTGGGGCTGATCATTGATACAGTTCAGAATAAGGTGTTTTTGCCCCTGGAAAGGGTCAGTTCCATAAAGGAACTGATTCAATTGGTCAAAACAAAGAAGAATTCTTCTATTTGACTTTGCATGAAGTTATTGGTAAAGATGGTGGCTTCTTTCGAGGCCGTTGCTTATATGCAGTTTCATTCAAGACTGCTGTAAAATGGTATCCTGTCAACTTGTAACAAGAAGGTGCAAGCTCTGGATTTCCCAATGTGTTTATCCCCCGAAGTGCGTCAGAGCCTCAATTGGTTACCAGTTACCCGGGAAGGTGGTAACAGATGCCAGCCTTTTGGGCTGGAGAGCAGTCCTGGAAGAAGCGTCTGTCCAAGGGAAATGGTCCAAATGGGAGATGACCTTGCCCATCAATATTCTAGAGATTCGGCAGTACGCCTGGCCCTAGAGGCCTGGACTCTCAGACTACGGAATTATCCTGTCAGTATCTAATCCCACTATGCCAAAGCAGTGTCTTGTATTAAAGCGGAGGTCCACCCTAAAATGGACCTCCGCTCATCGGAATCCCCCCCCCCTCCGGCGCCACAATCGGCACCTTTCAGGGGGGAGGGGGGTGCAGTTACCTGGATAATCCAGGTAACTGCACCCACTTCCGGGCTAGCTCTCTGCGGAACGAGCGTAGGTTACGCCCCCGTTCCGCAAGCGCCCGCCCCCTTCAGCAAGTGCCCCGCTGCCTGCTGGGAAACACACAGCTCCCAGAGGCAGCGGGGACCGTCCGGATTGCGCCGCGCGGCTCGCGCATGCGCAGTAGGGAACCGGGAAATGAAGCCGAAAGGCTCCATTTCCTGATTCCCATACCCAAGATGGCGGCGGGACCCGGCAGCCGAGCGAGCGATCGGCTTCGGGTGCCGACATCGCGGGCGCGCTGGACAGGTAAGTGTCACTATTTAAAAGTCAGCAGCTGCAGTATTTGTAGCTGCTGGCTTTTAAAAAAAAAAAAAAAAAACGCGGAGTCCCGGTGGACTCCCGCTTTAATCACCAAGAGGGCAAGAGAAGTCGTGCAGCCCAAAGAGTTGAATCATATTCTTTCTCGGACAGAAAACAACATTCCTTATCAGCAATTTTCATTCCAGGGATAGAGAATTGGCACTACTTGAGTCGTCAACAATTGTTCCTGGGAGAATAGTCCCTTCACCCCAACATCTTTCTGTCCATATGTAAAAAATGGGGAGTCCTGGACGTGGATCTGTTTGCGTCCAGGTTAAACAACAAGATCGTCAACTTTGTGTCAAGGACAAGGGATCCGATGGCATTCGGAACAGATACCTTGGTTTTTTTCCATGGAATCAATTTTCTCTGATCTATGCGTTCCCCCCTGTTCCGCTTCTTCTGCGCCTTCTTCGCAGGATCAAGCAAGAATGAAAGGAGGGGATTTTTGTGGCCCAGGAGATCTTGGTTTGCCAGGATCATAAAGATGGCGGTAGGGGACCTTTTGGACCCCCTACCACTGTGGCCAGACCTTCTCTTGCATGGTTCGTTATTTCATCCTCTACCTTACAAATGCTAAATTTTAACGGTTTGGCTATTGAGACCCACATTCTGAAAGACCATGGGTTGTCCGCTTTTTTTTTTTTTTTTTTTTTTAAACTTCTTTTTTTATTAGTAATAATTGGCACAGACAGGTAAAATAAAATAGACAGCATACATCTTTGTGTAGTACAAACAAGACATTGTAAACAGTAGCAAATCTTACAGCAGTAATTTCCCTGTGCTTCAGTTATACAGAAAGTGTGTACTGGTTTTGCTTTTATTCCCCCCACCCCCCAAGTAACAATAAACAAACCCGCAAATAACAGATGCACGCATAAGTAAGACAGCCAGGTGGCCATGAGGTCAAAACATCAAACCATTCCTCCGAGGTCACAATAATCCCATGGCAACGTTCTCATATCATGGCAGGTCATGATTCAGCAGATCCACACGTTTCTATCTTATCCACCCAGTCTCCCCATATTTTGAGAAATTTTCCTGGCCTACCCCTTGTCTCGTATGTTATTTTATATATTGGTATGTCCTGATTAATCAAAGCTTTCCATCTGTTCAAAGAGACCAGTGTGGTTTGCGTCCAATGTAATAGGACAGTCTTCCTAGCATAATATAGTAGAAAACGCAAGAATTGTTTCCGACAGTTACTAATGTCTATATCCTCAAAAACCGAGAGGAGACACCATTTAGGACTACATATATTGGGGAGGTCAAAAGTAATCGCCACAAAGTGGGTCACCTGAGACCAAAATGGTCTTATCTGTTCACATTCCCATAACATATGTAACAGGTTACCCTCTTCTTTACCACACTTATGACACATTGGGGTAGGTATTTTCCGCATACGGAAAAGGCGTAGAGGGGTATAGTATATCCTATGAAATATACGTATCTGAATCATTTTATCTCTGGCAGAAATAGCAGTGCTAAAATAAGTATCCAGAAGTTCCTCCCAATTATCGTCTGACAGCCCAGGTATATCCCTCGTCCATTGTTGTTTCAGAATTTGTAATCTAGTAATTTTAGGTTCATTCAGTATTTTGTAATAAGTTTAACATGTTCCGGTTGGGCAAGCGCCCCTTCCAAAGTAGAGTTCTGAAAGACAACATCCCGGAGTCCTAATTGGGACTCGGATGCATGCCTCAATTGTAAATACCTAAACCTCCAGGACTCAGGTATACCTAGCTCCTGTCGTAACGTTGGAAATGTTTTAAATCCCCCCTCCTCGTACATTTGGTGGACATATTTTAAACCCTTTTCAGCCCAACTGCCAGCGGCAGGGAGATCTCTAAAGTGTGGAAAGATAGGATTATTCCATATGGGCTGATTAGGTGAAATCGTAGGGTGGGCTTCAGGCACCAGTGTCTGACATACTTTAAAGATTTTGAGAGAGACTTTAATCATATCTGTACCCCTCTTCTCAAAAACTGCTCCCCTAAAGATCACATTCGACAGCGCTTCATAGGAGGAGAGCAATGCTGCCTCCGCCGCGGTAGCAGCATTATTCAATTGCGGAAATAGCCACCAATGTACATATACCAATTGTGAGGCGTAGTAGTACAGTCTCAGATTTGGTATTGCCAGTCCCCCTTTATGTACAGGTAATTGTAGAGTAGTCAGTGCAATCCGTGGGTTTTTAGGAGACCATAAAAATGTAGACACCAGAGAGTCAATCTCTTGAAAAATCGTCCTGGGCACATATACCGGGCAGTTTGCCAGGACGTATAATAATTTGGGGAAAAACACCATTTTAAATAAATTAGCTCTCCCCATCAATGTAAGGGGCAAGTCAACCCAGTTGTTAAGTTCAACCTTAAGGGAAGCTATACAAGGAAGAAGATTATCCGGGATGTATGTTGAAATTGGTAGCCGAACCACCACCCCCAAGTATTTAAACGATGTGGCAATCTGTAGAGGACAGTTCTGCGGTAAGTGAGCAGGGGAATCAGAGTCCAAGGGGAATACAGTGGATTTAGTCCAATGAATCTTCAGCCCTGAATATGCGCCAAAAGCAGTAATCAACTGCAGCAGTTTGGGAATCGTACATTTGGGGTTTGACAAATAAAGCAGCATATCATCAGCATATAGTGATATACGCTCCTCCAATGGCCCAATCCACATGCCCTGTAGTTCCGTGGAACTCCTCAACAACCTCGCCAGAGGTTCCACTGCCAGGGCATACAGAGGGGGTGATAAGGGGCAACCCTGTCGGGTTCCCCTATGGATTTTAAAGGGTTTAGAAATAATACCATTAAGCCTAAGGCGGGCCATGGGCTGGTCATACAATATCTTAATCCAGGTGATGACATTATGTCCGAAACCGAATTTCTCCATAATATATATGAGATAAGGCCATTCCACGGAATCAAATGCTTTGTGGGCGTCCAGAGACACAATTGCTCTGGGGACTGTCAATGAATTGGGGGTTTGTAGATTGGTGTATAATCTGCGAATATTACTATAGGTGGATCTTCCAGGGATAAAGCCGGTTTCATCTGGGCTAACGAGGGTGCTAATGATAGCATTTAATCGGGTTGCTAGAATTTTAGATAAAATTTTTAAGTCTGTATTAATTAAGGAGATGGGCCTGTATGATTCACAGTATTGTGGGTCTTTATTGGGTTTGGGGATTAATACAATAAGTGCTTCTTTCATGGATGGAGGTAAGCAGCCTTGTGCAAAAATGGTTGAAAAAAGTTTTCTCAGTCTAGGGACTAGGATATCCTGATATTCTAAATACCATTCAATGGGGAATCCATCTGGGCCCGGGGTTTTGTGTTTGGCAAAACTTTTAATGGTGAGCGTTATCTCCTCGGTGGAAATGGGTGATTCCAGAGACATCTTCTGTTCTACGGGCAACACCGGGAAGTCAATCATATCAACATATTCATATAGTTCGGGAATGGTATAGTGGGCCTGGGAGCGATACAAGTTCGTGTAAAAACTGTGAAAAATCTCCATAATCTCATCCTGAGTATCCCTAAGTGTATTTGAGGTATCATAGACACAAGGGATGAAAATAGGGTCAGAGAGCGGTGCGGCTAAAAACGCCAACAATTTCCCGCTCCTATCGCCCATCTCAAAAATCCGCTGACGTTGGTATAAGGTTTTCTTTTGGGTCTTTGAAAGAAGTGCAAGTTCATATTCCCTACTAATACTCTGCAATTTCTGATAATAGAGGGGAGAGGGATCCCTGACATAAGAATCCTCTGCCTCCTGTAACTGAGAGGCCAGCTTTCGTAGACAATCCCCATTCGCCCTCCTAAGATCAAGTACCCCCTTCTTATTTGCTCCTCTAGAAACTGCTTTAAAAGCATCCCAAGTTATCAGTTCGGGGACCTCCTCCCTGTTTTCCTGCCAAAAGTGTGTCACTGTGTCCCTACAAGTAGATGTTACCATGGGCTCCTGCAGCCAATACGAGCTCATCCTCCACACTCGGTCACCCAGGGCACTACCCGCTCTCATAGTCAATTGCAGAGGTGAGTGGTCCGATATTGCCCTGGGTAAATAGGAAATTTCCTCTACTCCGGGCAGCGCAGCCCCAGAGAGAAAGAACATGTCTAGTCTAGAAAGCGATCTATAGGATGCCGATGCACAATAGAACTCCCGCGCCTCCGGGTGCTTCCAACGCCATACCTCCTTGAGGTCATAGGACGCGGCCCAGTCACTCAACACTGCGGTCGATGGTCTAGTGCAACGTAGCCTATCCCGATCAGCATTCATGACCTGGTTAAAATCTCCTCCTATAAGAAGGTGACCTCGTAACATAGGAAGCACCACCGCCATACAGGCCCTCAATCTTTGTAAATCAAACGGTGGCGGCATATACAGATTTACTAAAGTATATAACACTCCCAGGTATTGCAATATAACCACGACATAGCATCCCTGTGGGTCAGTCCTAACTTCCAGTATCTGGACAGGTAAGGATCGTAGTATAAGTATAGATACCCCTCTAGAGTAGGTCGAGTAAGTAGCATGAAAAGCATGTGCAATATATCTCTTTTTTAGGGCCGTGACCCTCGATCCCACCAGGTGAGTTTCTTGGAGCAAAAGTATTTGCGCCTTAGTACGTTTTAAGTAATCAAAGACTAGTGACCTCTTAATCTTTGAGTTTAGTCCCCTGACATTCCAAGTAATACAGTTAAAACTCATCGATGTGATGCAGGATCCATACCACAGAGAAGGGGAGAGAGGACAGGCCAGAAGAAGCCTAGTTCCCATCTCCCCCCACCTACCAACATATTACATACATTATGCATAGAATATAAGAATTGAGCCTCCCACCAGTACTTTCGTTGCCAGTTCGTGCGTGCATCACTTATGCAAGAAAAAAAGAACAAAAACAAACAACCCCACCCCAACCATCTAGGTTCTCCCCTCCCCCCTCCCTGCTCATTAACCCCAACTATAACGAGCTTCATCCCAAAAAAACAAAAAGGAAAACAGTTCAGTCCAGGGAGTGACCAGACGTAGCTCCCAGCTTCAGTCAGTAAAGAAAAAACCTTGTCAGGTCAGTAAAGGGGAATCTTGTGCATCCCCCGGCAAAACATGGCACATATAAGGCACTTGATGAAGTAACCAAATAAAGAGGTGCACATCCCAGGTTGAGTGTAGGCGCCAAGTCTAGGTCCGCCAGCTGAACATAAGGGTAGTACAGCAATAACCACGGTTCCCGGGTAGGATAACCCAAAAATAACATGAAAATACCTCATATAACGTTCGTCCTCACCCATAATCAGGGATTCCAGCCATAATAATTTGTAAAGTCAATCTCCGCGACGGTCATATGAAGCCATAGAAAAATGGGATTATTACAGTCCATCCAACCATTCCGAAGCCTCGGTGGGTGAAAGAAAAAATTGCACTCTGCCTTCATTAACTACTCGTAGCTTGGCCGGATACATCATACTGTAGGGAAGATGTTTCTCCCGAAGGCACTTCTTAACATGGAGGAAAGCTGCTCTTTGCCTTTGGGTGGTAGCAGAAAAATCCGGGAAAATGGAGATCCTCTTTCCATTATATTGTATATCTTGTAGGTTCCGGGCAGTACACATAATGCATTCTTTATCTCGAAAGTGGAGCAGCTTGGCCAAAATGGGGCGCGGAGGGGCTCCAGGGGGCATAGGGCGCATGGGCACCCTATGGGCCCGTTCAATCGCAAACAAGGGTGATAGGGCTTCCCGTCCCAGTAAGGTACTCAGCCATTGCTCCAGGAACTGCTCTGTGTCCTTGCCCTCTGCGCCTTCTGGGAATCCCACAAAACGCAGATTGTTCCTGCGCATTCGGTCCTCAAGGTCCCCCAACTTAGTGGCATGCTCTTTAAGCTCCTGTTGATGTGTGCGGATAGTAGCAGACATAGGTTGCATATTGTCCTCCATATCACTGATTCTTTGCTCTGCAGTAGAAATCCTAGAGCGAATCTTCTGCATGTCATGCTTAACAATGGATAAATCCAGTCTGACTGTTTCAATCTGTGCGGTCAGTGTGGTCTGGCATTGATGGATAGCCTCCATAACATGCTTCAAAGTAAGCTCTTCCTCACCCTCCATCGCCCCCTCCGCCTCCATCCCCCGGTCCGCCCGTGGTATGGGATCTCCAGGGTCACTGTCCTTCTCCCATGCCTCGTCCTCCTCCCATGGCTCCACGGCCTCCTCCGCATGCGGCGACACCGGTGGAGGGGTATGCTGACTGAGTGGGGAGTCCGCAAAGTGCTCTCTAATGGTCGTCGGGGGTTTAGGCTTACCAGGATTACCGGAGGACGCTTGTGTACCAGCCGAGGGTCCGGAATCATTTTTCGATTGCGGCTTGCTTTTGGACGATCTACCCATAGAGTAGGATGCGCCGGCGCCATCTTTGGCCTTGTTCCCCGCCTGCATGGCCGCCCGCTCTGCGGCGGATTTCTGACTCGCCGGGCCGTTCCGACCCATTTTAACGGCTCCCCGGGAAAGCAGCGGGTGTTCTGGCAGCGTCTGCGGGGCTGGGACAGTGCTAGCATAATCGGATGCTGTAAAGGATGATTCGGTGCTGGAGGAGCTCACAAAACGTGCTGTCTACATGTCTGCCGCTGGCCACGCCCCCTGGGTTGTCAGCTTTAGTAGTTTCTACTTTGGTTAATGCTTGGAAGCTGGCCTCCAGAGTCGTATACTATAGAGTCTGGAAGGCATATGTCTCCTGGTGTGAATCCAGGGGTTGGCACCCCAGGAAATATGTCATAGGTATGATCCTTGAATTCCTACAGATGGGATTAGAAATGAAGCTTGCCTTGAGTTCTATCAAGGGCCGTGTGTTGGCCTTATCGGTGTTTTTTTTTTTCAACATCCACTTGTTTCACGCTCTCTGGTTCATAACTTTATTCAAGGGGTAAAATGGATTAATCCTCCAGTTGGGTCACCCCTGAACCCTTGGGACTTGAATTGTGTCCTGTTGGCATTACAGAAACAGCCTTTTGATCCAATACAAGATATTCTCTTGGTCCTCTTGACAAAGAAAATAATTGTCTTGGTTGCCATATCTTCTGCTAGAAGAGTATCAGAGTTGGCTGCTCTTTTTTTTGTAAAGAGCTAGATTTGATTATTCATTAGAATGAGGTTGTATTGCGGCCTCAT
The DNA here is from genome assembly GCF_037356315.1 of Lithobates pipiens. NCBI lineage: Eukaryota > Metazoa > Chordata > Amphibia > Anura > Ranidae > Lithobates > Lithobates pipiens. The sequence goes on from NW_027507685.1 coordinate 139,834,142, forward strand.
CCTAATTTCCTACTGAAGGTAGTGTACGGTTTTCATTTGAACCAGGATATTGTTCTGCCTTCATTTTTTTCCCAGAACCTCCTTCTGTGAAAGAATGGTTGCTACATTCTCTTGATGTGGTGAGAGCGGTCAAGGTCTATTTGAAAGTGACCACTCAGATGCGTAAAACAGAGGTTTTGTTTGTGTTGTCAGATGGTCCTAAAAGAGGACAGGCAGCACCAAAATCTACTATTTTTATATGGATTAGTCAAGCGATTGTTCTAGCTTATGGTTTAAAGAGGAAAAATGCCTCCTTTTCATGTTAAAGCACACTCCATCAGGGCTGTTGGTGCTTTTTGGGCAGTGCATCACCAAGGCTCCATGGCTCAGATATGCAAGGCTGCAACTTGGTCTTCAGTCCATACATTTACCAGATTCTATCAGGTAGATGTAAAGGTCATGAGAATATCACCTTCGGTCACAGTGTACTGCAGGCTGCAGTTTGAGTTCTCTGCTCTCTTAGTGCCCTACTTTGTTGTGTCTCCCTCCTTTCAGTTGGCATTGCTATGGAACATCCCACATAGTAACTATTATGGCTCTGTGTCCCGTGACGTACGATAAGAAAATAGGATTTTTATAACAGCTTACCTGTAAAATACTTTTCTTTTGAAGTACATTACAGGACACAGAGGTCCCTCCCTTATTTGGTATACACATGTATTGCTTTGCTACAAAACTAAGGAACTCCCAGTAGTGGGATGGGTTATATAGGGAGTGCACTTTTTGTCTTAATGCATGCCAGTGTCCATTACCTGAAGGTGTACTGTAACCCACATAGTAACTACTTTGGCTCCGTGTCCCATGATGTACTTCAAAGAAAAGGATTTTACAGGTAAGCTGTTATAAAAATCCTATTTTTTTTGTGCGATTCCAGTGAAATTTTGGCTCCAGATTATACAAACCACAACCAAATTGCATCCAAGTTGTATTGCATAATCAAAGTGAAAAATGGATGGCAGTAGTATAAACCTACGCAATCCATCAGCTGATTGAGCATGAGCTAGTTCACTTTGCACTGTGCCTGTTTTAAAGGGTAATGCTTTATAGAGGATTTGCATTTTTTTGGGGAATTATACAGGCTATAAAATAATACATGGCTGTGCTTTTCTTTTCTTCTTCTTTTTATTATAGGAATGATATTCTTCTAGTGCGGATGAACAATGGTATTCGCTCTTGTGAGCGATTTTTTGGCTTACAAGCCAATATAGACATTATCAAATGGTAAGTATGACAATAATGAAGTGTATTCATTATTTAAAACTGTTTTTAGCCTTAAAGAGTAACTCAACTTTCGCAGAGGAAAAAAATGGAAAAGGAAAAAAATATAGTGTGTACAATTGCGAAACAAGTCATATTGTAATTGAATGTTATTACAATTTGCAGCCACTGTAATTTTCTATAAATGCAATGCAATCTGGCTACATGGAATGGTTACTGTCCACACCCCAGAAACCTAATTTCCTGCTTGTGTGATTTTCTCACCAATTTTCCCAGAAGTCTGCCTAAGATACAAGTCAGATTTCAGGCATCCCCTGCAACAAAAATGTAATTTTTTGTGAGATTTTTCCAATAGGAACGTGTCTAAAGAGATGCAAGCCCAACCGCTTTCCTCATTAGTGCTCTGGAGCTGCCACAGCAGACTGATAATTATGAAACCACTCGCATTAGACTCACTAAGCACAGAGGCACAGACAAATGTACAAGGATTTATTTAGAATAAGAAAGGGTAGAAATCTGCAACAAAGGTTGTTATAATGCTTTGCGATCAGGAAACAGGAATGTTTTTTTACTCAACAAAAGTTGAGTTACTCTTTAATGTTTTAACTACTTGAAGACCTTCTAACACTTTTTTTTTGTTTTGTTTACAAGTAAAAATCTGTATTTTTCACTAGAAAATTACTAAGAACCCCCAAACGTTATTTATTTTTTATATAAAGGAAGACAATAACGCACGTGTAAAAAATAAATAAAAATGAATTACCACTATTACAGTATACATTTTCCAGATGTGCCATAAAAGTGAAATCACAATAAACAGAATATAGAAAACAATGATGCGCTAAATATGAAATTGCTCATATTAACGTCCAATTGTAGAAAAACACAAATCCTTGATGGGTAGTTGAAGCCAAAAAACCCTCCACCTTGTGCGTACACCGCCACCTGGGCCCTTTTTTTGCGAAGGGTCAAACAGGCTTGATGTAGCAATCTTTGCGGGGGTCATCAGCTACAGATGTGTACTCAGATCAAACAGGGCAAAAGCAGGATACTCAAACCAAGCTCCATCTACCCCACGATCAGATTGGTCATAAAATGCAAGCGATGCCAGATAGTGTAAAAGGATTGTTTAATATAAAGTATTTTGCACTTGCTGTACATTAATTCAGTTATAAACCAGCATTGTATACAATAAAAGGCAGCCGCCTTAAGACATGCAGTGTTATAGCAGTGTATAATTAAAGCAGGAGTAAACCCAGTTTAAAAAAAAAGCACATTCCCAGCATGCCGGAAATGATAACTTTCACAGTGGTTGTGCTCTCAACCAAACTTTCAAACCATCCAATAGCTGCTGTCATAACTGATCACGTGTACAGCATTATAGCAGTTTAATTATTACAGGCCAAGATGGCAGCTTCCTTGACTGAAAACGATAGGGGGGTTTACTTCCACTTTAACTAGACCATAGAAGCCAATGTTAGATCAGTAGAAGATGAATTAATCAGTTGCTGTGGGCTACTCCACTGTATTGTTACACTAATGGAGGCCCTATGCCTTCTAAACAAAAGGCAGGTAGGGTCAACTGATTTTTGGTTGCCAGTCATTCAGTGTGTCCTCTTTCAAACAAAAGGCAGCCAATAACTAGGAGCAGGGCTTGCACCTAAGTTTTAAATTTCTCCTTTGATGCTTCGATAAATAAAGTGCACAGGACTCACAACTCCATAAGCCAAATCGCTATGTTTTGGTTTAAATGCCGGACTTAACAAAGGGTTAGTTAGGAACGTAAAGGCATTGTACAAATATTTTTGTTGCTTTAACTAGTTATTAGTGTAGTTCTATTCCCTGTGCTGTTTGCGTGCCTTTCTTTGTAATGACAGGCTCACATGTTTATGGCTGCAATTTGTAGTGTCATGGCTGATCGATTTTTCCTATGTCCATGTATTGCTTTAGCTAGCTTGCCCCAGAGTGACAAGACAACTTATTGTTCTGGGTCACACAGCATCCAATGCATGCCGTGTCCCAGCACAAATGTGGCAGCGCTAATGTGTTTGGAAAAAAAACTTCCAGCTGCATGGTGTGGTGAGCTCCCTGTGTGTCTGTAAATGTTCTGTCTGCATGTGTTTGCATCAGATCTGATTGTTGTATAGCTCTCACCTCCCCCAGTGCTAGATTAAAAGACCCAGGGATTGTGGCATATATAGATTCTTCACATGTTGTTCACACTACAGACAGATGTCATGCATTAACCCGTGCAGTGCAATGGCAAATATCTCGAGGTTCTACACAGACAGAAACTGCTGATACGGGAATGTGAAGATTTACTCTTCTATACGCCGTTTTGTACAGGGCAATAAAAATGAAGTGAAACTACATGATTGGTGCACTTAGGAAGGTGTACAATGCCTTTTTTTATATGTAGCTTCTTGACTAGGGAATTTTTTTTAAGGTGTTGATTTAAAGCGGAGTTCCACCCATTTAAAAGTCAGCAGCTTCAAAAAGTGTAGCTGTTGACTTTTAATAATCAGACACTAACCTGCACCACGACCCAGCGATGCAGTTGCAGGAATCTTCGCTCCTCTCACCATGCTGGCATTCTAACTATGTCTTCACAGCCAGGCACACACTGCGAATCTTCTGAGACCTTTGATGTGTCCCAGAAGATTGCATTGAGGGAGGGGGGAGAAGTGATTTTCCTTCTGGCGTCAGGGATGAAGTGGGAGCTGGGTGCCTGTAAAAATAGGGTACCTGCTCCTCCCCTAATAAAATGACATGCCAAATGTGGAATGTCAGGGGGTCAACCGTACTTAAAGCACAAGTCTCATTTTTGGGTGGAAATCTGATTTAAGTTTTTCATAAGGTACACCGCGTCATTTCTGTAATTTTAGCAATTGAAGAGTTCTCAGCCTTTTGAATACTGGTCCCTTGCATGGGTTGCAATGGATGGATCTAACCTTTTTTCCCAATATGGATGTAGCCATTCCACCTGGCATGGTTTTGAGGTATGCGATTTGCTAGGAAAGGTGTCGCATGACAGAAAACCCAAAGAGATGCCACTCTTATTACATGTCTTAGACTCTGTTGTCTTCTCCCAGTATGGCCTCCAAGCCCAAAACCTGTCTGTCTGTTACACTGAGAACTTCACAGCCTCCAATTTAAAAAAAAAATCTACTGGTCAAACTTTCCTCTTCCTATTCGTGCACACTGTGATCTCCATTCATTCCTAGAGAAAGTCTGTAGTCCTGTGTACACTTATTTTGTAAGCACATGACAAAACCCCGAGGCACATGCGGGGGGGGGGGGGGGGGGAATGGTTTGTGATTTTCTGACAAATTGTGACCTTCCTCCTACTTGCATTTGATACATGCTTTGTTTGTGATGCCAAAATATTGGACACTAGCTTTTTCAGGAGGCCAGCAATGACACCTTTTCCTCTTCGGGCCCCCCCCCCCTTTTTTCCCCCTAATAAATGTACATTGAAATGGTAAGTACACATAGTTCTGCATGCTCTGTATTGACAGTGTTATTACATCTAGGAGTTTTACTTTTTTGAGTTGTAGGGATAAATTTACACTATTTTTTTTTTTTGTGATTACTTTGTAGGTTGCATGAGGCCGAACTACGTAAAGGACAAGTGAATTGGCTGGAAATGGCTAAAGCCATTGGGTAAGTAACTTCTAGTTGTGTACTCTTCATTTTGAAAGGATTTTTAAAGCATAACTTATGGGCAAATATATGATTGATGTGAGACAAGAAAAACTCTTGTCTTGTCGTTGGAACACTTAATTTACTATGCAGCATAAGCCCCTGTCTGTACAAGTTACATAGTTGGGTTAAAGGAGAAGTACAGCCACAGCTCGTTTGGCTGTACGTCTCCTGTGGATCACAGTAATGCAGTTCATTCTGCACTCCTGTGAGCGGTCTTCAGCAGACAGCTGGCGTCACAGAGCCGGTCCAGGCTCGGTAAAGATCGCGACCATATGGTCAGAATCTGCCCACATGCCTGGACTGACACCTGGCTTAGTCTCTCAGCAAGCCGCTGAGAGCCTGAGCCAGCCACCCCGGACCCTTTACAGCCCAGCGCTCAAGTGAGTGCTCCAGTGAGCTGACTGATAGTCACCAGCTCTCTGCTCGGGGAGATCTGAGTACTGAGCGATTGTCAGTGTTTGCTCGGTTCTCAGTCTCAGAGGTGCAGAGGGACTGATGCTACATCCACCCAAGTATGATTACCAAAAAAAGGAAAAAAATCCCCATACTTCTCTTTTAAAAAAAAAAACCTTGTACATTAACTTGGAAAAAAAAAATTCTAATGCTGCAATTGATCCAGAGGAATCAAAAATCATAATTTTCTCTAACTGGTAGAAAAAATTCCTTATACATTTTGGGGGCACAGGATGAGTATTTTTGGTACTTTGAGTTATGCTACTGCTTCAGGAGACTGAACACTGCTCTCTGAGATGCAAACCATTTCCTATTTTCTGTTTTATATTTTATCAAGATATTTTTTTCTGATATCAAGATTCTTTGGTTGCTGCACAGCCACCGGGGCTCATTGTTGCAGCCTCAAATTAGCTGTTACTCAGCTTTGCCCAGACAAACATACCTGGTCCCTGCCAGAAAGAAGGGCTGGTCTGTAATGTTTTCTTTGGGCAATAATACACCCTGCATTCGGTGCTTACATAGGCAACGTGTAGCAGCAGTGTGCTCTACAGATTCAAGACTGATCCCACACCTCTAGGGAAGCCATCTCCCTAAAAACCCCTTAGGGGATATTGCCATCGAGAATATTCCCCTGGATCCTGCCTGTTGGGACACCCTCCCTAATCCTGTGCACAAACGGGGGTCCATGGAGCACATTCCAGTCAACTATTGCAGTAATGAAGGCCTTGCCAGGTTGCATCCCTACAAAGCTTAATATTGGAATTGTGGCCGCGACTTTACAATGTCAGACACTGGGGCACATTACATACACACGGTGCCCAGTAGCCGTTTTGCCTAAGGCTGCGTGACCCATTTTAAATGATACCCTCCGGAAGCCCTCTCAGCCTGTGTGGGCACTGGCTGTACCACTTCACTTTTCATGTGCACTACTTCTGGGTTGTGCCTGCTTTCTGACTGCCATCCTACCTTCCCTGGAAGCAGCACCATTGAACATGAGCACGTTTCCTCTGGGGTTCACTGCTTGACACAGACAACCACATGACCCTCCTTGCTCCTGTAGTGGTCTGTGAGTACCCTTCATGGGATCTACACTTTACACATTAGTGGTATGTCAGATCATGTGGCAAGCAATCCAGTGTGCTCTCCCAATTTTGAACCTCTGGCAGCTCGCATGGGCCTGACACCAACAATCCTAACATTTGTCCCCTGATGAGGGTGACCTCCTCATTGCAGTCTTCCTCACCTCCTTGAGGAGTGGCTCACTCCTGAGCATTTACCAGGGAGGAGATTTCTGACCCTGAGTCTTTTTGGAAATGATAGCTGCCTCCGGATGCAAGCATAACCCAATATGTTCTTTTTAAAGTATATCTTTGTTTTCCCTGAAGCTGCGGTTGCTTCTGCTCAGTAAGCAGAGGATGAGGATGATTTGGACTTTATTCTGCTTTGAGGACTGGTTACACGAAGGAGTTTTAGTCTGCAAAAATTACTCCAAACCATAATGTCAGGTCACCTAGAGCCCAGGTGACAGATGCACACCGTAGGGTTAGGGGTGCACCGCAAGGTTGTGGACCCTACGGCTGACTGCTGCAGACGGGGGACAGATCCCACTGGGGTTAGAGCGTAAGATTCCCCAGGGCGCGGAGTCTAAGAGCCAGCAGGTGTTCACCAGAGCCTCGAGTGGTGAGGATGGACTTGGCTGCAACTGGCTCCAGGTCGCGAACCCCCAGGGTCCCCCAGCTCACACCCACAGTAGGCAACAGGAGGATAGGGATAGTGAGGGACAAAGCCAAGGTCGGGGCCACAGGCAGACAAGAATAGTCGGGTACACGCCAAAAGGTCAGGGTCACAGGCAAGCGGGGATAGTCAAAACACGCCAAGTCGGTAACGGAAAACAGTAGCAGAGCACATGGCAGGAAACAGGAAGCTAATACACAAAGGTTGATCAGCAGGATAAGCTAGCAGTGCACAGGTTAATATAGAGTTGTCTGATAGGAGCTAGGGTGGAGCCATGCCAGAGGAAGGAAATAAAAGCAGTCAGGTGAAGCTCGGCTGGTCTCTAGAAATGAACACATGCAGACAGGTAAGCAGACGCACTCTATTGCATAACCATGACACATAAGGTTAATGGCCATTGGTTATTATTGTCAGTCGGATTAGATTTGGAGCTGCCTGCATCTGCTACACCTATAATAACTAGCTTGGATTCTCTAAGAGCCCTGAACCTGTTAAGACTTTTCCAGCGTGTTCACAATTGCATCTGGGCCTGTATAGTGATTGGCCTTTCTAAAGCTTCATTCTCCCTTGCAGCAATCTGCCATTTAAACCATGTCCATCTACCAGACTTTAGCTGTCCAGTCCAAAATTATTTCCCATGATCCTGGATCTATCCTGATGGATCCTTCTGTCCTTTGGCAACTGGAGCTTATGCCTGTGACCCTACTCTTATCTACACAATAGTTAGTGGATATTATAATCCAAATATTTGGGTCCTCTTTTCTGTGCTTATCTGAAGTTTTTTTTTTTTTTTGGCTCAAACATTGATTTGTGGATCGTCAGTGCAGGAATTTCATTAAGAGTCTGTGGCCTGTCTTCATTTTGCCCCAGAAAATGAAAACAAAAATCTCTACTTGGAATCATCTACTCCCGAGGCTGAAAAAAAGTTAATTTATTTTCTTTTAGGCCTCCAGGTCCAAGGCAAGGACCTGGAGGCCCTAAATGTGTTTACCTTTTTGCTTCCATCTTGTCCCCAGACAATTCAGCCATTTGTATCCATAAAAGTGTATCCCAGGGGTTGTCAAAAATGTCCCCACAAACTTTGGCGGACCTTCATGTTACTCTGACACAGCTTCTTTCTCAAGCCAATGTCCAGGAAAATTTAGATGTTTAAGGTTTCTATTTAAACCTGTTCACCGTTCTCAAAGCAAAAGGGGGTATCTACCTCATACTGTATCTAAAGTTTCTGAACACCTTCAGGTTCAAGAGTTCAATATTGGAACTGCTGGGTCATTCATTGTTTCCCTCTGTCCAGAAGACATTCTGGCCTCTGTACACATATCATCTTGGCACTACCTGCTTTTGCTGTGGGCATGCAACATTACCAATATGTTGTCTTCCCCTTTTGATATGTGCACTGCACTTCAGGTCTTCACCATGGAGCCAGCTCTTGTTCTCACTTTGCTTTGCTCTCAGGGCATTCCCATTGTGGGATCGCTGGATGACCTTTTTCTGAGGGAACAGTCAGTCAATATAGGCATTTCGGTCAATGTGCAATGAACCATGCAGAATCTGCATTGATTCAGGTGGATCCTAAAGCTCCAGGAATCAGTCTTAGAGCCATCTCATCACTTGGAGTAACTGGGCCTGAATTTAGATATGGGCTTATCAAAGGTTTTTCTCCTCTCCCATGTTCACTCATGCATTCTGGGAGCCAACCCACCCTCCCTCCATTTTTGCATGCCAATCCTTGGCCTGATGTTCTCCTCCTTCATGGCAGTTCCATATGCCCGATTTCACTCTTGAATGTTGCAACTCATTTTTCTGGTGGCATGGAGCAAGAGTCTCGGGGTTGCCCCATATGCTTGACCAGCAGAATCTGGTTTGCCCTGGCATGGTGGGGCACAGGTTTGGGGCTAGAATAAAGGAAATCCTCAATGGTTTGGAAGGTGTTTGCCTTTGATACCAGTCTCTTCTTCCCATGATGATTTTCTTCCTTTCAATTTAACCAAGACCTTGTTCTTGCTTAGAAACATCCTGAGGAGATTACCCTCCATTTATATGGATGTGGTATGCCTTGTTGCTTCTAAAGGTCCCTGAAGGTGTTCAAGCTTGCTCAAGTCAAAACACCTATTTTTTTCCAGTTCATTTTTATTTATTTTTTTAAGTGGACTTTAGCCTTTTAACAAGTGCCTATTTGTGAGTTGAAAGCTTTGCCAGCAAGTGTTTCTGCATGCTTTTTTCCCTTACTTATACAAAAAAATAATTTAAGTGAGAAAAACATAATTTTTGCTCATCTACTCCCCTGTTTGAGAGTGTATATGCACAATACAGCTTACTGACTTAGAATTACATATTTCTAAGATACTGAAATATTGATGAATGGGGATGAGCTCAGGCGTGTTTGCATTGACCACGTGCTGAGCCCGCCAGGAAGTCGGCGCAGCGCTGCGCTAATCGCAGGCAGTGAGACATTTCCCAATCTCTGCAGCAGCACATCGGGGCAATGTCTCACTGCCTGTGATTAGCGCAGCGCTGTGCCGACTTTCTGGCGTGGTCCATGCAAACATGCCTGTGCTCATCCCTATTGATGAATACCCATGCTACTAGCATTAGCAGACTTTTTCTCTCAGGAAAGTTTTCTTTAAAGTGGTAGTAAACCCAAAAGCGAAAATGTTTTTATTATATTGCAGCTTACTAATTCTTAGAAGGGATGGCAGCTTAAGTTTTGTGTGTATGTTTGATATCGCCATCTATCTATCTGTGTGTGTGTGTGTGTGTGTGTGTGTGTGTGTGTGTGTATTTATGTGTATATGTGTGTGTATTAGGGGTGCACCGAATGGTTTTTTTGGTGCTGAAACCGATACCGAAAATGAAAAATACACTAGGCCGAAAACCGATACCGAAACAGCACCAATACCTAAACATATTTAAAAAAAAAAAAAATTTAAATAGGAGATGGTCAGAGACTGGAGACGTGGTACAGGAGATGGTCAGAGACTGGGGACGTGGTACAGGAGATGGTCAGAGACTGGGGACGTGGTACAGGAGATGGTCAGAGACTGGGGACGTGGTACAGGAGGTGTCCCCCATTGCAGCCAGCCTGTGAAGGGAAGAGAGCCACCTCTGCCGCCTGTTTGATCACAGCGCCGGGAACATCACAGCTTTCATTTCAATAGCTGTGTGTTCCCGGCCGCGCCGTAACACACAGCCCCTCCCCCTCCGAGCACTTTGATAGACAGATCATCCGTCCAATCCTGCGGGTGATCTGTCTATCAAAGTGCCCGGACAAGGGGGAGGGGCTGTGTGTGACGGCGCGGCCGGGAACACAGGGCTATTGAAATTAAAGCTGTGATGTTCCTGGCGCTGTGATCAAACAGGCGGTGGAGGTGGCTCTCCTGCGCTATAGGACACCCCCATGATGGGCAGCACCAGGGGCGGGGGCGGATGCCAAAAAGGGCATTTTCGGGCGATATGTTTCGTCGGCCGAAATTTTGCTGCATCCCTAGTGTGCATGTGTGTGTATATTCAAATAATGGTTTACCGACTCCCAATCCTCCTCCGATAATAGATTGAAGACAAGACTGGACTCGTATTCAATGTAATCCTTTTTACTGATGCTTTATAAAAATGTACAAATCTACAAGCAAACCACTGTACCGCTGCGAGCGACACCGCTCTTCATCAAGCTTATCTGGCTCTGTGTAACATGCTATACTAAAACTCGTACCTTTATCCCAAACAAAGGGTGTGCCCCACAGACATGCAACCCAATTATCCAATCAATTACAACCAAAGTTAACGACATGGAAATGACACGGGATTTGAAATGGGGAAATTTCTTTGAAGATGATCATATGTCTTGATGTAGCAATATTGAAAATTATTTACATCTTATTGCCGACAGTGACTTAGGAGTGGGATGTTAGGTGTTCACAGTTTGAGATATAATAATGTTCTATACGGGAGATATATATATATAATGCCTCTCCTATTCTCTGTTAACTTATAGTTAGACTTTCGTTGATCACGTTTTCTTGATTTGTTTTTCATGTAGTTGTATGGGGTTAAGTTAACTTTGGTTGTAATTGATTGGATAATATGGGTTGCATGTCTGTGGGTACACCATTTGTTTGGGATAAAGGTAGTATAGCACGTTACACACAGCCAGATGAGCCTAATGAAGAGCGGTGTTGCTTGCAACTTTACAGTGGCTTTCTTGTAGATTTGTACATTTTTCTAAAGTATCAGTAAAAAGGATTACATCGGAGTACAAGTCCCGTCTTTTGTATTTTTTATTTGTTTAAAAAAAAATGTAATATATATATATATATATATATTATCAATTTTTGTTTTTGGGTTTAATAACGCTTTAAAGTAAACTTGACAAAATACCTGAATTCTTACATTTCCCTCTCCAAAGTCTGAAACCTGTATAACTCTGAGCAAACTTCTACAATTTTGGTACAGGAGCCAGAGTTGCAAAAAGGTGGAAAAGTTGGCCTGAATGGCAAATGTTGCGTTTTGTATGTTGTAACCTCTTGCACACTAACCACTATCGAAAAACAAATAAGATTTTTGTCAAGGTTTGGGCTTTAAAGGTATGTGAAGGTATCAGTAGCTGTCTTCTTTATGTTGTAGCCTCTTAAAGGAGTTGTTAAGGCAAAATATTATTTATCTTAATGCATTAAGATAAAAAAAAACTTTTGTGTGTAGCAGGCCCCCCAGCACCCCCTAATAATTACCCTGAGCCCCTTCTTTATCCAGCATTGTCCACGGTTCCCTCCGCCGTCCGGGACTCTCCTCTTGATTGGCTGGGGCAGCGCCATTGGCTCCCATGGCCATCATTCAAAATCAGTTAGCTAATGGGGGAAAAGAGGTGGCCGGGTCGGGGCCCCTTGTCTGATTGGATATATGGTGCTCTGACTCGGCTGGGGTGCCCCCATAGCAAGCTGCTGGTCTATGGGGGCACTCGTCTGGAGGCAGAGGCCAGGAGCAGCAAAGAGAGACCCGAAAAGAGGAGGATCCAGGCTGCTCTGTGCAAAATCACTGCAACAGGGCAGGTAAGTATAATTATTTATTTTTATTTTTTTTATTTTTTTTAAAGCAAGACTTTATAATTGCTTTAAGTCCTCTTAAAGGAGAATTAAATTAAAGATTTTTGGCTGGAATAAGGCTTTAAAACTATGTGGAGGTACCAACAGGTGTCTGTATTGTTATGCTGTAAACTCTTCAGTGAATGTAAAGTAAAACTTCAAGCAAAAACTTTTACAGGCAGAAAAGCTTTCATTGCAGAAAAGACAGCTTCTTGTGTTCTATGTGCTGGGATGAATTCACTATTGTGTATATGCACGGGAGTAATGTCATCTCAGGCTAGCCAAGCAAGATGGACAATTATACCAAACCCAGAAAAAGACCAGACAAAGATGTAGCAAGGAAGCTTGTGTATGTCACTTTGCGGGGAAAGCGAACATATGCTTCTTTAGTTCCATTTTAGGATATTGACAAGTTTAAATTCAATTGATGTATTGATTTTTCCACTTACTCATTAAAGTTGTTTACTGTTTCAGAAATATTCCTCCAGGCATCTTGCAGCAAAAGGTTTACAAGCTGAAGGCCCGGCATGTTCCTGACTGGCAGAGTCTGAATTTTAAAGGTACCCCATTTTCACTGAGTATACATTTGCTTGCACATGGTCGGTCTCATATGCCTTCCTAAAGCAGGAGTCAGCAACCCTTTTTGCACTTAATATTCAATGTATATGAATGCATGGAGGGAGGCATTCACCTGCTAATAGATGAAGATCATAGTCTGGCCCCCTTTACATTACCCAGTCCCCACTCTTCTTGACCCCTTGACATTACACAGCCCCCCTCCCATGTTATGCTTTGAAATTGCACACACCCGTGGAATGGGGACAAACTACAGTGCTTTAAAAATGTCTACAGGTTACCAGTTTAGAGCTAGAGGAGTTCTAGCGCTATAATTATTGCTCTCCATCTAACGATCATGTTGATGCCTCATTTGTTTGAACACTGTTTAAATTTGCGGTCGCTTCTGCACACAAGCATAAGGGGGATGGGGCGCTTTTAAATATATATATTTTTCTTTATTACTTTTTTTTATTTTATTTTTTCAATGTGTGATGACAGGCAGTTGCTGGAAAATCCGACCGTATGTATGCTCCATTGGACAATTGTCGGATTTTCCACTAACAAATGTTGCATAGCAGTTTTTCAAATTTTCCATGGACAAATGTCTGTTGTCAGATTTTCCGAGCGTGTGTACACAAGTCTGTCGGTCAAAAGTCCAAAGTACAAACACGCTCGGAAGCAAGGATGAACCAAAAGCAGTTGGTCTTGTAAACTAGTGTTCGTAATGGAGACTTAACATTCGCGACGTGGCAAATTATGAAATCTCGAAATGCAGCGCACAATTCTCTTCTTCTTCTTTAATGGGATAATAATGAAGCTTCTTTGCTGGTGATACTGAAGGAGTTACTGCAAACACATTTTCAAATGCTTTTTTTTTCTAGTGATATCAAAATTATTATGCTTTTTTTTATTAAATTTTTTTTTAATTGGGCAAGTTACCATAACACCATTATCCTATAGTTTTTAAGATCAAAGATACAACTATGTTGGTGTCCCTTGTCAATTTTATATTGTGTTTTTTTAAATGTAACTGCCTACTCCCAAACTGTCAAAGAAAGTAAAAGCCAAGTATTATTCTCCAAATTTTTTTTTTTTGTGCTTTGGGAATCAGTGGGGTTATATAGGGATGAAAAAGGCTCTGGGACTCAATGGGTTTATAGGGAAAAAAGGTTCTGGAATTCAAACGTAGAGAGGAAAATGCTTTGGGACTTGAGGGGTTTATAGTCAGGAAAAGGCTCTGGGATTCAAGGGGGTTATAGGGAGGTAAATGTTTTGGGACTCAAGGGTTATAGGTAGGAAAAGTCTCTGAGATTCGAGAGGGTTATAATGGAAGAAAATGCTCTGGTACTCAAGGGAGTTATAATTGGGAAAAGGCTCTGAAACTCACGTGACTAAGCCAATTTCATTTATGTGCATATCTGACAAATCCAAAATGGCTGTGCATCCTCTTTGAACCCTTTGACTACCAAGGGTTTGTCTTGACCCGTTTTACACTTAGGCAGTTTTCAGGCATTTTAGTGCTACAAATGGCACCTGAAAACTGCCTCACCTGCAGCCCCAGTGTGAAAGCCCAAGTGCTTTCACACTCGGGTGGTGCGCTTGCAGGACATTAGAAAACTCATCTTTTGGGGCAGTTTCCGAGCTATGTATATATATATATATGTGTGTGTGTGTGTGTGTGTGTATAATATATAATATAATATAATTTTGTGTATATATATGTATATGTATATATGTATATATATATATATATATATATATATATATATATTGAAATGGATATTTTGATGATAGGCAACTCCTATCCTCATATTGATTAGTGGTTCCAAATTAATAACTACTGCAGTAGGGAACAGACACAAAAGATACGCTCAGCATCTTTCCAAATAACCGTTCTCCTTTATTATGACGCATTTGAAGGCTTTTATACACATGATTACGTAGGTATCACATTAATATTACAATTGTACGTTTATGGTAAAAAGGGGCATTACATAGGCAGGCTAATTCTAATCAGGACTTGAAAGAATGCAAAACATGTACTGAAAACATTGTTAGTGCCGTGTGCACAGTGAGGGCATCGTGCAATACATATAAAATAGAATACAATTATATACAGAACCTACAAATTTCCATTACAGTCTCCTCTCTTTTGATCAATATTTTGATCACTAACCATACCTGCTATCACCTTTAACCTGGAACCTCCACACGCTTAGGTGGAGGTAGTCCTGGCCAAAGAGGCAAAAACTCCATTGTGGAGAAAATAATAGCTGAGCAGCTTTTTTCATTACAAAACGACTTTTCACTGTGAAAAACAAATGATTGATAAGACATATTTACAGAGTACTGGCTGTACACTCCTGTGGCCAGAATGGCCTTCTAGCTTAATTGCTGGTATACTGACTTATCAGCATATGTAAACACAGACAATTCTACATAAAATGGAAGAGGTACAAAAAAATACCCTAGACTGTTATCGCAAGAGGGAAACAAATCAAACACAGAGATTTCTTTCATTTAGTCATATTACAGTGTCTGGTGTGGATCCAGGTGACTTTTCCTTCAAGTTTTGCAAAACTGTACATAAAATAGATGCTGTATTGAGTCTCCAAACATTTCCTTATATATATATAAATGTCTCTTAACAATCCACAAGTCAACTGGCTTTAGTTTTAGATCCTTCCAAACTTTTAGGATCTGGAATTGGGGAGAAAACACATAAATAAGTTTGTCAAAAACCTTAAAAGATCAGCAACGTTCTCTGTGAGATCCGAATGGAGGACTTCAGCTGCTGAGACAAAATATAAGCAAGTGAGTAACACACTCCCAAACCAAATCCCATAGGGAAAGAGTCCAACATCCCCCTACGGGCTTGATAAAATATAATAAAACATTCAGGCAAAAGTTTTCTAGTTTCTTACTCTACTTTGTCCACTACATTGTAGACAGTAGGGGGTGTAAAAAATAAAACCTCAAAACTTCTAGTAAGGACTCTCCTATAAAAATGATTTCCTCTGTTATTCTCTGTAGATTCTGCACTCTGTACTTAAAAACTACTTCTGATAACACTTTTTTACTATGGCCTTTGCAGTAGCATTTGCCACTGGACATCCATAAAACATGTCCATACAACCAAAATACATACTCATAACATCCTGACTTGGGCATTTGGATATATCTTTTTGTTATCTCTGGAAGGGATGTTCAGCTTTTGGTAACACCTTTGGTAACAGGTAAAACAAGAAGTGGTATGTTATAAAAACAACTGTGGAGAACCCTGGCTCTATCCCACGCTCATTTACTAAGGCAGCCATAACTACTTGTGACTGATGACACGGTCCACGTGTCAAGCTGAAGGGAAAAGAGTGTCTGGTAGACATAAATGATCACCTTTTCCAAAGTCTTGTTTCGTAAGAAGTTGCCCTCTGTGGACCACTTGTGCTTCTCGTTCTGAGGTCCTTAAAGTTGAATTATTAATCCCAGCTATACTGGGCCAGAACTAGGGTGGAATCTGTGAGTTGCACAGACCCAGCAAGTGTCCGGGGCTGTAAATGCAGCATCCTTAGAGTCGCCTGGTCTGCTTCCATATGTGAGTTTTACTGTTAGTATGGCTACCTCAGTAAGAACCTGGAAGGCTGAAAACAGCCAATCAAATTAACTTGGCATGCTTGATTGGTTTACCCGCCGAAGTAAAAACAAACTTCTGGCCCTTCAAATGGAACCAAAAGCTCTCTATATCTTGACTATCTATATAAATATATACTCTTTTTATAGCTCACAGGCTTTTCTAAAACATGGAGCTCTGCTTCTTGAGATGGGGAAAAAGGATCCAATGACTCCGAATACAGGGAATCCTTCTGGGTGATAAACTTCATCCTCGGTATAAAACCAGGAATAACACTACAAAAAAGTAAATACTCGGATCTTCAGGGAGTGTGTCCTGCACTGAGCTCACAGCAGCTGATTCCCACGTCATCAATTTAACACATGTGCTTTTTCTTTGTCTCCAGCCTCCTCCAATAGAGGCAATAAGGTGGCTGGATTCAAATGTACACATTTTTCATTGCTAGATTTGTACATAAACACACAAAACAAATTCATATTTTGAACCTTTCATTAGACAAACATTTAGTTAGCTATATATTTGCTGTGCAGAATGTCGGACCAATAAAAATTAAATATTCAACCAAAATAATATCTGTAACTTTGTCTAATAGCAACTTTGCATAAAGCTACAGCTCTGATCTATCGGGGTGAACCCTTCATTACTGGGTCCAGCTTGCATAAATATAACAATGGCTTGTTTT
The DNA here is from genome assembly GCF_037356315.1 of Lithobates pipiens. Classification (NCBI taxonomy): domain Eukaryota; kingdom Metazoa; phylum Chordata; class Amphibia; order Anura; family Ranidae; genus Lithobates; species Lithobates pipiens. Next base: position 139,851,234 of record NW_027507685.1, read on the forward strand.
CTATCATGCTGTTTGTGTAAGAACTCCAGTTTCATGTTTCAAAAAGACAACTTTTTCCTGGCAATATTATAATAAATGATAAGAATACCCTGCAGTGCTGCAGAGATGTCCATAAATCCAAAATATTCTTCTACTTATACCCACTGCACTTACAAGGTAAAGGGACGCATCATTTCACAAGCAATACATTCTGCTTTGGATTTCAAAAATAAAAATACATAAAAACAAAGTGCTCTGCCACATCAAAACTATAAACCAACTGGCTGCAGGCAGCAGCTATCCTAACAGGGTGTGTGGACTTGATGTGATGGGTCTGTTATATTTACATTTTATTTATTACTCTCACATCATGGACCGCACATCAAGTTATTATCAGACTTTAAGATTTCATTTCTGTAGAAAAACTTCCTTATGTATCCCATTCATCTTGGCTTTGTTAAACATTATGGCAGCTGTATTCAAATTAACAACCTCATCTTAATCTCTTTTTTTTTTTTCTTTCCACTCAATAAATGTAAAATTACAAAATTGTTAGCTTAATCTAAACTAATTCAATTTTTTACCAATTTCCCCAATAACCTGGATTTCATTTCCAACCAAAGGTTGTCTAAACCAGTTTCAATATATCTATATTTATTAATAAAATTGTTAAACTCATATTAGAAATTAACACTCATATGATAATTTCAATATCACACACTAATATATATGCACAGATAAATGTCCTTAAAGGGGGACATATTACTTAATTTTACTCAATTTCTCTCTTTTTTTTTTTTTTTTTATGCACTGTTTCCACTATCACAGGATATTCAAATTGTGTAAGACACGGTTAATTTGTAACCTTCATTTTACCATGTTTGGAAAACAGATTAAAAAATAATTGTGATCACATTGTTTATCATTAGATTCGTTAACCCGGCACATTTTGTTATAAATGTTTTGTCTAAAAAGCTGAAATTGGCATGGTGTCCTCCCAGCTTATCACCAACTCTCATCCCAGCTACATTCTTTGAGGAGAGCACAAAGGAGGGGGGTCACATCTGCGTACATGACACAAGCGAGCGAACTTAAGGTTCCAGCATTCACAAACATACTCAAATATATCTCTAAAATCGCTTACATTATTCCCATTTGTACACAACACATGCCTATCATTCTCTCACTTTCTTTTAACGCTTTTTAATACTTTCTTGCTTAAATTTCTGCTTTCTTTATTTTGTTCTGATATCCTTTGCATCCAATGTATTGTAATTCCATACTTCACATACTGTACCTTCTATGATCAGACGGGCAGCTATAGTGCTCATCCCATCTTCCCTCTCTGACAACATATAAAGCATTCTGTTTTAACTCTCATTACTGTTTCTTGACTTTACTAGTTTTGTAGTGCCTGACCCCAAATTCAGCCCACAACTTAACATCAAAAAGTCCCTTTCTGTCTAGTGTTAATGTCACTCTTGATCCATCCTGCTCACATAAATAGCTGTTTCTCTAGCTGTATACTCTGCATGATTCTTTGTCCCTGTGGACTTTGGTGGTAACCCAGTTACCCATTGTGGATCCCTGTCCACTTTAACCATTAATCTAGGGGCTCAGTATAGGCGGAACCGCACCTTCGGTTCATATATAGCACTCCTCTTGCGCTGGGCATTTTTGAGGGTCTCTTACCCGTCATTCCCTTACTTAATTTAATGCCCATAATGACTGGCCAGTCTTCTCTACGTGTGCCTATACCCTTTTGCCTCTAAACTACTTTATCTAGCAGATGTACTACATATACCTGTGAACAGCACTATTCTTCCCTTTCTCTATAACACTTTGATGGACAGTAGACAGTGACAACATAACATATAACCACTAATCAATACAGTTCGATTTAAGGGGAGTAAAATAGGTACCCTTTGTCCCGAAAATGCCTTACCGATCAAGGAAGTCTGATAACTCAAATGTAAGCAAAAGGCTTAACTCACCCGACTGATTATCAGAAATTCCCGGATCGTCTCAAGCTCCTCGTTTCGGATACTCAGGGTCACCTGATAACCCCTGCTGGGCTGGCTTCGCCACCTGAAATGGATATTTTGATGATAGGCAACTCCTATCCTCATATTGATTAGTGGTTCCAAATTAATAACTACTGCAGTAGGGAACAGACACAAAAGATACGCTCAGCATCTTTCCAAATAACCGTTCTCCTTTATTATGACGCATTTGAAGGCTTTTATACACATGATTACGTAGGTATCACATTAATATTACAATTGTAAGTTTATGGTAACAAGGGGCATAACATAGGCAGGCTAATTGTAATCATGTACTGAAAACATTGTTAGTGCCGTGTGCACAGTGAGGGCATCGTGCAATACATATAAAATAGAATACAATTATATACAGAACCTACAAATTTCCATTACAATATACCGTATATACTCGAGTATAGGCCGACCCGAATATAAGCCGAGGCCCCCAATTTACCCCCAAAAAAACTGGCAAACTTATTGACTCGTGTATAAGCCAACTGAGACATGCCTGTCCATCCCTGTGTGTGTGTCCGTCCATCCCTGTGTGTCCGTCCATCCCTGTGTGTCCGTCCATCCCTGTGTGTCCGTCCATCCATCCCTGTGTGTGTGTGTGTCCATCCATCCATCCATCCCTGTGTGTGTGTGTCTCCATCCATCCATCCATCCATCCCTGTGTGTGTGTGTGTCTCCATCCATCCATCCATCCATCCCTGTGTGTGTGTGTGTCTCCATCCATCCATCCCTGTGTGTGTGTGTCTCCATCCATCCATCCATCCCTGTGTGTGTGTGTATCCATCCATCCCTGTGTGTGTGTGTGTGTGTGTGTGTGTGTGTGTCCAGCCTACCTGTGTCCCGAGCCTTTGTCCCGAGCCTCCGTCCCGTGCCTTGCCTCCTTGCCTCCGTCCCGTGCCGTGCCTTGCCGCCGTGCCTTGCCTCCGTCCCGTCCCGTCCCGTGCCGTGCCTTGCCTTGCCTCCGTCCCGTGCCCTCTTCGTCGGCGCCTCGGCGGCCATTGTAAAATTCAAAAGCTGCGCCGCCGCCTTCGCCTGTGATAGGCGGAACACTGAATTTCCCAGCAGCCTGTGTTCCGCCTATCACGGACATCGTATCATCCTCGTCCGTAGTACGAGGATGATACGATGTCCGTGATAGGCGGAACACAGGCTGCTGGGAAATTCAGTGTTCCGCCTATCACAGGCGAAGGCGGAGCCGGAGGCGCGGCTTTTGAATTATAGAATGCCCGCTGTCTGTCTGCTCGACACGCTGATCGAGCGGGCAGACAGCGATGACTCGAGTATAAGCCGAGGGGGGCACTTTCAGCCTCAAAAAAGAGGCTGAAAATCTCGGCTTATACTCGAGTATATACGGTATATATATATATATATATATATATATATATATATATATATATATATATATATAAAATCTCTACTGCTCACACAACCGCCTCTGCCTCAGGCACTTTGGAAGCGACGGATCACAGGTGCTTTTAACGCCTTCCCAAATAGTGGTGGCAACGCTCGGGCATCTGCAGCGTGAAAGTAGCCTTATGTCTAGCAATTAAGTGTGCAATATCGTACAGTCTGTTTTTATAGCTATTTTAATCCAACCTAAAGCGCTTTTTTTTATATCTATTTTTATATTTCTTTATTTTTTATTTACTTAGAAATTGTAGATCATTTGTACCAGGAGGTTCTGCCAAAGCTGGAAGCCAGGATGATGCTGGCATCTTCCCAGGATACATTCGATGTAAGTAGAATTTGGCACTTCTTGTATAGTTTACAAACGTTGGGGACATATGTTCTTTTATCGCAACGTGTACAGTGTCTTGAGTGCCACCTATGGTTAGTACATGTACCATGAACATTCCAGTTACATTTTTACAGCACAGCTTCACCAATACTGAATGCCTTTGGTGATCACAAAAGACTATAATGTTTAATATTAAAGCTAGTCAGGAGTTGCTTCCTTTTTTCTTTCTTTTTTTTTTTAGTAGTTACAGCAGGGGAAGAGTTAAAACCTCTGTCCCTGAAGACTAATTTTTTGAGCAGGGCAGGAGCCACCCTGTTACTGGGACCAAACAGCGTCTTTAAGTTACCTGCTTTCTGTTGGGGCCAACACAGACGGCGATAACACTGAGGAACTGTGCATTGATGCCCCCTGCTAGGTTTCGACTGTTGCACACTCTGTGCTTTTTCCTGCAATTTAAAACTTTACTGCATCTGCCCTCATTTGCAAGAGACGCATGGAATGATCTTCGGTTTGCCCTTACTGCCTGCCCTGATCACTTTTATCTGCTTGACACACTTCTGCTACTCAAGCAGCCAGTTTTTTTTGAGCTAATCGTACCATTAGCTATGCTGCTTCTGCCTTGTCTGATTTCTACACACTGCCCTAGCTCACATTCGTCTAATTGTTCAAATGTTTCCTGTGCTGTGCCCCATGAGGTGCAGACGTGTCTCCAAGCTGGCAACTCTTTTTTTGTAAAGGACCCTTTCTTATATTTTATCTAAAGAGAAAATGGTCATGAGATTCAGACCCTCCTTTCTTCCCAAGGTGGCATCTTCCTTTCATCTCAATGAGGAATTTATGCTCCCTTTGAAACGCACCAGGGATATTTCACTTATTTGTCTGTATGTGGTCGGAGCAATTTGGGTTTACCAGCAACATGTTCCTTCCGAAAACAGATTCCATTTTTTTACTCCCTGAAGGTCCCAAGAATGTTTCATCCTGCTTCCTCTTCCACCATAGCTAGGTGACTTGGGCAGCTAATTTCCTGGGATTAGTCTTACAAAGAGCGGTTTCTCCCCCTTCCCCCTCTTCCCTGTGGGAGCACTCACCAGTTCTGTTGATGTTGATGTTTTATGGGCTTCTGAGAACCAACCATCTGTTTTGCAGGTCTGCAAAGCCAGCACCTGGTCTTTTGTTCGATTCTTCTGTAGCAGGTGGCTCTCCAGGTCTCTGCCTAGAATGTCGGGCGTAAGGTACTTTAAAGGGGTTGTAAACTCTCGTGTTTTTTTTCACCTTAATGCATCCTATGCATTAGGTTGATTGAAGCGCCCCCCCCCGTTTTACTTACCTGAGCCCCTTCATCTCCTCAACGGGGACACGCTGTCACTCTCTCCACGGGGTCCCGACTCTTGATTGGGGCCAGGGTCGAGTCTGACATTCGTGTCTGTGGATGCAAATGCTGGACTCGGGAGCATGCCCACAAGGTAAACCCTTCAGGAGAGTGCTTCTCCTAGTGGGTTATCTGATGTAGGGAGGGACCGCGGGAGCTGCCGGGGGACCCCGGAAGAGGATGTTTGGGGCCACACTGTGCAAAACAGTGGAGGTAAATATGATATGTTTGTTATTTAAAAAAACGACCCTTTACAATCAATTTAAGCTGTCATTTCTGAGAGTTTCTGGTCCGCTGACTTTATTTTTTTTGTGGACCAGTTTGTCCATTGTTTGATATTATATTGCCCATTCCTCAGTTTATTGTTTAGGGACTGGTGACACCCTATGGTCTATAACTACAGATCCCATGTCCTGGACTATACAATTTAAATGCCAAGTTCACCTTTTGAACATGTGACACGATCCATTCCAGCTCCTGCATCCTCTTCCCCCCAATACCCCCTCCCTTTGACAGTGGGCGGGTATCCTCTCTCCACACCCGCTGTCACTTTTCAACAATAGTGTGGCTATGTGGGCTCTGCCCACATGGCTATGTCATTCTTTTACAGAGTTCAGTGAATGAATTACCTACCATTACCGTTGGTATCCGTGGCCAATGGCTTGTAGCTCTCAATGAACTGAGAGTGCTGATGAGCATCCTCCTAGTTCATTGATCCTTCCTGCAAATAAGTAACTGCCTGCTTGAAGCAGATGTATGGGCAGACAGTGTACCGAGAGTCTGCAGGATTCTCACATTGGTCTGCTGATCATGAGTCGAATGCTTTACAGGCTCTAGTGTAAAAAAAAAAAAATGTACTTTTTTTTTTACCTGTAAAAAGAGGTGTAATTATTATTATATATTGTTTTTCTTATAAAAGTGGAATTTATACCTTTAAGATATTTTTTGGTAATTGAGATAATGAGAATGAACAAACTGTCAATTGTTTGTGCCCTTTGTTTCAAGTACATTATATAGCCTTTAGCTGTAGGTAATGTTTAATCAAAGATCTAATGTTTGCCTATTCAAATATGTTTAAAAAAAAAATAAAAAATCTGCAATTCCCATGTGAAGTACTTTTTCACTGCCTGTACAAGTTGGTTGTTTTGCTTAGACATCAGCCATAACTTGGCTTTTCATGTACAGCTGAGTGACTTGATTCCTCTCACCTTCCCTTCCTCCTACTTGTATGAATTATTCATAAAGGGCTGCTTACAGTTTGTCTTCAAAGTTGGTCTGAAGGCAAGCTAAATCTCTAAATTTACAGTTGTCACTGCAAAAAAGGTGACAGGAAATCTTCCAGTGACAGTTGTTGGGGGTGGAATTCCCATTAACTTTGTAGAGATTTACCCTCACTTCCTGCTGCTTCTCCAGAATAGGTGGTTAACCACTTAAGCCCCGGACCAATTGTCAGCCTAAGGACCAGAGGTCTTTTTACAATTTGGCACTGCACTGCTTTAACTGGTAATTGCGCGGCCATGCAATGTTGTACCCAAGCTAAATTTGTGTCCTTTTCTTCCCACAAATAGAGCTTTCTTTTCATGGTATTTGATTACCTCTGTGATTTTTATTTTTTACGATATAAATGAAAAAAGACTGAAAATAAAAAAAAAAAAAAAAAATAAAGGATATTTTCTACTTTTTGTTATAAGAAAAATCGAATAAACTCAATTTTAGTCATACATTTAGGCCAAAATGTATTCAGCCACATGTCTTTAGTAAAAAAAAAAATGTCAATAAGCGTATATTTATTGGTTTGTGCAAAAGTTATAGCGTCTACAAACTAGAGTAAATTTCCTGGAATTTACACAGCTTTTAATTTATGACTGCCTATCTCATTTCTTGAGGTGCTAAAATGGCAGGGCAGTACAACCCCCCCCCCCCCCCCTCCCAAATGACCCCATTTTGGAAAGTAGACACCCCAAGGAAATTGCTGAGAGGCATGTATATATTATATATTCTGCTAATTATATATTCAGAATATATTATAAAATATATTCTGCTGCTTCTCCTGAGTACGGGGACACCACATGTGTGGGACTTTTTGGGAGTCTAGCCGCGTACGGCACCCCGAAACCAATCACTGCCTTCAGGGTTTCTAAGGGTGCAAATTTTTGCTTTCACTCCTCACTACCTATCACAGTTTCGAAGGCCATAAAATGCCAAAATAACACAAAACCCCCCCAAATGACCCCATTTTGGAAAGTAGACACCCAAGCTATTTACTGAGAGGCATGTTGAGTACATGAAATTATTTTATATTTTGCCACAAGTTGCGGGAATATTACAAACTTTTTTTTTTTTTTTGCACAAAGTTGTCACTAAATAATATATTGCTCACACATGCTATGGGCATATGTGAAATTATACCCCAAAATAAATTCTGCTGCTTCTCCTGAGTACGGGGATACCACATGTGGGGGACTTTTTGGGAGCCTAGCCGCGTACGGGACCCCGAAAACTAAGCACCGCCTTCAGGATTGTATCCCCGTACTCAGGAGAAGCAGCAGAATATATTTTAGAATATATTCTGAATATATAATTAGCAGAATATATAATATATACATGCCTCTCAGCAATTTCCTTGGGGTGTCTACTTTCCAAAATAGGGTCATTTGGGGGGGGGGGGGGGTTGTACTGCCCTGCCATTTTAGCACCTCAAGAAATGAGATCTGAGGCAGTCATAAATTAAAAGCTGTGTAAATTCCAGAAAATGTACTCTAGTTTGTAGACTCTATAACTTTTGCGCAAACCAATAAATATACGCTTATCGACTTTTTTTACTAAAGACATGTGGCTGAATACATTTTGGCCTAAATGTATGACTAAAATTGAGTTTATTCGATTTTTCTTATAACAAAAAGTAGAAAATATCTTTTTTTTTTTTTTTTTTTTTTTTTAAATTTTCAGTCTTTTTCCATTTATATTGTAAAAAATAAAAATCTCAGAGGCAATCAAATACCATCAAAAGAAAGCTCTGTGGTATAGTTAGATACTATGTATACAGTATAGCATCTGGTCCAATAATACAATGCACGTTCCACAATTCAATAAACACATTTGTGCACATCATTACATTACAGGTCGAAACAGCCCCGACTTGTTTCGACCTATGTATGTTCTCTTCAGGGGGATCTAAAAAATATTACATGTATTCAGAATTTAAAAAAGCATGTTGTCATACGTCACATTAAATGAGCCATAATAGTATATTTACCGCTCAAAAGTGGAATAAATGTTCTTAGAACCAGAAATGGTAGGAGCCGTAGAAGAATTTGGATGGCTTGTAGGCCGCCCCCACCCCTCCTGGGGAAAGCTCTCCCATGTTATTCGTTTTCGGGGGGCACAGCTCCTTTCATCTCTCCCATATGCGTCTTTTCCATATTGTAACCTACTCTATAAACTAAAAAAAAAAAAAAAAAGCTTTGACGATACATACATTTTAAAGGCTGATATGCATTAATATAGAGGAATGGGTGGGTCACAAAATTGAGGAATCTAATGTTTAAACTTTTACCTGTGCTTTCTTTGTAGCTGCCAGAAAAGAAGGATGAATTCCTAATCAAAGATATATTTGAGGAATATGTCGGAGATGACAAATACCATTTAAGCCAACAATTTTGCGTTGAGGACTAAGTCTTATGAATGCCCTAGGGAGAAGTGCATCTGTAACATGGCAGTTAATAAAATTCATAAATTTGGAGGGCGAGAGAAGGAAGCCATGTACAATGTCCAATTACATTTATTTTTTTAATGTGAAAACGTACTGTATTTATTCTATGACAGACACCCCTTTAAGTAGAAATGTGGCCAGACTAAAGACATTCACATCTGTACATTTGTCACCCTGCACAGCGTGGCCACCGTGTTTTACTGCTATAGGGCTGTTGGCAACTGGTTAATTTGGGAGATTCCCCTCTCTTTCTACTGGTGATAACCTATAGGGGAAATGGGGGGATGCATTTCCAACAGGACACAAACCTGGAGTCTTCCTGGTGTAGTCCATATTGTACATGGACTTAGGAGGTAGTTGGAGGACATCTCCCTGGTACGGCCACAGAGAGCAGTTAAAAACCTAACCGAGGTTCTAAACCTCCTCCCCTTTATCCAAAACGTAAAAAAAAAAAAAGTTCAGGTAGAGTTGTTGTGCCATTTTTTTTTAAAATATATATGAAGTGACATGTACATTTGTGTATATACTCTTTCCACAGTTGTATGTATTGAAAAGTGGTTTGATAAAACATGTTATTTTATACAATCTTGCTGTAAAGCTTTAAATAAAGAATTTAATGTTCTTATGGATGGCTAGCAAATGCTTATTTTATAACACGTTGAATCAGATTATTAAACTTTCCTTTAAATTTAAATGAAAGCTGTTGTAAAAATCATAAACGTATTGTGCTCTGTGCAGTGGAGCCTTGAACTGTCTCTTCTGGAGTACCCTGTTGGCTCTTCTGTGTCTGCCACCATAGCAAGCTGTCGGCTGTGTGCAGCTTTACTTAGCCGATCCTCCATTCTCGCAGGCTCCCTGCGCAATGCTAGATAAGTCATCATAGCCTCTTCTACCCTATGATCCAAAGGTTGTAGGACCTCTGATATCATCAAGACGTGGACTTGAGAATTTAGGAACAGTCCACTACTGGAGCAAAGGGGATAGCTGGCTTCTGTAGGAAAGGAGACTCTGGAAAGTAAAACGGCTTTTGCTGTTCCCTAGACCTAAACGAACATGCCATGGCAACCCCACTGCAAGGGAAGATTTTTACTTTCCATGGGTCTTAATGTAATTAAAAAAGGTGTATAATACAGCGCTGTCTCAAATAAATGATCATACAATGCTAAATGAAAATTTAAACACTTAAAAAGAATTTTTAAATGTATACAAAGCTGCAGCTAGAATGTGAGATACCCACAATAATACAAACACTTTTCCAAAAAAGCTGCGCTGTAGACTTCAACCTATACAGGTTAATTATATATGAGTGCAAAAGAAATTAATCCATAAATGACAATACATCATCATGTGAGGTACAGATAGTGCAAAATTAATTATAAAGTGAATTGATTTCACCCCTTAAATACCGTATATACTCGAGTATAAGCCGAGATTTTCAGCCTCTTTTTTGAGGCTGAAAGTGCCCCCCTCGGCTTATACTCGAGTCATCGCCGTCTGCCTGCCCGATCAGTGTGTCGAGCAGACAGACGGCGGACATTCTAGTATTCAAAAGCCGCGCCTCCGTCTGTGATAGGCGGACCACTCAATTTCCCAGCAGTCAGTGGTCCGCCTATCACGGACATCCGCTCATCCTCATACTACGGACGAGGATGAGAGGATGAGTTCCGTGATGGGCGGAACACAGACTGCTGGGAAATTGAGTGTTCCGCCTATCACAGACGGAAGCGCGGCTTTTGAACAGAGGAATGGCCGCCGAGGCGCCGACGAAGCATGGCAGAAGGACGGAGGCACGGGACGACGAAGGCACGGGACGGAGGAGGCACGGGACGGAGGAGGCACGGGACGACGGAGGCTCGGGACACAGGTAGGCTGGACACACAAGGCTGCACGGACACACATACAGGGATGGATGGACACACACACAGGGATGGATGGACACACACACAGGGATGGATGGACGGACACACAGGGATGGATGGACGGACACACACACAGGGATGGATGGACGGACACACACACAGGGATGGATGGACGGACACACACACAGGGATGGATGGACGGACACACACACAGGGATGGATGGACGGACACACACACAGGGATGGATGGACGGACACACACACAGGGATGGATGGACGGACACACACACAGGGATGGATGGACGGACACACACACAGGGATGGATGGACGGACACACACACAGGGATGGATGGACGGACACACACACAGGGATGGACGGACACACACACAGGGATGGACGGACACACAGGGATGGACAGGCATGTCTCACCCTCGGCTTATACACGAGTCAATAAGTTTCCCAGTTTTTTTGGGGTAAATTGGGGGCCTCGGCTTATATTCGGGTCGGCCTATACTCGAGTATATACGGTAGCATGAATCAAACATTTAGTGAACAATAGTCCATCTCCAAAAAGATTTTTATGATTCCTCCTGATCTTCAACGTGATAGGACACACTTCACCAGTGAAAAAAGTGTCCCCAAAAGAAGAAAGGAAAAGATTCTTCCACCACCAAAATTACTGCCTCTTACCAGCTCCTTTGATCCCATATAAGAGATTAAAAATCGCCAAACAGCTTGCCAAGTGCCTTGCCACTCGAATAAATATTAGACTGCATGGAGGATATAAACCACATGGAGGATGTATCCTTCAGGGCGCTCCACTCAAATAATTATACCGCTCATTTCGTACCATATAAGCAGAAGAAAAGAGCCACTATAGCATAATATTGCCAATAAATTTAATAAAAGATTGCACTTGCATAGTATGTGTATCAGAATGCGCTTCAATAAAAACTTTCAGTCGGCCGGCTTCTAAATCGCTGCCCGTTGCTTCCGGGATCAGCGTAGAATAGCGGTGACATCAGCACGCCGCTCCTTAATGTAATAAGCCAAACTAATTACTCAGATTTGCGCAATATAATATTTTTTCCTTTGCTTGAGTAGGCACCAAAATGCTTAATACTGTCTGGGGCCGCAGGTTTGGGCACAAGGGCTGTTAAAATGGATGTAAACCTTTACCCAGTGAAGTGATTGGCCTCAGGTGATTACACAGAGATGAAACAAAGCCTCCTCCCTGCGTTGTACCTGTTTAGCTACAGCACTTTCTGCTTTACAGCCATTCAAAGTGCTGCATTTTAAATCTTTTCTGAGAGATCAGAAAAAGGGGGTGGGGAGCTGAAGTTGCTCTGCAGAGCTCTGACAGCTGATTGAAGAGAAGGGGCACACCCCCTCCACAGAGCACACAGGAACAGAGCTGAGTGTGTCAATCAGCTGGAGGTCCCTCCCCTGTCAATTATTTTTTTTCTCTTGTCACAAAAACTTGTCAGAAGTGACTTGGGCTGATGGCAGAGGAACGAAGCAACAAGTAAGTGTCAGTTAGTGCTCTTAATTGAGACAAGTACACACTATAGAGGGTTATTCTTTGTTCATATTTCTGAGGTTTACAACCAAGTTCAGGTATTCCAAGCAGCTGCAAATTTGTTAGGGAGGTAACTTATAGATAAGCAGAGAGCTGGTCTATTCACAGCACAGCTCTGCAAGTATCTTCATTCCTCTGCCTATGTGGAGGGGGGTGTGTGCCTTTGCTCCAATCAGCTGTCACACAGTGTATGCCCAGACTCAACATCCCTGGAACAGGGAGAAAAAATTCAACACAATGTGCACTCATTAAAGAATATAGCAAGCTGAAGACAGCAGATATACATGTAAAATGTATGTAGGGAGGAGATTTGTTTTGTCTGTGTATGATCTGAGGCTATTCACTTCACTGGATATAAGACAGGGTTTATATCCATATATATATATATATATATATATATATATATATTCATTCATTAAAAGAATATGAGAAATTGGTAGATGGGTAAGATTGGCGCTGTAAAGTTTTTTTTTACCACTGACAAAATTGTGAATGAACATCAAAATATTTGGGGGGGGCGGGGGAGGTGTGTTGTCTCTCTTTAAGACATCTAAGTGCAAATGTGCAAACACAATAATTAGTGTTCAAATATGGGTCCACCAAGTCTTCATTTCTTCAGTGATTCCAAAGTGCATAGGTCAGCAAAACAAATTCATATGAATCCATTACATTTTTTAATTAATAAGGTAGTGGTGAAGGAATTTATTTAATCGGCAAAAAATGGTGACTGTGCTTTCCCCTCGGGTCCACACTCACCAAAAGGATGTGCCCCTGCGGGGGTGAAAGGCCTCACGATGAAGTCAGCTCTTTATCCTTCTTTCCCTCTGCACCGTCCATGATCATTCGTTTAAACTCACACATAGATGGTTAAGAAAAAAAGGGGATCCTCATCGGTAAATAAAAGATGTATTGCATAAAAGTTATAAAAAGCACTGTCAGTAGTGCCAATGATACACGATTTGAACAAGATCGTCTGGGACGCCTTTTGCTCCACAGACCAGGAACTCAGCAAACCGGTAGTGACGCTGTAAGTTCTGCCCTATGCATTTCACTGATGTCTGCATGACAAAACGCATAGGGAGGAGCTTACAGAATCACCACATTACTTAAACAATCATGGATGGAGCAGAGGGAACGAAGGATAAAGAGCTGACTTCATTGTGAGGCTGTCAGAAACCATGATCCAGACCGAGACAGAAGTACAATTAATCACACTTGTTTATTAATAAAAAATAAAAAGGTAAATAGAGTAAGCGTGGTCAAAGCATAGCCAGAGTCCAGTAACCGGATCGAGTAGTCAGCCAAGCCAGAGTTTAGTAACCAGATCGGGTAATCAGCCAGGCCAGAAGTCAGGGATCCAAGTGGAGGAACAGCAAGCAGGGTAAGGAGCCAGAAGGGATGTCAGCAAGCCGGTCTTTAAACAGAACTGCAGGAGATGGTTTCTTGTGTTGTGACCAAGGCAAAGGCTGAGATGAAGTGAGCTGGACAGCCTTAAGTAGGCAGGTCAGATAGGTAGGATCAGGAACAGCTGGTAACTGGTGAGAGATGAGAGCTGGCAATCAGCTGACAGCTGAGCAGCCAGCCCAGAGAAGGAAGGGCTAAGCCAGCCCTGACAGAGGCCTTTTACCCCTGCAGGGGGAAGCAAGTGTGAAGAGTCACAATTTTTTGCTGATTAAATAAATTCTTTCACTTCACCACTACCTTTTATGAATTAAAAAAAATTGAATGGGTTAATAAGATTTTTTTTGCTGATCTATGCACTTTGGAATCGCCGAAGAAACGGACACTTGTTGGGCACATATTTATTGATCCATATTTGAACACTATAATTATTGTGCACTTTAGATTTCTTTAAAGAGACAACACACCTTTTTTTTATTTTTCACAAATATTTCCCACTGGCAAAACACAAGAGCACAGCAGGAGAGATTGCCTCATGAACAACATTTAGGCAGGCCATACACGGTTCGTGGCTGAATGTACCAAATTGATCGATTTTTATCAGCTTGGGTACAACCAGCATGCCAGGTTTTTACCTGCGATTATTGCTAGCGGTTGATATAGCTGCTAGCAATAATCACTGTCTCCTGCTGGGGGTGGCTTCCCCCCACCAGAAGAAGTCAATGGCCCAACAGGAGGGTTTCCCCTGTCAGCACTGTCTGCATTACTGGGCGAGTCTGGCAAATTTCTTTTTTGCAAGCCGTGGTTGCAGGAAGAAATTCACTCCATGTGTGGCCGGTCTTAGTACGGCAATCCTGACTTTTTTGGGGGGGGGGGGGGGGGGGTTGTTTTTGTTTTTAGTTCAGCCTGCAGGAATGGAAAAAAGACTGTAAAAGTGTACTAGGCCGAAGCCAACAACACAAATTACTGAATAGTTTCTATTTTTCTCAGACATGCGACCTGTTCATTAAAAGCAAGGTGGGGGAGAGACCTCACAAAACTTCCAATAGTTTTGTATTAAAGTGAAACTAAACTGCACCTGAGCACCAAAAACGCCATTTCGTTCATTTTTAATATATTTAATATTAATATTCAAAGCAAACTCCCCCATGCATACATGTCTCCATGCTTTATTTTGCGATTATCCAGAGAGTAATGCTTTGAGTTTGCCCCCCAGGGGGAGTGTGCCGCACGTGATGAATTGCATATCTGGTGACAGGTGCACCCTTCAGTATTAACCCTGAATTTGCCAGTCTTTACCAACTCTTCATATGAACTGTATATCACTTCATTATACATCCAATTACGATTTTAAGGTAAATGGGACATTATTGAGGATTTGCATGATTGGACTAATCTCTGATTTTTTTTTTTTAGCGCTGTTTTAGTCATTTTATTCTTAGCATTTGCACTGCGTTTATATTTTTTTACTAACCCTTTGAGATGAGTGTATACATGTTTATAATTGGCATTTTTCTATGTGCATTTTTTATATTTTCTTGTTTTTAAATAAAATATGGATTTTATATAAATAATTTGGTCCAATTTTCCTCTAAAGTCCGACCTAGTAGTTTATCCTTTTTTTTTTTTTTTGCTTTAAGTTATATTTACGGATGTGGCAAGAGAGTGATTTCAATACCTGTACAAATACCACAAGAGGTTACATGGGAGGGAAGATAAAAAGGCAAAAACAAAATGTGCTCATATTGTATAGAATATAAAGATGGTGAACTGTTAGCATCCTCTCTGCTTCTCTGGGTCATAATAAAAGGCGATCTCCTGAAAATATTTATGGAAAGAACAATGGGAATGTAGCGCTACTCCCGTTAGAGTACCAGGAATTACTTGTCCGGGTCTTCCCAGCTTCAGCCCTGCAGCCAGACACTCAACAAGCTCATGCACGTTCTCTCCAAAAACCGGCCTAGGAGATGGGGCTTCTTTTTTTTTTTGGAGAACTTGGATAGGGATGAGGGAAGTGATGGGATACTCCAAGAATAAGAACGAAGTACACGGAGAACCTTCTTCCCTCAGCCAGAACACTGAAGATGGGTTGTGGGTGGGTATTCCAGCATGACAATGACCCAAAACATACTGCCAAGGCAACAAAGGAGTGGCTCAAGATGAAGCACATTTAGGTCTTGGAGTGACCTAACCAGTCTCCAGACCTTAATTGTATAAATAATTTATGGAGGAATCTAAAAACGAGTTGCCAAGCTGCTTCTGTATTTACAAGTGACAGTGCTCCTCTGTCGGCGGCCGTGCAGAACCCTCACTGCTCTACCCTTCTCTATAAGAGAGCAGAGAAGTGAGAGCCGAGGGGGGAATGTACACAGGCAGAAGCTCCTTGTGAAGCCAGCAGCCTGCACAGATGTCCTGTAAGTTTAGCTACTCTTCTGTAGTTGCACAAACATTTTCTATATGTTGGGAGAGGATTTGGGGCGGGAAAAAAGCTCTACACTGGAGGGGGGAGGAGGGGCTCTGGGTGTAAGCTCTGAACTGGAATCTGGGGGGAGAGCTTTGTACTTGGGGGGATAGAGAACTTGGATGTACAAAGCCCTCAACCCTGCACTCTATACAAAGGTCACTCCTCAACCCTGTACTTTGCACATAGCACACCCTTCAACTCTTACTTCCTTACAGAACACACCCCTGAACCCTGCACTTTGCACATAGCGCATCCTTCAACCCTGCATTCCTTGCATAATGCGCCCCTCAACCCTGCACATAGCGCACCCTTCAACTCTGCATTCCTTATATAACGCACCTCTCAACCCTGCACTTTGCACATAGCGCACCCCTCAAATCTGCATTCCTTACTTAACACACCCCTCAACCCTGCATTCCATATGTATCGCACCCCTCAACCCTGCATTCCATACATAGAGCACCCCTCAACCCTGCATGTCTTACATAACACACCCCTCAACCCTGCACGTCTTACATAACACACCCCTCAATCCTGCATTCCTTAGACAATGCACTCCCCAACCCTGCATTTCATACGTAGCACACCCCCTCAACCCTGCACTTCTTGCATAACGCACCCCTCAACCCTGCACTTTTTACATAGCATACCCCTCAACCCTGCATTCATTACATAGTGCACATCTCAACCCTCCACTCTGCAGGTAGCGCACCCCTCAACCCTGCATTTCATACATAGCGCACCCCTCAACCCTACATTCCATACGTAGCGCCCCCTTCAACCCTACATTCCTTACATAATGTACCTCTCAACCCTGCATTCCATTCGTAATGCATCCCTCAACTCTGCATTCCATACGTAGCGCACCCCTCAACCCTGCATTCCATACGTAGCACAACCCTCAAGCCTGCATTCCATACGTAGCACAACCCTCAAGCCTGCATTCCATACGTAACACACCCCTCAACTCTGCATTCCATACTTAGTGCACCCCTCAACCCTGCAATTCTTACATAACGCACCCCTCAACCCGGCACTTCTTACATAACGCACCCCTCAACTCTGCACTTTTTACAAAAAGCACCCCTCAACCCAGCATTCAATACATAGTGCCCCGCTGAACCCTGCACTCTGCAAGTAGCACACCCCTCAACCCTGCATTCCATACATAGTGCACCCCTCAACCCTGCATTCCTTACATAATGCACCCCTCAACCCTGCATTCCATACGTAGTGCCCCCCTTAACCCTACATTCCATATGTAGCACACCCTTAAACCCTACATTCCATATGTAGAGCACCCTTTAACTCTACATTCCTTACATAATGCAGCCCTCAACTCTGCATTACTTACGTAATGCACCTCTCAACCCTGCCCTCTGCAGGTAGTGCACCACTCAACCCTGCATTCCATACGTAGTGCACCCCTCAACCCTGCACGCTGTACGTAACGCACCCCTTAACCCTGCACACCTGACTTTAGCGCATCCCTCAACACTGCACTGTACGTAGCTCACCCCTCGACTCTGCACTCTTGCTAAGTGAGGCCTAGTCATCACTGCTCACCTCCACCATCAAAGGAGAGAGCACTCAAATTCTGAGCTCAGAGGTACTGCATTAGGAGAGAAAAATGGCATGTAAGAGGGTTTCAGTCACAGAAAGGGCATGTGGGGGGGTTTTCGATCAGAGAAAGAGCTCACTCCTGTGATGGTGGAGGCGAACAGTGATGACTAGGCTTCACTTAGCAATGTCCTGGGAGTACTTAGCAGCATCCTGGGGGTATTTTAGTCAAGTTTCAGGAGGTACAGTATGAAAATGGCATACACCTTTTGCAAGGGTATTATTTGTCTTTAGTCAGAGTGGCACAGTTTATTTTAATCTACAAATATCCCTTACCTGAATTAGGTTTTTTGTAAAGGTGAGCTATCCTTTTAAGGATTTAGAGAAGATCTGTAAAGAAGGATGGACCAAAATCCCTCCTCAGATGTGTGCAAACCTGGTAACCAACTACAAGAAATGTTTCACCTCTGTGCTTGCCAACAAGGGTTTCTCCACTAAGTACTAAGTCATGTTTTTCTTTAGGATCAAATATTTATTTTACTCACTAAACTGCAACTCCATTTATAACATTTGTATCATGTATTTTTTCAGGATTTTTGGTTGAAATTCTGTCTCTATCATTTAAAATATACCTATGATAAAAATTATAGACCCTTCATTTCTTTGTACGTTTTCCCCACGGTATGTGTCAAGATTCATTCTGAGGCTCTGATTGGCTAGTTTCAGGGTCAATGTAGAGCTTGAGAACACACATGGTACTTTCACTTATTATTCCAAGCCCCCATTATCTCAACCTTTTGTAACTTCCAGTCGTTTAGGTGTCCTTGACTGCCTACCAGCAGAGAATATTTTGGCAATATCTTTTCTCACATGTGAGAATAGAGATTGAATACAAAATAATGTAACTTCCTGCCCAGTCAAATATTGTGTCAATGCAGACAAAGTATTTCATAAACAGGATGTTTTATTGTTTTCGACAGTGATAATTCGATTTAACACATTACACTTAAAGTGGTATTAAAGTAGAACTAAAAAGGCAAAACTTTTTTTTTTTTTGTTTTTAGCTTTGGATAGAGCGGAGAAGCAATATAGAACATTTAACAGTTATTTTGTGGTCTGTGTTCCCATTAGAAAGATTCACCCTCTATTTGTCCTGTTTATCACTGAAAGGGAAAGTAAAAGAAAGTCCCCAGAAACGTAATAGAGGGGAAATCTTCCAACGGGGAAACTATTTCTCGAAGAAATTACTTTAATTTGCAGGGATTCCTCTCACCTCCTGTTTGGCTATGGGACAGGAAGTGAAGGTAAATCTCCTTAATGGGACAGCGATGGCAAAAGAAAACTTTATGCCTCATACACACGATCAGAAATTTCACCAGTAAAAGTCCAATGTGAGCTTTTGGTTGGAAATTCCGACTGTGTGTATGCTCCATCGGACTTCCCGCCAGCAAAAGATTGAGAGCAGGTTCTCAATTTTCTGGCCTGAAAATGTTCCGTTCGGAAATTCCGATGGTCTGTACCAATTCCGACATGCAAACTTCCTACGCATGTTTGGAAACAATTTGACACATGCTCTGAAGCATTGAACTTCATTTTCTCAGCTCGTCGTAGTGTTGTACGTCACCGCATTCTTGACGTTCGAAAGTTTAGAGAACTTTTGTGTGACCGTGTGTATGCAAGCCAAGCTTGAGCGGAATTCCATCGGAAAAACCATGCAAGATTTTTCAGACGGAAATTCCACTCGTGTTGGGGTAACTTTTCCTTGCTATCTAAAATAAAATAAAAATTTGCCTACTTTAAAGTCAAAACGAAAATGTAATATATTGCAGTTTACCAATCCTCAAATGCGGTAGCTGCATTCGTTTTTCTTCAGGCTTTTTTTCACCTGGTGATCTCGCCAGTAAAACACTTCTTATCTTAGGGGAGCAACAGAGACACCTTTGGACAGCAGCATTGTCAGTGTGAGGGGAGTGTTAGGCTGCGTACACACGACTGGACTTTCCGGCAGACTTTCGGCAGAGTTCCGACTGACTTTCTGAACAAACGGACTTGGCCACACACGAATGGACTAAGCCCGTTCGTTTTGAACGTGATGACGTAAGACTGGACTAAAAAAAGGAAGTTCAATAGTCAGTAGCCAATAGCTTCCCTTACGTCATATTTGGTCCGTCGGACCAGCATACAGATGAACAGTTTTCCCGATAGGAATTGAATCCGATTTGAAGGTCCGTCTGATTTTTTTTTTACAAAAAACGATCGGATTAGCCCACACACGATTGGATTGTCCGACAGACTGATTCTGTTGGACCTACTCTGCCGGAAAGTCCAGTCATGTGTACACGGCGTTAGGCTAGCAGATTTAGATGGACTTGACTAACAAATTGAAGCTGAACTTTATAAGGTGTTACAGCAATAGTATTTTTATTTTTGGAATAAAGGTTTTACACAAATGAATAAAATCTGACCATTGTTAGCATCCATGTTGGCAGTAAATATTTTTTAAACCCTCTGTTACTTTTGCTGGACAGCTTGGTCTGTTCATGTACGTTGAAAAATACCAGACTTACTAGCAGGATCACCAGGTGAAAATAAAGGGAAAAAAGCCTAAAAAAAAAAAAATGAATGGTGGACACACACATTTATGTTTATTTTATCAAATATGCAATTTGAAAAAAACAACGGAATGTGCAAACAATTAAAAAGCCATACCTTTCCTTCTAATCGATTTAGACTCCATTTACTGCAGTTCAGTTTTGGTCAAACTGAGTTGATCAACCGGAGTAGAAAGGAAGTGATCTTCTTGCATTCATCGGCAGCACTGACATGCTGTGTTTACTAACTAACTCCCACCCACCGTATTGTATAATGATGGCGATGGGGTGGTTTTATCGTTTGTCCTAGTCTCGCCGGGTTCGCGCACCCGCAGGGACGTGCAGAGTGGCGATTGATGCTGCGTTGTGTCCCAGGGACACGGCACAGACCCAACCTCAGTAAAGAGCCGAGGGCAAGGCTCTTTTTTCATGTGATCAGCTGTGTCCAATCACAGCTGATCACATGTAAACAAGGAAATGCAGAAACCTGCACAGATGTATCTGAAATCGCAGCAGAAATCAGGACTGACATGAAGGAGAGAAATTGCACGGCTTCATCCCCCCCAAAACACAGCTTGGGGAGGTTAAAGCGGACCTTTAGCCTCTCAAGGACAATCTCGCCTCTCCACCCCACCCATAGGGTTTTTCTTTTGTTTTATAGCGTTTGCCCCCTCCCCATGCACTCGCCTTTGGCAAATGATGCACACTGTCCCCTGTGACTCCCAGGATATGTAAAGTGACTCTGGAAAGTATATACAGCACTTCACTTTTTCCACATTTTGTTATGTTATAGTCTTATTCCAAAATTAATTAACTTCATTATTTTCCATCAAACAATACCCCATAATGACAACGTAAAAGAAGTTTATTTGAAATCTTTGCAACTTTATTAAAAATAAAAAACGATCCCATGTACAAATTCACAGCCTTTGCCATGACAATCAAAATTGAGCTCAGGTGTATTATGTTTCCACTGATCATCCTTGAGATGTTTGTACAAAAGGATTGGAGTCCACCTGAGGTAAATTCAGTTGATTGGACATGATTTGGAAAGGCACACACCTGTCTATATGAGATCCCACAATTAACAGTGCATGTCAGATAACAAACCAAGATATGACCTCCAAGAAATTGTCTGTAGACCTCCGAGACAGGATTATATCCAGGCACAGATCTGGGGAAGGATACAGAAAAATGTCTGCAGCATTGAAGGTCCCAATAAGCGCTGTGGCCTCCATCATCTGTAAATAGAAGAATAAGAAAGGAAGTTGGGACTTTGTGTGAGGCAAACGGCAAATTGGACAGAGTAACTTAATGGTGACTTAATGAGTTTTATTTCGCATAAATAGGGTATAAAATCGCACTCAATATGGAATACATTAAAAGCCACTGCATATATATATATATATATATATATATATATATTTATATATATATATACAAGTAGGCTAAAGTACAGTTCATGAACACATAAAATAAGAATACAGATACATAATCCAAGTAGTTCATAGGTGTGCAACCTTGAAAACGAAATAGCAGCACATTCCAGTTGCCAATGTATGGAGTGGTAACTCCGTATTAGGAAACGAGTGATTAAAAGTATAGTAAAAAGATGCAATGATGATTGGCTATAGCAAGGTGCATCCTATCAGAGCTCAACACGTTTCCTGTGAAGACACTTCATCAGGGGAAGATGCATCCATCCTTCCCCCTTTCTAATTTTCTTAGGCGTAAATGGAAGAAGTTTGGAACCACCAGGACTCTTCCTAGAATGAGCCGCCCATGCACGAACTGAACGATCAGGGGAGAAGGGCTTTAGTCAAGGAGGTGACCAAGAACCCGATGGTCACTCTGACAGAGCTCCATACTTTCCCTGTGGAGAGAGGAGAACCTTCCAGAAGAACAACCATCCACTCAGAAGCACTCCACCAATCAGGCCTGTATAGTAGAGTGGCCAGACGGAAGCCACTCCTCAGTAAAAGGCACCTAAAGTTTGCCAAAAGGCAGCAGAAGGACTCTCAGGCCATGAGAAACAAAATTATCTGGTCTGATGAAACAAAGATTGAACTCTTTGGCCTGAATGGCAAGTGTCATGTCTGGAGGAAACTAGGCATCGTTCATCACCTGGCCAATACCATCCATACAGTGAAGCATGGGGATGGTATTGTGGGGATGTTTTTCAGTTGGAGGAACTGGGAGACTAGTCAGGATCGAGGATGAATGCAGAAATGCAGAAAGATGAATGCAGAAATGCTTGATGAAATCCTGCTCCGTATCCCTCTGGAACTCGGTCTAAGGCAAAGGTTCTTCTTCCAACAGGATAACGAACCTAAGTACACAGCCAAGATAACAAAGGAGTGGTTATGAGACAGACTTGAACTTGATTGAACATTTCCGAAGAGATCTGAAAATGGCTGAAAATGGCTGTGTACTGATGCTCCCCATGCAACCCAACCTGATGGAGCTTGAAAGATCCTGCAAAAAAGAATGAGAGAAACTGCAGAAAAATAGGTGTGCCAAGTTTGTAGCATAAAAACAGGAAATATTTGTTTTAAAAGATTATACGTATCACCATATAAATCTTAAACCAAGAGGGGCCATATTCCCTAATTGTGAAAAAGCATAAACCACTTTTTAAGCGGTATAATGAACCTATAAATTACAATATATATAATATAATGAAAAAAATATAATATTAACTATATATAATAATCAATCATAGATAATTAACAAAAAATGTGCCAGTGCTAAGTAAGTCCCAAAATAAAGTCCAACCGTGGATTTGTAGAGGAATCAACCTTCCAAGAGACAACTTCCAAAGAAAATTGTGTACTCTTCAAACATGCATCACCACCACCACCGTGAAACTGGGGGAGGCTTACCGAAAGGCTTGGACTTAGTCAGGCGTATGCCCCCCAAGTCATATAGGCTTTGTATTTGTAGAGGAATCAACCTTCCAAGAGACAACTTCCAAAGAAAATTGTGTACTCTTCAAACATGCATCACCACCACCACCGTGAAACTGGGGGAGGCTTACCGAAAGGCTTGGACTTAGTCAGGCGTATGCCCCCCAAGTCATATAGGCTTTATATATGGAAATCACCCACTAGGTATGGATACTCCACGGCCTCAGCTTGCACCACCACATCACATAGGCAAGATGTTCATTAATATCCAATGAGGGATGGGGTGATGATCTCGTACATAGAACTATCTGACCCCAGATGACGACTCCGTAGTCGAAACGCGTTCGGTGGACTCCTCTGCAGACACCGCTGTTTCCCCATTCATGTACATGCCGTTTTTTATTTCTTCTAAATGTGAGGTTTTTTTTACGCCTATTCATTAAAAAATATTTTTTGACAATATTACGCTATGTTGGACCTTTGCTTTTATGACATCATGGGAAAACGTGGTGGAGAGGGACCAAGCAAGAAAAGATAAGTCTCTGAGCTGGAGAGCCTTGGATTTCCTGGGTGAGTGAGTATCTAAAATTAGTAGAACTTACCACCAGGTAGTATTGATAAAATTAAAAAAAAAGGGGGGTGTTGGGACTTGGGTGGATGGTAGAGGTCCACTTTAAAGCAGGACACCAGCCATAAATGTCAAGACAAAAGTTAATAAAAAAAAAATGTAGCCTAGGCATAGTCCCCACTCGAAAAGCACAAATGTAGCCAATAATATCATAAATTACATCTCAGGAGGCAAAATGTCAGTACCATATTATAGAAAGTTTATATTTGTTATAGATTGTGATGCTGTAAATACCACTACGAAACTTTTTACTTATTTTGTACTTCTATTTTACTATGGAAAACTTGAAATAAAAACCATTGAAAATTGAACCAACTGAAAAGAACCATCTCTAAGGGCAGGGTTACCCAACCTTTTTGAAGAGCGAGAGCCACTTAAGTGACTTGGTAACCGGTCACAGGCCACAATGACACAATGCAGAGTGGACATGGACATAGCCCCCTCTACTCTATGAAGCCCACTCTACTCTCTCTTTTAGCTGATCGGAATGAAGGTAGGCGAGTGTTAACGGATACAAGTCTGTGTACATTCGCCGCTTCTTATGCCCTATACACACGACCAAGTTTCCCGTCGGAATAAACTCTGAAGGTTTTTCTGACGGAATTCCTAAGGAATTCCACTGAAGCTGTCTTGCGAACACACGATCACACCAAATTCCAACCGCCAAGAATGCAGTGACATACAACACGTACGACGGGACTAGAAAATGGAAGTTCAATAGCCAGTAGCCAATAGCTGCTTCAGAGCATGCATTGTTTTTGGTACATCGGAACAGCATACAGACAAGTGTTTTTTTCCGATAGGAATTTGTTTCTTCATAAAAATAAATAACATGTTCTCTTTCTAGGTCCATCATAATTTTCGACGTAAAAAGGCCGATGGGGCATACACACGGTCGGAATATGGAATATATATATTTTGTGGTTGTTTTGTGGTTTGCATGCACCAGCCTTATCTGACGTATCTTAATCTTAACGAAATGGTATGTCTTGGAAAGAGGAAATATTAAAACAGAAAGTATTATACTCTGAACTGGGTATTTCAGCGTAATTACTTCAGTGTATGCATGCTCAAATCTTTCATTTTGACCAGGGGCAGAAATAATAATATCGGACCTTGGTTGGTTCTGATCCAATATATGTAGCAACTGAGAAGATTTTGTACTATGTGTCTGAGACATGAATATTTGTAAGGTGACCAGATTTTTAAAATGCAATTTTGAGACTTTTATTATTTTTTTTATTGGCAAATGGTAAATTATTTTATAAGCATATTTTCCTCAAATTATATATGCAGTGCAAGCGGAATGTGCTTATGGAATGGTTGTATGATATATAAGTTATTTCTCACATTTTGTCCATGAGATTAAAAAAAAGATAGGTGGCAGGGAGACAGGAGGGGGCTAGGGTGACAGGAGAGGGGTAGTATGACACGAAAAGGGCAATGTGACAAGTCTGGGTAGGGTAACAAGAGAAAGGCAATATTAGAGGTTGGGGGTAGGGTCACAGGAAGATACCTGGCATTATTCTCAACCCCCCAACCCCCCTTAAGGTGTAACCATACCTGGCATCACCCCCAACCCCTTCCCGTAAGAAGAGTGTCCCATGCCAGTCCTCACCCTCCTGGTAATGTCTCCCCTGTCCCTCTACAGCACTAGCTCCAATCTTACTGATTAATAATACTGTATATAGATGGCCACCTCGGTGAGTCAGTCATTGTAGAGGTCTGGAGGAAAAAGTACCAACCTGACAAGATGGAAGACCTGAATAGGCTGGAGTTATTGGATGCTGCAATGCCAGAGTAGCTGTGCGGAGGGCAGAACCAAGGACTACTCTATTAATGTCAGAGCAGATCCTGCAAGGTGCAGTTCCCAGCCTCCTCCACTTGTCTGCACTTTTTGCTCTGCATGCTCATCCTCCCAGGTGTCACCACTTCCGCAGCCTTGTCACCCTGTTGTCCTAGCTCTGCTGGACAGCACATGTGTGGTGACAGCACAGAGAGAGTGCCCAGCAGAGCCTCTCCTCTTCAGTCCTTACCTACTGATCACAACGTCTTTACTGGAGATGGCAGCCTGACAGAACTATACACAATCCTCTACTCCCCCCCCCCCCCCCACCACGCCATCCTTGCTGCCTAACCCACCTTATGTTGGTCCCGGCCCTGCCTGCCGAGGAAAAAACTGGGGACAGACTTGGTCCTGGGACAGTGTCCTCAGTCTTGTGACTGTCTCTGGAAATGTCTGGTCACCCTAGATTAGAGTGACCAGACATCCCTGGTTTCCGGGGACAGTTCCCGGATTGAGGACACTGTCCCTGAACAAAGTCTGTCCCAGAACAGGGGCTGGGGCAATTTCAAAGACAGTCAGTGCAGAATTTAAAAAAAAAATCTTAATTACAGGGGGGGTGAGGGTGTATTTTTTTCATTATCTGTGCCCCTTTCTGATGTGCTGGTCAGAGCAGAGAGAATATTTCTTCCATTTCGGGTGCATGCCCGTTAAGCTCCTGCTTGCATGTTCTTCTGCCTTGGTTCCAGTCCTGGCCAGCCACCTGCCCATCTCCTTGCCTTCCCTGGCAGAGTGATATTTCTCCGCTCCCCACCCAGTAGTAGCCCGGGCCCGGGAAGTAAGACTTGACAGGCTGTGAGGCAGGCGGCGGCGGTGAAGGGCAGAGAGTCGCTAATTGCTGCCATTACTAGAGCTGGGTGATTTTCTCAAGCAAAATCTGCGATTTAAAAAAAAGAACCTTGATTCACGATTCGATTCAAGGTTTTTTTTTATTTTGATGGACATGAGGAGCTGCAGGCAGGAGGTTTTAGGCAAGGCCGTGGCTTCGGCCTAGTCCATGGCATCCGGCCTCGCCTAAACTCAGGATCGGTGCGGTGTCCATGAAAAAAAAAAACCTTGATTTGAATCGTGAATCGAGTTTTTTTTTTTTAAATCGCGGATTTTTTTTCTGGTTCTGGTGAAAAAAAATCAAAAAAAAAATCGATTTGCTGAAATTTTGAATCGATTTGACCTCTCAACTCGATTCAAGATTTAAATTGTTTTTTTCCCCAGCCCTAGCCATTACTAGTAAAAAAAAAAATATGTCCCCAGATTTCATTTAAAAAATCTGGCCACCTTACCCTAGATCAGCCTTTCTCAACCTTTTCAACACAGAGGAACCCTGGAAATAATTCTCCAGTCCTGGGGAACGCCTGCTAAAAATGGAAAATCTACAACTCATCATACATTAATGTGATGGTCAATGCAAAGGATGCTTCTTACACTTGTGATTATTGGGAAGAATTACCCCCTTACAGATAACTAAAAAGATCAATGGTGCCCTTGAGAACTTACCTGAGAGGCAGAAATTGACCATTGCTCAGGGAACCCCTAGCAACCTCTAGAGGAACCCAAGTGTTCAACGGAACCCTGGTTGAGAAACCCTGCCCTAGATGCATGTCCACTTTGGTGCAAGAAACACCTCTGGAAAGGGTGTCTTCTCCACTGAGTCACTCAATACAAGCACAGGAGAGACCATGGTCCCGATAATCATAAGGCATGAAGGTGCTGGCAAGTGAAGAGGAACGCCAGGACAATTCAACACTTTACCACCGATATGTTCTATAGCAGAGAAAGGCATACTTTGAACCATGATTAGTTGGGCTTCTAATTACAGAAGGACTGTGCAGGAGTCAGATGACCCTGCACAACTGTCCTAAAACCTCATCTGCTGGGATTGGAATTATCATCCCCTGTTGCTGGAGCAAGAAATGCTTGTAGCACGATCTAAGATGAGAAGGATGAGTGGCCTTTTAAATATAGCCTTAAAGCAGAGTTCCACCCATTTCTGTGTTTATTAAAAGTCAGCCGCTACAAAATGTGTTAATAAACAGACACTCACCAGTCCAGCGATGCTTCTGCCCGAAGCCTCGCTCTTCTCCTTCTCCTCTCCGCAATTCTGACATTGCAGGTGTAGGTACCTGGCTGTGACAGCTTGTGGCTTCACAGCCAGGTGTGCACTGCACGTTCTGAATGGCCGGGCAATCTTCTGGGACATGTGACGTGTGCAGAAGATTTCAGGGAGGGAGAGAGGAGAACTTCCGCTCGGTACAGCAATGCCATGAGCAGAAGTGGGAGCTGGGTCAAAACCAGGTACCCGCTTGCCCCCCAAAAAAATTACATGCCATATGTGGCATGTCAGATGGTCAGGAGTCCCTGAAGGCACAAGCAAACAAGGCCGTACCCATTTCAAAGCACCCCAAGACATGTATGGGTGATACAATTCCCAAATGCCAGGAAGCATCCTTGCATGGAGATCTTTGCTGACTTCCGGATGATGTGTTGGCTTTCCAGTTTTTCCTGTACCACCAGCCAGGACTGCAGAGGCTAACCTCCAGTGGAAACTGACTCTTATGCTGCGTATACACGAGCGGATTTTCCGTCAGAAAAATCTTGGATGGTTTTCCCGAAGGAATTTCGCTCAAGCTTGGCTTGCATACACGGGTCACACAAAAGTTTGCTGAACTTTCGACCATCAAGAACGCTGTGACGTATGTAGCACTTACCCCTGAAGGAGTTGTTGGTAATTGAATGGGCCTGTACTCTGCTCTTCCACCCCCAATGATTTGCCTCAACCCGCTTGACACAGCTGTGTACGTAGGTGAGGCACTGTGGTAAGTGAGTCCTTTCAGACTAATTAAGTCACTTGCAATGCCACTAGAGGGAGTCAAATACCAATTTAGTAGCATTGCTTTACTACATAGCTTTACATGGCAAAAATTCCATCTCTACACGTACAACACTACAACGAGCTGAGAAAATGAAATTCAATGCTTCCAAGCATGCGTCGAATTGTTTCCGAGCATGCGTAGGAAGTTTGCGTATCGGAATTACTACAGACGATCTGAATTTCCGATCTGAACTTTTTCGGATCGAAAAATTGAGAACATGCTCTCAATCTTTTGCTGGTGGGAATTTGGCCAGCAGTAGTCTGATGGAGCATACACACAGTCGCATTTTCCAACCAAAAGATCTCATCGGTCTTTTGCTGGCTGAATTTCCGATTGTGTGTACGCGGCATTGCAGTGCAGTCTCCTATGACTCAGACATTTACCTTGAGGCAGGAAGCCACAATCACAGAACTTTATTGTCAATTTAGGCTTTATCTTCAGCAAGCAATGACGTGAATGAGTACTTTCTTGAAGGACACATGATCTTCTAATGTTAAAATCGTGTATCTGGCCATTTCATAGCTCCCAACGGTCCCTGATTTTGAGGGACTGTTGTGATTTGGAACAAAGTCCCTCTGTCTCTCTTTACTCCTCATGTGTCCCTTATTTCGGTCTTATTTATATAGTTGCATATAAAATGCACTATTTATCTTTCAAAAAGTATTTCCCAGTGCTGAACTTTTCATGCAAATTCTAAACTTCTGCAGTTGTAAATGTAAAAAGCTAGTATAAAGGAATAGTAGTGGTAAAAAACAAAACAAAAAACACCACAGCACTTGTGGGTTTAAGTTTTTTTGTTTGTTTTATTTATTTATTTATTTTATTTGTTTTTATTCTCCTTTAAAGGGGAGTAGCAGGGGGTGTGTGCTATGCCTACATACTTTTGCTAATAGGTGTCCCTCATTTCGTCTCAAAAGGTTGGGAGATATGACATTCCTATAAGGGACACACTGACCTAAAGAGCAGACTCCACACGCTGGACACCTTCATGTGCACAACTGACATCCTGCTATGAAAACATGTTTTTTGCTCAGTCACCATAGGGAAATTGCAAAGCCGTCTTTGGAGATACTTGAAATACTTCAACTTCAACGTCCCTTCTATCCTGAGGCATCTCACCAGCCTTACAAAGGAGGGATCAAAAACTGGACAATGGTCATCCTCATCTGCATCTTCTTTGGAGGAGTCTGAAGAAGGTTGGTTGGCCTGAGGAAGTTGTGAGGCCAGGTACTGGTTTTGGAAACTAAACTGGACCTTGCCAAAATAGAGGACCCTTGCACAAGGTGAGTTCAAACAGTTCATTTAGAGCGTCTTCACCACATGCTTAATGAATTGTGACAATTGTGTTTAACATAATCTTCTTCAGGATCTATACAGTCATGCTCAACGTCATCTTCTTTGAAAGAGTCTGAGGAGGGTTGATGAGCCTGGTAAGGCTCTGAGACTAGTTGACTGGCTCTGGAAGGAAAAATGGCTTTTGCTTAAATAGATAGTGGAAATAACTCCTTAAGACCCCTTCACACTGTGGCCATGGCCGCGTTCGCCGTATAGCTTTGCTCGTTTTAGTAACGCTTTACCACTGTTTAAGCTGCGCTTTTTGGCTGCTAGTGGGGCACTTTTAACCCCAAAGAAGGGGTTACAAACTCCCGTGTTGCTGCGTTTCCAAATCGCTTTTCAGACGCATCAGAAGCGCTGCCCATTCATTCCAATAGGAAGGGCATTTTGAGAGCGCTAAATACTTGAATGAATGGGAGGCAGTTTTCAGGCGCTTAGCAGAGGCTTTTTCCAGCGCTACACCTCATATGCAGGGCAGGACTTAGGGTGGTGGGGGCCCCTGGGCTTGAGTCACTTTCGGGCCCTACCTTCTATACATTACCGGATTTATTGGTGTATAACACGCACCCCAATTTTAGGAGGGAAGTTTAAGGAAAAAAACTTACATTTAAATGTCCATCAATGCAGAATTATCAATGTCCATCTGCAGCCTTGTCCATCCATCTGCAGCCTTGTCCAGTGTCATTGCAGCCTTGTCAGTGTAGCCTTGTCATTTGCAGCCTTGCCCCAGTGTCATTTGCAGCCTTGTCATTGCAGTCTTGAATTTTAAAAATGGCGCCACCGAGATACAGTGTCCTGTGTATCTCGGCGGCTCTCGGGTCCTCTCAGTGGCTCTCGGGTCCTCTTGGTGGCTCTTGGTAGCTCTCAGCGGCTCTCGGGTCCTCTTGGCGGCTCTTGGCAGCTCTCAGCGGCTCTCGGGTCCTCTCGGCGGCTCTCGGGTCCTCTCGCAGTCCCAAGCGGAGCCGAGAGTAGCTGAGTGTACTTGGCTCGGCTCACAGTCACACCCAGTCCCTGTATTATGTCCATCATAGGGTGGGACTGGGCATGACTGTGAGTGGAGCCAAACCGAGTACACTCGGCTATGTATCTCAGCAGGGCCTGCGGGGCCCCCCATTGGGCGGGGGCCCATGGGCTTGAGGCCAGTCAAGACAAATGGTAAGTCGTACACTGCTCATATGCCACCAGTGTTGCCAATCTACCAGATTAAAAATCTGGCAGAATCTGGCAGCAGTCAAGTATAATATTCTTTCTATATTTGGAAGAAAGTATATTATACGTGTACAACCCTATATACTGTACACCTATACCAGTCCTTAAAAGGACCTTTGTGGACCTAGTAGCTAGTGATTTGCAGACTGTCCCTCAGTCCCTACACTGACAAAAGACAGCTGCAGAATCGGGCAGCAGTGCACTCGGCAATCACCAGCACCCTATATACTGTACACCTATACCAGTCCTTAAAAGGACCTTTGTGGACCTAATAGTAATAGCTAGTGATGAAACTGACTGTCCCTGCTCCACACAGCGTCCTGTCCCTACACTGACAAAAGACAGCTGCAGAGTCAGTCAGCAGTGCACTCAGCAATCACCAGCACAGCAGTGCACTGAACCCTATATACCGTACTACACCTATACCAGTCCTTAAAAGGACTTTTGTGGACCTAATAGCTAGCGATTTGTGTCACTACAGTCTGTCCCTGCTTCACACAGCAACCTTTCCCTACACTGACAAAAGACAGAATGTAAAATGGCCGCCAGATCAGGTCTATTTATAAGGTGGGGGAATGTCCAATTGTCCATGTGCTGAAATGTCTCAATTGGCTGTCCTGTACCCCATGATGGATGTGTCATCATGGGTCAAAGTTCTTTCACAATGTAAACGCATATGTCCACCAGGCGAACAGCGCCAGAAGTCTGCCGGTTTGGCAAATCGCGAACACGCAAAATTTGCTGCGAACCGACCGCCGGGCGAACCGCAAGGCCATCTCTACTGATGGGCACTGATAGACGGCACTGATATGCAACACTGATGGGCACCGATAGGCAGCACTGATATGCAGCACTGATGGGCACCGATAGGCAGCACTGATATGCAGCACTGATTTGCAACACTGATGGGCACCGATAGGCAGCATTGATATGCAGCACTGATGGGCACTGATAGGCGGGGCTGATGGGCACAGATGATGAGGTACGGACAGGTGTTCCTGCTGGGCACTGAGACTTTATTGAAGGGGCACAGCTGGCAGCTGTCGGGCACTGAATGGCACATCTGATCAGGGCTGTGCGGTTAATCAATGTGCCGATTATTAGCACAGGCCCCCCCCCCCCCCCCACAGGGAGAGCCACCGACCAAGGAATGCCATTTCCCAGCACTTCTTGGTTCACACGGTGATCATGCAACTGTCAGTTAAAGCAACGTAGTGCCATATAGCAAAAAAATGGCCTGGTCGTGAAGGGGGGTAAACCTTCCGCAGCCGAAGTGGTTAAACCTTGCATATCATTGAAGCAATTGTCACATGATATCGCAATAATCTTTTTTTATCACAGAGATTATCTATAGAATATGTATAGCTGATGGTGTTCATTTTCACGTATTTGCCATGATTTTGATAGCACACATCCCCACGATCAGGTCGTAAAGTGTATGCGGATTTTATGGCCGCGCTTAGTTTGGAACAGCAGGGATTATGGGATTGAAAGGACAGCTAGGTGGGCGCGGCCTCCACCTCAGCCCTGACACGCGATGTAGGCGGGGCAGAAATTAAAAAAAAAATTATTGTACCGCAAATAAACAGAGCAGCGTTGTTAGGTCACTTCCGGGGGGAGGAGCTCCGCGGTGCTCGTGTGAACTGTTGAACGATTGAACGATTGAACGGTGTGCGGGTCTGTATTCTCTGCAGGGCCGGGGGCTAGCCATGGCGGAGGAGGGCTGAGGAGAGCTGAGGAGAGCTGCTGAGAGCACCACGGAGGTGAGGGGAAGAGGAAGAGGAAGGTGCCGAGCTGTGGGGAGGGACCAGGGAAAGTGTTGCGGAGAGTCTGAGGAAAGGCACGGACTGGGGGGGTTGTCAGAGGGGTCTGCATGACTGGCAGCAATGAAGAGGAAGTGTCAAGAGGGAGGTTGTCCCCCCTCTACAGCCTGTGTCCTCATAGGATCCCCCATGTGTGATCTCCTCATGTCTGCACCACACAGGCCTGTCCTGACTGCTGTCTAACCTTCTCCTCCCCTGACTACACATCTGGACGGCTTCCATTCCTCCAGGAGGTCATAGAGGGGTGGCCGGTGACATGCTCAGTGAAGCCGGAGGATTGCGATGTCAGCCGTCAGTATTTAGAAGAAGAGGACAGCCCGGCGCCTTCCATGGAGTTCTCATATCGGCGTTCTTCTCCGGAGTTCCTATAGTCAGGGCCCCCTATCCCCCGAATCTGACATTTGTGAAATAGAATTCTTCAGTGTTTTGAATTAACAATACGATCGATCATCGCAAACGTCATGCAGTTCTGCTGCGATCGTGGCAAGATGCAAGGTCTAAAATATACGCTGTTCTTGTTGCCCAAAAAAGAAAGCATGAACTTTTTCGGGACACGAAATGTATAGGGCTGCACATGAAGCAAACCAGCTGCCCTGCGTGCAACACATGGAATTGCATGCAGCCAAAATCGCAAGCTGGAATGATTGTTCCCGCTATGCAAAAGTCACTGCACGCTTGGGGGTGTAGAACTCCAGAATGATATAAAAGCCACACCTGAATGTGGCTCTGATCATAAATCCAGCCTACAATATATTCCAAGAATGCCAGCCATGTAATCGGCCATGATGATCAGCAATCCAATATGATGCCCGGTTGACGCTACTGCGACAATCGCTCTAACTTGAAGTTGGACCCCCATTCAGCGCAATGGAACTGTTCTAATCAGTGCGACTTGGAAAAAAGGTTTCTGCGCTACTTTTGAGCTGAATTCGACTTGTATTGACTTCTGGTAAAGAAGTCGCTTACAAGTCGTGCCAAAGTTGTTCTGGGATTCGGGTTCAAAGTTGCTGCAGTGTGAACCTGGGCTAAGGCTCCATGCACACTGGGCTTACGCCAGCTCTCTGGCAGGAAAAAATAAACTCTCCTATAGAGCCTCCTTTTTTTTTTTTTTTTTTTTTTTTAAAAGATAGGCCTCTAGGATAACATTGAGCTGCTTCTACAGGCAAAACTCTCGTAGGTGTAATGATTTTATTTATTTTTGTTTTTCCATTTTCAGTTTTGTACTTCAATGGATCAAAACCGTGTATCATAGGTGTCAATCGGGCATAAGACAGTGAGCATGGACCCTTAAACAGAGCTCAGATGAGGATAGGGAGAAGTCACAGCAGGAGCATGCTGATGAGAGGAGAGGTCGGAGAGATGAGCGTTGTTATTTTGCTGTTTCTCCTTTCGCTGTCACATGCTGAGGGGAAGGACAGAATCTTTAAGATCCAGTTTAAAGGGGCCATAAAAATAGGCAGTTGCATTGCGATCTTGCCTTCCTGTGCTAAATTACCCAGTCACAAGTTACCGTTGGCCATACTGGTTCACGTTGCAGCAAAATTTCGACCAAAAGTCCCATTCATTGGGCAATAACGCCACCAAGAGTGATCTCTTTAAGTAATGGGCTGCAGTGCAACTGCATGCAATGCACGTTGTTGCTTTGCATATGGTTAAAACGTGCGGTGAGGAGACTTATCATCTCTTAGCTGTCCATGGACTACCTCCTGAAAATTGGTCCACTGCACATTGCTTTTCAGTCCCCATTCACATCTAGAGATTTGAAATTGCTGCAAGCCCAAGTTGCACTGCAATGCTGGCAAAACGCAGCATCCTTGTTTGGGTGCAATCCATTTTCAATGGCACCTAGATGTGGTGTAGTTGTGACGTGATTGTAGTGCCAGCATTTCAGTGTGATGTGGAATGGTGGACAAAATCGCAGTGATTCCGCCAGCGATCTCAAGTTGCTAGATGTGAATGGAGCCTCGGAGGTGGTGGCAATGTTGCTCATGTCTGTGAATGAGCTGCAGCCAGAACAAATTGGGTCCCCCGCCCTGACAAACAAGGCTATGCTGTGTGGCAGAGCTGTGTAAATCTCAGGACTGGACAGAAATGCAAATCCTGAGGCAGATAAACCCATTCCTTAGTATGTATTTCATCCGTGTATTTAGCACTTCAGCCTCATACCCCTGACTCCAACCAAAATGCTTTTTCTTAGTCTTGATGACAGTCGCATAGAGTGAGTTTGTCAGGTTTTTTTCTAATTCCATTTGGGAGAGCGTTTCCTTCCTTGTGTTCATAAGAAATTGAGGCATGAGCCTTACCTGGGCAAGAAGTCAGACTTTGGCAGAAATTCTAACCCTTCCCCACTCTTCTAAAAAAATAAAAAAATTTTGGTTTTGTTTCTTGCCTGTATCCCTGTTGAATTTTTCTGGCGCTTCCTGTCTTTCCGCTTCCAGATGTTGCCTTAGGCCAGTTTTTAACTGTTTCGTTTGGTAATGTTGCAGGATTCATAGGTCTCAACAAACTTTTCAATGTCTTTCGCAGACAGGATAATGAGCACCTGTCGCTGGTGCACACCGGGGGGCTCTGTCACAGCAGAACTGCTTGAGCGCTATGCTGCCAAGGAATTACAAAATGGGGATTTTATTGGCGCCAACGAGGACCTCTCCTACTGCATGGAGTGTGTGGTGGAATACCACAGAGCCAGAGATGAAAATCCACAGCTTCACAAGGTAGAAAATGTCGAGACCTCAAGAAAATACCATTTTTAGTTATTGGGCTTCTATAATTCAAAGTAGGCGAATGTCATTGTAACATCTTTGACATGGGGCCTTCTACCACTTGGCATCAATATTGCACTTTTATCTGAAGACTAGCAAAGATGCTCAATTCAGGCACAGGAGGAATCGGATTGATAGATGGAATCCCATGTCCACTGATAAAGATTGTGGAAAAGAGACCCAGATCATAAATAGCTTGGGTAGAGAAGGGGACACGAGGTGTGATAACTGTTGACTAATCTCATCTTGACTTTTGGATGCCATAAATGGGAAAGCTTTTGTTAATTTTCTTTGTAAAGTCAGTTCACAACCTAAATATAGTCAAACTTGGGAAAAATGTTAAGCACTGGGGGTATAAACGATGTTGGTGGAGTTGATAGTGTCAGAATTCGTGTGTCCTGAGCACACCGGCATTGAAGGGGCAATGGAATCTGTTGCCTGGCTGGGAATATAAGGAGCAAAGAGAGAAGGAAGCAGAGATCAGTGGTGCATCGTTAATGATCTAGTAAAGCTTCATACACACAATTAAAATATCAGAAGAATGATCATCTCTTATTTTTGTAGGCTAGTTTCATTTTGAAAATGAAGGTTACTTAATTTACGAAAAATCTCATATGACAAAATACAACTTCGAACGTGATGTAATGTGTTCCTTCGATCACAGCATGTGTGTTCTTGGTTATTCGTGGTGTCTTTTGGCCGAATGCCGTACTGATAAAATGCAGATTGTTCTGGTATTGCGCGAGGAAACATTTTTGTGTTCGTCCCTTCGGGTAATGTCGCATGAACTGTCGTGATTGGCTCTTGAGAGCGGTGTACTAACGATCATATTAACGTACAATCGTTTCAGAATCCTTTTTTTTTTTTTTTTTTTTATCCGATTGTGTGTACTAGGCTTAAGAATGGTTAAGTAGAGCTCAGTGATGGATTGAACAGGGGATGGTGGAGCAGGATAGGAAGAGTGGAAGCAGTGTGAGTAATGAAGCAGGATGAGGAAAAAAAAGTGTTTAGAAAGGTGAAAGCATGAATCTGTGACACTCGAGTACGATTTAGAAGAGATATTGAAGATCTGTGATGGCAGATCGGGATGCAAGTGAAACAGTAGGCACCTGTCATGTCAGAATATGGTTTGTGAAGTGGTGATACTTCAGAATTGAATTTGACAGAGTGGGGATGTAGGAGGACTAATACTAGTTTGGTTAGAGTGGATTGGAAATTGATGCAGCAGAGATTGGAGACAATTGAGTGTGATATTATGTGAAGTAGCAGGGATCAAATATTGAAGGAAGGTGGCTAGAATCTATTGCAGTGGACCTGGATTATAGGGTAGGCAGCAGGGATCAGTGACTGCAGAAAGGATGGGAGTGGAGGCAGCAGGGATCAGTGGCGGCAGAACAGGGTGCGGTGTAGATTGTCTAGGGTTGACAACGGAGTAGGATGGGAGATGAAGCAGTGAGGATCAATGGTGGCAAAAAAGAATTGAAGAGGAGGCAGCGGCGACCAGTCATGGGAGATGGGACAGCTGAAAATGGGATGAGAGAGGATGCAGCAGAGATCAGTGACGGCAGGGTGAGAGGAAGCAGCGATAGTCAATGACAGCAGAACCAGATGGGAGAAGAGGCAGTGAGGATCACTGATGGCAAATCAGGAGAGGAGGGATCAGTGATGAAAGAACAGTATCGAAGGAGGGGCAAGGGTCAACACCAAATGGGATTGTAGAGCAGAGATCAGTGATGGGAGAACAGGATTGGAGAAGAGGCATTGGTGGTCAAAATCGGCAAAGCAGGGATCGGTGATGGCAGAGGAGTGAATTGGCAAGGGTCAATTACGAAGGGAGAGGTGGCAGGGAGATCAATAATAGTAGAACATGGGAGAGGCGGAAGCATGGTTAGTGACTCCAGAACAGGATGGGAGATTAAGTAACTGAGATCAGCGATAGCAAGATGAGACGAGACAGGAAATGGTGTGAATAAGTCGCAGTGCAGTACGGTTTAAGGGGTGGAGGTTGGCAGAGCAGGGTGGGAGAGATGAAATTGTGACAGTGGAGCAGAGTTGGAGAGGAAGTGGACCAGTAATGACAGAATGGGATGTAAAGTGACCAATAAGTAGCGGTGGAGTGGATGCAGCAGGGATTAGTTATAATGTATTGACATATTTAATGAGATTGAAGCAATCAGAGATAGGATAAGGAGGTATGCCAGATAATCTGTTAATTGACTGGGATTGGAGAGGTGGCAGCGGGTATTGGTGTTGTCAGAACAGGAAGGGAAAAGAGATGGTGCAAATTGTTTAATGGCAGAAATGGCAGGGAGATTGCATATGCCTCATTTTCCACTGAGCGGAACGGAGCGTTTCCACTGCAAGTCAGACTGACGGGGCCATACGGGGTTTTGAAAAAATGCCTTTGACGTGAGCATTGCCTTTTTATTTTTTTTATTTTATTTTTTTTCTGTCCGCCAATCAGTGGAATGTATTGTGACACCAATAGCTCCACCCTAACAGTACTGAACCATTTTTCTATGGTCGCACATCTGAAGCGGGACCATGAATGGTTAGGTTGTATGGGCCATTTTCATAATGGAAACACTCGAGTGTACCATGCTGAACCAACCCAAACCGATACGCTCAGTGGAAACGAGGCAATAGCGATCTGAATTGGCAGGATGATCTTGGTTGCCGGTGATCTGTGATGGCAGGACAGCATAGGAACTCCT
This sequence comes from Lithobates pipiens, assembly GCF_037356315.1. Lineage (NCBI taxonomy): Eukaryota > Metazoa > Chordata > Amphibia > Anura > Ranidae > Lithobates > Lithobates pipiens. Next base: position 139,889,632 of record NW_027507685.1, read on the forward strand.
TGGTTTGGTTAAAGTGGAGTGAGCCTATTGCATGGGGCAGTGGGGATCAGAGATGGTAGAAGGGGACTTTGAGGTTAGGCAATTTGAATCTAGTACAGTGCACCAGGATTGGAGAGGAGAAGCAGATATCAGTGATGTCTAGATGGGAGAGGCGTCATTAAGGATCGGTGATGGCACGACCAGGTCGAAAAGAGAGAACAACAAGGATTAGTGATGGCAAAATGGGATGGGAGAGGAAGCAAAGGAATGAGTAACAGCAGGACAAAATCAGAGAGATGGTGGCACGATCAGTGTGTGTGTGCGGAGGACAGGCTGGGAAAGTGGGGGGGGGGGGGGGGTGGCTGTGATCTGATGGACAGAAGGCAATGGTGATTGACAATGACGATAACAACAGACTAGCATGGTTGAAAAGGGGGTTCAGTGATGGTGATTGGAGAGAAGGCAGCAGGGATCAGAAGTAGCAAAACAGGATAAGAGAGAGGTCAGCAAAAATAGAGGAAGCAGCATGGATCAGAGCAGAACTGGGTAATAGGAAGCACCTGGGATCAGTGATTGCAAAATGGAATAGAACAGGAGGGAGCAGGGATTTGTGATTTCAGAACAGAATGGGAGAGAATACAGTAGGGGTTAAAATCAGAACGGGATGAGAGGAAGCAGCAGGGATTACTGTTGGTGGAACAAGGTGAAAGAGGAGATCTGACATTGGCGAAGGTGGAGAGGAGTTGGAAAGGAGGAGCAGTGATAAGAAAATGGAATGTAAGGGGACTACCAAGTATCAGTATTTGGAGTGGATTGTGAGAAGATGCAGAAGGTATTTTAATGGAGTGAGATATTACATGAAGTAGTGGGGCTCAAGGATGGAAGAATGGCACATGCGATAAGGCAGCTGGAATCTTACAGTGAACTGGGATTGGAAATCTGATGGTAGAAAAGGTTTGGAGTGGAGGCAGCAGAGATCAGTGATGGCAAAACAGGATGGCAGAGGAAGTAAAAGAAATTGGTGATAACAGAGCAGGAGGATCAGAGAGGAGGGAGCTTGGATTGGTGATGTTAGAACAGGTGGGAGAGGAAACGACATGGTCGGTTTGTGTAGAGCAGGATTGGAGTGGAGGCAATGGGGATTTTTGATGGCAGAAAGGGATGGTAAAGGAGGCAGTATGATCCGTGAATGCAGACCAGGTTGGAGAGTAGGCAGATGAGGTCATTGATGGGCTGGTAGAGAAGTCGGCTATGATCACCAACGATGGAACAGGAGGCAGTGGAGATTGATGATGACAGACCAGCTTGAGAGAGAAGGCATCCAAGTTCAGTGACGGTAAAACAGGATGGAGAGGAGGCAGTGGAGATCAGCATTGGCAGCCATGGGGATCATTGATGGCAAAACAGGATTGGGGAGGAGAGCACAGGGAACGATAATGGCATCTCAGGATGTGAGAGGAGGCAGCAAGGATTATGAAGGCCAGAACCAGATGGGACAGGAGGCAACGTGATCAGTAAATGCAAACCAGGGTTGGAGAGGAGGCAGCGGAGATGAGTGACAGCAGAACCATAATGACAATGGGTTGTAGGGGAACCAGAAACTATCATTCATTTTGGAGCGAATTTCAGATCAATGCAGTAGGGATTGGTTATACGTAGTGGAATGAGATTTCAGTTATCACAAGTTATCGGTGATCAGATATGGGAGAAAGGGACATGGGGTAATACGCCTCAAATCTATTAAAAAGGACCAACATTGGCGAGAAGGCTGTGCAGGCATTAGCAAGGTAATCTAGGTGAGTAGGTAGTACGGATCAGTGGGTGCAGAAAATTTTAAATTAGGAGACAACTGGATAGAAGAGAAGGCAGCAGTAATTTGCAGTGGTGGGACAGGGAGAAGAAGCAGCAAAGGTTTTGTGATGGTACAGCAGGACTGGAGAGAAGACAGTGGAGATGAGTGATGGTAGAACAGGACAGAAGAGGCAGGGATAAGAAGGTAGAAGAGGTGACAGTGTGCTTAGTGAATACAGAACCTCTTTGTATAGGATCAGTAATGGTGGAGTAGAATGGGTGAGAAGCTGAAGAAATTGGTGACTGTGGAGCAGAGTTGGAAAGGAGACGGACCAATGATGAAAGTATGGACTATAAGAAGACCAATACAGTTCAGTATGGGATGTGAGGCAAAGTAGCAAGGATATACTAGTGGGTCAGGATAGGGGAGGGAGGCAGCAAAGATCAGATCTGGCAAAATAGTTCTTTGGCATGAGATGGGTTGGGAGAAAAATCTGTGACCACAACACAGAATAGTAGAGGAGGCAGTGGGCATTAGTAATCGAAAACAAGATGGAAGAGGAGGCACTGTGGTCTGTGACTGCAAATCAAATTTTTGTAGATGAGGCAGTGGAGATTAGCAATTAGAACTAAAAAGGAGAGGAGACCGCAGGGATGGCAAAACAATATGAAAGAGTAGGCAGCAAAAATTGGTAACGGTGGGGCATAATTGGAGTGGAAGAGGACCAGTTATGACAGAATGGGATGTAAGGGGACCAGTGTTTCAATAGTTTTGGAGCAGATTGTAGCATGCAGCAGGGATTGGTTATAATGGTGTGAGATATTGCATAGGTTAGCGATCAGAGCTAGAAGTGTGTGACGTTTGGGCTAAGGTAGTTTGAATCTGTAGAAGTGGACCAAAGGGGAGGCAGCAAGTATTGACAATGTCAGAATAGGAGAGTAGGTAGTGGGGATCTGTGATTGCAGCAGGAAAGGAGAGGAAGCAGGGGTGATTAGTGAAGGCAATGCAGGATGGTAGAGAAAGAAGCAAGGATTGTGATGCAAAACCTGATGGGAGAGGAGGCAACAGAGATGAGTTATGGCAGTAGAAGAGTCAGATGACAGTGGGGCATGGTTGCTGAGGAGTAGGACCAGTGATGGCAGATAAGGATATAAAAGGACTAGTAAGAATCTGGTGGTGGATTGGACTGGGAGATGAGGCAGCGGGGTTTGGTTATAGTGGAGTGAGAATCCTCTTTAAGATGGATGAATGGGGTGGTAAGGCAGCTAGAATTTTAGTGGACCGGGATTGGGTAGGAGGTAGTTGGTATCGGTGATGTCAGAACAGGATGGGAGAGGAGGGTACTGGGGATACGTGAAGAGAAAAAAAATAATGGAAGCAATGGTACCTGAGATCAGCGACAGCAAGAATGGATAGGCGAGTATGTTGTTGGCATCAGTGACAGCAGGACAGGATAGGAGAGAGTCACAAGGATCAGTGGCAGCAAAACCAGGATAGGAGAGCAGTGAGTGGAGATCAGTGATGGCAAAGCAGGAGAGCAGAGGAGGGAGTGGGTTCAGAAAGGGGGGGGGGGGGGGAGGGAAGCAGCAGGATGGTTAACGAATGCAAAACGGGATTCAAGTGGAGTCTGTGGATATAATGGCAGAGCAGGTTGCAGTGGGGATTGGTGATGGTAGAACAAGGTGATGAAACTGGATGGGAGAGGTTTGCAGCTACGATCTTTGAGATTAAGGAACAGGATGGGACTGTGGGGATTGGTGATGACAAATGAGGATGGGAGAGGAGGCAGCAGGCCCCAGTGATGGAAAAGGATTGTAGGGGAAGCAGTTGGATTTCAAATTGGCAGAACAGACTAGCAAAGAAGGCAGTGGAAAACCGTAACAGCAGGGACGAGAGGAGACCACAATAATCGGAAGCTGCTTGCAGCATGGGAGAGGAAGCAAGGATCAGTGACGGCAAAACCTCCATAGGAGAGAAGGTAGCAGGGATCAATGGTGGCAAAATGTAATGGGGAGGAGACTGCGAGGATTGGTGATGGCAGAACAAGATGTGAGAGGAGACAGGGTGGGATCATTGATGGGAGAAGAGGCATGGTGATTCAATCATGGCAGAACATAATGGGGAGAGGAGACAGTAGGGATCAAAAATGTCAGAACAGATTGGGAGAGGAAGCAACAGGAATTGGTGATCATGTATGGCAGTGTATGAAGAGGCAGTAAAGATCAGTCAAAATGTAGAGGACTACGGGAGGAGGCAGGAAGAATCTATCACAGTGGAGTGCAATTTGAGAGGAGATGGTTGGGACCCCTGCCCTTCTGATTTTGGGCTCTGCATCTATGAATATTTAAAATGTTTGTACCCAGAGTGAACTTGCATTGTTGGAATAATCTTACTGACTGATTTAAGCCAAATGTTTGAGGTATATTTTCTGCTGTTGCTATATCTTTTTGATTATTTTATCAGTCTCTGTGGACCTTGGAAACCTCACGGCTTGTTGCACAGTTGGAGAACGCAATGCGGGAAGAGATTGAGGATGATGATGAACTCTACTTAATCGAAGAAGATGGAGAGAAACAACTTTATGGCTACAGTGACTGCAGTTTTGAGAGCAATGTCCGGGTACCATTATTGGAGATCCTCAAGTTTCCATATTTGCTGATTGACAAACGTGTTAGTAAGTATTATTTCAGAAAAAATATAAACTTTGAGAATTTGGGAATTTATCTGGGCAGACAGAAGACAAAGAAATTCTACCAACTAGATATACTTGTTAGCCTAAGAAAAAGGGTAAGGCAAAAATTAATCATTCTCAAAATAACAAACATGCTTGCATAATAATTAGTCCTTGTCCTCCAACTAGATGGACCAGCTGACCAAATATTTTTACTTGTTTAACCACCAATAGTTCTAGACCAATTTATTATTTATTTTTATTTTTTTCATTTGTGCACATCTTGTTGGTTGACCTGGATGGGCTAGTGTCGTTATTTATTTTCCAGCATCGGAAACTATGCAATTATGTGAAACTGCATTTTTGGCCATAAAACTATTTAAAACCTTCAGAACATATTATGTTTTCTTGAACTCGGGGAAAATCCTTTTATTTATACCATGCATTGGGACTGTGCCTGCACTGCATGGGTTAACTGCTTGTGCAGAGGCCTTACAGAATAAAAAAGACAAAAAGCACGATATTTTGTATCTTTTATCAAATGCATATTTTCAGGAAATAAAATATGGGGTTGTTATGCCAAGTCTTAAAATGCCACGTGCCTGTGATATTGAAAGACTATGGTACCCAAAAATCTCCTTAGGCGACACTTTAAAAGCCTAATCAGTTACTCACCAGTAGGGATGGGCTTTATGTTCGAGTTGAACATTGGCTGTTTGCCGAATAGTGAACAATTTGGGATCTTTGCGGCAAATTCGAGAGCCGCGGAACACCCTTTAAAAGTCTATGGGAAAAATCAAAAGTGCTAATTTTAAAGGCTTGTATGCAAGTTATTGTCGGAAAAAGTGTTTGGGGACCTGGGTCCTGCCCCAGGGGACGTGTATCAATGTAAAAAAAAAAGAAAGTTTAAAAACGGCCATTTTTCTCTTATATTCACCGACCGACACAGCTCTTCTCTGTAACAAAATTGGTTGTCAGCCTTATCACTGGAGCTTACTAGGCAAAGTTGTAATACAACACTTCAGAACTTTTAGTTCTGTCCAGGGGGCGGTCCCTAGGCTACAACCCCCACAGCCTGCCCTAGCAGACTCAGTTTTATTTTGCCTAGTGAAGGAGATGCACCTAGGAACCCTGTGGGCCCATAGGTCTGTGTTTTTTGATGCAGAAGGTTTGCTTTTTGCGCAAGACGAATGATCCTGTAATCTTCTATCAACAGCCGGCTGGGTGACAGGCTGATTCACTTAACCTTGTAGTCTGCCCAGTCCGGCCATCGAGCGTGTGCAGGTCGCAGCTATGGCTCGGCAGGCCACGACGTACCTCAGCTCCAGAGGTGGTCGGTGAGCTTTATGCTCCGGGGCATACATATAACCAGGCTACTGATGTCTGCGTCACAGTATGCCGGGCCAGTAGTCTTCCCTGTACTGATCAGGAGTTGACTACCTTGGAATGTCTCCCAGCTCTTCAGGACTGGCAAGTACAGCTCTCCCTGTCTCGACAGGGTGGAGCAGCTGGGCATTCCCTGGGAGGTCGATTCAGGGGCCCCCTCACCCCCCTCTCTTCTCTCCCCTGTCCCTTGTCCCTGACTTCCCTCCGGCTGTGATACTGAGCGGTGTGTGCGTGTGCCCTGGGCTCTCACCGGGGGGTTAGCTGTACTGGGGTGCCTGGGTCCTGAAGCTTAGTCCCGATGGATGCCTGTGAGGTTTGCCCCTGTTTTGGTGCGGCGCTGTGTCTGCCACATGTTTTTCTCTATGCCTCTCATGGTGCTGGCTGACGGCCATTTTAAGTGTGGGCAAGGGTCAGACAGGCTTTTGGGCTTCAAGCGGCCATTTTCCTAGTCATTCTCTTAGAACACTGGCGGCCATTTTCTTGTAGCCGGACCGCATTTTTGTGCTCTAGCAGCAGCCCCTGTGCCTTCAGCTTCCTGTTTTGTCATCAGAGCGCTGGGAGGCTTTTCCTGTGAATCTGGACACGTGCTTCAGATCGCTCACCGATCGTTCACCGATCATGCTGATGGCCTGCCACCGACGCGGCTTTGGTACCTCTGGATCTGGGAGCGCTGGGGATCTACAGGCACTGCTGTAATACAGAGTGGAACTGCTCAAGGCGGTGAGTCCAGCGGGTTAGAACCCCTCAGTCAGCGGCAGCAGGAGGGTGGGACTGTCACTGTCCTAAGTCCCCTTCGGGTGGCAGACAGGGTAGGGTCAGCATGGCTTCAGAAACTGGTGTTTCTTCCCCCGAAATCCAAGCAATTGCAACCGGGTCACCTGCGGACTGCACGGTCCCTATGGACACCCTTACGGCGGTCCTCAATTTGTTTGTTGCCAAGATAGAGGCAGTACGTGGGAAGAAAGGTGCTAAAAAGCTGCCACTGCCCCCCCCCCCCCTCCTCTGGGGAGAGCTCTGACGCAGACTTGGGTCCTGCTGAGGCCGGTGACCCCTGCTCTGTCTTGTCAGGTGACGCTGACCAGGACCATTTGGATAGTGAGGATGAGTTCCCGTTCGGGTCCGTGCACGACAAAGCGCTTGTTGGAGCACGTATCACAGCTGTGTGTGATACCCTGAAGATTCAGGAGCCAGCAGATCCCTTTGCTGATGTACCGGTCCCTTTTGGGTCCCGCAAGCCAGCACGTTCACCTAAGGTGTTCCCGTATCTGACTTATTTTGACAAGTTCATTTACAAGGAATGGGGTCGCCCATAGCCCGTCCCCAAATGCATGGCTGTGCGTTACCCTTTTGTGGAAAGCCTTCTCAAGAAATGGTCGGCTCCTCCGGTCGTGGACCCCCCAGTATCCACGCTAAATAAAGTAACCACGATCCCGGTTGAGGGGACTCCTGCATTCAAGGATCCCAGGGATAGGAAGGCTGAGGTGGTGGCTCATTCCTTGTTTACAGTTGTGGGGTAAGCTGTGCGACCTGTACTGGCATCCGCACTTATGTCGCAGACACTGACTGAGTGGGTAAAACTTTTGCACCGTGAATTGGGAGAGCAACAGGCCTCCCCTGTCTGCGTGGGAACTAGCAGACCAACTAGTGCAAGGCCTTAAGTATGTCTGATGTGGCCCTGGATACTCTCCCTCTGTTATCCAGGGCTTCAGTGTCAGCTGTGGTGCTGAGGCGCCTGATTTGGCTAAAATGCTGCTCTGCTGACCAGGCATCCAAGAAGGCCTTGATGGATCTTCCTTTCCTTGGCGACCAGCTCTTTGGAGCCTCGTTAGATGACATTATTAAAAAATGCCACTGGTGGTAAGAGTACACTACTCCCACAGGCCAGGAAAGCTAAGCAGCCACGCCGCAGGCAAGGGCCCTCTCTTTCCGCTCACAAACTGCTTTCGTCTGCCCGGTGCTTCGACAAAATGTCCCCAGCCCGACAGGATGACCACGGACGGTCAAAAACGTCCCTGGAACCGCAAGCCTGTGAACAAAAATGCTACTGCATGAAGGTTTGCCCCCACCCATGTCTCGGGTGGGGGGTCGACTTCGGGAGTTTGCAGCCCAGTGGTCCTCCCGGTTATCTGACCAATGGGTCTGCGATCTGATTTCCACAGGCTACAAGATAGTTGCTCTCTTGGCCGCAAAACAGATTCTTACCCTCCAGCATACCGGTTCGCCGGGAGGCCCTGCTGGGGGCGGTGAGGGACTTGCTGGATCGCGGGGTGATTGTACCAGTTCCGGAATCGGAACACTTCCAGGGATTCTACTCAAATCTGTTTGTGGTTCCCAAGAAGGAAGGGGTACGTCCGATCTTGGACCTGAAAGCCCTCAATCCCTTTGTAAAAGTGCAGAGGTGCAGAATGGAAATCAGTTCACTCAGTCGCTGCACTCCATCAAGGGGACTCCCTGGCATCCTTAGACATCCAGGATGCGTACCTGCACATACCCATATACCTTCGGCATCAAAAGTTTCTGCGTTTTTGCAGTCTTGGAAGCCCTTTACCAATTTGTGGCTCTTCCCTTTTTGGTCTGGCATCAGCCCCCTGAGTCTTTATCAAGGTACTGGCTCCAGTATTGGCGTTGCTGAGACAACGTGGGATATCGATCGTGGGCTACCTAGACTATCTCCTCCTGAGAGCATCTTTTGCCTCAGAATTGGAGGAGGATATGGCGATCACCATGCAGACCCTGCAAGAATTTGGGTGGCTGAACCTGAAGAAATCGGTGATGGTGCATCTGGAGTACCTGGGTTTAATGTTGGGAAGCAAGAGTTTTTCTCCCTTCAGACAAATTTCAGACTCTCAGATCCACGTTAAAACTGCTGATGAACCGCAAGTGGTCGTCGCTCTGGTTTTGCATGCGAGTACTGGGACTCATGTTGGCCTCCTTCCAGGCAGTACCCTACGCCCGTTCCACACCAGAATACTGCAGAAGGAGATCTTGTTAAAATGGGACAAGTCTCAGCTGTCCCTAGATCGACAGATCCAGGTGAGCCAACCAGTCAGGGACTTTCTGATCTGGTTTTTGAGGTCCCCGGTGATTCAGTCCGGAAAATCGTTCCTTCCTCTGAAATGGACGGTGATCACTACGGACGCCAGTCTATCCGGCTGGGGTGGAGTGATGGGGGTTCAGTCGACGAAAGAATCAGAGTTGCCGATCAATCTGCTCGAATTGAGAGCGATCAGACTGTGTCTCCACACATTGTCGGTGAGGCTTCAAGGGGGTCCCATCAGGATACAGTCTGACAACGCCACGGCTGTGATATACATAAATCGCCAAGGGGGAACAAGAAGCTCAGCCGCTGCTCAGGAGGTCGCGCACATACTTCGGTGGGCAGAACGACACGTACCGGTCCTGTCGGCCATTTACATCCCGGGAGTGGAAAACTGGCAGGCGGACTATCTGAGTCGACAGATGCTGGACCCAGGAGAATGGGCATTGCATCCGGAGACATTCAGGCTGCTGTGCCTGAAGTGGGGCACACCAGATGTGGATCTACTTGCCTCCCGTCTCAATCGGAAGGTGCCAAGATTTGTGTCCAGGACAAGAGATCCGTGGGCAGACGTGTCAGATGCGCTGGTGGCTCCGTGGGATCAGTACCAGCTGATCTACGTCTTTCCTCCACTGAAACTGTTGCCATGTCTGCTTCGCAGAGTGGAAGCCGCAGGGATTCCAGTAATACTGGTTGCCCCAGATTGGCCTCAGCGTCCCTGGTACGCAGATCTGGTGCGTCTGTTGGCAGACGTTCCCTGGCGACTGCCGTTGTGAGAGGACCTCCTATCCTTGAGGTCCAATTTTCCATCCTGCTTTACCATCGCTGGCTTTAACGGCATGGCTATTGAGAGCCAGGTATTGAGGAACCGGGGTCTGTTGGACTTGGTGAATCCAATTATGTTGAGGGCACTGAAATCTTCTAGGAAGATATACCATCGTACCTGGAAGGCTTACATCTCCATGTGTGAGGAGAAAGGATGGCATCCGCATTCGTTTTCCATAGCAAGGATCCTACTGTTTCTCCAGAAAGGAGTAGACCAGAGATTGGCATTGAGCACCATCAAGGGGCAAATCTCAGCTTTTGGCTGTCTTTTTTATTTATTTATTTATTTTTTTTTCCAATGATGCCTGGCATCGCACTCCTTAGTGGGTACCTTCGTTCAGGGGGTACGACATGTAGTCCCTCCGGTGCGCCCACGTTACCCCCATGGGATTTGAACCTGGTGTTGTCGGCGCTTTGAAAACCGCCGTTTGAAAATATCAGGGAGATTCCCTTGTTGACTCTTTCCTAGAAAGTGGTCTTTCTAGTGGCCATCACATCGCCTTATCTGGTCATCCACAGGGATAAGGTGGTGTTGCGTCCGCAACCATCTTTTCTACTGAAGGTGGTCTCATCTTTTCATATCAATGAGGACACATTGTATTACCAGCACTGTGTCCTAAGCCGAAGCACCCCAAGGAGGTGGCCCTTCACGCTCTGGACATGGTTAGGGCCCTGAAGGTGTATTTTGTCTGCTACTGCTCCCTTTTGGAAAATGGACTGTTTTGTTTTGGTGGCTGGTCCAAAGAAGGGCATGGCGGCCTCGTCGGCCATCATTTCCAGGTGGATCAGACAGATTGTAGTACAAGCTTACGCCTTAAAGGGGCAGGTGCCCCCCTTTCCGGTCATGGCCCACTCTACGAGGGCAATCAGAACGTCTTGGGCCTTCCGACACCAAGCGTCAGTCGCTCAGGTGTGTAAGGCGGCGACCTGGTCATCTGTCCATATGTTTACAAAGTTCTACAAGGTAGATGTCAGTGCATCGGCGGATGCCTGTTTTGGCCGCAAAGTTTTGCAGGCGGTCGTGTAGTTGCAATTAACCACTTGCCGACCGCCGCACGACGATATACGTCGGCAGAATGGCACAGGCAGGCATATGGGCGTATATATAAGTCCCTGCCTTCCCGCGGGTGGGGGGCCCGATCGGGCCCCCCCCCCGGTGCCTGCGGCGGTCGGCATTCGTTCGGGAGCGATCTGGAATGAGGGGGCAGCCATTCATTCATGGCCACCCCCTCGCGATCGCTCCCGAAATGCTCCACGACATCACTTCCTCTCCTCACAGGAGAGGAAGTGATGTAATCTCTCCTCTCCGTGTCGGTATTTTTCGTTCCGGCACCGAGGAGAGAGGATCGGTGAGTTGCACCAACACACCACACGTACAGTAGAACATGCCAGGCACACTCACACCCCCCCTTTACCCCCGATCACCCCCCCAATTACCCCTGCCCCCCCAGTGACACCAATTGCATTTTTTTTTTTGCATTGGTGTCATTTGTGACTAATAACTGTTAGGGCAGTTAGGGTTAGCCCCCTTTAGTTCTAAGGTACCCCCCCAATAAAGGTTTAACCCCGTGATCACCCCCCGTCGCCAGTGTCACTAAGGCTGGGTTCACATTGCAGCGGTTTATGAGAACGGATGTGATTCGCACCGCACTGCAGTGCAAATCACATCCGATCTCTGTGCGATTCGAGTTCAGCCATACAGATAGTATGGCTGAATTCGTGTCGCACCCGCCGCAAACTCGCACGGGACCCTTTTTTTGGTCCGCAGCAGAATCGGTTTGCATGGGTGTTCACACCATGCGATCCGAGTTTGCAGATCGCACTGCGATATGCAAACTGATCTGGGGGTGTCATTAACATTTCACTGACACTCCCAGCAGTTCGCATAGGGCAGTGTGAACTGCCGCTGGGAGGCATGCGATGCGGGAACCCGCCGCGGATTTGTGACGTTCCTGCATCGCTCCAGTGTGAACCCAGCCTAATAAGCGATCGTTTTTCTGATCACTGTATTAGTGTCACAGGTGACGCTAGTTAGGCAGGTAGGTATTTAGGTTCGCCGCAGCTTTTTATAGCGCCAGGGACCCCCATATACTACCGCATAAAGCCCCCTGATTGCCCCCTAGTTAACCCTTTCACCAGTGATCACCATATAACGGTTACAGGTGACGCTGGTTGGTTAGTTATTTTTTTATAGTTTCCGGGCACCCCCCATTTATTACCTAGTCTCACTAGTGTACCCCTAAATTTAGGGGTGTCTACTTTCCAAAATGGGGTCATTTGGGGGGCGTTTGTGCCATCTTGGCATTTTATGGCCTTCAAAACTGTAACGCCCTTAGAAAGCCTGAAGGCGGTGCTTGGTTTTCGGGGCCCCGTACGCGGCTAGGCTCCCAAAAAGTCCCACATATGTGGTATCCCCGTACTCAGGAGAAGCAGCAGAATTTATTTTGGGGTGTCATTTCACATATGCCCATGGCATGCGTGAGCAATATATCATTTAGTGACAACTTTGTGAAAAAAATAAATAAAAAAAAAAAGTTTGTAATTTTCCCGCAACTTGTGGCAAAATATAAAATATTCCATGGACTCAACATGCCTCTCAGCAAATAGCTTGGGGTGTCTACTTTCTAAAATGGGGTCATTTGTGGGGGTTTTGTGCCATCTTTGCATTTTATGGCCTTCAAAACTGTAATAGGTAGTGAGGAGTGAAGTCAAATATTTACGCCCTTAGAAAACCTGAAGGCGGTGCTTGGTTTTCGGGGCCCCGTACACGGCTAGGCTCCCAAAAAATCCCACACATGTGGTATCCCCGTACTCAGGAGAAGCAGCAGAATTTATTTTGGGGTGTCATTTCACATATGCCCATAGCATGTGTGAGCAATATATCATTTAGTGACAACTTTGTGTAAAAAAAAAAAAAAAAAAAAAAAAAAAAATTTTTTGTCATTATTCAATCGCTTGAGGCAAAAAAATTAAATATTCAATGGGCTCAACATGCCACTTATCAATTTCCTTAGGGGGTCTACTTTCCAAAATGGGGTCATTTGGGGGGGGTTTTGTACTGCCCTGCCATTTTAGCACCTCAAGAAATGAGATAGGCAGTCGTAAACTAAAAGCTGCGTAAATTCCAGAAAACGTACCTTAGTTTGTAGATGTGACAACTTTTGCGCAAACAAATAAATATACAGTTATTGACTTTTTTTTTTTTTTTTTTACCAAAGACATGTGGCTGAATACATTTTGGCCTAAATGTATGACTAAAATTGAGTTTATTGGATTTTTCTAATAACAAAAAGTAGAAAATATCATTTTTTTTTCAAAATTTGCGGTCTTTTTCCATTTATATCGCAAAAAATAAAAATCGCAGAGGCAATCAAATACCATCAAAAGAAAGCTCTATTTGTGGGAAGAAAAGGACGCAAATTTTGTTTGGGTACAACATTGCATGACCGCGCAATTACCAGTTAAATCAGCGCAGTGCCAAATTGTAAAAAGACCTCTGCTCATTTACCAGCAAAATGGTCCGGTCTGAAAGTGGTTAAATAGACAACCTTTTATATTTTTCCTGGTTTTTCGGTAAAAATGCAGTACTGTTATGTTAATGCACTGTTGCATCACTTCTGCAATTGGTTGTGGTCTTGGGCATCACTCCTGTTGAGGATACCTGGTTATATGGTGTTTTTTTCTACACACTGCTGTTTTTTTGTGGGTTTAGTTCACTACTTCCCACTTGCCATGGTGGATGAAGTTTTTATGCTGTTTTTCCCACCCCTCGCTTGGCACTGCTTGGGGACGTCCCATTTTGTTAGAGAGGAGCTGTGTCGGTTGGTGAATATAAGAGAAAATAGGATTTTTTTTTATTTTTTTTATTTATTTATTTTTGTACTTGCCGTAAAATCCTTTTCTCTGTAATTCACCTACCGACACAGCACCAGCCCCTCCTTATTCTCTTTACGTTATACTGCTTGTTGACGTACTCAGTCTGCTAGGGCAGGCTGTGGGGGTTGTAGCCAAGGGACCACCCCCTGGGCGGAACTAAAAGTTCTGAAGTGTTGTATTACAACTTTGCCTAGTATCTCCAGTGATAGGGCTGACAACCCATTTTGTTGGAGAGGAGCTTTGTCGGTCGGTGAATTACAGAGAAAAGGATTTTACGGTGAGTACAAAAAATCCTATTTTTTTTCAGGAGCAGTGATTTTAATAATGCTTAAAGTGAAACAATAAAAGTGTAATATTCCTTTTAAGTTTCGTACCGGGGGGGGGGGGGGGGGGTTGGGTTTATAACAGTCTGACAGCAAAATTACATTTATAAAGGGAAAAAGTCATTTAAAACTACTCGCGGCTGAATTGTCAGTCCAAAAATGCACATAAAAGTTCAATACACATAAAAGTTCATTGATAAAAACGGCATGTGATTTTCCCTACAGGGGAACCCCAAACCAAAATGTTAAATAAATAAAATTTGTAGGGGGGGGGGTCCCCCTCGATCCAGACCCTTATCCGAGCACGCATCCTGGCAGGACAGGGGGGACGACGAGAGCAGCCCCCCCCCCCTTGAACCGTACCAGGCCACATGCCCTCAACTTTGGGAGGGTGCTTTGGGGTAGAAACCCCCCCCCCCCCCCCAAAGCACCTTGTCCCCATGTTGATGGGGAGAGGGGCTTCATCCCCACAACCTTTGCCCGGTGGTTATAGGGGTCTGCGGGCGGAGGGCTTATCGGAATCTGGAAGCCCCCTTTAGCAAGGGGGCCCCCAAATCCTGGCCCCACCCCACTGTGTGAATTGGTATTGGGGTACAGGTGTACCCCTACCAGTTCACAAAGTGTCAAAAAGGTTAAGCACACAAGTTTTTGACAAGTCCTTTTATTCTTTTTCTTTTAGAAATGTCATTTTGCTGTCAGACTGTTCTAAACACAGGAGACATGTGCCCCTTTGAAGGCATACTATAGACACCCCCCCAGGTACAAAATTGAAAGGAATTACATTTTTATTGTCACTTTAAGCATTATTAAAATCACTGTTTCCGAAAAAACGGACGTTTTTAAAAACTTTTTTTGCATTGATACATGTCCCCTAGGGCAGAACCCAGGTCCCCAAACACTTTTTTTTATTTTTATGACAACTTGCATATTAGCCTTTAAAATTAGCACTTTTGATTATTTATGTTCGTGTCCCATAGACTTTAATGGTGTTTGCGTGTTCTGGATGCGAACCGAACCGGGGGGTTCTTCGGCTTATCCCTACTCACCAGATTAGAGATAACTGTGGTCTCTGGTGCTAGCATTATAGCTCTCACGCCATCTGCGGGAATGCCTAATATATGTGGTGTGATTGCCGTTTACATGCACGTGCACACCCTGGGTTTGTATTTGTGGGTGGGTGCGTGCAGTGCAGTGGGGGTTATGGTAATTTTCCTTTTTGTGATGGCTGTTACTGCTATGCTTATCCTGTACTTCATACATCCAAAAAAGCTGAAGTAATTAAAGTGGTTGTTAGGCCATTACTATAAAAACCTCCTTTCCCCCTCTAACTTAACAATATGTGTGCCTATGTTATATAAAAAAATATGCCAAACTGTACCTATATCAGAGCGGCTCACGTGACTCCTCTGCTCTCTCCTCTCTTCCCTTCCTCCCTGGCTGACCTCATCAGGAGTGCTTGGCCCGCCCACTGGAGCTGTCAGCCAGGCAGAGGAGAGAGCCAAAGAGTCATGTGGATGCCAGGAGCTGCTCCCTGATATAGGTACAGATTAGCATTTTTTTATATATATATCCGAGCGGCTCTTGCTGCTTACTTGCTCCAGTGGGTGGGGCCAAGCGCTCCCGTTGACGTCGGCTGGGGTAGAGAGGAGAGAGAGAGAGCGTAGAGGAGTCACGTGAGAGAACAGAGGACAAAGCAGAGCTGTGGATGACAGTCATGTAAACTGACCACGGTGTTGGGGCTCAGCAGCCATGATAAACCCTGATCAGTTTAGAGAGGGGAGAGCATAGCCAGGCAGGATCGGGCAGGTTTTTTTTTTTTTTTTTTTTTTTAAGGTGATAGAAGGAGCCAAATTACACAGCACAAGCACTGTGCTGTATAACATGCTTCAAGGAAATAGGATCTGTTTATTTTTATGTGAATAAACACTTTAGAATAGAGTGCACAATAATTTGAATAGTGTGTGTGTGTGTACCCTCATATATATATATATATATATATATATATATATATATATATATATATATATATATATATATATATATATATATATATATATATATATATATATATATATCCAGTGAAGTGAACAGCCTCCAATGAATCCCCTTACATAAGTTTCGCATGTATATCTGCTGTCTTCAGCTTGCTATTTTCTTGAAAAGTGCACATCCAGTTAGAGATTTTCTCTTCCTGTTCAGCACTTCAGTATTTTCTCATCTCCCCTGCTCCCTCCTGTGCACTCCCCTGTGAGACCTGGTGTCTGTAGAAAGATGAGTGCCCAACACTGACTGGGAGCCAGGTGTTGTGTGCACCCAGTAAATTTTTGTAGTAGGGGGAACACTATTGGGGACGTTTTACATTTTATAGAGTATTACCAGAGTGTGTGGAGGAAACGGGAAGAAAAGCGCCAGAGCGCGGCTTGTGTTAAAAAAGGAACGTAGACACATACAATCTTTCATGGAACAGACTTTTGATTTGGACCTATGCCAAAAAAACCTTTTATTTTTTGTTACCGGACATCCTTGAATCTTAATTCACTGCCCCTGGTTTGTGTGCACAGGGAGTGAGTTAACTGTTAATTAACCAGGACGTGTCTTATTTTACTACTTAACCCATTCATCTCAACCTAGCACTATTTAACAGTTTTTTGTTCTCTTTTTCTATTTTAAATTATTTTGTTTGGGGGAAAAAATTTTTATAATGCGGATATATACATTGTTGTTTTGTAAGGATTATAAAGGATTTAGAAGAGAAAACTTGGTTCAGGATATCTATTTTATTTTACATCAGTAAGAACTTTAAATTACTGATGCATTATGAGAAAAATTCAATCTATGCAAGGGGAAAAAAAAAAAATATTTTGTAAATAACTTTAAATTTTTGGTACAAAGATGTTCATTTTAATGTTGCAGTAAATGGAATAAGCAGCAGAATAAAGTGCATGTTATCCCACAGTAATGGTACTTCGAAAGATTACTGGTCAAACTTCGAAAAATTGTGTATGCAGATTTTGTTTTTTTCTTCAAAACGCAAATGAATTAAAAAATTCTCAGAGGACTTTAGGGTCACGAGAGCCCGTTTATCCCCCCAAAAACAATATATGTATCGTTTCTCTATCATACTTGATTACAAAGTTATAGATTGATAAACAGACACCTACCAGACGTGGTGAGAGAGCCAAAGTGGTTACAGCGCCTTGAAAAAAGTATTTATACACCTTTAAAATTGTCCACATTTTTGTCATGTTACAACCAAAAACCTAAATTTTATAGGGATTTTATGTGATAGATCAACACAAAGTGGCACATAATTATGAAGTGGAAGGAAAATTTATGGTTTTCCAATTTTTTTACAAAAATCTGAAAAGTGTGGTGTGTATTTGTGTTCAGCCCCCTTTACTCTGATACCCCTAACTAAAATCTAGTGGAACGAATTGCCTTCAGAAGTCATCTAATTAGTAAATGGAGTCCACCTATAGAGTCCTTTTGTAATTTTAATCAGAGTATAAATACTGCACAGCTGTTCTGTGAAGTCCTCAGAGGTTTGTTAGAGAACCTTAGTGAACATACAACATCATGAAGGCCAAGGAACACCCCAGACAGGTCCGGTGGTAAATTTGGGGAGAATTTTAAAGCAGGATTAGGTTATTTAAAAAAAAAAAAAAAAAAAATCCCAAACGTTGAACATCTGACGGAGCACTGTACAATCCATCATTCGAAAATGGAAAGAGTATGGCACAACTGCAGGCCTAACAAGACATGGCTGTCTGTCTAAACCGGCAGGCTGGGCAAGTATAGCATTAATTGGAGAAGCAGCTAAAAGGCCCATGGTAATTCTGGAGGAGCTGCAGAGATCCACAGCTCAGGTGGGAGAATCTGTCCACAGGGCAACTATTAGTCGTGTACTCCACAAATCTGGCCTTAATGGAAGAGTTGCAAGAAGAAAGTCATCCTTGAAAGCCATAGGTCCTGTTTGCAGTTTGCAAGAAGCCATGTGGGGGACACAGCAAATGTGAAAGAAGGTGCTCTGGTCAGAGGAGACCAAAATGGAATTTTTTGCCTAACAGCAAAATGCTATGTGTGGTGGAAAAATAACACTGTACATCACCCTGGACACGCCATTCTCACTTGCAGCGTGAAAGGTGGTTCTACAAAGTTTTGTTCAGGGGGGGGTTTGAATACAAATGCATGCCACACTTTTCACAAATTTTATTTGGAAAACCATTTATCATTTTTCCTTCCACTTTACAATTATGTGCCATTTTGTGTTGGTCTATTACATTAAATCCCAATAAGTTTTTGGTTGCAACATGACAAAATGTGAAAAATGCCAGGGGTATGAATACTTTTTCAAGGCAATGTTGTGCCTTTTCAAACTTAACCAGTTGCCGACCGCCGCACGACGATGTACGTCGATAGCATGGCACGGGCAGGCATATTGGCGTACATGTACGTCCCTTGCCTCCCGCGGGTCGGGGGCCCGATCGGGCCCCCGCCCGGTGCCTGCGGCGGTCGGTATTCGTGCGGGAGCGATCCCGGACGAGGGGACGGCCATTCGTTCATGGCCACCCCCTCGCGATCGCTCCCGACGAATAGGAATCCCCCGTGACATCACTTCCTCTCCTGTAATGTAAACACAGGAGAGGAAGTGATGTATTCTCTCCTCCGTGTCGGTATTTTTCGTTCCGACACGGAGGAGAGCGGATCGGTGAGTTGCACCAACACTCTACACACACAGTAGAACATGCCAGGCACACTCACACCCCCCCTTTACCCCCCGATCACCCCCCCAATTACCCCTGCCCCCCAGTCACAGTGACACCAATGTCATTTTTTTTTTTTTTTTTTTTTTTTTTTGCATTGGTGTCATTTGTGACTGTAATAACTGTTAGGGCAGTTAGAGTTAGCCCCCTTTAGTTCTAATGTACCCCCCTAACCCCCCCAATAAAGGTTTAACCCCGTGATCACCCCCCGTCGCCAGTGTCACTAAGGCTGGGTTCACATTGCAGCGGTTTATGAGAACGAATGTGATTCGCACCGCACTGCAGTGCAAATCACATCCGATCTCTGTGCGATTCGAGTTCAGCCATTCGCCGCACCCGCCACACCCGCCGCACCCACCGCAAATTCGCACGGGACCCTTTTTTTGGCCCGCAGCAGAATCGGATCGCATGGGTGTTCACACCATGCGATCCGAGTTTGCAGATCGCACTGCGATATGCGAACTGATCTGGGGGTGTCAGTAACATTTCACTGACACTCCCAGCAGTTCGCATAGGGCAGTGTGAACTGCCGCCGGGAGGCATGCGATGCGGGAACCCGCCGCGGATTTGCGGCGTTTCCGCATCGCTCCAGTGTGAACCCAGCCTAATAAGCGATCATTTTTCTGATCGCCGTATTAGTGTCACAGGTGACGCTAGTTAGGCAGGTAGGTATTTAGGTTCGCCGCAGCTTTTTATAGCGCCAGGGACCCCCATATACTACCGCATAAAGCCCCCTGATTGCCCCCTAGTTAACCCTTTCACCAGTGATCACCATATAACTGTTACAGGTGACGCTGGTTGGTTAGTTATTTTTTATAGTTTCAGGGCACCCGCCATTTATTACCTAATAAAGGTTTAACCCCCTGATCACCCGGCGGGTGTCATTTGTGACTAATAACTGTTAGGGCAGTTAGGGTTAGCCCCCTTTAGTTCTAAGGTACCCCCCTAACCCCCCCAATAAAGGTTTAACCCCGTGATCACCCCCCGTCGCCAGTGTCACTAAGGCTGGGTTCACATTGCAGCGGTTTATGAGAACGGATGTGATTCGCACCGCACTGCAGTGCAAATCACATCCGATCTCTGTGCGATTCGAGTTCAGCCATTCGCCGCACCCGCCGCACCCGCCACACCCGCCGCAAATTCGCACGGGACCCTTTTTTTGGCCCGCAGCAGAATCGGATCGCATGGGTGTTCACACCATGCGATCCGAGTTTGCAGATCGCACTGCGATATGCGAACTGATCTGGGGGTGTCAGTAACATTTCACTGACACTCCCAGCAGTTCGCATAGGGCAGTGTGAACTGCCGCCGGGAGGCATGCGATGCGGGAACCCGCCGCGCATTCGTGGCGTTCCCGCATCGCTCCAGTGTGAACCCAGCCTAATAAGCGATCGTTTTTCTGATCGCTGTATTAGTGTCACAGGTGACGCTAGTTAGGCAGGTAGGTATTTAGGTTCGCCGCAGCTTTTTATAGCGCCAGGGACCCCCATATACTACCGCATAAAGCCCCCTGATTGCCCCCTAGTTAACCCTTTCACCAGTGATCACCATATAACTGTTACAGGTGACGCTGGTTGGTTAGTTATTTTTTTATAGTTTCAGGGCACCCGCCATTTATTACCTAGTCTCACTAGTGTACCCCTAAATTTAGGGGTGTCTACTTTCCAAAATGGGGTCATTTGGGGGGGGTTTGTGCCATCTTGGCATTTTATGGCCTTCAAAACTGTAACGCCCTTAGAAAGCCTGAAGGCGGTGCTTGGTTTTCGGGGCCCCGTACGCGGCTAGGCTCCCAAAAAGTCCCACATATGTGGTATCCCCGTACTCAGGAGAAGCAGCAGAATTTATTTTGGGGTGTCATTTCACATATGCCCATGGCATGCGTGAGCAATATATCATTTAGTGACAACTTTGTGAAAAAAAAAAAAAAAAAAAAAAGTTTGTAATTTTCCCGCAACTTGTGGCAAAATATAAAATATTCCATGGACTCAACATGCCTCTCAGCAAATAGCTTGGGGTGTCTACTTTCTAAAATGGGGTCATTTGTGGGGGTTTTGTGCCATCTTGGCATTTTATGGCCTTCAAAACTGTAATAGGTAGTGAGAAGTGAACTCAAAAATTTACGCCCTTAGAAAGCCTGAAGGCGGTGCTTGGTTTTCGGGGCCCCGTACGCGGCTAGGCTCCCAAAAAGTCCCACATATGTGGTATCCCCGTACTCAGGAGAAGCAGCAGAATTTATTTTGGGGTGTCATTTCACATATGCCCATGGCATGTGTGAGCAATATATCATTTAGTGACAACTTTGTGAAAAAAAAAAAAAAAAAAAAAAGTTTGTAATTTTCCCGCAACTTGTGGCAAAATATAAAATATTCCATGAACTCAACATGCCTCTCAGCAAATAGCTTGGGGTGTCTACTTTCTAAAATGGGGTCATTTGTGGGGGTTTTGTGCCATCTTGGCATTTTATGGCCTTCAAAACTGTAATAGGTAGTGAGAAGTGAACTCAAAAATGTACGCCCTTAGAAAGCCTGAAGGCGGTGCTTGGTTTTCGGGGCCCCGTACGCGGCTAGGCTCCCAAAAAGTCCCACATATGTGGTATCCCCGTACTCAGGAGAAGCAGCAGAATTTATTTTGGGGTGTTATTTCACATACGCCCATAGCATGTGTGAGCAATATATCATTTAGTGACAACTTTATGTAAAAAAAAAAAAAAATTTTTTTTTTTGTCATTATTCAATCGCTTGAGGCAAAAAAATAAAATATTCAATGGGCTCAACATGCCTCTTATCAATTTCCTTAGGGGGTCTACTTTCCAAAATGGGGTCATTTGGGGGGGTTTTGTACTGCCCTGCCATTTTAGCACCTCAAGAAATGAGATAGGCAGTCGTAAACTAAAAGCTGCGTAAATTGCAGAAAACGTACCTTAGTTTGTAGATGTGACAACTTTTGCGCAAACCAATAAATATACAATTATTGACTTTTTTTTTACCAAAGACATGTAGCTGAATACATTTTGGCCTAAATGTATGACTAAAATTGAGTTTATTGGATTTTTCTAATAACAAAAAGTAGAAAATATCATTTTTTTTCAAAATTTGCGGTCTTTTTACGTTTATATCGCAAAAAATAAAAATCGCAGAGGCAATCAAATACCATCAAAAGAAAGCTCTATTTGTGGGAAGAAAAGGACGCAAATTTTGTTTGGGTACAACATTGCATGACCGCGCAATTACCAGTTAAAGCAGCGCAGTGCCAAAGTGTAAAAAGACCTCTGGTCATTTACCAGCAAAATGGTCCGGTCTGAAAGTGGTTAAACTGGGTTGTTTTACGAAGTAAGGCTCCAGATATACTTTAAAGTAAAACGAGAATTGTTTTTTCTCACCTCACCTTCCAGGATGGCAACGCATGAGATGGAAAGGCTCCTCCTTACAGGAAACACAATCAGTTCACAGCTGTTTAAAAGGCCCCACCTTAGCCCTTGTACCTCAGTATTGATTGTGTTTCTCCCACAGAAAAACGTTTCTTTTTAGTCTTCTGGTCAGAGAGAGTCAGTTGGTACACCTGTGAGCCAGGTTTAGGAATGCTGGTGTTGTACTAACCTTTCATGCCCAATGGCATTTGTGCAGGCGGTCTGGGCACATTCAATCCCCCCGCCATTGCACGCAGCCCAGGTCTCCTGTCTTCCCCGGTGTGTGCAACGGGCGCCATTTTTCTGAGGTCCAAACGATGTACAACACCAAGGGGAGGACTTGGCGTGCTCCAAGCCTCATTCTCACGACCCAGGAAGTGGGCCTAAAGCGTGGAGGAGACACTGGAACCGCATGGCTGCAGAGGCTAAAGCTTTCCTTTCTCACCAAGACTCGCAAGGAGCTGAAAGTCTGTCTGAGCCATCCTCATGGAAGGAGGATGGAAAGACAGCACAGGTGGCTGCAGACAAGAGTGAGCAGGCCGGGTAACTGCCATTTACCTTCTATGGGGGGTGATGACAGATTAAGATGTAATCCCTGGTAATACCCCCATGCTCTCACCTCCTGGGGATGGGGGGCCTGCAGCCATGATACAGGGGGCTGGAAGAGTGACCGTTGGTTATTCCCTCTTCTCTTGCAGATTCCCCCAATGGAGCACAGGGGGTCTGGCAAACCACCTTCTACATCTAGTGCTAGTAAAAAGTGTGGTAACTGCAGGGAAAAGGTGTCTAAATCTCACACCAAGCCATTTTGTTATAGGTATAGTATATTAACAAACTGACTGGTCAAGAGGCCTCAGGATTAATGAGATTTTCTTAAGAATGTTGGCTACTATTTAATCTAGCCACACCTTAGGTGGTAGACTCAGAGAAACTCGCCCCCTAAAGAGAGTAATGGCCCTGGCCTCCCCTCCCCCTTCCTTTTGGGGAAAAAAAAGTTTGGGTCCCAGATGAGGTGTGAGGGCATTCTACTGGGGCAGTGCCCCCAGCCTAACATGGAAGCTCCCAGGTTGGGACAGCAACTTGGTAGGGGGTGATTTTTGGCCGCTATCCTTTTCTCATGGGGCCTTGAGAGAAAAGCAAACCCTGTGGCAAAGGGAAAGACGACAGTGGTAAGTACTTCACTTTTTGCCTTGGGAAATGAACATCCTCCCTCAATACAGGGTGCTGCTTTCCTTGCCCTTGGGTCTGGGAACAAATAGCCCAGACGCTTTAGCTAGATCAATATCCACAGCTCCCTTTTACCTTAGGGCAGGGATATGCAATTAGCGGACCTCCAGCTGTTGCAGAACTACAATTCCCATGAGGCATAGCAAGACTCTTAGATCCAGAAGCCTGGCAGTCAGAGGCAGAGGCATGATGGGACTTGTAGTTTAGCAACAGCTGGAGGTCCGCTAATTGCATATCCCTGCCTTAAGGAATGCTGTGGCTATTGCACCATTTAGTTGCCAGCCTCTCACTATAAATCTATCAATAAGTATACATTTAGTGGAGAGTTGAGATCTGTTGGACACAAATGGTCTCTTATAGGCAAATTCTGCCACTAAACAAGTTACACATTCCTAAAGGGTTAATTGAAGGGATGCAAAGTGGTCTACATGTACCTGGTGATTCCAGGAGTAATAGCATTGCACACCAGGTAATCTGAATATATTAGGACAGCTGCTATGAATCTGGCATGTAGCAGCAAGAGGGTTCATTTGGAGGTTGTTTGCTTTTAAAAGCCTGCCGCCTAGTTTTTCCCCATGTTGGGGGGCACAGCAAGGGGTACCCTTGTGAACATATTCTTTTTATGAGGTTTGCTTGGTATGTGTAATATCTTATCAAGCTCCAACCTATTCCTCCTTACACTGCAGTTATATCTGTAGGTGTGTAAGAGTTAATTGGGACCTCTTGTGGTTTGGGCTACAGCCCACTCCTTGAGGAATTAGAAGCTTAAATTATCCTGAAACCCTTAATTGACAGGTTCTGGTGCAAACCTCTATGCAAGAGCTACATATACTAACCTGTATCTGATTGCTGTCTGCCTCCAGGCTAAGATTGTGACCACCTTCTTGAGGCTGGCTTAATTGATCTCCTAGGTCTGTGCTCATTAAAACCTTAGATGCTTGGACTCTTTTTCACACGTGTGTTTGGCTAACTATACCTACTCATACTTTGACAGTGGTAGACCAACAGCTATTACTACTGTGGGGTGTTCACATGCCTTAGACCAGGGGTTGACAAATTTGTTTGGAATCTGGGAGCCAGCTAAAAAAGTTAGGAGCCAGGTCCGTGACGGCGATCTGGACCTGTCCCTGGCCTGACATGGAGACAAGTGAGGGGAAGATAGCCTCCAGCCCCCCACATATGAGATCACCTCTCATTGGACACACCGCTTGAGTGCTAAATGGCCGCTGTGATTGGCCATTTAGCATGATCTGTGATTTGCTGTATCCAAGGGACACGGCCAACACAGAACTTCCCCGATGTGCGCCCATGGCGGCGTTCAGAGGGGAAGTAAACAGGAGGATGTCCAGGGACACCCTCCCGGCAATTGGTGTCCGTGCTGTAGACATCTTTTGTCTATAGCGCGGGCACGAAGTGGTTAACAAAAGAATGTGACTTTTATTTCCGCCATGTTCCCGCTTCTTAACGTCATATCCCCGCTAAGGGTTAGATCAGGTCCGCCTGAAAAACTGACAGGTGAACCTGATCAGACAGGGGGTCAAGCAGGGAGGATTACAAATAATATTTTTTTTTTTCCCTTAATTAAAATAATTTTTTTTACTTTTTACAAAAAAAAATAATAATAATTAAATAATATATATATATATATATATATATATATATATATATATATATATATATATATATATATATATATATATATATATATATATATATAATATTTAATTATTATTATTTTTTTTTGTAAAAAGTAAAAAAAATTATTTTAATTAGGGGAAGGAAATGGGCGGGCAGTGAAAAACAGTCAGGGAGCTTCACTCCATTAGGAATTATCATTATTGGAATAGGGTGTAATTTCTACATCCACCACAAGATGGCGCCAGACTACCGAAAGATTTTAGTAGGCCGCAAAGCCGCGGCCTCAATTACTGGCCGGCGCGGCCCGATGGAATTGCGCGGCGGAGTTCGGGGTCCAAATGGAGACAGGATACCCCAGCAGCGTTGCCCCAGTCGCCAGGACACGAAATCTAGGCGCAAATGCGACCTGGCGACCGGGGTTTGTCGAGCCCTGCCTTAGACTTCCATTATTTGGAACTACCCTGCTTCCCCTCTAGTGGTTGAAGGTTTAGTATATAGAGTCCAGGCTATGCCTGTGGCAGATTTTGCCCTTCTTTGGGCAGTTGAATATACCATGACTCTGGCATCATGCTACATCAGAAATGCACAGCGTGGAAGTTATTTGTCTTTTCTGGTTATGGATTCTCCCTCTCTCTCGCCCCCCCCCTCCCTTTCTCTCTCGCGTCTCTGTCTCTATGGTAACAGAGAGACAGGAAGCTCAGAAGCAAGAGAGCCAAAAGAGGAAAAAGTGATCCCCCCCCCCCCCCTTCTGTGTGCACTTGTACACTGCATTCAGAGCCCCTCATAACCACACCCTATTAGCCTCCTGTACTGTGAGATATTGCCAAGAGGCAGTTCTTTTAATATATTTCTGTCCGTCCTGCTGTATTGGCCTCTAGGGGCAGTATTGTCCATGGATCATCGTTATGTGACCCGGATCATCTTCATCAACGGTTGGCCCTTTGATCTTACATAGCCCACTTTCAGCCGTGGCTCCCTTTTTTGAAGAGTGTTAATCAAGGATTTCAATCTTATCACACCCGTTGGTCAGGAGCCAAGCTTTTGTTCTACAAAGCTTTGATGTGTAACTTGTTACATTCCAGTCACCTGGTTGTATCAACCAGAAATTCAAAACAGTAAGCGATACTGTACTTTTGTTGGTAATCAGAAAATGCATAGCATTAACCACTTCAGCCCCGAAGGATTGACATCCCTTTTTTCCCACAAATAGAGCTTTCTTTTGGTGGCATTTGATCACCTGGTTTTTATTTTTTGCGCTATAAACAAAAAACGTCAATTAAAAAAAAAAAAACTCTATTTTTCTTTTATTTTTTGCTATAATAATAATTTTTTTTTTTTCCCTCAGTTTAGGCCGATATGTATTCTTCTACATATTTGTGGTAAAAAAAAATTCCAATAAGCGTATATTGATTGGTTTGCGCAAAAGTTAAAGCGTCTACAAAATGTATAGATTTATGGCATTATTATTATATAATTTTTTTTTATTGTGACTGTGACATTGCAGCGGATACTGTTGACACTATTTTGTGGGGGGGAGGAAGGGAGGGTGGGCTCAAGTAAAACATGAGAGATCACTGCACCCGGTGACAGGGAGCAGTAGATCTATCATGTTGCTAGGCAGAACGGGGAAATGCCTTGTTTACATAGGCATCTCCCCTTTCTGCCGCTCTGACACGATCGCGGGACACCAGCGGACATAGAGTCCGCGAGACCCGTAGTACATGGTGGGCGCGTGCTCACTAGCCCGCAAATTAAAAGGGACATATCTGTATGCCCATTTGCCCACCGCTGCCATTCGCCGACGTGTGTGGCTGTTGGCAAGTGTTTAAGGTTATTGGCAACATATCTGTTGATTATAAGACTGTACCCTGTTTCTAACCAGATCTGCATAGCATTGCAGTAGCTAGTGACATCTGTTGGTTATGACTATACGCTGTTGCTAATCACAAATGCACAGCATTTCTGTAGATTTTTATATTACGGTATCCTGTTTCTAATCAAAATGCACAGCATTTAAACCTTGCTAGTGACTTTTCTGTTATGGGACTGTACGCTGTTGCTAACAAATGCAAAATATTGAAAGTTGTTGGCGACATTTCTGTCGGTCTTAGGACTGTACCCTGTTGCTAATCAGAAATGCACAGCATTTTAAGTTTGCTAGTGACATTTCTGTTGGTCATATGACTATACACGGTTGCTAAACAAAAATGCACAGCATTTAAAGTCTGAGAGCCAGAAATATCGCTGACCGACTGTACCCTGTTGCTAATTAGAAACACACAGCATTGAAGTTTGTCAGTGTCTTTTCTGTTATGACCGCACCGTGTTACTAATCAGAAAGGTACAACATTGAGCTTGGTACCTTTTTTCTGTTTTTCATATTGGTTATGCGACTACCTTGTCGAGCATCAGCAATACGCAGCACTGAAGTTTGTGTCCTTCTGCCCTTTTTATATTGCTTTTCTTGCCACGCTTCAGAAATACACAACACTAGAAGTTTCTGTGTGTGTGTGTGTGTTTTTATTTATTTATTTTTTTAACATTTGGCTGCACATCAGAATACGCAACAGTGAAGACTGTTTGCGTCTTTCCTATTTTATATTTATTATATAGCCATACCTTGTTGCACTTCTGAAATTCACGACTCTGAAGTTCATGTCGTGTCATTTCTGTGATGGTCCATCTAGCTGCACTTCAGAAATACACTACATGGTCTATGATCTTTATATGTGTGATATATTAATTTTATACATATATCACTTTTATTTTGGTCCCTATTTTCCCGTGAACACGGAAGGGGCTAGGAATTCTGGCTGCAGAAACTTTAGATGTCAGAAAATTCAGTCCCTCGCATTCAGGCATGCCTGAGGGATTCCCTGTGCTTGTAACCCGGTAGGGTTGTATGACCTTGGAAGAAGGCTATAAAATCACTTTTTATTTTATTTTTTAAGGACTTTGGTTCATATGAGTATTAACTGAAGATGCAGTATCAAAAATTATCTAATCCATATACCTAACTCAATAGGTTTACAGTTCTATATGTATTCTTCATAGCAGAACTGGTCGTAGCAGACCAACGTGAGTGTTCTGCTCCTGCTATAGACTTAATCTCCTGTAGTAGTAGTAGTAGTAGTAGTAGTAGTAGTAGTAGGGTTCTGCTTAATGTATCCCTCATTAATACCAAAAGATACCCAATGGTTTTGGAGTGTATTATGGTTCAGACATCAAATAGGACACCTGTCATTTACAAAATGGGTGCACTCTGGTGTTTGTTTACCAAGCTTAATTTTAATGCATTTGCGTATAGGGGTATAGGGAGTCTGGGTATATGGAGCACTTTCACAGCTCACATGCCAGCATTCAGATGTGAAGGAAGTCATAAGGTTGATGTGCTTGGGCACATACCTTCCAGCCTTCTAAGCCCAGGGAAACACCTTCCATTATTCTACTACCCTTAAGACCCCTTTCACACCACACCACCCATAGCGTGGGCGGTAAAAAGCCGCTATTTTTGGCCGCCAGATTTTCTGGCGCATTTCGGCCGCTAGCGGGGCGTTTTTACCCCCGCTAGCGGCCGAGAAAGGGTTAAAATCGCCGGCAATACGCTGCAATAGCGGCGTTTTGCCAGCAGTATTACAGCGCTGCCCCATTGATTTCGATGGGGAGCAGTGGTGGAGGAGCGGTAAACACACCACTCCTTCACCGCTCCAAAGAAGCTGCTGGCAGGACTTTTCCTTGACGTCCTGCCAGAGCACCGCACTACCCATAATGGTGCAGCTTCTTTAGGGCGGATTGCAGGTGCTATTTCCCTCCAAAGTAAAAGGATTTTCATTTAAACTTTTTAATATATACAGTTTAATGAGTGAAGATTGGGTTATTCCCCCCCCCCCCCCCAATCCTGGCTTTTCCTCCAGCTTTGGGCCTCATTTGCATTTATGTAGTGTGAAATGCTTATTGGTTTATGTTGTTGGAGCTGCCAGGTTTTGCATTAGATTTTCTACAGATTTTTGTCTTCAGATTTACCAAAACCATATAATACAATGTCAAACCTTAAGAGTTTAAATTTGTATGTAATCAAGGAGGCCCTTGCACTACGTGGCTTTTGGTAAATCTGAAGACAAAAATCTGCAGAAAATCGAATGGTGTGTATGGGGTCTTGAGTAGAGGTCGACCGATATATGCCGTTTTTTAAATAATCGGCATGGGCCGAAAGCCGATTTAGAACTACAGGGGGACTTTGAAATGACTTCTGTAATAGAAGTCAGTGTAAGTTGCCTGAGTCGTCATAGCAACGTCTTCCTCCTCTCTGGGCAGGCTGCCAAGAAAAGAACAAAATGATACAATGTTTACACTTGAATGAATGAAGTCATCTCCATGTGTAGAAGTTCTCAGTTTAACCATTTAAAGACTAAATCTTTTCTGACACTTGTTGCTTACAAGTAAAAATCCTGTATTTTCTGCCAGAAAATCACTTAGACCCCCCAAAAATTATATATATTTTTTTAGCAGAGATCCTAGGGAATAAAATAGCGGTTGTTGCAATATTTTATGTCACACGGCATTTGCACAGAGGTCTTTCAAATGCATTTTTTTGGGAAAAAAATACACTATTTAAAAAATAAAATAAAAACAGTAAAGTTAGCCCATTTTATTTTTTTTTTTTTTTTCTTCTTTTTGTCCAAAAGTTTTGACTACCTGTTTTTATTTAATATATAGGTTTTTTTTTTTTATCTAAATCATACATACAAGTAAACTGATTGGAGGTTTGTTTTGTTTAATAAATGTAAGAAATTTTCTGTATCACTTATGAAGACTGCTTTCACACTGGAGCGGGCAGGCGTTGATGGTAAAACGCAAGTTTTAGCGGCTCTTTACCATCATTTTAGCGGTGCTATTTGGCTGCTAGTGGGGCACATATAACCCAGCTAGCGGCCAAGGAAGAGGTTAAATGCGCCCATGAAGCACTGCTGCCAAATCGCATTGCATGCGCTTCGGCAGTGGTGCCCATTCATATCAATGGGCAGGAGTGGTGGAGGAGCGGTATACACCACTCCAAACGTGCTGCTTGCAGGACTTTTTTTTAAGATCCTGCCAGCGCATCGCTTCAGTGTGAAAGCACTCTGTCTTTCACACAGACTGCAGGGGAGCCATTTTGCAGGCACTTTACAGGCGCTATTTTTAGCCCAAAAGCGCCTGAAAAACGCCCAGTGGGAAAGGTGTGTTAGATCAAGGGGGATTAAAAAAAATAAAAAAATAAATTAAATAAAATAAAATCGGGCTAACACATCGGCCCAAAAAAATCGGCATCATATATCGGCTATCAGCCGCCATGATTTCTAAATATCGGCATCGGCCAGAGAAAAACCCATATCGGTCGACCTCTAGTCTTGAGGCAACGCTTCGGCTGCATGGACACAGACACTCATCCTGATATGACAGGTGTGCGGGTGAGCCATTACAAATGTAGACCATATAAGTAGGCTTAGAATGTCTGTCTGTATGCAGCACCTGGTGGCCTCCACTGCATAAAGAAATGCCCAATTTGCATTTTACAGTCCCTAATACCTGTGTAAACTAGACCATTGTTGAGTACAAACTTTTATTGGTTATTGGAGATACACGTGTGTTTTTATGTGCTGGTTCATTGTGGGCTAGTCTCTGGACACACTTATTATTATTATTATTATTTTTTTTTTTTTATTTGTGTGGCTTTATTTGAAATTTTTTAATTGAAAACCATAAAATTCCCTATCCTGGATTGCACTGCATTATAGTGCCTGGCTTCAGTTTCCACTCTGCACACTGGATCCCTGGGTAAGCAGCCAGAGCTCTGCATTCAGGGTCTTCTCACTGCAGGGGGAAGTCTATATCACCGAGAGGTTTGTAGTTTGGGGACCACTGATATGCCTGAGACTTGTATAGGGACTGCCTAATCTGTCAGAACTTGTCAGTTCTCGTCATCTATTTTAGCTGTTCACTTGCTGTTTAATCAGCTTTAAAGGATTTAGGCTGGGTTCACACTGCTGCGGCTAGGAGAACCAGATGTGATTCGCACCGCAGTGCAAATCACATCCGATCTCTGTGCGATGCGAGTTCAGCCATACAGATAGTATGGCTGAATTAGCATCGCACCCGCCCCAAACTCGCACAGGACCCTTTTTTTGGTCCGCAGCAGAATCGGATCGCATGGGTGTTCACACCATGCGATCCGATTCCTGTCCGAGTTTTCAGATCGCACTGCGATATGCGAACTGATCTGGGGGTGTCATTAACGTTTCACTGACACTCCCAGCAGTTCGCATAGGGCAGTGTGAACTGCCGCCAGGAGGCATGCGATGCGGGAACCCGCCGCGGATTCGCGGCGTTCCCGCATCGCTTCAGTGTGAACCCAGCCTTAAAGTCTGCGCAAGTGAACATAAATCATAGCCATTCCAAGATGTGTCATGACTTGTTCTAAATTATTTACAGTATACAGAAAGCAGAACTACTCTGTTAACCACTTGACTTCCAGAAGATTCACCCCCCCCCCCCCTCCCCTTTTCGGACCAGGCAATTTTTTGTGATATGGCACTGTGTTGCTTTAACTGACCATTGCACGATCTTGTGACACTGTACTCAAAAAATTTTTTTCCCACAAATGAAAATTGTTTTTTGTTTTTGGGTTAGTTGATCACCACTGCATGGGGGTGTGTGTGGTGTGTTTTATTTTTTGTTTGGTTTTTATTTTTTTGCGCTATAAACTAAAAAAAAAAAACTTGCATTCTGCTATAAAAAATCGAATAAAAATGATCTAATTTCTTGATAAATTTAGGCCAATATGTATTCTGCTACATGTTTTCGGTAAAAAAAATCCCATTAAGTGTATGTATGTGTATAAAGAAGTTTAAATATCAGGGACAATCAAAGGATTAAATGTGTGGCCTAGCCATTGTTTTGGTGTAATGTGTGCAATGCTTTTAGTAGGGGAAGTAATGGATTTTATTCTCTGCTTTGTAGGGAAAGAAAATCTATTACTTCACCTGCTGACAGGGCAGGGCTCTGCCTTGTTTAGATAGGCAAGGCTTTGTCCTGTGTAAATTCATGACAATTGCAGGGTGTCGGTGGTAATCCATTGGCCGGCACCCAGTGATTGACGTTTGCTGCATTTAATCACAGCATGGCTGGGTCAGTGGTGGCACCTCCCCCCATCCTTAAGTGTCGGATCAGGGACTAGGTACGTGATCTGGTGCAGCTGAGCCGCCTTGCCGCCATATATGTTGTACAGTCAGCAAGAGGTTAAAAGCATCATCATCCTACATAAATACCCTTATACAGTATCTCACAAAAGTGAGTACACCCCTCACATTTTTGCAAATATTTTTATCTTTTCATGTAACACTGA
The DNA here is from genome assembly GCF_037356315.1 of Lithobates pipiens. NCBI lineage: Eukaryota > Metazoa > Chordata > Amphibia > Anura > Ranidae > Lithobates > Lithobates pipiens. The sequence goes on from NW_027507685.1 coordinate 139,921,936, forward strand.
AGAAATTACACTTTGCTACAATGTAAAGTAGTGAGTGTACAGCTTATATTACAGTGTAAACTTTCTGTCCCCTCAAAATAACGCAACATACAGCCATTAAAGCGGGAGTCCGCCGGGACTCCGTGTTTTTTTTTTTCTCAAAAGCCAGCAGCTACAAATAGTGCAGCTGCTGACTTTTAAGATAGTGACACTTACCTGTCCAGCGCGCCCGCGATGTCGGCACCCGAAGCCGATCTCTCGATCGTCTCTCGGGTGCTGCCGCCGCCATCTTGGGTATGGGAATCGGGAAGTGGAGCCTTTCGGCTTCATTTCCTGGTTCCCTACTGCGCATGTGCGAGTCGCACTGCGCAATAAGGATGGACCCACTGCCTCTGGGATCTGTGTGTTTCCCAGCAGGCAGCGGGGGACTTTCGTAATCTACGCCCCTTTCCACAGAGAGCTATCCCGGAAGTGGGTGCAGATACCTGTACTGTACAGGTACCTGCACCCCCTCCCCCCTGAATGGTGCCAATTGTGGCGCCGGAGGGGGGGAGGGTTCCGATGAGCGGAAGGTCCACTTTAGGGTGGACCTCCACTTTAATGTCTAAACCGCTGGTAACAAAGGTGAGTACACCCCTAAGTGAAAATATCCAAATTGGGGCCAAAGTTTCAATATTTTGTGTGGCCACCATTTTTCAGCACTAACCCTCTTTGGCAAGGAGTTCACCAGAGCTTCACAGGTTGCCACTGTAGTCCTCTTCCATGACGACATCACAGAGCTGGTGGATGTTGGAGACCTTGCACCACTCATCCTCCCATTTGAGGATACCTCATAGATGCTAAATGGGGTTTATAACTGGAGACATACTTGGCCGGTCCATCACCTTTTACCCACAGCTTCTTTAGCAAGGCAGTGGTTGTCTTATAGGTGTGTTTTGGGTCGTTATGTTTAAATACTGCCCTGCGGCCCAGCCTTCGAAAGAAGGGGATCATGTTCTGCTTCAGTAGGTCACAGAGCATGTTGGCATTCATGGTTCCCTCAAGGAACTCAAGGAACTGTAGCTCCTGAGTGCCAGCAGCACTTATGCAGCGCCAGACCATGACACTCCCACCACCATGCTTGACTGTAGGAAAGACACACTTGTCTTTTTGTACTCGCCTGGTTGCCACCACACACGCTTGACACCATCTGAACCAAATAAGTTCATCTTTAGAAGAGGCTTTGTTCTGGGGCGACAGCCATGCAGACCACTTTGATGCAGTGTATGGTCTGATCACTGACAGGATGACTACCCCCCCCCCCCCCCCAACCTCCTGAAGCAATTTTGGCAGCACTCATGCGTCTTTCCCAAAGACAATCTCTCGATATGACACTAAGCGTGTGTCGACCATGGTGAGGCCTGTTCTCCGTGGAACCTGTCCTGTTAAACCACTATATGGTCTTGACCACAGTGCTGCAGCTCAGTTTCAGTGTCTTGGCAAGCTTCTTATAGCCTAGGTAGGCCATCTTTATGTAGAGCAACAATTCCTTTTTTTTTTTTTTTTTTTTTTTTCAGATCCTCCGAGAGCTCTTTGCCATGAGGTGCCATGTTAAACTTCCAGTAACCAGTATGAGAGAGTGAAAGCGTTAACACCAAATTTAACACGCCTGCTCCCCATTCACACCTGAGACCTTGTAACACTGAGTCACGTGACAGTGGGGAGGAAAAATGGCTAATTGAGCCCAATTTGGTAACTTTCACTTAGGGGTGTACTCACTTTTAGGGGTGCAACGCATCAAACAGTTCACGGATCGGATCAGATCGTTCCTCAGATCAGAGTTGCGGATCGGATCATTTTTCGGATCAGCAAATAATTGAATTTGCAAAAACCTGAGAAAATTCCACGACCATATAGTCCCCACTGTAATTTCCACGTCCTCTCCCCCACTGTAATATTGGCCGAGTATGGCTGGGTATCGCCGAGTATTGGCAGGGTATTGCAGATTATGGACGGATGGCTGAGCATGGATGGATGTGACTGCAATTGTCACAGAGCAGCGCTGTGGGCACTACAGATGCAGCTCACAGCGCTGCTTCCATCCGATCTCTCCCCTCCACTGTACAGATCAGTACACAGAGGGGAGAGAGGAACTGGCGTCATAACATGGTTTGTTTACAAGTGACCGCTCACTTGTAAACGGAGTGATCACATTGTAAACGGCTGCTGGCTGTACCAAGATGGCCGCCGCTCCAGAGCTAGGCTGAAGCAGCGGAGCTCTTCGCGGATCATGGGGTGTGCCGATCTGAACATGTTGACCATTTGGATCGGTGACGATCCAGTGCACCCCCTACTCACTTTTGTTGCCAGCGGTTTAGACATTTATGACTGTGTGCGTTATTTGGAGGGGGGTGGCAAATTTACAAGCTGTACACTCACTACTTTACATTGAAGCAAAGTATCATTTCTTCAGTGTTTTCACATTAAGATACTGTATATACCATACATACCATCAAATCATTTTATAAACCAGATCACATGATGCATGATTTCTTCTTTTTATTCCCATTTTTAAATTTGTATCATTGAAGAAGCTCAAGTTAGTAACGTGACTGGGAAGAAACTTTATCTATCAGGCAAGCCTTATGGGCAGTTGGAGAGATGCTGTTGTCATGGGAAGGTTTCATCCTTAGGGCATACTTAACCACTTGCTTACTGGGCACTTAAACCCCCCTCAGTCCCAGACCAATTTTCAGCTTTCAGCGCTGATGCACTTTGAGTGACAATTACGCGGGCATACAACACTGTACCCAAATGAAATTTTTATCATTTTTTTCCCACAAATAGAGCTTTCTTTTGGTGGTATTTAGTTACAGCTCGGAGTTTTATTTTTTGCTAAACAAACAAAAAAAGATGCAAAAAAAAAAAAAAAAAAATCATGTTTTAATAGTTTGTTATAAAATTTTGCAAACGGGTCATTTTTCTCCTTCATTGAAGTGCGCTGATTAGGCGGCACTGATAGGCTGCATTGGTGGGCACTGATGGGCTGCATTGGTGGGCACTGATGGGCTGCATTGGTGGGCACTGATGGGCTGCATTGGTGGGCACTGATGGGCTGCATTGGTGGGCACTGATAGGCTGCACCGGTGGGCACTGATAGGCATAGTTAAGGCGGCACTAATAGGCACAGATAAGGCGGCACCGATGGGCACTGATGGGCAAAGATGGGCACGGATAAGTGGCACGGATGGGTGGCACGGATGGGCACTGATAGGTACCACAGATAGATGGGACTGATGGGCACTGATAGGTGGCACTGATGGGCGGCACTGCTGGGCACTGATGGGCGGCACTGCTGGGCACTGATGGGCGGCACTGGGGTGCAGCACCTTTGAGCAGATTGGGTGGCACTGTGGGGTGGCACTGTGGGGTGGCACTGTGGGGTGGCACTGTGGGTGGCACTGTGGGTGGCACTGTGGGCACTGACGGGGGGCACTGACGGGGGGCACTTTTGCTTTTATTTAATTTCAGGATGGCACTGCGGGAGGCAGGTGGGCACAGGCAGGTGGCAGGTGGTCCCTTGCCTTGATGGCCGTGATCGGGACTGATGTCCCGATCACGGCCGCTGGTGATCGGCTTTTTTTTTCTCTCCTCGCGCTGTCAGCGCGAGGAGGAATAATAGCCGATTACCGGCTCCGTTCTATCACATGATCAGCTGTCATTGGCTGACAGCTGATCACGTGATAAGGGGTCGGGATCGACCCCTTACACGGATCGGTGATCAGGCGAGTCTCACGGACTCGCCGATCACAGAGCGCGCCGCGCGCGCCCCTCGTAACCGGGACTACGTCAATAGACGTAGTCCCGGAAATGTAGGTCCGCGCTAATGCCGTCATTTGGCAATAGCGCGGATCTGAAGTGGTTAAAGCTCTGGAGGCACCTCAATGGCAGTTTTCCTCTACTTTTCACTCTCAGTGCAAACCTGTTCAGATCTAATGATATATATATTACCCTTTGTGGAGTGCATTTATATTCTATTTATATTTAATGGTATTTTTGTATGTCTGTCCAAGGTTTGTCTCTAAAGCAGGATTTATGATTGGCTTTTTTTTTTCTTTCCTGCATTCTAAGGTGAACTTACTGTTGAGGCCTTGTGCAAGATGGAACAAGTTAACAACACATTCCAGGTATTCGAAAAACTTCCTGGTGTATACCTACTTCTAGTACATCCCAATGAGACGGTGAGTGACTTAAATTCCTCTACATTGCTGCACACAAGTATAGGTTCATTGGTCAATGTTTGTTACTTAGGTTATTGCTGAATCACACAGCTGGGTAACAGACTAAAGGGAAACTCAAACTACAGGGTTGTTCTTTAGATGTCCCTCCCATCAATTGTAAAATAAGGGTGATGAGTTGTCAGCAACTGCAATTCTGTAGTCTCCATTACAATGCCACACTTCCATCCTGATCTGGATTACTACTTTATTATCCCCATACGTGCTCACAAGCTAGCCTGTTGTAGGAGAATTTTATTTCCCATTTGTTGAGGGACAAATAAGACCCTAAACTTTCAGGTTATGCTGCTGCCTACAGGAGGATTGAACACTAGCTAATAAAACCAATGTAAGCTAGCTCGGGATAACCCCTCTCACTACCAGCATGCCTCAGTTTTTTGCTAGTGTCTTAGGAGGATGGACTTATTTCTTTCAGCTCTGCTGTGATGAGGCCAATATTTTGCTAGAACCGGTTTTTCCTTCAATCAAGGCTGTTTTCTATGTTGCTGTCGGAGTTTTGTCTGTTGATTGCAGCTTTCTTGAGCAACATTCCTTGCCTGGACCCTGCTGGATATTCAAAGTGCCCCCCTCCCCGAAACCTGATTCCGTGTAGGATGGTTTACAGACTCTCTGCTCCCCTTTTTTTTTTTTTTTCTTCTTTACAGTAGTCTCTTGATGACATTCTGTGTTCCCACCATTTTTTTTATTTAGTTTATTTGGAAGAGGTTATTGCTGTGGGTTGGCGTGCCATTCCTTTTCATCATAGAGTCAATGGAGGCATCTCCCTGCTGCTTCTGCTGCTTTAAAACAGCCTTGTGGTACTCCTTTTTTTTTGTTTTTGCTGTCTACCTACTGGGAATTTAGGCACATAAGGCCATTTGACCCTCACCTGCTACCAGCTGTGATGGTTTTCTACAATCCTACCTCGTTTCTCACATTTTTCATGTGCATATGCATAGGACAGTTTCTTTCTAATGCCGCGTAAACACGCTCAAACTATCCGGCGGACTCGAGTCCGCTGGACAATCTGCCCATGTGTGGGCTCCGGCAGACTTTTTTTTTTTTTACCCAAAAGTCCGGCGGACTTAGAAAGTAGTTTTGACTCAAAATTTGTCCGCCGAACTCGCAGTCCGGCGGACAATACGGCCGTGTGTGTGCTAGTCCGCCGTACTTTTTAAATGAACTGACTTTTCCTGCACTGAGAAAAGTCCGTTCATTTTGAGCGCAGCTCCAGGTCGCCGGGACAGAAGTCTCTGGCCCCGTCACCTGGTATGGACTTAGCCCTACACCGAAACCCCCCCCCCCCCCCCCCAGGTCCATATCAGACCCAGGCTGCGTGCCCTCAACATGGGGGGGGGGGTGCTATGGGGAAGGGGGGGTACCATGCGTCTTGGGGGGGGGGGGGGGGGTTATTCTCGCCGGACTCCTCCGCTATCTTCTGCTCTTTTGCTAGCTCTTTTACTAGCAGAGGAGCCCGGCTTTCTTCTTCGTCACCGCTGTCCGGGGGTCTTGTCCCCCTATTCGGGGGTCTTGTCCCCCTCTTCGGTTCTTCTTGCCGGGCCTCCGCTCCTTCTTCCAGCTCTTTTACTGGTGGTGGCCCGGTCTTCTGTTGCCGCTGTCTTCGCCGCCTTCTCTTCTTGAGATGTTGACTCGTCGCTGTCTTGGGACTTGGCGTGCGGCGACTTATATAGGGACGTCGCCGGGTGATTTTCCCGCCCATGTCGTCACAGTCCCAGAGGATGCTTGGACTGTGACATCATAATGGGTGGGGACATCACCCGGTGACCCCGCCCATTGTCCCTATATAAGTCGCCACGCAACACGTCCCTGTCATTACAGCCAGAGACAGCGACGAGTCAACATCTCAAGAAGAGAAGAACAGAAGGCGGCGAAGACGGCGGCGACAGAAGATGGGGCCACCGCCAGTAAAAAAGCTGGAAGAAGGAGCGGAGGCCCGGCAAGAAGACCAGAAGAGGGGGACAAGACCCCCGAAGTCGGAAGAAGACCCCGGGACGGCGTTGGTGACTAAGAAAGCCGGGCTCCTCCGCTAGTAAAAGAGCTAGCAAAAGAACAGAAGATAGCGGAGGACTCTGGCGAGAAGACCCCCCCCCCCCCCAAGACGGAAGAAGACCCCCGGAGCTGTGCAATTATTTATTTTTAACCCTCCATGTGTTTTATTTACTTTTTATTTTTTATTTTTTTATTTTTTCACAGGTGAATGGGTAGGGGTACATTGTACCCCATACTCATTCACATAGGGTGGGGTGCCAGTATCCAGGGGCCCCCTTAATAAAGGGGGCTCCCGGATTCCTATGACCCCCTCCCCGCCTGCAGCCCCCGACAACCAACGGCCAGGGTTGTCGGGACGAGGTCCTTATCCTCATCAACATGGGGACAAGGTGCTTTGGGGGGGGGCCATGCGGCCCCCCTTCCCCAAAGCACCCCCCCATGTTGAGGGCATGCGGCCTGGTACGGCTCAGAAGGGGGGGGGCTCGCTCTTTCCCACGCCCTTTCCAGACTGGCCGGGCTGCGTGCTCGGATAAGGGTCTGATATGGACCTGGGGGGGACTCCCACGCCGTTTTTCCGGCATAGGGTTTCCCCTTTGAGTCCATACCAGGTACTTGTCAATCTCGCCACCGAAGGCAGCAACATTGACTTCCTTCGCTAGTCCCGACTACCTGGAGCCGCGCTCAAAATGAACTGACTTTCCTCCGTGTGTGTGGGCAAGTCCGTTCATTTCAAAAGTATAGCGGATATGTCCGCCAGAAAAGTCCCATGTGTGGGCAGGTCCGCTCGTTCGGAAAGTACGGCGGACTTTACGGCGGTTTGTTGACCAGACTAAGTCCGCTGGATAGTTTGATCGTGTGTACACGGCATAAGTCATGCAGTACATCACACAGAATCCTTTTTAGTCTTCACCATGGGATATATATTTAGCTGTCTTCAGTTAGATCTCTTTACTGGTGGTCTGGCACTTCCATGAGAACAGCTTGGGGGGATTCACTACGTCAAATTTCTAGGATGAGTTTTTTTTCCCCCGTCCACATGGGCAAGATGTTAAACTTATATGGGGAGACCTTATGGCCAGCATTTAAGACATGCCTTTTGAAGGTAAACACTTGCTTGGCCCTACGCCTTGAATAAGTGTCAAGGAGATCGGAGGTAGTGTTTTGTCAGTCATGTGATCGTTTATGTTTTTGCAGTTGTATTCAATATGTGCAAAGAGATCACACAGATAAGTGTAACACTTATTAAGGGTAATTACAGATAATCTTAAAAAAATATAATACTTAAACATGCTGTTTCCGCCATGGGTACCTCCCATTGTTTGGCATGGCTCAGAGGATCAAGGGGTTAAAAGTACTCTTCTCCCCCAGAAAAAGAAGACTTGAACTTCTAAAAGTTCTGAAATTAGGAAAGATTCTTTTTGTCCTTCTCAAATCTCCAGTTCCAATTCTAAGTTAGGAACTTTTGTAAAATCAAAATGATGGGTTGTAACTGGGAAAGCACCACAAGTCACACGACAAAAACCAGTAAATACTAATGTGCTATACGAAAAAAGCCAATATAAACAAAATAATGCTGGTATGGTAATGAGGAGTTTCCTACTCCAGTGTTTTAACATTGCAGCTTCATCAGGTATAATAAACACTTACCGCTAATACAATGCATTTTAGTGAATGATGTGGAGCAGAACTCCCATCAAAATTGTATATTGAAAATTAGAATTCAAACCGTGCCGACACCCAGTCCCCGCCTGGGCTGGTGAGCCTGTTCTTTGGGGCCCACAAATGATGATTTGGGCTATGTGGGGTGTCTGCTTCACACCTGGACTTTTAAGCTGCTAGTGCTATTATTTGTCCTATAATTTTCTATATATTTCAGCAGTAGGTATACGAAAGATCCCCCCGCTCCTTTTTTAAAATCATTTTGCTGCTTTGTAGCCTCAAATGATTAAATTATCCAGCTATATTTAGTCAGTGCAACTTGTAACATCCAAGTGAAATATAGAACGCCAACATGTCGGAATTTTTTTTTTTTTTTTATTCAAAAACAAAATTGCTGAGTTGGGGAAAAAAGATTCGGGAAGAGGAGGATCAGGGCTGCTCTGTGCAAAACCATTGCACAGAGCAGGTAAGTATAACATGTTTATTTTTTAAAACACAAAATTCCGAAGCTTTACTGTTACTTTTAAGATCAAAAAGACACCCCTCTGAGATTCTGAGAGTTCTGGACCTCGTGGTGGTTTTCCTTCCAGGCTGTTCTTTGCCCATTTTCCATTCATTTTTTCCAATACAATATTCTGTAGTCTGGAACAAATAAGCTCTTTCTCTTGACTTGCTTAGGCTTCTATCAAGCCAGACAAGGAATTTCCTAGCTTTCTAGCACTGACAGTGGGGAACTCCAAAAAAAAATAAAAATATATAAACACTGTTCAGTGATTTTTTTTTTTTTCAGCCGTGGAAGGTTGAAAGGTGGATATCCTCTGTCACTGCCTAGACCAAGACTTTACTTGAGATCAGAAAGCAGAACATTGAACCAGAAACTATGGGTCCCATTCTAAACAATGATACATCTGCTGTGTTTGACACCACTTTTTAAAGTGACTGTAAAGGCTCGTTATTTTATTTAAAATAACAAACATACTTCCACTGTGCAGCTTGTTTTGCATAGAGTGGTCCTGGGGGGGGTCACTGGCATGTGTTTTCACCTTTTTTTTTTTTTTTAATTCATTGGATGCATTAAGTCAGCAGCTTCAAATACTACAGCTGCTGACTTTTAATAAATGGACACTTACCTGTCCAGGGTGCCTGCAATGTCGGCAGCAGATGACGAGCAACCGCTCGTCTCTCGGCTGCCGCCACCGCCGCCATCCTCGGTCAGAGAATCAGGAAGTGAAGCGTTGCGGCTTCACTGCCTGGTTTCCCTACTGCGCGTGCGCGAGTCGCACTGCGCGTCTTTACTGGTCCCCGTTGTGTTCTGGTAACTGTGTGGGTTGCGGGTGGGGTGGTGGGCTTCTGCGGCTAGCTATTCCTGGAAGTGAGTGCAGATACCTGGATTATCCAGGTATCTGCATCCCCCTCCCCCTGAAAGGTGCCAATTGTGGCACCGAAGGGGGAGAGGAATCCAATGAGCGGAAGTTCCACTTTAGGGTGGAACTCCGCTTTAACCCATTCCAAAATGTGCTATTTTGCAATAGATTAAAATAGGGCTGAAACAACAAATCGATTAATCGACAACAAATCAATTAATTTCATAATCTATTATTTTCATAATCGATTAATCGGCCAGTAACATAATGGGGTTAAAAAAAACTAAAATGAGCCCTTTCTGTAGTACAAAGAGCAAATCACTACTGTATATTACTTTCACAAGTCTACAGTAAAAAAATGAACCCCTTACAATAGTGATTATCTGTTTTTATTTTATTTTAATTTTTTTAACCCATTATGTTACTAAACATCTTGGACCTGGTTCACGTCTGTGTGTTTGGTGCTTTTTGCAGAAATGCACTACAGTACAGTACAGCTTTTTTTCAGCCTCTACATATTTGGAAAGGGTCAGGGACTTTTTTTTTTTTTATGCAAAACGGTGCTTTTTTTTGCTGAAAAATTGAAGTATATTGAACCAATTTGTGTATATATTTTTTTTTTTTTTTTTTTATTCTATTTTTTTAATCTGCCCAACAACAAATTGTCCATAAAAAGCAAAAACACAAATCGCAGAAAATCACGTGCGCAAATAGCACTACAGAAACGCATCAAAAGGAAGCTGCATAGGTGTGTACCGAGCTGTATACTGGCCACACAGATAAATGTTCAGAAGAGAATATTCAGGCGAAACATCTTTGTACATTCGCTGAATGAAAGAATTTTGTTTGAAAATTTTCACTTGTATTTAACATTCTGTTTTTAAAATGAATGTAATTTCTGAACGAAAACCACATACACTGTCTGAAAATTCCTTTGACTAAGAAGTTTTCTATTTCGAAATTTTACCGTCGGTGTGGTCAAATAGACTTTAATTTTCAACCACAGTAACGATTAGAAAATCAAACTTTTTTGAAGGAGAGACAAGAGACTTTGTTTTTAAGTAAAAAAAATTGATCTCTGAGTTGGATGATATTTACCAGATTCACCCTTTAATAGTATATACAGTATATCTCTTCTGTCTGTTATTCTCAGAATGGATTCCATATTTTGCTCACTAACCATATAGTTGGTTATTTATCTTTACCACTGCATACAGATATTTAAGAATAAATTGTTGTTTTTTTTTTAAACTTTACAAATTAAATAAATTATACACCACGCTTCTCTCTCTTTTTTTTTTTTTTTTTTTTAAGGTTATTAACTGATTAATCAACACAATCTGCCAACTAATCGATTATGAAAATAATCGATAGTTGCAGCCCTAGATTAAAATCTCATTAAGGCCTTGATTGCCCATTCAAGAGTGTTTGTTGTCTGAACATGTTTCCCACTAGCTGCGAGATATCCTTCATTAAATCACTTGGGTAAGTTCATCTTTGAGATCAGAAGTGGTGTTGACATTGTACCTTATTATTTAGATCCGCCGCTGGGCCATTTTGACTGCCAGAGCACAGGGAAAGGTGGATCGGGATGATTACTATGATTTGGAGGACGTTTTCACCTGCCTTTTTAAGGTCATTGAGCTTGGCCTGTTTGAAAACTCTGACATTTATATGTATACTGAGCTTGAAGATGGAAAGCTGATCCTCCTGCCATCACATTTGTACGACACATCTAATTTCAAGAACTACTGGCTGGGTGAGTGAGAGCATTGTACCTTGAACTGGTTTGTTGTGTTGTACCATCACAATATAACAGATTGCTTTTACACAAATTGGCATCTGTGCAACCAACATCTAGCAATGCCGTAGTTGTAATAGTAGTCACTGTGCATTTTTTGACCAGGAACCTGTGCACAAACTTGCATCACCAGATACCCTTCACTTCAAAGCACTCTACTCTATATCAGCCTTGCAGCTCTTAGAAGAATACATAGAGCCAGCTGTTCAAAATAACCCTTTAGACCCCTTTCACACTGGGGTGTTTTTCAGGCGCTTTAGCGTTAAAAAAAGCGGTGTATTCACCGCTCCTAAAGCGCTGCAAAGAAGCTGCTTGCAGGACTTTTTTTTGATGCCCTGCCAGTGCAGCGCCTCAGTGTGAAAGCACTCGGGCTTTTACATTGGGATTGCAGTTGCGGCTTCTTTCAGGCGCTTTACAAGCGCTTTTTTTTTTAAAGCTAAAGCGTCTGAAAAACGCTCCAGTGTGAAAGGGATCTCGGTGTGAAAGCACTCAGGCTTTTACATTGGGATTGCAGTTGCAGCTTCTTTCAAGCGCTTTACAGGCGCTTTTTTTTTTTTTTTTTTTTTTAAACAACGAGTTTATTGGTACACAAGCCAGTAGACAAGAAAGTATTAACATCTTTGGTACATCCGACAAAGTAAGGCAACATTCAGCAAAAACAGTACACTGATATAGAATAATACAGGTCAGATCCAGTAAAAACAGCAGCAGTATAGAAGAGCACATACACTGTAAAACGTATGGTGTAGATAAAATAGTACCTCATAAGAACATATCCCGAGTACCCACCCATCCCTGGTGCAAACTTTTGGGCAGACCGCACAGCTTGAGTCCACTCAACACAAATAGGTTAATAGGCTCCCCCATTGTCCCAGCATGCCCATACCCTATATCTACTGGGACATCAATGAGCAACTCATCCAATCCCCTGAACCCAGGCCAGGAGAACAAATCTCTCCTCGCACCGCCCTCCCCAGGGGGACTAGTCCACACAAGTGTCTGGGTTAGTAAGCCATCGATCCCAAATCCTATTAAATTTGTTTGGGCATCCCCTATGTGTGTAGATGACCTTCTTCATGGGCAGCGTTGAATTTACCTCAGCTACCCAAGCCCCAAACGTCGGGGCATCGGACCGCATCCACCGCCTGGCAATTGCCTTTCTAGCACTAAATAACGTTTCCTGTACAAAAACAGCATGTGAAGGGTCGGTCAGGGGGACTTGCATCAGGCCAAGGATGCAGGTTTTAGGGTCTACCTGTAGCGGGGAACCCATACGGTCATGAAGGAATTGAATAATTTGCTGCCAGAAGGTCTGAACATTCGGGCACGACCACAGCAAGTGATAGGAGCATGGGAGACCCCTACACCGCGGGCACCCCGGATCTTGAGTAGGTCTATATCTGCAAATACGCGCAGGAGTAAGATAAGATTTATGTACAATGTACAATTGAGTCAGCCTGTCAGATATCTTGGGAGAGACCTGTTTAACATTTTCCAATACCTCCTCCCACTCCTCAGTCTCAAGCGGGCCCAGTTCCTCTTCCCACCTGTGTTTTGCTACCTCAGCCACTCTGGACTCAGAGCGACGTCGAAGCGAACCATATAAAGTGGAAATCAGTTTGGAGGGCTCCTCACTAACAATAATGCCTACCAGTGATAGTTCCTGGGGATTAGGGAATCCCTCCCCGTATTGGGCCCCGAGGGCGTGAGACAGCTGCGCATATTGAAATACCATATGCGAAGGAATCCCGAACTCCCCCTGCAGTGTCCGGAAGCTGCGCACCCCCAGCAGGGTGACGACCTGATACAGGTACACCACCCCCCTGGCGGCCCAGAGACCCACCCCCGAAGCTCCCCCAGGCAGGGATTGTGCCATAAGGGCGTGTGGGAATGTACCCAATCCGCCCCCACCATCCTCAGGGCGATCTCCCACACCCGCCTGTGCTGGAGTAGCAATGGGGCGCAACCCACTACACGCCTACTAGTCCCTTTACCCCGAAACGGAACCTGAAGGGGAGAGTGGGTATAGCTATGCGGCGCTCTGCAAATCAGAGCGCTATATCTGGGAGCATCTGTTTTATGAAGGTGAAAGAAATGGGAAAGTTGGGCAGCAATGTAATAAGCGTGGAGGTCAGGCAGTGCGGCTCTCCCCAGGTTAGTAGGGTTTTTCAACGTATTCCAGGCTAATTTGTGTCGTCCAGAGCCCCAGACGAAGGAATTAAGGATGGTATCCATGGTTTTAAAATACTTGAGTGGGATTAAAACGGAGGAATGCCAGAATTTATATAGAAATTTGGATAGTAGAATCATTTTAACTAAGTTAATCCTTCCCATCACCCCAAGGGGGAGCCTTGCCCAGGATTGGGTTTTGCACTTCAAATATGAAATCAGGGGTTCAATATTATGAGCTATATAGTCGGAGGGTTCCCTCGTGAGCTGGGTTCCCAAGTACTGAACAGATGATACTCTGCTCAGCAGGAGGGAGGCAGCGTCACGCATCGGTGTAGACGTATCAATAGGGAGGATCTGCGACTTAGCCCAGTTGATAGTAAGGCCTGAATGTTTGTTTGCCAAATTCCTCGATGTTACAGAGCGCGGCCCCCAGCGATGGCCTCTCATCCTCAAGATACAGGAGCATATCATCAGCGTATAAGCTAACTGTTTCCACTAACGTCCCTATTCTAAGGCCCCTGATTTGGACATTGGATCTAAGGGATATAGCCAGCGGCTCCACCGCCAGGGCATAGAGGAGCGGGGACAGCGGGCATCCCTGCCTGGTCCCCCGCCTCAGAGGAAGGAGACCCGACAGCCACCCATTCACCGCCACCCGTGCCTCCGGGGAAAAGTATAGAATTTTAACCCATTTCAAAAAGTTAGGTCCAAACCCAAATCGCCGAAGGCACTCCCACAAATACTCCCACTCTACCGAGTCAAATGCCCTAGCCGCATCCAACGTTACCACAGCCCTAGTGCCCACATTTTCATGGGAAGCTTGCAGGTTCATATGAAGTCTGCGGATATTCATTGCCGTGTTTTTGCCGGGCATGAATCCCGTCTGGTCCGGGTGGATAAGGGACAAAACATGTGAATTCAATCGGGATGCTAATATTTTGGCCAAAATTTTGACATCCGCCTGAAGCAGTGAGATCGGGCGGTACGAATCAGGGCGGTGTGGGTCTTTACCCGGTTTCGGGATAACCACTATCGTAGCTTGACGTAAAGTTTCCGGTAGAGTGTCAGATTCAAAAAGGTATGTGTACAAATTTAGCAGCTCGGGGGCCAGCACCTCGGAGTATGCGTTGTAAAAATCCAGTGGTAAACCGTCTTGTCCCGGGGCCTTGGATGCGGTTAAGGACGAGAGTGCCAGCTCAACGTCTTCAAGTGTGATCGGGGCTTCTAAGTCGGCAATCTGAGTCGCAGAGAGCTGAGGGAATAGGACCTCCTGTAAGAACATCTGAGTCTCCCGTGGGGTGGCCTCTACCCGGGAAGCATAAATGTCCTCATAGTATGACCGGAACATTTCGGCCACCCCCTGGGTCCGATATAAGTGCCCCACTCTCGTCCATTAAGGACACCACCACCGGCGGCCTTGCGTCCTGATGGGCGAGGAACGCCAATAGTTTACCCGCCCTCTCACCCTGCTCAAATATGCGCTGTTGCGAGAAAAAATGTTTGCGCCTGGCCTGTTCAAAGTGCAATTGGTCCAAAACCCTTGTCTGGAGCCTGAGAGCCGAGGCAGCTTCTGCCGTGGGGTCTACCACAAACGTACGGGTAGCAGCATCCAACTGTTCCACCGCCTGATCAACTAGCAGTTTGGAAGAGCCTTTTAATTTATTGATCCGCCTTATCAAAATGGACCGCGCGTATATCTTAAAGGTCTCCCACACACTGCCACCCGACGCTGTCCCTTTGTTCAAATCAAAAAAGCGACGCCATTCATCCGCTAAATCATCCTGCTCCCCCAGTGCCTTTAGCCAAAAGGGGTTGAGGCGCCAGGCGCGGGGTCCCACCTGCTGGGTCACCAAAAAGGTAGCCCAGCATGGAGCATGATCCGATAGAGATCTCGCATGAAACCCCACATCCTCCAGCTGGGGAAGGAGAATGTCCGACACCAAAACATAGTCTATGTGGGACATAGTGGAATGTGTGGCAGAGAAGCATGTAAAGGCCCGGGTCGTGGGGTACCTATGTCGCCACACATCAGTCAGCGAAAAGTCCCCGAGGGTGCGACTCAGTCTAGATCCCATCTGGGCCGCAGGGGTAGAACCTCCATGCAGCCTGTCTATACTCGGGTCAGGGGCAAGGTTAAAGTCCCCAAGCCAAACGGCAGGGGTGCCCGGGTGTTGGGCCATGAAAGATAATCCCTCAGACACCAGGCCAGCAGAGTATGGGGGCGGTATATACAGGGCTAGAATAAGATACCGTCTACCATGCACAGTACAGTGTAAAAAAATAAATCGCCCCTGGGGATCAGTTCGTATACAGGCGCTTTTTTTAACGCTAAAGCGCCTGAAAAACGCCCGAAAAACGCCCCAGTGTGAAAGGGGTCTTAAGGATTAAAGTGTGTGTGTGTGTTTGTTTTTTTTTGCCTTGGGTTATGGGGGTACTTTTTAAAATGCAGTGGTTTAAAGTGCATTTGGTCTTTCCTTTTTTAAAATGCTTTTTTTCTCGTACATCACGGGACACAGACTCGGTAATTACTGATGGGTTATAGGGTATCGCTAGGTGATTGGACACTGGCACACCCTAGACAGGAAGTTCAATCCCCCATATAACCCCTCCCCCCTACTGGAGGTACCTCCCAGTTTTTTCGCCAGTGTCTTGGGTGTTGGTCACAAGTAAAAGTGCAGTGCTGAGCTCCGCTGGAATATCCTTACTGGGGCCAGCTATGCAACCGGATCCATTCAAAGTGTCTTTTCCAGACCGAATTGGATTGTAAACGGGCCTCGTGTCCGAAGAAACAAGGTTTTACCTGTAACGCTTCTCTTTTTAGAGAGCTGGACCCTGGGACCCAGTATTTAGTTTTTTCAGCCATATTCCTGGCAGGGTGCTTTACGGGCTCAGAACTGCGGATCCCCTTATTCAAGGGGGCCCCAGTCTCTGAAGTTTTTTTTTCCGGAGCCCAACGTGAGAGGTGAAGATTGGGTCTGTTATTCAAACCCTGCAGCTGGATAAGGTAAGGGAGACTCCTCAAGAATTTTTTCAAATTCTCGTAGGTTTTCTCCTTTTTAACCACTTTCAGACCGGACCATTTTGCTGGCTTAAGACCAGACCACTTTTTGCGATTCGGCACTGCGTCGCTTTAACTGACAATTGCGCGGTCGTGTGACGTGGCTCCCAAACAAAATTGATGTGTTTTTGTTTTTTTCCCACAAATTTCTTTTGGTGATATTTGACCATCCCTGGGTTTTTTTTTTTTACTTGCACTATAAACAAAAATAGAGCGACAATTTTGGAAAAAAAGCATTATTTTCTTTACCTTTTGTTATAATAAATAAATATATATATATATATATATATATATATATATAAAAATTCCCTCAGTTTAGGCCAATACGTATTCTACATATTTTTGGAAAAAAAATTGCAATAAGCGATTGATTGGTTTGCGCAAAAGTCATAGCGTTTACAAAATAGGGGATAGTTTTTATGGCATTTTTATGAATTTTTTTTTTTTTTTTTTTTACTAGTAATGGCGGCGATCTGCTGTTTACAAAGGCATCTCCCCGTTCCGCCGCCCCGTGAGACGATCGCGGGTATCCCTGCGGCGATAGAGTCCGCGGGACCCGCGACCTGACTCGCGGGGGTCCCGACCGGCAGGGCAGCATATAAAAATGAATGTACCTGTACGCCAATATGCCTGCCCGATGGGGACAAGCGCCTCTTGCCGACAATTGTGGCCCTCAGATGCCGCCCCCCATGTGAATAAGTATGAGGTACTTGCTGCCCCCCTAAAAGAGGCACTGAAGTATAAATAAAGAGACCATTTTCACACGTCCTTTTTATTAAGAAATCTTCCATGTGTCTTCTTGCTCTGGTGTGTTCTTCCTCAGGTCTTCTCCCTCCGGTGAGGTCTTTGCTGCCTCACTTCATTCTCTGCCAGTTCTTATATAGCCATGAGGCATGGCCATCCAGTGATGTCACCACGAGACACTGCCCCTTTTGATGTCACAAGGGACAACTTGTGTTGACATCACCGGATGGCTATATAAGCACTGGCAGAGAATGGAGCTGGAACAGCGACAGGACGACTGGGGAGAAGATGGCAGCGGAGGTAGAAGACCGGAGGAAGAACACTCCATCGGAGGGAGATGACTGGAGAAAGACAACACTTTGAAGATTTTTAATAAAGGACTTGTGAAAATCATCTCTTGGTTTTTATTTAAACTTCACAGTTTTTTTTGTTTTTTTTTTTTGGGAGGGGGAGGGGGCTGTGAATAGATAGGGGTACAATGCTTATTCAGGGGCTGGGATCTTTGGGGTGGAGGGGCCAAAGCACCCCCCCCCCCTCATGTTGAGGGCGTGTAGCCTGGTGTGTGTGTGTGTGTGTGTGTGTGTGTGTGTGTGTGTGTGTGTGTGTGTGTGTATATAATGTGTATTATATATATAATTGGGGCTGTGGAAATTAAAAATTAACGCCTCCGAATAAATTATTATTTATTTTTTAATCGGTACTCCCCTCTCCACCGGCTTCCGAGTCTTCAGGGAGTTCCGTTGGAGATCCGGTGACGTCACCGACATCGATGTCACTGGACTCCTCCCCCTTCCTCAAGTGCCTCTGTCTGCTAATGAAGGGAAAGGGGGGAAAAGTCCAGTGACAAATTCTGATTGAACGTAACGCGTACGGGGGAGGAGCTACGCATGACATCACCCGCTCCTGCCCTACGGAAATAACACGATTGTCGGCTTTAAATGCTAAGTTTTTATCATCTTTATGTAAGTAGTTTGTGATTGAACACAAAAATGTAATCTTATACTTAAGTGGAGAGCACTTAGATCTTTTCTTTCTACCCATGACCCTGGTGTCCTTGCTGAGATCTAAGGAGACGTGAGAGAAGTTTATGGTCCGTGTTAACCCTTTTGATACCCGCTTGCATGACCACCTGTTTGCACAGAGGTTCATGCCATACGTTCAGAGAGATTAGACCAGAGGTGGAGGGATTGTCACACTACTGTGTAAAATAAAATGATTTACATCAGTGCTACAGTTTGAATTTAAAACATATTTGTGCGAACTGTGAAGTTAAGTCATGGATTGTGGAAACTAACCAGTGTTGGGTGCTTGTATATAGTGTATACCACATTTACCGCTGACTAATGCAGAGTTGCAATGCAAGGAAATCAGGTAAAAGTAGTTGGATCTGTATGTGCGTTTATAATTGAAATTAGTCGATTTAATGGATAAAAAAAAAATCGAATAATCGAACCCAAAAATTGTAATCAGTAACAGCGAATGCAACAGACCTTCCTATGGAATGTATATAAAAAAATATAATGAACCATACTCTAGAAATATCAAAAATGTTAATGTATGTATAGGTGGTTAACCAGCCACACTCACCAACCCTAACAGCAAATGCAGAGCGGTGACTGTGGCGCAGGGCTGGCCGAGGATACAAACCCACCATGGGAGCTGAGGAGGCATAATACATCAATAGGAAGCATTGTTAGCATTGTTAGCATTGTTATGCATGTATTAGTCTATTCATCATGTCCAGGCCCTGCTTACACTCTATGTATATGTATATGTATGTGTGTATATATATATATATATATATATATATATATATATATATATATATATATATATATATATATATATATATATATATATATATATATATATAATCTCTATCACACACACATATATGTATGTAATGAATAATGGTTTAAAGTCTTTGGATCAATGCTATTTAATAAATATTTTACATTGTAACTCACCTCCACTAGTGCTTCATCTAAAGTCCCAACTTCCTTTTAGTCTATATTCAGATAAGCTGCAGACTCTAAGCCGTGGTAAAACTGCTGATGAACCACAAGTGGACGTCGCTACGCTTCTGCATGCGAGTCCTGGGACTCATGGTGGCCTCCTTCGAGGCAGTACCATATGCCCAGTTCCACACAGAAAGATTTTGACAAAATGGGACAAAGCTCCGTTGTTCCTGGATCGACAGATCCAGATGAGCCAGTTAGTCAGGGATTCCCTGATCTGGTAGCTGAGGTCCTTGGTACTTACATCCGGGAAGTCGTTCCTGCCTCTGAAATGGAGGGTGATCACAACGGATGTCGGCCTATCCGGCTGGGGTGGAGTAATGGGAGTTCAGTCTACTCAGGGCCTCTGGTCGGCGGAGGACTCCAAATTGCCGATCAATCTGCTCGAACTGAGAGCGATCAGGCTATGCCTCTCCACATGGTCGATAGGACTTCGAGGGTGTCGATCAGGATCCAGTCAGACAAGGCCACGGCTGTGGCATACGTCAGTCACCAAGGAGGAACAAAAAGCTTGGCCGCCTCACGGGAGGTTGTTCACATACTTCGGTGGGCAGAGCGACATGTACCGGCCTTGTCGGCCATTTACATCTTGGGAGTGGAGTACTGGCAGGCAGACTATCTAAGTCACCAGATACTGGACCCAGGAGAATGGGCGTTGCACCCGGAGGTGTTCAGGCTACTGTGCCTGCGGTGGGGTATGCCAGACGTGGATCTTCTGGCCTCCCATCTCAATTGGAAGGTGCCAAGATTTGTGTTCAGGATGAGATCAGTGGGAAGATGCGTCAGACGCGCTGGTGGCTCCGTGGGATCAATACCAGCTGATCTATGCCTTTCCTCCACTGAAACTGTTAAAATGTCTGCTTCGCAGAGTGGAGGCCGAGGGGATTCCAGTAATCCTGGTTGCCCCAGATTGGCCCCAGCGTCCCTGGTACACAGACATAGTTCGCCTGGGGGTAGACGCTCCCTGGCGACTGGCTTTACGAGAAGACGTTCTGTCTCCAGGTCTGATTCTCTATCTTGCTTTAACAGCATGGCTATTGAGAGCCAGGTGTTGAGGAACCGGGGTCTTTCGGACTCAGTGATCCCAACTGTGCTGAGAGCACGGAAATCTTCCCGGAATATATATCGTCGTACCTGGAAGGCCTACATCTCCATGTGTGAGGAGAAAGCTATATCCAGGGTCCTGCTGTTTCTTCAGCAAGGAGTAGACCAGAAACTGGCTTTGAGCACCATGAGGGACAAATATCAGCTTTGGCTGTCCCCCCCCCCCTCCCCGGCGTCTCACTCTCTAGTGAGCACTTTTGTTCAAGGGGTGCAGCATATATAGTTTCTCTGGTGCATCCACCGTTACCCCCATGGGATCTGAACCTGGTGTTATCGGTGCTGCAAAAAACGCTATTTGAAAATATCAGAGAGATCCCTCTGACTCTTTCCCAGAAAGTGGTCTTTCTAGTGGCCATTACATCAGCCAGGAGGGTTTTGGAATTGTCGGCCTTGTCCTGCAAGTCGCCCTATCTGGTTATCCACAAGGATAAGGTGGTGTTGCGTCTGCAACCTTCTTTTCTGCCGAAGGTGGTCTCAGCGTTTCACATCAATTAAGACATTGGGGGTTATTTACTAAAGGAAAATCCCCTTTGCACTGAAAGTGCACTTGGAAGTAAAGTCACTTTAGATCCGAGGGGGACATGCAAGGAAAATAAAAAATAGCATTTTAGCTTGCACATGATTGGATGATAAAATCAGCAGAGCTTCCACTCATTTCAGATCTACCCCTTAGATTTAGAGCGACTGCACTTCCAAGTGCATTTGCAGTGCAAAGTGGATTTTCCTTTAGTAAATAACCCCCATTGTGTTACCATCTCTGTGTCCTAAGTCGACACATTCTAAGGAGGTAGCCCTCCTTTCCCTGGATGTAGTTCAGGCTCTGAGGGTGTATTTGTCTGCCACGGCTCCCTTCCGGAAGTCAGACTCCCTGTTTGCTTCGGTGGCTGGTCCAAAGAAAGGCATGGCGGTCTTGTGGGCCACCATTTCCAGGTGGATCAGGTAGATTGTAGTACAAGCCCACGCCTTGAAGGGGCAGGTCCCCCCTCCCCCCCCCCCCCCCCCCTTTCCGGTCATGGCCCACTCCACAAGGGCAATTGGAACGTCTTGGGCCTTCCGACATCAAGTGTGTAAAGCGGCAACCTGGTCATCTATTCACTTTTACCAAGTTCTACAAGGTAGATGTCAGTGCATTGGCTGATGCCTGTTTTGGCCGCAAAGTTTTGCAGGCGGCTGTATAGTTGCAATTGCATATGAAAATTTTTTTCCTTTTTTTATTTTATTTTTTTATTTATATTTTTATTTTTTCCCCTGTTTTTTGGGTAAAAACGCAGTACCTTTTTTTTAAGTTAATGCCCTGTTGCATTTCTTACTGCAGTTTTGGTGTGGTTTGAGGGTAGTGCCTCTCTGTTGAGGAGCACTCTGTTTTTTGTGTTTGTTCCCCCCCCCCCCCCCCCCCCCCCCACACACTGTCGTTTTTGTGGGTAAAGTTATACTAGTTCCCACTTGCCATGGTGGATGAAGGTTTTTTTTTTTATGCTGTTTCCCACCCCTCGTTTTGGCACTCTTGGGGACGTCCCAATGGCTAAGAGAGGAGCTGTGTCAGCCAGTGAATATAAGAGAAAATGGGATTTTTTTTTTTTTTGTACTCACCGTAAAATCCTTTTCTCTGTAATTCACCGACTGACACAGCACACGCCCCTCCTATTGATCTTTACGTTATACTGCTTGTTGACGTACTGTGGGCTGCATGGCAGGCTGGGGGGTTTTTACCTAAGGGACAGCCCCTTGGGCGGAGCTAAAAGTTCTGTGTTTTTCATAACATGTTATGCCTAGTCTTCTTCTCCTAAAAGGTGGCGTAACAACCCAATGGCTGAGAGGAGCTGTGTCAGTCGGTGAATTTATAGAGAAGGATTTTAGGGAGGACAAAAAATCCATTATTTTTTTTTCCATTTTTTTTTTTTTTTTTTTTTTTTGGTGTGAGGGTTCCCATTCAAAGCTCTCAGAGCCTGTAACATGCCACAGGTCAGATCATGATCTGAGTTCAATGCGAATTTCAAATCAATGGGCTAAAAGTCAGATCAGTTAAGATGGCTCTTATAGGAAACCATTGATTTTGACATGCCCAAAAAGAACCGATTAACGCTGTATCCAGTGTTTAGCAGCATCATGTGTTATTACAGCTGTAATGCTGGTCTTCAGAACGCTGTGGCCCTGGGGCTTTTTTTGCAGCTTGAAAATGCCTATGCCACTTACAGCTCCTAAAAGCCTGTGTGCATGCCCGTAGAATAACATGAAGGTTCGGCAGAGGGATTGCTATTGGCCTCCCCCATGGTGGACAGGCTCCGGACGGTCGTCTCGCTGCGAAACCGGCTTAGGTCCCTAGCCATGAGAAAAATAAACAAATCTCTCCTATGGTCCAAACAGAAATTTTATGAATTCTAATAAACCCCACAAGCTACTAGTAAACTGGTTGAAACCGCGCCCCTTCCAATCCTCTCCTGACTTTCTACGACATCCCGATGGATCGCCTACATATTGCCCCTTGACTATGTCGCAGATCTTCTGAGATTTCTATCATAACTTGTATCACTACTTGCAGACAGACCCAAACTATGACTTTACACAAGAGAAATTTGATCTCTCTTTTAAACACTTAAGATTGCCTAAGCTCCTGGCCGATTATCTTGCAGCCTTGAATTCGACCATCTTGCCGATGAACTTGAAGAGGTAATTACACAGCTCCCCAACCACAAAGCTCTGGGCCCAGACGAGCTACCTTTTTATTCTTATTACAAGACATTCCTACCTGTCCTAAGTCCCCACATGATTTCACTCTATACGTCTGTACTTCAAGGTTCAATTCCACACTCCCAATTCCTTCATGCCCATATCTCGGTCATTCCAAAACCTGGTAAGGACCCCTCCCTACCAGACAACTACAGACCCATAGCGTTATTAAACTCAGACTATAAGATATTTACGAAGATCTTGGCTAACAGGTTGACTCGTATAGTTCCTACACTCATCCATAGAGACCAGGTGGGTTTTGTACAAACCTGACATGCAGGAGACAATACAAGGCGCACTATAGACCTTCTTGATCTATTACACAAAACTTCTCGCCCAGCTCTAATTCTAAGTCTTGACGCACAAAAGGCCTTTGACTAACTGGCTCAGCTGGCCATGTATGTTCGCCACTCTTTCTAAATATGGTTTTACCGGGCCTTTTGTGGCAGTCCTTGAGGCCCTGTACTCCCGCCCCTCTTCCCAGGTTAAATTGACGTCTCATTTATCATCCTCCTTCCCCCTGAGCAATGGCGCACCGGACAAGGCTGCCCCCTATCGCCCCTTCTTTTTATTCTCTGCCTAGAACCCCTGGCAGAGGCCATTCGCTCGCATCCAGACATTGGAGAAGTGTGTTTAAGTCACAGAGAATATAAAATGTCCCTGTTCGCAGACGACATCCTCCTGACATCGACTAAACCCCACATCTCACTTCCAAACCTCCTATCCCTGCTGAAAGACTTTAGCTCAATATCTGGTTATAAAATGAACACGAGTAAAATGGAAGCCTTGTCCGTGCACCTTCAGTCTTCTGATCTTGCCATCCTGCAAAACTACTCCTTTCACTGGTGCACAGACTCGATTAAGTACCTGTGGATTAATATAACTCCTTCTTATTCGACCCTATACCAAGCTAACTACCCCCCACTCATGACATTGATAGATTTTTGAAGCAATGAGATTCACTTCCCCTCTCGCTTCTGGGCCGTATCAATGTCCTGAAGATGTCTGTAATGCCTAGACTCCTTTTACCTTTTTGACATTCTCCCAATTCCCATCCCAATGTCCCAACTGAAGGCTGTTCAGAGGATTTTTCTCAATTTTATATGGCACTATCGGGCCCATAGGGTTGCAGGTTCGGTGATGCTGGCTCTGAGATGGCGTGGGGGTCTGGGAGCTCCAGATCTGATTAAATATTATTACGCTACACACCTTAAACCAATTCTTACCTGGTCGTCCAGGAAAGTCCCTACTGTGTGGGCAGAAATTGAGATTAGCATCACTAGACCTGCACATATTTGTACCATGATTTGGCCAGACCTTAAAACCTAAATGGGTTCACTTAGCAGCATATGTCTAGCCCCGATGCTGTTCTCCTTGGATATCTGGAGGAAGTGCTTGATTATTCTCTCTTGCCTCCCAATGCCCTCCTTTGATAAACATACTTTTTAACCTAGATATCCCGGGCAGCCTGGCATACGATAGAATGCTTCCGTGGTCCCAGGCTGCTATATTTCAACTCTGCAACATAGTAAACCCCCTTACCAGGAGACTTCTATCCTTTGCGGAGTTACAGAAGCAGCACCAGATTCCCAAACAGCTTTTCCACTCCTATTTGCAAATCCGACATTATTTTGCCTCTAAATCCCCCGCCCTAAGTTTTGACAAACCAACCCCATTTTAACTTCTATGTGCTCAAGGCCCGTATCAGGCCCATTTAATCTCTGACATATATAGAATACTCCACGACTCAGTGCCCATTACTGACTCTTCCCATTCTTGCATGCGGAAGTGGACTCAAGTGCTGAAACATCCCATACTACTCCCGAAGTGGCAGAAAATATGGACAGCCATCTCCAAGTCATCACGCTGCATGGAACAGAAAGAAACGGCCTATAAGATATTACTCTTTTGGTATAAAATGCCCGAAATTATGCACAAATATGACCCCAAGGTGTGTTGGAGATGCCAGGGAGACACAGGCTCTCATTTCCCTATTTTCTGGGACTGCCCCTTAATCCGCTCATTCTGGCTTACAATACAGTCCTTCATCCAGGATCTGTTTGAGATTTCCCTTCCTCCATCCGCTCTCTCCCAAGTTTTGCAGAATCTAGAATACATTGGCTGTATGGAGCGGCTTACGGCAATAGTCCATGACACTATGCCACAGTTCTCTAGGACTTGGGATCTGTGGAATCACTCTGAACTTAATCCTGGTTCTTACTCTGTGCCCCCTTAGGAAGAGTTCAATGCTTAAAGGGATTGTAAAGTGATTTTTTTTTTCTTTTAAAAATAACAAACATGTTATACTTACCTCCACTGTGCAGCTCGTTTTGCACAGAGTGGCCCCGAACCTGCTCTTCTGGGGTCCCTCGGCGGCTGTCTCGGCTTCCTCCCTCAGATGCTTCTCATGTTCATGCGAGCTCCCTCGCATGGTGAGAAGCATCTGCGGGCGCGCTCCCATGATACAGCCGACGGCTATAGCCGCTCGCTGTATCATGCGGCCCGCCCCCGGCGCTCCGCGTCAGTGGATGTGATTGACAGCAGCGTGAGCCAATGGCTGCACTGCTTTCCATCCACTCCAGCCAATCAGCGGCCAGGCTGAACGGTGGAAAGGACGTCGGGGGACGAGCGTGGGACATTCGAGGGGTGAGGTAAGTAAAATGGGTGGGCTGGTGGCACTGGCACTGTCAGATGTGTTTTCACCTTAATGCATTAAGGTGAAAAAACATTTACCTTTACAACCCCTTTAAATTAGCTGACATATCAGTTCCATAACCTCCTGCAGGAGAGAATTTTCCTTACCCCCTACCTCCTGGGATATATACGTATGGTTTATAGTGATCTGTGCCGTAAATGACTGTTATTTTGATGGCATACTGATTGTATTGGATCTTCCTTACCCCCCCCCCCCCCTCCCCTCTTTTTGATTTGTTATGTATGCTGTTAATATTGTTTCCCTGCGCAATTTTATAAGTGTAAGGTACTGTTATCTTGTTATCTTTATACTTTCAATAAAAAATACAATTTAAAAAAGAATAACATGAAGGGGCTTTTTATTTTTTATTTTTTTTCCTTTCCTTTATTAAGGTATTTCTTATGTTTTTTTACAAAGTACATCAAAATCAGACATACCCTCAACCCCCCACCCCTATTGGGTGTATGTATGACAAACAAATAAATCGTTCATGTCTTGGGTGGCCTAGGAGGGGATTGGTATTGTGGGGGTAGTCCTATCTAAAATACCTTTTTAAGTCTAAGTTTTGCACACTTCACACTTCCCACTTATCCCCATCCATTCCTCTCACTCGTCCATCCTCTTCATTCTACTCCTTGATTTAATTTCTGTTAGATCACTTTTCATCATAAAAATACTTTTCCACACTATGTGTTTACATGTCAATCCCTCTTGCTTCCGACCAAGGTTTCCACATCTTGTCCTATTTCTTTAGAGTCCCTTGTTTTATATATACCGATTAATCTCTTTAATGATTACCACTTTCATACTATTTATCCATTCTCTACTGGACGGAGGGGACACTGACTGCCATCTCAAGGCAATCCGTTTCCTTGCTTGGAATAAGCATCTCCGAACCGTCGTCTGCTCCTGAATTTCCCACTCCTTCAACTAATACCAGGAAAGAATGCTTCACCTCCAACCTAGTGGAGTTTTCAAAAACCCGGTAAGTGGTTCTTTTCACCTCCGTCCAGTAGCGAAACCGCTTTGGGCATCTCCAGAACATATGAATCATATCCCCCTCTATGTCCCCGCACTGGGGACAGCTTGCATTCGACTGCCAGCCAAACTGAAAAAGTTTGAGAGGGGTATAATAGGTTCTGTATAGTAGGAACAGGTGTGACATCCGGTGAGAGGGGCAGAGTGATACCAGTGAAGCAAGTTCAAGAATTTTGTTCCACTGTGTTTCGGAAATGGTTCCCAAATCTTTTTCCCACTTCCTCTTATACATAGGGGCTTCTGTCCCTCCCATTCTCCCATTGTTTATATGTGTTTTTTTTTTTTTTTTTTCGAGATTAAACCTTTCCCTAGTTCTGCATTGAATTATTTTTTGGAGAACTGGAATTGTGCTCCATTCTAGAGTCCTTCCCTCTAAACTGCTCCTCCAGTGAGTGCCTGACCTGTAAGTACCGTATTTATCGGCATATAACACGCACTCCCCCCCCCCCCCACTAAAATCGGGGGGAAATCGCGGGTGCGTGTTATATGCTGATCCTCCGCTGATTGTGAGCCTCGGGCGGCTTTCAAGGGACAAAGGCGTTTTAAAAGGCAAAGTTGAGAATTAAATTGACAAGGCTGCAAATGATGGACAAAGCTGCATGTCAAGGCTGCAAATGACACTGACAAGGGTGCAATGATGGACAAGGCTGCAAATGACACTGACAAGAGGCTGCATTGATGGGCATTTAAATGCAAGTTTTTTTTTTTTTTTTCCTTAAACTTCCCTCCTAAAAGTTTTTTCCCTTTTTTTAAAATTACCTCCTAAACTTGGGGTGCATGTTATACGCCGATTAAATACGGTACCTGTAAAAAGATTTGTTTGGTAGAGCGAAAAAGCGATAGATTTTATTCCACATCTCTCCCATTCTCTTACTGCCCCCGTCTTCTGAAGTTCTCCCAGTTTACTGTTCTCCCATAGGGGGGTGTACTCGGTGAGCCCTCTATACTTTAATATAGCCTTCGCTGTATCCCACACTCTCATCATTTAAACTTGGGGTGGGGAGTCCTGGTGGAAAGGCTCCTGCCTCCAGAGCTTCCACTAATGAGTCATGTGGAGTGTTTTGTAGGAGCATATTTCTCCCAGCCTCTCCCTCTTCTAGGTTACACCATCCCATGTTTGGAGTTGTGACGCAACAAAGTAGCTAAAGGGGTGCGGAAGCGCTACTTCTCCTTCCTGTTTTTGTAGCTGCAAAGTGCTCAATTGTATTCTTGCCGACCCGCTCCCTTCCAGATCGATTCCCTGAACAGTGTCTATCCTTTGAAACCACATTTTATACAACCAGATTGGGGAATTATGTAATACATAAAGCAGCTGCGGCATCCAAATCCTTTTAATTAAGTTACAACGACCTGCCACAGATATTGGCAGGCGGTTCCACACTTTTCTCTTCCTCCTAAATTTAGCCAGTAATGGCACTATATTATCTGCTATGTACTGTTGAAGGGGCGTTTTTAAGCTGCAAAAACAAACCCCTGACGCTCCTCAAAGTGGCTGTAAAACATGCTGTGTGCATGGGACCAAATCTCAGATCCTCCCCATAGATTTTTTAAGTCCCGACAGCTTCACAAGTTGACCTCCCCACTTGTACATGTTGGCTCCATTAAACATCTTTGAGTATTAATCACTCCTTCCCTGGTAGATTGTCTAACTGAATCTAGAACCTTGAAGCGGTTTTGAAATCTAACACTCAGGTCTGGGCTAGGCTCCCCTTGGGCGTCATATTAATCTAATTAAAATTTTACTTTTTGCCCAACCTCCTCTACATCCTCTGGCATGCCCCAGATTAGCTACCATTGCACATATTTAAGTCTCTAGCTCCATCCTTAACTCCTCCTTCTTTTTTTTTTTTTTTTTTTTGCATGGGGTAATTCTTGTCGCATTTACCTGGGGCGCTTGGAAGACCCCTACACATTTATGGGGAACTGCACACTCGGACTTAAATATCTATTATCTAGCAGCACCAGAAGATGGTTATCGCTACCTTGCTTTGGTGTGCTCCTCTCAATCCCGCAGGATTACGCACCCCTTTCAACTCCTCTTTCGATATACACGAGACCCCCCCTTAGTTCTGGGTGGTTGTGGGAGTCTGTTATTCCATCATTGCAAGATCTGGGGTCTGTCATGGCATAGGCTTAATATTCCCTCTGTGAATGCTTATACACCTTTTTGTGGGAAAACCCCCATCTCGCTGCACTTCGGTCTATAACGGATCATTAGTTGTGGGTATCCAAAGGAGTTGTATATATTTCACAGGTAGTAGTGGTAATAAAACATTTCAGAAACCTTAGGATTAGTTTGAGCTTCCTAACTCAATGTTCTTCCGCTACGTTCAGCTGGGCGCTCAATTCGGCACCTCTACTCCTAATCGTGAACAACTGTACCTTCTACATGTAGTATTGGGGTCGGAGTCTTACCTCCTACATTCTATAATTGTCTTCTAATACAGATTTTTCTGTAACCTTAGCATATCAATTGAAAAGCCAATGGGTGCCCTCCTAACACTGTTGCATATTTACACAGATCCTACTTGACCCCTTCCCACTTAGCCAGATATCGCACAAATGACAGTACTCTGTCCTAGAAGTGGGGAATATAGCGATACCTTCTATCATTTAATTTGGCACTGCTCAGTTATACAGGGCTACTGGTACCACGTAGTTGAATTCCTGCAGGACCAAATTGGCTCTCCTCTCGCATTATGCCCTAAGCAATGCCTATTGAGCATGTTTCCTGGTATTGACAAATTCCTTCACATCTTCCTACAAGAGTCCCTATTTATGGCCAGAATGTTAATTTCCCAAAAAGGGGCTTAGAGGGTCGCCTCCAACTATCTGTGAATGGATGGCTGCTGCTAACTCTACCATACCTTATAAGAAAATGCTGTGTGCTCAGAGGGTGCCCCGCCGAACATAACAAAATATGGGACAATTGGCTGGAAAATGCTTCTACCTGAGATGTTGCGGATAGTGCTGATGTGTAGATAACTTCTGTAAGTTTTATTTAACACAGTAAGGAGGTGTGTGTGTGTGTGTGTGTGTGTGTGTGTGTGTGTGTGTGTGTGTGTGTTACTCATGGTTCTGTCAATGATACACCTATGGTTATGCTCTGAGACTGCACCAGTCAGTGAACCCCTGGGGTGTTTTTTCACTTGTGCCACTCACCCTAAGAACTACAGATGTGGTTGCATACTTGTACATTATATGCTATGCACTCTGTATTCTTTGTTTACTTTTACTTTTTTTACTTTCAGACCCCATTCACACCTGAGCGTTTTGTAGCCCTACGCCTGAAGCTACAAAACGCTGGAGGGGAAAAAATACATTATTCTCAATGGAGATGGTTCACATCTCCACTCCAAGTCGCCTGAAGCTCAAACAAGTTCCGGACCCTTTTTTGTTGCGCGAATCGGGCTGATTTGGGCGTTTTCATTCCCATAGAAACTAATGGAAACGCTCGATTCGAGCGTTTAGCGTGACAACGAGCGTTTCTATGGGCGTTTTGACGCTGTATCTGCTCAATGCTTAACATTGGTGACCTTTTGCCCTGCACAAATTCGCGACAAAACGCAGCAAAAAACGCAGCGAATCGCGGTAAAAAAACGTCGCGAATCGCGGTAAACGCTTGAAAAAGCTACGCTCAGGTGTGAATGCAGCCTCAGTGTTTATTTTTGTGGTTGTACCTGCATAGGCCATATTGTATATTTTGTCATGCTTCTCAAATAGAGAGTTGTTTAATAAAACAAAACTGCAATGGGGGTCTTTACTAGGGGTGTGCATCTTCACTTGTCTCAGGATTCGATTAAGATTATCCTGTCAACAATTTGATGCATCGCGATTTAATGCCCATGGTTTTTATCCAAAAATTACATTTTATTTTTATTTGCTCTTAGCGCAACATCCTATTTGGGGAGGGTAAATCTCTCATAACCATCCCAAAAGAGGGCTAGAAATGTATTCACTTTCAGTTCATTACAGAGAACAAAGTGTGCCATTCTTTACATCTAGAGGAAAAACAGGGCTTATTTGCTGTAAGAGCTGTGAAAATGTGGAATAGACCGATATTCTCACAAACTAGTTCTGGGCTGCTTAGTAGATTATTTTAACAAAAAGACCTGAAATGCATTCCTGTCCTAAATGCACAAAATAGAAGTGGCAGAGGGATGGGATCATGCAGAGCGAAGGTGGTGGGGGGGTTGTAATCTGTGACACTGACACTCACCTGCTCTGTGTCGATTTCTCCCTGCTCCATGCTTGGTGTGTCTCTGCCTCTCTTCTCCCCTTCCAGTGCCTCCAGTGGTGCCTTTCCTGATGTTGGGGTCTCATCAAGCTCCTCCCCCTTAACTCTACTGACCGTCAACTCATCAGGTGACTTTCTGCTCCAGTGTCCATCTCACTGCATACTGTGGTGGAAAGGGAGGGGGCTTTATTCACCAGGCCGGCTCTGCATCTGTGTTTCTCCGGGAGAGGCAGAGCACTGGATGGCGTCATTAGCGATCGATTTAAGCTGACTGTTAAGTATTGATGCAGAATCACAAATGGTCTGAAGCGTGATGCGATTATATTCAACACCCCTAGTGTTTAGTGGCAAGGAGTATACATCATACACTTTTTGTGGATTTGCAGTGTTTGAGAATGTTTTGTGTTTAATTTAGCACATTGATCACTTTCTGCCTTTTTGTCTCTATAGGTATTTGCATGTTGCTGACAGTACTTGAAGAACAGGCCATGGCTTCATTCTTGCTAGGGCCTAACAAGCAGAACGATTTTATGCAGTCTATTCTTCACGTTATGGAAAAGCAAACAGAAGGTTAGTTTTACCATGTATCATTGTTAAGCCAGTTTACCGTGTTTTCAAGTGAGGCAGATTGTGTTCCAGTGAGCAGGAGCTCTGCTCACAGATCCCCTGCTGAAAAGAGTAGAGTGGGAGGATGACCCATCCATGTCTGCTCAGTTTCTGCAGCGCGGACACAGACAGAACCTTGTCTTCTCTATGGGTAGCTGTGAATAAACACTCCTCTATTTTCTGAGAACTAACATTTTTTTTCTCTCTTATATTTACCGCCCGACACAGCTCCTCTCTGTAACAAAATGGGTTGTTAGCCCTACGCTGGAGATTACTGGGCAAGTTGTAATACAACGCTTCAAAACTTTTAGTTACGTCCAGGGGGCGGTCTCTAGGCTACAATCCCCACAGTGTGCCCTAGCAGCCTCAGTTTTATTTTGCCTAGTGAAGGAGATACACCTAGGAACCCTGCGGGCCCATAGGTCCGTGTGGGGTTTTTTTTTTTTTTTTTTTTGATGCAGAAGCTTGCCTTTTGACGCAAGATGAATGATCCTGTGATCTATCAACACCCGGCTGGGTGACAGGATGGTTCACTTATCCTTGTAGTCTCCCTAGTCCAGCCATCGAGCGTGTGCAGGTTGCAGCTACGGCTCGGCAGGCCACGACATGCCTCAGCTCCAGAGGTGGTCGTGAGCTTTTATGCTCCTGGGCATACATATGACCGTGCTACTGATGTCTGCGTCGCAGTATGCCAGGCCAGTAGACTTCCCTGTACTGATCAGGAGTTGGCTACAATGGAATGTCTCCCAGCTCTTCAGCACTAGTAAGTACAGCTCTCCCTGTCTAGGCGGGGGGGGGGGGCTGTACATGTACTGAGCGGTGTGTGTCTCCTGGCCTGTCACCCGGGTTCTTGCTGTGCTGGGTGCCTGGGTCCTGTGTGCTTTAATCCCGGAGGGTGCCTGTGAGGTTTGCCCCTGTGTTGGTGCAGCGCTGTGTCTGCCACATGTTTTTCTTTCTGCCTCTCATAGCGCTGGCTGGCGGCCATTTTCAGTGTGGGCAAGGGGCAGCATGCTTCTGGGCTTCAGGCGGCCATTTTCCCGGTGATTCCCTATTCAGACACTGGCGGCCATTTTCTTGAAGCCGGACCATGTTTTTTGTGCTCTAGCAGCAGCTCCTGTGCCCTCAGCTTCCTGTTTGCTCATCACAGAGTGCTGGGAGGCTTTCTGTGTAATCTGGACATGTGTTTCAGATCGCTCAGCAATCGTTCACCAATTGTGCTGATGGACTGCCACCGACACAGCTTTGGCCCCTCTGCATCTTTGAGCGCTAGGGATCTACAGGCACTGCTGTAAAACAGCGCAGAACTCCTCAGGGCGGTGAGTCCGGCGGGTTAGAACCCCTCAGTCAGCGGCAGCAAGGAGTGTGGTACTGTCACTGTCCGAAGTCCCCTTCGGGTGGCAGACAGGGTAGGGTCAGCATGGCTTCAGAAACTGGTGTTTCTCTTATATTCACCAACTGACACAGCTCCTCTCTGTAACAAAATGGGTTGTCAGCCCTATCACTGGAGATTACTAGGCAAAGTTGTAATGCAACACTTCAGAACTTTTAGTTCTGCCCAGGGGGCGGTCCCTAGGCTACAATCCCCACAGCCTGCCCTAGCAGCCTCAGTTTTATTTTGCCTAGTGAAGGAGATGCACCTAGGAACCCTGCGGGCCCATAGGTCCGTTTTTTTTTTTTTGTTTTTTTTTTTGCAGAAGCTTGGCTTTTTGCGCAAGATGAATGATCCTGCGATCTTCTATCAACAGCTGGCTGGGTGACAGGCTGGTTCACTTATCCTTGTAGTCTCCCCAGTCCAGCCATTGAGCGTGTGCAGGTCGCAGCTGCGGCTCGGCAGGCCTTGACGTACCTCAGCTCCAGAGGTGGTCGGTGAGCTTTTATGCTCCGGGGGATACATATGACCAGGCTACTGATCAAACAATACATTTATTTAGGCAAAAAAGGATGCACTTACAAGCAGAGCATAACTTAGGCGTTATGTTATCAAAGCTGGAGATCACGGCATCTCCACAGGCTTCCTGCTGTTTTGCTGTCCATCAATCTCCTACAAGCGTAATGATGTCAGCGTCACTGGCCCCACCCTACGCATTTCGTCATAAAGGGACGTTGTCTGGGGATTGGCCAAGTTGGGTTCTTTTTACCAAGCTTCTTGTGTTGCCTTTCTGTTATTTGGGCTATAAAAAAGGAATCCTCCCACTGCTCATTATTTTGAGAGCTGCCTAAATACCTTTCCTTCACTATCAAATGCCTAAAACCAGACACAATGGCAGCAGGGTGTAGTGCAATAGAGCCTGCTGCGTCTCACTATTTTTATCCCTTTCTACCTTTTTTAGCCTGATTTTTACCTAGCCAATTCACTAAAAAGACTGATTAATTACATTCCTACCTTAACTTGTTTTAATAGGTTTAGCTATGGATTCTCTGAAAAAAATCTTCAATTCCTTCACTGTATTTTAATACCACAATAGAAGCAGTGATTTAGGATTGGTGGAACTGGGGCTGTAATGTTGCTTTGAGCACTGGGTCCTGCGCGGGCACTCATGCCAGCACTTTATGCAGTGCCTGTAGTCAGCTACAGTGGGCCATACAGGATTCGGGGAAGTAGAATGTACACCACTCCAAGGCTGCCTGCAAATTAAAGATTTCTTGATACTGCTGTGGCAAGACTGGGAGCCTGCCAAGGTCCGCAACCTGGGAAATCCATGCAACAAAGAGAAAAGGTGGCAGATCCAGAAATGAAGAAAAATGTGTTGGTTTTTTGTAGACTCAAAGGTTAAAAAAAGACACACAAGGGATCCACACTGTTCAGCAACCACATTTCACACAAAGTGCTTAATCATTGCATACAGGACTTAACTCGGTGCATTAATAAAGTCGGGCCCCCTTCCGTGTTTTTTTTTTTTTTTTTTCTTTAATTTTGTTACATTGCAGCCTGATACTACAGATTACATTTTTTTTTTCCTCCTTAATAAACACTCTGTACCCCATAATGCCAAAGTGTAAACAGAATTTTTTTTCTCACATTGTATTCACAGGGTACTCAGTAGGGGCACTTAACAGGAGGGAATGGCCAGGGGCACCAAAGAGGGACCCAAGAAAATAACTTTTTAGTATCACTTTTTAAAGTGAATAACTCAACACAAAGTTCACTATATGAACCACTTATGTATTTATACATGTTGATCATATCCCCCTTAAAGGGGTTGTAAAGGTAATTTTTTTTATTTGCTAACTAGCTTCATTTTAAGCTAATGCAGTGCTAGTTCACTTGCCTGTTCAGCGCAGCGCCCGTGCCTTATTTTTATTTTGCACTAATCTTCACTGCCCGTCTTGACTCCTCCCCCTTGCTGCCTTCAGACTTGCATTCCTAATTGTTAGCTCGTCTTGAGTTTCTTAGAAAAGAAAACAGCAGCAACTTCAAAACTTTTTTAAAAACAACAAGGTAATGTTGAACCAAACGATATAGTAGACTATAAAATTACTGGCATTTTGGAATTGTTAATATAACATAGTAAAGTCTATTTAAATCGTTGCCTTTACTCTAGTCATTCAACAGCATGCATTGTGTGTTTCCTCTTCCTACACAATACAAACACGCCCTCTTCCCACAACATTGCCTAAGCTGTAATATTAGTTTCTCTTACAGCTCCTTTATTCTTGACCATTGGGTTGTTATGCCACCTTCAGGAAAGGACTAGGCAGAACATGTACAAAAAACAGAACTTTCTAGTTCCACCCCCCCCCCCCCCCCAGGGGCGGTCCCTTCAGCAGTAACAACCCCTCAGCCTACTTCCTGAAGCCTCAGTTTTTTTTCTGTCTAGTGAAGGAGATGGACCTAGGGACCCTGCGGGCTCATCGGTCCGGATTTTTTTTGCAGACGTTTGTCTTTTGCGCAAGATTAAGACCCTGTGATCTGCTATCAACAGCCGGCTGGGTGACGGGCTGGATACCCTTATCTTTGTAGTCTCCCCAGCCTGGCCAGCGAGCGTTTGCAGACCATAGCTATGATGGAATGTCCCCAGCTCGTCCGGAATGCTAAGTAGAGCTCTCTGCCTCGGTGGGGCTGAGCAGCAGCTGGGCATTCCCTGGGAGGTTGATTCGGGGGTCCCTCTCCTCCCTCATCTCTCCCTGTCCATATCTCTTTTCCGCTCCCCCCTGTGGGGGATGCTGCATGGGCTGCTGAGCGGTGTGTGTGCCATATAGATAGGGGTCCCCTGGGGGGCTTTCACCTTTGGTGGGGGGCAGTGCTGGGTGTCTGTCTGTCTCCCCGCTGGGTGTCTGGAGGTCTGCTCATGCTGATCGCTATAGTGCTGTTCTGCTGCCATTTTCTGTCTTTTTTTTTTTTTTTTCTTCTTCTTCTTCTCACTGTCCCTCCTCTGTGTACAGTTGTTTGGTATGACTCAGGGAGAAGCATGATCAAGAACCATTTTACTGTAGTTCGGTGGCCATATTCCCTGTGATTATGTCCTTCTTTTTTATATTGGACGCTTGGCGGCCATTTTCTTGTAGCCCAGCTGGGTTTTTTGCCCAGAGCTGGTCCCTGAGGGCTTAGAACAGCACGGTTTCTTCTCAGACACCTGGGAGCTGACACAGGCACGACTAGCTGAACGGTGCAGAACTCCGTCAGGGTGGCGAGTCCTGTGGTTGGGGCCCCTCAGCCTGCAGCAGCTAGGAGTGGGACTATACACCTGTCCTAAGTCCCCAACAGGTGGCAGACAGGGTGGGTCTCCTTGACTCCCTGCAATTGCAACCGGCTCGTCTGCAAACAGTGCAGTGCCTTTGGACGCCTTGTCGGGGGTCCTGAAAATGTTCCTTGCCAGGATGGAGGCCATGTGCGGGCGCAAGGTGGTAGAAAGCACCCCCCCCATCTTCCAGGGAAACCTCTAATGCAGACTCGGGCCCTGCTGAGACTGGTGGCCCCTGCTGTCGTTTCAGATAATGCTGACCAGGACCAATCGGACAGTGAGGATGAATCCCCGTCCGGGTCCGCGCAGGAGAAGCGCTAGTTGGAGCACTGATCACAACTGTGCAGGATACCCTGAAGATCAGGATACAGCAGGTCCTTCTGCTGCAGTAGTGGTCCCTGTAGCCAACACCTGACTCATTTCAATAAGTTCATATACAGGAATGGGGGCGACCGCAATGGACCCTTTCGGTCCCAAAATGCATGGCGGTGCGTTACCCCCTTGTGGAGAGCATTCTGCAATAATGGTCGGCTCCTCCGGTCGTGGACCCCCCAGTATCCAGGCTAGATAAGGTAACCACTATCCCGGTAGAGGGGGCTCCTGTGGTTAAGGACCCCATGGGCAGGAACCGAGGCAGTGGCCCATTCCTTATTTACGGTTGGGGGGGGTCAGCAATACAACTAGTAGTGACCACAGCACTTGTGTCGCAGACATTTACTGAATGGGCTAACTTTTGCATTGTGAATTGGAGAAGCAGCAGGCTACTCCCGTCTGCGTGGAACTAGCAGACCAGTTAGTGCACGGTCTTAAGTACGCTTGGGACGCGGCTCTGGATACGCTTCCTCTGCTATCCAGGGGTTCAGTGTCAGCAGTGGTGCTCAGGCGCCTGATTTGGCTAAAATTCTAGTCGGCTTTTTTTCCCGTCAAAAAAGCCTTGATGGATCTACCCTTGGTGAGCGGCTCTTTGGATGACATTATTAAGAATGCCACAGGTGGGAAGAGTACCTTGCTCCCACAGGCCAGGAAGGCTAAGGAGCCACGCCACAGGCAAGGGCCCTCATTTTCTGCTCAGGAGGTTTTTTTCGTCCGTCCGAGACTTTGGTTAAACGCTCCCAGTCCAACAGGACGACCCGAAGGACAAAAGCCCCTGGAACCACAAGCCTGGTATACAAAGTGTCTGCTTTTTGTGCAAGATATTGATCCGGTGGTCTGGTATCAACAGCCGGCTGGGTGACGGGCTAGATAAATATAGATCCTTGTAGTCTCCCCAGCCTGGCCATTGAGCGTGAGCAGGTCCTAGCTACGTGCTGGATCAGCCACGACATGCCTCTCAGGCTCCAGGGGCGGCCGATTTGCTATATGACCGGACTGCGGATATCTTTGTCACAGTGTGCTGTGGTCAGCAGCCACCCTGTACTGCTCGGGTGTGGGTCTGTGATGGGATGCCTCCAGCTCGTAGCTCGTCCAGGCGGTACAGCTCTCCCTGTCTCGGCAGGATAGAGCACCTGGACATTCCCTGGGAGGTCGATTAGGGGATCCCCCTGCTCCCTTTTCTCTCTGCCTGTCCCGGTGTCTCTCCCCTCCCCCCCCCCCATGGCTGGGCTGTGGTGCGGTGTATGTACCTGGGCCAGGGGTCCTGGGGGGGGGGGGGGCCTCTGACCCTTAGCTTGGGGCTGCGCTGGCTGTCTGTGTCCATGTGCTGTCATCTGTCTCTTTGCTGGTGTCTGTGGGCTCGGCATGTGCTACTGTTTTAGTCTCTGGGTACAGCATGGCTGTTGGCATTTTCTCAAAGTCTGGCGGCTTTTTTCCTAGAGTTTTTTTTTTCCTATACAAGAACGGTCGTGGCCATTTTCTTGTAGCCTCAGCACGGTTTTTCTACCCAGTGCTGGTTCCTGTGCCTCAGAACAGCACGATTTTTACTCCTGGACACTTGTGACTGACAGGACAGCAATCAGCAACAGCACGGTGCAGCACTCTGTCAGTGTGGTGAGTCCAGCGGTGGGGCCCCTCAGTCTGTTAGCAGCTAGGAGAGTTGGACTGAGTACCTTGTCCTAAGTCCCCAAGGGTGGTAGACGGGGTGGGTCAGCATGGCGTCAGAAGCTGACGTTTCTTCCCCAGATCTCCCTGCAATTGCAACCGGCTCGTCTGCAAATAGTGCAGTGCCCTTGGACGCTTTCTCGGCAGTCCTGGAATCGTTTGTTGCCAGGGTTCTGTCCACAATTCCGGTAGAAGGGGCTACTGCATTTAAGGACCCTACCGACAGAGCTAAGGCAGTGGCATGTTTATGGTCGTGGGGTCAGCGCTACGACCGGTATTGTCCATGGCATTGGTGTCGCTTACCCTTACTGACTGGGCAAAAATATTGCACTGTGAATTGG
Organism: Lithobates pipiens; assembly: GCF_037356315.1. Taxonomy (NCBI): domain Eukaryota; kingdom Metazoa; phylum Chordata; class Amphibia; order Anura; family Ranidae; genus Lithobates; species Lithobates pipiens. The sequence continues at coordinate 139,960,464 of NW_027507685.1, forward strand.
AGAAGTAACAGTCTCCTCCAGTCTGCGTAGAACTAGCAGACCATCTGGTGCATGGCCTAAAGTATGTCTGTGATGCAGCCCTGGATAGACTTCCCCTGCTCTCCCGACCATCGGTATCGGCAGTGGTGCTACGGCGCCTGATCTGGCTGAAATGCTGGTCTGTGGACCAGGCATCTTAAAAAAAAAAAAAAAAAAAAAAAAAAAAAAACTGACTGATTTGCCCTTCTTTGGTGAGCGGCTATTTGGAGCTTTGCTGGATGACATTAATGTCCCAGGTGGGAAGAGCACGTTGCTCCCACAGTCCAAGAAGGGTAAGGAGCCACGCCACAGGCAAGGGCTCACCTTTTACGCTCGGAGGCTTTTTCGTCTGCCCGGAATGTCAGGTAAGTGCTCCCAGTCCAACAGGGTGACTGCTGAGGGACAAAAGCATCCATGGTCTCTCAAGCCTGCGAGCAAAAGTACTACCGCATGAAGGTTTGCCCCCGCCCAATACTCGGGGGGGGGGGGGGGGTCACCTTAAAGAGTTTGCAGCTCATGTGGGCCTCTCTGCTGTCTGACCAATGCGTCTGCAAACTGATTTCGTTGGGCTACAAGATAGAGTTCCTCTCTTGGCCACCAAACAGATTTTTTTCCCTCCAGTATACCTTTACTCCTAACTTGCCGGGAGGCCCTGTTTGGGGCAGTAAGGGACCTGCTCAGATGTGGGGTGATAGTACCTGTTCCAAAGCTGGAAAGGTTTCAGGGATTCTACTCCAATCTGTAGTCCCCAAAAAGAAAGGGGTACATCCAATTCTTGCGGCAACATGGGATCGCAATCCCGGGTTACCTAGACTACCTTCTGCTGAGAGCAGCTTCCGCCTCAGAATTAAGGGAGGATGTGGCAATCACCATGCAAACCCTACAGGAGTTTGGGTGGGTGCTGAACCTAAAGAAGTTGGCGTTAGTGCTGAATCAGCGCCTGGAGTACCTTTGCTTACTGCTGGACTCCGTGGAAGCAAGAGTGTTTCTCCTTTAGACAAACTGCATACTCTCCGAGACGCGGTAAAGTTGTTGATGACCCGCAGGTGGTCGTCGCTGCATTTCTGCATGCGAGTTCTGGGCCTCATGGTAGCCTCCTTCGAGGTGGTACCGTACGCCTAATTTTACACCAGAGTCTTGCAGAGGTAAACCCTGTCCAAATGGGACAAATCTCCGTTATCCCTGAATCGGCAGATTCGGATGAGCCAGTTAGTCAGGGACTCTCTTCTCTGGTGGCTGAGGTCTCCGGCCCTGCGGTCTGGAAGATTGTTCTTACCTCTTCACTAGACAGTGATCACAACAGACACCATCCTGACTGGCTGGGGTGGAGTGCTGGGCATACAGTTGACCCAGGTCGTGGGAGGAATTCCAGTTACAGATCAACGCGCTCGAGCTTCGAGCGATCAGGCTATGTCTCTCCACATGGTCAATGAGGCTACTAGGGCGTCCGATTAGGATCCAGTCCGACAACGCCACGGTGGTGGCATATGTCAACCATCAAGTAGGAACAAGGAGCTTGGCTGCAACATGAGAGGTCACTCACATCCTCCAGTGGGCAGAGCGTCATGTCGGCCATATGCATCTTGGGAGTAGAAAACTGGCAGGCGGACTACTTAAGTCGCCAGATGCTGGACCCAGGAGAATGGTCATCGCACCCGGAGGTGTTCAGGCTTCTTTGCCTGCGGTGGGGTACACCAGATGTGGATCTCTTGGCCTCTCTGCTCAATCGAAAGATGCGGAGGTTCGTGTCCAGGACAAGAGACCCTTGGGCGGACGCGCCAGATGCTTTGGTGGCTCCATGGGAGCAGCACCGGCTGATTTACACCTTCCCTCCGCTCAAACTGTTGCCACGTCTGCTTCAGAGTGAAGGCCGAGGGGATTCCAGTGATACTGATCGCCCCAGATTTTCCCCAGGCGTCCCTGGTACGCTGACCTAGTACGCCTGGTGGTGGATGCTCCTTGGTGGTTGCCTATGCGAGACGACCTTCTGTCACAAGGTCCGCTGGGTTTAACGGCATTGCTGTTGAAAGCCAGGTGCTAAGGAACCGAGGTCTGTCGGACTCGATTTCCACTATGCTGAGGGCACAAATCTTCTTCTCTGAAGATATACCATCGTACGTGGAAAGCTTCTATCTCCATGTGTGAGGAGATTGGGTGGCGTCTGCACACCTATTCCATTTCCAGGACCCTGCTATTCTTACAGTGAGGAGTGGATCAGAAACTGGTGTTAAGCACCATCAAGGGACAGATATCAGCCTTGGCTGTCTTTTTCCAATTACCCCTGGCGTCTCGCTCATTGGTAAACACCTTTCGTGCAAGGGGTTTGGCATGTAGTCCCTTCGGTGCGACCACCCCTACCTCCATGGGATCTGAACCTGGTGCTATCGGCGCCTCAGAAACCCCTGTTTGAGAACATCAGGGAAATTCCCTTATTGACTTTCTTAGAAAGTAGTCTTTCTAGTAGCTATTACATCGAAAGTGTTTGGTGCCTTTTCTGCGCCCTCCTAGGTAGCAGCTCTCTGCGCCTTATGGATGTAAGTAACCTCAAGTGTCAAAAGTACTAGTAATCACTAAGCAGCTACTGTATTTATTTTTTAAAAACTTTCAATCAAAGCAATGAATAAGAGAATCATATACAACATCAATACTCTAAAATATTGCAGAAGCGCTCAAATTCTGTCCATTAGAATATTATGAACATTCCGTGCCGTATTTCAAACATATATATATAAATGCAGTCCCATAAAAGTCTCAGAACACACACAGGGAAAAGTGGTTTTGTGTGAAAGGATCCTTGCTGCCTTTTTGTCTGAAGCTTCCACCATATATCACCACGTGAGGTAACAAAGTTCCCCCAATGGGGATGCACTCACCAGACCCTGTTAAAATGCAAGCATTTGAATATAAGGATCTTTGCTTTTTCCACTTTCTCCCTGTTTCAGACTGTCTCCACCAGATGTCAGCCAAGCATGGGGTGGGTTCCCATCATGTACAAAACACACAGGGGCATCCACATAGTGTAAATCTATTTTACTTTATTGACAATAAACCCCCCCACACATCCAGTTCTGCATACCAAACTTAAAATTTTTAAGAGCAATGAATAAAAAGTGCACTGTGCCTTTAGACGTTTTCTGGTATTTTCTTTCTCCAGCAAATAATAAGAGCTTCACAATAAACCAATTTATCACATGCAATAGCACTCATGTGGTTTATGCTTTGAGATGTCCTTGTGGCTTGCTCTATATAGGTCGCACTAAGAGAAAACTCAGAATAAGAATCACGGAACATATCCATAATATAAGGATCAGCTTCAAGAATCATAAAACCACTTTTCCCTCTGTGTATTCTGAGACTTTTATGGGACTGCATTTATATATATATGTTTGAAATACGGCATGGAATGTTCATAATATTCTAATGGACAGATTTTGAGTGCTGCTGCAATATTTTAGAGTATTGATGTTGCATATGATCTTATTTGTTGCTTTGATTGGCTATTACATTTGCCAGGAGGGTTTCTGAGTTGGCGGCCTTGTCTTGCAAGTCACCATATCTGGTTTTCCACAAGGCTAAGGTGGTGTTGCATCCGCAACCTTCTTTTCTTCCAAAGGTGGTTTTGGCTTTTCATCTCAATGAGAACATTGTGTTACCATCCCTGTGTCCTAGGATGACGCATCCTAAGGAGGTGGCCCTCTATCCCCTGGACGTAGTCCAGGCCCTAAGGGTATATCTGTCTGCCATGGCTCCCTTCCGGATGTCAGACTCTGTTAGTTTTGGTGGCTGGTCCGAAAAAAGGGCTCCTGGGCTTTCCGACATCATCAAGCGGCTGTCTCCCAGGTGTGTAAGGCGGGAACTTCTGTTCACACTTTCACAAAGTTCTACAAAGTTGATGTGAGCGCATCTTCAGATGCTTGTTTTGGCCGCAAAGTTTTGCAGGCGGCTGTGTAAAGGTAGCACTTTACACCTTTTTCTTCTCTTTTAAGAAAAGTAAAAATTTTGAGGCGTTTTTGATGCATACGTTGGCCACAGGTTCTGGTGCTGCTGTCTCAGATGGAAACTCCTCTGTTGAGTCGTGCCTCTGGTTGTGGGTGAAATTTTATGTTTTGCTGTTTCCGCCCCTCGTTCTGATACTGATTGGGGATGTCCCTACGGGGACTTAATGGAGCCATGTCTGTCAATGAACGAAAGAGAAAATAGGATTTTTGTACTCCCTGTAAAATCCTTTTCTCTGAAGTTCATTGACAGACACAGCACCCACCCCTCCTATTTTACGTTTTATACTGCTTGTTGGCATACTGAGCTGCAGGAAGCAGGCTAAGGGGTTATAGCCAGAAGGACCACCACCCCTTGGGCGGAACTGTACAGTTCTGCTGTTTTCACATGTATTGCATGTTCTGCCTAGTCCTCTCCTGAAGGTGGCGTGATGACCCCACGGCCAAGATTTAATGGAGCTGTGTCCGTCAATGAACTTTAGAGAAAAGGATTTTACGGTGAGTACAAAAATACAATTTTTCCTGTTTACACCATGATCAGCTGTGATTGGCCACAGCTGATCACACGTTAAAGAGCCTCCATCAGAGGCTCTTTACCTTGATCGGAGTTGCAGTGTGTCAGACTGACACACACAGCAGCACCACTGATCACCACGGTGTGTGATATCCTACTGGACATCAAATGATGCTCAGTCAGGATAACTGAACCACTGCCCAATTCTGCTATAGGCCAGATGAGAAGTGTTTAAAAATAAAAACTTTAATTTTGGGTGTAGCGTTGCGTGACTAATTGTCCTTCAGCTTGAGACAGCGTGGAAATCTGAAATATGGTCTGGGCAGGAAAGGAGTGAGTGTGGTTTTGAGGTGGTTAAAGGTACCCTTCAGTCATCTCTTGTAAAAGTAATAGGTTTAATTTTTACATAACAACTTGACAAGTTTTTGTCTACTTGCCTTTCAAAATTTTATAAAAACTGTGACCTCAACCCAAAAAGATGTATTGACTGCCAATTTTCTGCATTCTTTAATGGCTTAATGTATTGTACAACTTCACAGTTATGTCATAATTATTTTAGATGAAAGCTCAAACCCCTTTTGGCCCGCTCTTCACTGCTTCATGACCATCCTCGATCGATTGGGTTCCAAAGTATGGGGACAGCTCATTGATCCCATCCAGGCATTTCAGACCATCATAGGGAGCCCAAGTTACAACAGCGAGATTGAAAACATCAGGAAAAGCTGTTGGAGGTAGGTAATGGCAGCTTGTAAGTTTTTTTTTTTTTTTTTTATAATGGGGAACTTTTTATTTATTTATTTTCAGCAGCGCTTTGTACAGTCCAGGTCTAGGGCTAAGAGTTTAGAAGTTTCATGTGCATTTTCTTTTTATTTATTATAGATTAGGCCTCTGTGTATGTTTCCCTGCCTCTAAGAAGTTGTTATACAGTATATACCTTCAAAGGACATTGGACAGTATTTACCTCCCATAGTGGCTCTAACGCTGATCCTATAAGGCCAGTGTTAGCTGAGTGTCCTTTTGGAGGTAGAACATCTTTCTTTAGTTCTACTTGATGCAGTCTTTAACTGCTTCAGCCCTGGAAGATTTGGCTGCTCAATGACCAGGCCGTTTTTTGCGATTCGGCACTGCATCGTTTTAACTGACAATTGTGTGATCGTGCGATGCTATATATTTTTTTTTTTTTGGTGGTATTTGATCGCCATTGCGGTTTTATTTCTTTATCGTACATCATAGGACACAGTCTCAAGTAATTACTTGGTGGGTTATAGGCCTACCTTCAGGTGTTGACACTGGTATAACCAGTACAGAAAGTTGACTCCCCTATATAACCCCTCCTCCTTCCAGGAGCACTCAGTTTTTTTTTTGCCAGTGTCTAAGGTGTTGGTCACGAGTGAAGATGTGCTCTGCGGAGCTCCAGGAGGGATCCATGCTGGATTTAAAGAAACCTCCACAATCGGATCCATCCTCGCCATTGAGGCCATAGGATGGTACCTGGACCTCGATGCAAGAACGAGGTTTTACCTGTAATGCTTCTCTTTGAGAGCTGGACCCTAGGAACCAGGACTCTTTTTGGTCTTGCTACATTTCCTAAAGTTGTCCTGAGGGGTGCTATACAAGGCCCAAAGGAGCGGAACCCCTTTTAAAAGGGCCCCAGTGTTTGAACGTGTTTAAACGCAGCCCGCCGTGATGGGTGAAAGTTGGAGCTGTCTGTTAAATCGGCAGTATCCTGCAGCGAGGACAAGGTAAGAGAAGAAGCTTTGCTTTTTTCCTTCAATATACCTTATATGCCTTATAAATGTCTCCTCTATAAGGAGTAACTTACACTACCTATGATGTATCTTAGTGCAGCTCTGTCTCAGAACATGTGTGGTCCCAGCGGCAGAGGGGGTTCTTACTTAAATAGATCTTGTAGGATTTGGTAAAAAATACAGCAGTTGCTAATAGAGATGTGTATAAACTTCTATATGGGCGGTGGCTGGTTGACGCAGTTGCTTTAGCTGCATGGTTTAATTACAACCCAGCACTTCCACCTAGTAACATTGGGAATTGCCCTATGCTTCTGTGGTTTAAAAAAAAACTATAAATCTGCTGACGGAACCCCCCCCCCCCCCCCCCCTTCCGCTCCCACCTTGTAGAGGTGTATAGTACCATTCCAAAACCTATTAGCTGCGCTGAAAGAATGTTTCATACATAACTTATGACACCAAAAAGAAAAAAGTTATTTTTGCAAATATGCTTGTGGCCGATCAGTGAAACGACACACTCTCCAAGATAATTTATAATTTAGGAAATGGCTATATACACACATTCCCAAATATCCGATCAAACAAATGAAAAAAAGTCCTTTAAATGTGCCTGTATCTTTAAAAGTCCTTTCCTCGTGACATCGCATAACAAATGTACACCTGAAAAGTGATGACCCGTTCCAAGAGAGAGATCCTCCACCTCTATTCACACTGTCGCTTACCAGATTTTATGATCTCTTTTTAAGGAGATCTACACAGGCGTATAAACCTTTTCACAGGCAGGGGTTCACTTTCAGGATCTGGAGTATGGCTCCCTCAGAGACGTCACAGGTTGCACTGAGATATTCTAGGCAATGTTTCTCCCCCATGTGGAAAACAAGAATGCCTCCATAGTGTAATTCATACATATAACAATTTATTAAAAATAAAGAATTGTACTTTAAATATTCTTTCTCATACGCGTTCAGGTTCAAAATAAACAAGCCGGCCGGCTCAATTAGACGCTGCCCGTGTCTTCCAGGTCCATCGCAGTATGCGGTGACGTCAGCACGTCGCTCCTCCCTATGCTGTTTCGTCACAATTGACGTCTTCCAGGGGCCCCTTTTCGTAAGGGTGTAAACAGGCATTTCCAGACAGGAAAAACTATTGTTACTTAGTAGCAAAAGAACTGTTATTTTGTGTGTACCTCTGCTTGTGCTTTGCACTGTCTTCCAGACCTACCGTAAAGGTACCTAAGGTGTCATCCCCCAGGCGCTGGGAATCCCAGTTATGCCTCCATACTGTCTTCCTCTTCGGAGCGATCAGACATGGCAAGCCAGGGTGAGTCATTGGAAGCTAGCGGTGGTGCAACTGCTTCACACACTTCAGCCCCTGTAGAAGTGACTGAAGATGCTTTTTCCTCTGCCTTGCAAGGCTTAGAAGGAAGATTAACAGCTTTAATCGCATCCTCCATCCAGTGTATAGGAAGCGTCCTAGATCCCCCCTCCCCCACCTTAGACTCTTTACAGTCATTGGATGGTCCAAGAGAATTATGGGGACAGGATGGGGAATTGCCCTCAGATGATCGGGAGGAAAGACGTGATTATTTCTCTGCGGAGGAAACAATACTTGAAGTTCCCAAGGATCCCTACTTCACAATCTGAAGTACAGAGGCTTGCAAAGATGGTTCGCTCTACTTGAATGCTACCCCTAACAGAGTTAGAGTTAGCTGAAGGGCCGGTCTCTTCCTTGGGTTCTTTGAAGCCTTTACAGCCTTTGCATGTGTTTCCCATCCACGCATTACTAGAAAAGCTTATTTATACCGAATGGGATCATCCGGATAAGCATTTTTTCCCTTCCAAAGAGACTCGCAAAGCTCTATCCTATAGAAGAAAGATTCACTAAAAGATGGAAAGTTCCAGCAGTTGACGCTGCGATTTCCAATGTGAAAAATAAATAAATAAATAAATAAATAAATATATATATATATATATATATATATATATATATATATATATATATATATATATATATATATATATGATGTATATTTTTTTTACCCAGTGGACAATGCGCTTATGCTTAAAGATCCAACAGATAAGAAGTTGGAAGGTCTGTTAAAGTCCTTTTTTTTTTTTTTTTTTTTTCTTTCTTAGCAGGTACTGTTGCTCAGCCTGCAATTGCAGCTATAGGCATCTGTCAGTCCTTAAAGGACCAGTTCACAGATGCTCTGATGAGCTCCCTGCGCAACAAGCACAGGAACTGGCCGAGCTACCGAAAGCATTATGCTTTGCTGTAGACGCTATGAAGGATTCTATTCACCAGGCATCACGCCTTGCGTTTGTACTTGTACATATGCGAAGGACCCTTTGGTTAAAGGGTTGGTCAGCTAAGACGCCTTGTAAGAACCTTCTAACTAGTTTCCCCTTTAAGGGAGAACGATTATTTGACGATAGTTTGGATAAATACATTCAAACAATTTCCAGCTGAAATAGTACTCTTTTGCCAGTCAAAAGAAAATATAAGCGTCTTTCAATTAAACTGTTCAGCCTCTGCCATCAGAACAGGCATAAAGGAAGACCTGGGGCTACAAGTCTGCAAAGCAGAATACAAGACCTCTTTATGAAGAGGCATCTCCCCTCACCAAGGTGGGGGGGAAGACTGCTGATGTACTCAGAAGTCTGGCAAAGGGAGATTCAGGACAAATGGACTCTCTCCACAGTGTCTCTAGGATACAAGCTAGAGCTTTGAGAGTTTCCACCATCTCGTTTTCTGAGATCAAACGTTCCCAAGGATCCAGGGAAAAGGCAATCCCTGTTGCAAGCATTAGACCGATTATTGGCTCAAGGGGTGATCAGACAGATTCCCAAACAAGAGCAAGGTTGGAGGTTTTACTCAAACCTAATTATGGTGCCAAAGCCAAATGGGGATATCGGACCAAGTATAGATCTACGTAATCTAAATCAGTTCCTGAAAATCTGCTCCATTTGCATGGAGTTAATCAAGTCAGTCATTTCCATCCTGCAAGGAGAAAAACGTTTGGTGTCCATCGACATCAGAGATGCATAGCTGCTTGTCCATATATTTCCTCCTCACCAGAGGTTTCTGCGGTTCAAAGTAGAACAGAAGCATTTTCAGTTAATAGCCTTGCCCTTCGGGCTTGCTACAGCACCTCGGGTATTCGCTAAGGTATTAGCCCCACCTCTAGGTTAAGGGCACAGGGCATAACTGTCTTGGCTTACTTAGATGATCTATTAATAGACCAGTCAGTGGCTTGCTTGAAGCAAGGTGTAGCCATCACAAGCAGTTACCTGGAAGGTTTGGGTTGGATTCTCAACCTAAAGAAATCCTCCTTAAAGCCACTAAGAAGGCTGGAGTATCTGGGCCTGATCATAGACACAGCCTAGAAAAGGGGTGTTCTTGCCTCCCGCAAGGATCAGCTCCATACAGGAGCTGGTGAGGATGATCAGGTTGTAGAGAAATCCTTCATTTCGCCTTTGCATGAGGTTGTTAGGGAAGATGGTAGCTTCATTCGAAGCAGTTCCCTATGCTCAATTCCATTCGAAACTGAAAGCAGTATTCTGTCTGCTTGGAACAAAACGATTCAAGCTTTGGACTTGCCAATGTGGCTGTCCCCATGAGTGTCCCAAAGCCTCAGTTGGTGGTTACTATCTTGGAACCTGCTGAAGGGAAAGTCCTTCAGATCAATTATCTGGAAGGTAGTAACGACAGATGCCAGCCTTTCAGGCTGGGGAGTTGGAGCCTTGCCCATCGACATTCTAGAGAGTCCAGCAGTGTATCTGGCTCTAGAAACCTGGACCTCCAGGTTAAAGAATTGTCCTGCCAGGATCCAGTCCGACAATGCCACGGCTGTGGCATGTATCAATCATAAGGGGTCACCAAGAGTCTCTCTCAGCTCAGAGAGAGGTGAACCAGATTCTAACTTGGACAGAAGAGAACTTTGCATCCAGGACAGAGGACCCACTCGCATACGGAACAGATGTGTTGGCGACCCCGTGGGATCAGTTTTTACTGATCTATGCACTTTTCTCCGATTCAGTTGCTACCTCAAGTTCTTTGCAGGATCAAGCTGGAAAGAAAATCGATTAATACTGGTAGCACCAGCATGGCCCAGAAGGTCACGGTACGCAGAGATCGTAAGGATGGCAGTGGAGGGCCCAGTGCTCTTCCCACTAAGGCCAGACCTGCTATTTCAGGGGCCGATATTCCATCCTACTTTACGAACGCTAAATTTAACGGCTTGGCTATTGAGACCCACATTCTGAATAAACGTGGGCTTTCCAGGTCAGTTATCTCTACTTTGATTAATGCTAGGAAGCCAGCTTCTAGAGCTATATATTATAAGCTTTACAGGCTCTGTTTTCTGGTGTGAGTCCAAGGGTTGTTACCCTCGGAGATAAATCATAGGCAGAATTCTTGCCTTTCTACAATTAAGCGTAGAGATGAAGTTGGCCCTGAGTACTATTAAGGGCCAAGTCTCAGCCTTATCAATTTTTATTTCAAAGACTGCTTGCTATGCATTCTTTAGTCCAGGGGTTCGTGTAAGGAGTGCTGCGAATTAATCCGCCAGTTAAATCACTCTTAAGACCCTGGGACTTAAATTTTGTTTTGTCAGTGTTACAAAAACAGCCATTCGAACCATTGCAGCATGTTCCCTTAGTCCTTCTAAATGGGAAGCTGATATTTTCGTTTGAAATCCTCCTTGCTGAGGATATAGCAGAATTGGCTGCTCTTTCTTGTAAGGAGTCATATTTGATTATTCATGAGGACAGAGTGGTGTTACGCCCTCGTCCAGGTTTTTGCCAAAAGTGGTTTCAGGCTTTCATCTGAATGAAGATATTGTCCTGCCAGGGTTTTTCCCAAGACCTTTTTCCAGGGAAGAAAGGTCACTACATTGTCTTGTAGTGAGAGCAGTGAAAATGTATTTAAGAAAACTGCTCCGATTCGTAAGACTGATGTCTTATTTCTTCTGCCAGAGGGTCCTAAGAAGGGACAGGCAGCGTCAAAATCCACTGTCACCAAGTGCATTTGGCAAGTTATAATTCAAACTTATAGTTTCATAGTTAGTAAGGTTGAATAAAGACACCAGTCCATCCAGTTCAACCTGAGTCTACCCCTATCCCTGTACATTACACACTCACATTGGCTCCTACCCTCAAGAAGCCCACAATCTAAGGTCCCCATTCATATACTAGGGCCAATTTTGGACAGAAGCCAGTTTACCTACCTGCATGTCTTTGGAGTGTGGGAGGAAACCGGAGTACCCAGAGGAAACCCACGCAGGCACAGGGAGAACATGCAAACTCCAGGCAGGTAGTGTCGTGGTTGGGATTATGATTTAAAGGGAAAGATTCCCCCTTTTCTAGTTAAGGCGCACTCTACAAGAGCGGTTGGTGCTTCTTGGGCAGTGCGTCACCAGGCCTCCGGGTCTCAAATCTGCAAGGCCGCGACTTGGCCTTCAGTACATACATAATTTTATCAAGTGCATGTAAGATGGAATGCGGATATCTCCTTCGGGCGCAGTGTGCTGCAGGTAGCAGTAAAAGTCCTCAGGTCTGGGGGTTACCCTATGGGTTGTGTCTCCCTCCCCCCAAGTAGCATTGCTATGGGACATCCCACCAAGTAATTACTTGAGACTCTGTGTCCTATGATGTACGATAAAGAAAATAGGATTTTTAAAGCAGCTTACCTGTAAAATCCTTTTCTTTGAGTACATCATAGGACACAGAGCTCCCACCCCTCTATTTTATGGGGTGAGAGTATATTACTTATATTGCTTGACTACAAAAACTGAGTGCTCCTGGAAGGAGGAGGGGTTATATAGGGGAGTCAACTTCCTGTATTGGTTATACCAGTGTCAACACCTGAAGGTAGGCCTATAACCCACCCAGTAATTACTTGAGACTGTGTCCTATGATGTACTCCAAGAAAAGGATTTTTACAGGTAAGCTGTTTTAAAAATCCCATTTGTTTGTGCTATAGACAAAAGAAGAGCAACAATTTTGGAAGAAAACCTCTTTTCTTTTTGCTATAATAAATATCCTATTTTTTTTTTTCACAGTTTAGGCTGATATGTATTCTTCTACATATTTTTGGTAAATGCACTGATTTACTGTGTTAATGTCACTGGTAGGGAAGAGGTTATCACTAGGGGGCAATCAAGGGGTTAACTGTGTTCCTTTATGTTTGTTTCTAAGTGTGGGGGATGGGACTGTCTAGGAGGAGAGAGAGAGAGATCAGTGTGCATACATAGTATGAACACATGATCGGTCTCCTCTTCCCTGAAAGATCCCTATTCTCGCTCTGTCACGAGGGATTGCGGGAGCCTGGCAGTCATCGTGCCTGCCGGGCACTTCTATCGGCTCCGAGCACGTACCCCTAAAAGGCAAAGCGACGTAAGGTAACGCTTCACCCAGCCGTGCCATTCTGCAGCAGTAAAACTGCGGCGGCTGGTCGGCGAGCGGTTAAGCCTGGGTTCACACCAGTGTTATCAGATATTACATGTAATTCGCACCTGCAGTGCCGATCACATGCGATGTCTGTGAGATGCGAGTTCAGCCATACAGTTGTGTGGCTGGACTCGCATTAAATTCACACAGAAAAAAAGTGCAGGGACTTTCCGTACTGACTGCTTCCTGAAACTCCTTTCAGTACCTCTTATAGTTCAGATAGCAACCTCTTTGAAATGTGTGACACAAGCAGTGCGTGTTCATGGGGCATTGTGAATGTGTCACAGAATTCAAGGAAGTAAAATTTGCGTAATTCGCACTGCAGGTGCGAGTTACACACAAAGTTATTTTCAGGGGACAGCAAAGGAGTTTCTTCTTCTTCCTCTTCTTCTTCCTCTTCTTCTTCCTCTTCTTCTTCCTCTTCTTCTTCCTCTTCTTCTTCCTCTTCCCCTAAAATACAGCCCATTTATTGTAATATGCCTGTGCACGCAGGCGTGTAATCTGCATTTTTGGTCAGTAATTTACGCTGCATTCCCACACAAATTCGTGTGTGTATATATATATATAAAAAATCTGTAATCTCTCCTTGAAATCTTCCACATTTTGCCATGTTACAACCAAAAATGTGAATGTATTTTATTGGGATTTTATGTGATAGACTAACACAAAGTGCCACATAATTGTCAAGTGGAAGGAAAATGATAAATGTTTTTTAAATGTTTTTTACAAATATTTGAAAAGTGCGGTGTGCATTTGTATTCAGCCCTCTTTACTCTAACTAAAATCTAGTGGAACCAATTTCATTCATAAGTCTTCTAATAAGTAGTCCATCTGTGTGTCATTTTAATCTCATTTTAAATACAGCTGTTCTGTGAAGCCCTCAGAGGTATGTTGGAGAACCTTAGTGAACAAACAACATCATGAAGGCCAGGGAACACACCAGACAGGTCAGGGATAAACTTGTGGAGAAGTTTTAAAGCGGGTTTAGTTCTAAAAAAAAAAAAAAAAAAAAAAAATCATAAGAGTGGCCATGGATGTGTCAAAGGCAAATTGTGGGCTAGGATATAGAGATCAGTGAATCTTCACAAAAGTGTGAGCTCATAACAGTCCGTGCCAAAACAATGGGGAGTGGGTGGGACAGGGATCTCCATTGTGTCTGAATACAGCTCCCAGGAGCGACACTCAATGGTTTTCACTAGTTCAGCACCACATGTACATAGTGGTACCAGCATGTAAGTAGGGGAATGGATAACTTCCACCTTCCACGTCACCTTTTTGCCCCTCCCTTTTGTTTCTATCTTCTATTAGGGGAGCTATGAGTAGATTATACGGGATCTTATACGTGAACATCTTTTTTACAGATCACATGCATTTTCTCCTGATGAGGCAATATAATCGGTGAAATGCGTCAAGATAATAGACTATCCATAATGCATCGTTTTTACATATGATGTAATTTACTCTATTTTAATGTCAACTCCTTATTCTGTATGGAGCCAGCCGGCCCAAGATGTTCATACAACTTTTCTCCATGTTATTACCTCTACATGTTATTACCCAACATTGGGCCATTGGTTATTAAGATGATTTAACCAACCATTTGTGCATATATATGTTATGTCCTGGGTATTTCCACTAAACTTGAGTTTTGTTGATCAATTGTTTCTACTCATGCTCCTCAAAGTCTCAACCCCCCCCCCCCCCCTTGCAACTGATAGGGATGGAGGCCCCTAATTCCCGGGTGTCTCATTTAAACTCCCAGATTCTTCCCTTTTTTTTATGAGTTGCCTTCAGAAGTCACCTAATTGGTAAATAGGGTCCACCTGTGTGTAATTTAATTCTCAGTGTAAATACAGCTGTTCTGTGAAGCCCTCAGAGATTTTTTAGAGATCCTTAGTGAACAATCCTTATCACAAAGGTCAAGGAACACCCCAGACAGGTCAGGAATAAAGTTGAGAAGTTTAAAGCAGGGTTAGGTTATAAAAAAAAAATGAAATAAAAAAATAGCCCAAGCTTTGAACATCTCACGGTGCATTGTATAATCCATCATCTGAAAATGCAAAGAGTATGGCACAACTGCAAACCTACCAAGGCATTGCCCTCCGCCTAAACTGACAGGCCGGGCAAGGAGAGCATTAATCAGAGAAGCAGCTAAGAGGCCCATGGTAACTCTGAATGAGCTGTAGAGATCCACAGCTCAGGTGGGAGAATCTGTCCACAGGACATCTGTTAGTCGAGCACTGAACAAAGCCATTGTTGAAAGAAAGCCATAAGACACCCTGTTTGCGAGAAGCAAATGTGGAAGAAGGTGCTCTGGTCAGATGAGACCAAAATTGAACCTTTTGTGGCCCTAAAAGCAAAACGCTATGTGGTGAAAAACGAACACTGCATATCACCTTGAACACACACCATACTCTCCTTGAAACATGGTGGTGGCAGCATCATGTTGTAGGGATGCTTTTCTTCAGCAGGGACAAGGAAGCCGGTCAGTTGATGGGAAGAGGGATGGAGCCAAATACAGGACAATCTTAGAAAACCTGTGAGTCTGTTAGAGACTGGGGGGGAGGAGGTTCACATTCCAGGTGAACAATGACCCTAAACAAATAGGTAGAGCTACAATAGAATGGTTTGGACCAGAGCATATTCATGTGTTAGAATAGCCCAGTCAAAGTCCAAGCCTAAATCGAATTGAGAATCTGTGGCAAGACTTGAAAATTGCTGTTCAGACGCGCTCCATCCAATCTGACAGAGCTTGAGCTATTTTACAATCTAGATGTGCAAAGCTGGTAGGGACATACTCAAAAAGACTTGCTGTAATTGCAGCAAAAGGTTGTTCTACAAAGTATTGACAAATGCACACCACACGTTTTTTTAGATTTTTTTTTTTTTTTTTTTTTTGTAAAAAAAAATGAAAACCATTTATCATTTTCCTTCCACTTCACAACCATGTGCCACTTTGTGTTGGTCTATCACATAAAATCCCAGTAAAACTAATTTAATTTAGGTTTTGGTTGTAAAATGACAAAATGTGGAAAATTTCAAGGGGTATGAATACTTTTTCAAGGCACTGTAAATTCCATATCTTAGAGTACTGTAAAGGACACCCTGGCCTCTATGCCTTGGTTGCGCTAAATTGCTTGCTACAAAACTGAGGACTCAGATTGTGATAGTGTTATGGGTAGGCGCCCAGCAGCTGTGGTTCAAAAGCTTTGCCAGTGTCCAGTCACATAAAAATATAAGCCTATTCCCGGGGTCTATGAATACGTTTTTCATGCTTTTCTGTTACATTGAAATTCTTGTCATGCTTTTCTGTTAGGACGACAAAGTGTGAACCTGATCCAGATGATGATGACTTTGTGACATGTAGCCAAGCCGTGTACAGTTTTAATACTGAAAAAGTAAAAAAGGTAAAACTCTTAAAGCGGACCTTTCCCCCGTTTTGTTAAAATTATTAAAAAGATGCATGCTGATGTAACATTATATTTTGTAGATATTTTTTGCTTTACTTACCTGTTTTGTATCACATTTTCTGGCTTTCCTGAAAGCAGTGGTGAAGTAGCCCCAGCCGTTCAGATCCCCCCCCCCCCGGGAAGGGAACAATGCTTTTAGGGGAAATTGCAGCATTGTCATATTGATGATGCACAAAGAGCAAGTATGAGCCATACACAATAACCTTAATTGAACGTCTTCCCCTAAGATCTTATATGATCTTGGGAAATGTTTTATGTTTATTTTATGCCATGTGTTTGTTTTTTGTTCAACTGGCTCCCTGCTTGAAGGCGAAAGTAATGCGGCGGCTCCCTATCTTCCGATCATTTTAACAGAGCCAGCATTGTGGTGCTGCCCTCTTTCTCCTTTGTTCCCGGGCTTTCTCACTCTTACTGGTAGCTTGGGACAAAAACCACCGGCTTTAGGGGAGAACGATGTGAAACTGAGGCAAATCCATGCCTTGATTTCACACATAAACATTGGAACTGGAATTAACCATGGTGTATTTTCTTACATCAGGGGACACAGAGCCATAGTACCTACTATGTGGGTTATAGGGCCACTGATGGGTGATGGACACTGGCACGCCTTAAAGCAAGAAATGTACTCCCTATATAACCCCTCCCACTACTGGGAGTCCTCAGTTTCGCCAGTGTCTAAGGTGTTGGTCACAAGTAAAGATGTGCTGAGCTCCACTGGAAGCTTCGCTGGTGGGGCTAGCCATGCTGACTGGATCCGTTGTGATGTCCTTTCATGGGCTATAGGAATGGTACCCGGGCCTCGTGTCCGAAGAAGCAAGGTTTTGCTTGTGAATGCTTCTCTTTTTATAGAGCTGGATCCTGGGATCCAGTACTTTTTAGTACTAAGGCCATAAAGTTTTTTTACTGGCAGGGTGCTGTTGCAACTCCAGGATTGAGTGTAACCTCTAGGCTCCCCTGTTCCTGAAGGTTTTGGAGCTCACCGTGAAGGGTGAAGATTGGGTTTATCTCAGATAACCCTGCAGCGAGGAAAGGTAAGTGGAGATTTTCTTAAGAATTTCTCCTTTAAGTTATAATATTGTCATGCCTATGTGTCACCACTGGAGGCTGTATTGAGCACAGCGCTGTATCAGAAGCCTTCATTTCCCCTCTTCTCCGGCCACAAGCAGATCCTCTGGTAAGAAGGGGGGTCTGGTTCTCCTCCTGCGCCCCCAATATTTTTTTTCCCCTTCGGGGGACCTATACGCCAAAAGCAGTCTTTAAAAACAAAACAGACCGCTTGTCGGTGGATTTAACCCCTGCCGCTGTATCGGCTGTTCGCAAGGAGCCGCTCGCGTGGGAAGACACTTTCTTTTGAAAGAAAGGGCGGGGGCCTAATTAGTGCGGGGGCATGGCTAACTGCATCAGGCGCCGGCCACACGTGGAGGAAGTTGTTAAAGCACTGTGTGTGTAGCTGCTGCTGGCTGTGGAGGGACAGAGCAGGAGGATGGCTTGTTTCAGGTTGGTGACACAGGCATTCCCTTTGACAAATTAGACTTTACCAGGCTAGGTATTAATAGCAGCTTATAGCGCTGGACTATAGCCTAGCAGTGTACATTCTTTTTCTGGTAGTGCCTTTGCTTTGTGCTTCAGGCTATGAATGGTAATGGGACCAGGAGCTTCTCTAAGAGTTCTAAAGGGTCAGTGGTTTTACAACAAACTAAATCCATTTCCAAAAGAATTTCATCCTCTGAGAGGGATGTGGCTGGTCAGATTGAGCCGTCAGAAAAAACTATTGTTGCAGCTGCACGTGACACTTCAGTCCCTGTATATATTGCACAAGAGTTTTTTTCTTCTACCATTTGTAATTGGAAAGAAGATTGATGCTATATCTCTCCATAGTGGGGCCAAACATAGCAGATTCACATCTAGTGCTCAGGACCCTCTTATTGAGGTGCAGGAGGCTGGGGGATCAGGTAGATATTCCCAAAGATTTGGAAGATACTTATTTATCCTCTTACGAGGATCCAAATATAGAAGGGGTAGCATCACAAGACAGGTTGCTTGTGCACTCCCTTACTAAATTGGTTCGTTCAACCTTTTTACTGCCTGCAGCGCAGGCTCTTGAGGAACCCACCTCTAATTTGGGATCATTAGAACCTCCCCTATCTGGGGATGTTTTTCCTATTCATGCATGGCTAAAAAAGCTTATGTATTCTGAATGGAAACATCCGGATAAACATATTATATTATCCTCCTAAGAAATTCTCCAAACTTTATCCTATGGAAGAAGATTTCTATAAATGGTTGTTATCCAGCAAAAGGAAAAATCTTTTCTACCTGTATCCTGGGAAGTGGTAACAGATGCCAGCCTTCTAATCTGGGGAGCAGCCCTGGAAGAAGATTCTGTCCAGGGGAGATATCAACATTTTGGTGATACGGGCAGTACGTCTGGCCCTAGAATCTTGGACAGTCAGACTATGGAACTGTCCTGTCAGGATTCAGTCTGATAAGGCCACGGCTGTGGCTTACATCAATCACCAAGGGGGCACGAGAAGTCGTGCAGCCCAAAAAGAGGTGAATCATGTTCTAGCTTGGGCAGAACACAACATTCCTTGCCTATCGGTCTCTTCACCCCGACATCTTCCTAGTGATATGTCAGAGAGTGGTATTCCAGACGTGGACCTATTTGCGCCCAGAATCAACAACAAATTCGACAACTTTGTGTCAACAAGGGATCCTCTAGTAGGCGGAACAGACGTATTAGTCTTCCCATGGGATCAGTTTTTTTTAGTGATCTATGCATTTCCTCCAGTTCTGCTACTTCCGCGCCTTCTCTGCAGGATCAAGCAGGAACGGAAGAAGGCGATTCTGGTGGCCCCAGCAGATCTTGATTTACCGAGATCATAAAGATGGCAGTAGGAGTCCTTCGGACTCTGCCATTATAGCCAGACCTTCTCACACAAGGTCTGGTATTCCATCCTACCTTACGGACGAAAAAATTAACAGGTGTGACTGTTGAATCCCACTTTATAAAGGATCGTGGGTGATCTCCTTCGGTAGTGTCTACTTTGATTAATGCCAGGAAGCCGGCTTCCAGAATCCTTTACTATAGAGTCTGGAAGGCATATGTTTGTTGGTGTAGAACCAGGGGTTGGCACCCCAGGAAGTATGTCATAGGCAGGATCCATGATTTCCTGCAAATGGGATGTGTAATGGAGCTCCATCATATCCTATCCAGATCCCGGCCTTGTCAGTGTTCCCCCCCCCCCCCCCCCCCCCTCAATAGCCTCTTGCTTCCCGCTCTTGGTGCATAGCTTATTCAGGGGGTAACACAGATTAATCCCCCTATCAGGGCACCTCTAATTCCTTGGGATTTAAATTTTGGTTTTATCGGCTTTGCAGAATCAGCCATTTGAGCCTTTGCGAGAAATTCCCTTGGTTCTTTTGACAAGAAAGATAATCTTTCCGGTTGTCATTTCTTCTGCTAGAAGAGTATCGGAACTAGTGGCTCTGTCTTGTATTTGATCTTGTATAAGGATGAGGTGGTTTTATGTCCTCATCCTGAATTCCTACCAAAAGTGGTAACAGGTTTTCATTTAAACCACGATATTATTCTTCCTTTCTCCCCAGAGCCTCAATCTAGGGAAGAGAAGGCATTACTTTCTCTTGATGTAGTAAGAGCGATCAGAGTCTATTTAAAGGCGACCGCTCAGGTTCGGAAAACAGATGTTTTGTTTGTACTGCCAGAGGGTCCAAAATGTGGACAGGCAGTATCAAAATCCACTATTTTCCAAATGGGTTTGTCAACTGATTTGTTCACGCTTCGGCTTAAAGAAGAAAATTCTTCCTCCTCATGTTAGAGCACTCTTCCAGGGCGATTTAGTGCCTCTTGGGTGGTGCATCATCGGGCCTCTATGGCTCAGATCTGTAAGGCCGCGACTTGGTCTTCTTTTTTTTTCTTTTTTTTTTTTTTCTTCAGATTTTACGTTTATCAGATTTTATCAAATCGATATTAAAGGTCATGAGGATATTGCCTTTGGGCGTAGTGTGCTGCAGTATGAGTCTTCTGGCCTCCTTTTTTCCCTGCTTTTTTGTTGTCTCCCTCCCTTCAGTTGCCATTGCTATGGGACATCCCACATAGTAAGTACTATGGCTCTGTGTCCCCTGATGTAAGAAAAGAAAACAGGATTTTTATAACGGCTCAACTGTAAAATCCTTCTTTTTTTTTTTTTTTTCCCAAGTAAAATTTTAATGGGGGGGGGGGGGGATGATGTATTTAAAACCATTGCCATAATCCCCGTTGCACCACAAACATGACATATCGGTGAGAGTAATAATTTAATTACTAGTTGACTCTAAATAATGAGCTGTAAATAAAAAAACTGGGCAGTGTCACCTATGGTGATTTTTGGGAAACTTGCAATATCACAGGCACACACAATTGTAACCACACAATAATATTTTTAGCAGCGACCTTAGGGGATAAAATGGCTGTCATTGCAATTTTTCATGTCATGTGGGGAAAAATACATTTTAACCCCAAAAGATTTCTTGACCAGAGCACTTTTTGAAATTCGGCACTGCTTTAACTGACAATGGCGCGGTCGTGCAACGTTGCACCCAAACAAAATTGACATCCCCCCCCCATTTATCGGACAATTGGCATTAATAAAGCAATCAATGCTATAAAAATGTCACTGGCAGTAAAGGTGTTAAACTAGGGGGTTATTAAGGGATTGTGTTCCCTAGTGTGTGTTTTAACTGAAGGGGAGAGGGGACTGACTAGGGGAGGTGATAGATCGCTGTTCATACTTTTTATGAACAGATGAGCTGTCAATTCTCCCCTCAGAACTGGAATCTGTGTGTTTACACACAGATTCCGGTTCTCGTTGTGTTACGAGCGATTGTGGGAGCCCAGCGGTCATCGAGCTGCGGGTGCACGTGTGGCCACCAGAGGGAGTGACGCAACACAATGTAAATTCACGCAGCTGAGTTATGTTGCCACAGTACAACTGTGGTGGCTGGTCGGTAAGAGGTTAATGAAATAAAAAAAAAAATGCAATATATACCCCAGATGTTATGCCGAATAAAAAGGTCCCTAAGGTTTAATGCTTAAAAATTTTGCACGTTCGTGGCATAGTGACAAACTATGGTACTCCAAAATCTCCATAGGCAACGTTTTAAATGCCTTTACAGGTTACCTGTTTAACCACTTAAGGACTTTTTTTTGCTAGAAAATTACTTAGAACCCCCAAACATTATATATATATATATATATATATATATATATATATATATATATAATTAATTTTGTTTCCTAACACCCTAGAGAATAAAATGGCGGTCGTGGCAATACTTTTTTTCACACCGTGTCTGAGCAGCGGTCTTGCAAACGCACTTTTTTTTGGAAAAAAATTCACTTTTTTGAATAAAAAAAATAAGACAAAGTCAAATTAGCCCAATTTTTTTTATATTGTGAAAGATA
The DNA here is from genome assembly GCF_037356315.1 of Lithobates pipiens. Taxonomy (NCBI): domain Eukaryota; kingdom Metazoa; phylum Chordata; class Amphibia; order Anura; family Ranidae; genus Lithobates; species Lithobates pipiens. The sequence continues at coordinate 139,982,119 of NW_027507685.1, forward strand.
ATGTTACGCCGAGTAAATTGATACCCAACATGTCATGCTTCAAAATTGCTCCCGCTCGTGGAATGGTGTCAAACTTTTACCCTCAAAAATCTCCATAAGCGACATTTAAAAAATTCTACAGGTTGCAGGTTTAAAATTTGATTTATTTTTACACTTTAAAAAAAAAAAAAAAAAAAAAATGGATCACTTTTGTTCCTATTACAAGGAATGTAAACATCCCTTGTAATAGAAAAAAGCATGACAGGTCCTCTTAAATATGAGATCTGGGGTCAAAAAGTCCTCGATCTCATATTTGGACTTAAAGAGGGATTTCACTGTGAAAAAAAATATTAAAAGCCAGCAGCTACAAATACTGCAGCTTCTGACTTTTAATAAATGTCGGCAGCCGAGGTCGATCGATCGCTCGGCTCTTGGCTGCTACTGCCACCATTCTAGGTGAGGGAATCAGGAAGTGAAGCGCTGCGGCTTCACTTCCCGGTTCCCTACTGCGCATGCGCGAGTCACGCAGCGCAATAGGAATTGTCCGCGCTGTCTCTGGAACTCGTGTGTCCCAGCAGACAGTGCACAGGGACAGGAAGAGGCATAGACTCCCGTGGGAGTCTATGCCCGGAAGTGGGTGTAAATACCTGTCTTTGACAGGTATCTGCCACCCCCCTCCCCCCTGAAAGGTGCCAATTGTGACACCGGAGGGGGGGAGGGTTCCGATGAGCCGAAGTTCCACTTTAGGGTGGAACCCCGCTTTAAATGCAATAAAAAAAAAAGTCATTTAAAAAAAAAAAAGACATTGAAAAAATATATACCTTTTTAAGAGGTATGGGCGGAAGTGACGTTTTGACGTCACTTCCGCCCGCCTATGGTGCCGTTACCGAGATATCCCTCTTCAAAAATAGGACGTACATCGGCGTGCACTGGTCATTAAGTGGTTAAAGTTACAGAGGCGGTCTAGTGGTAGAATTATTGTTCTCGCTGTAATGTTCGTGGCGATACCATGCGTTGTGGTGTGAACAGTTTACTTGCTATGCAATTGGTTTTGCGCACAAGCACGCAGGGTTGGGTGCGCTTTTAAAAATGAATTTGTGTGTGTGTGTTTTTTTTTTTTATTATTTATTTTTATTTTTATTTTTTTTCACTTTTATTCCTATTACAAGGAATATAAACATCCCTTGTAATAGGAATAAGGATGACAGGTCCTCTTGTGGATAGATCTAGGGTCAACTCCCCCAAATCTCTTTACCTTTTTTTTTTTAAAACCAAACATGATTAAAAAAAGTACTTACAGCCTGGACAGGAAGTAATGCCATGAAGTCGCTCTGGTTCTCCAAGGCCATAGAGGCAATCCTAGCCATTTCTGGACCGCCCACCATAGTTATAGGTCGGTACTTTAACGAGGAATATCGTTGTTCTGGCAGCATCTACCCGCCATAACCCTATCCTCTTCTTCAGCAGGTGGTCCACTTCAAGATAACAGTGTCTTTGCGGCGGGTTCGCCACAAGGTCACTTTTATCGGCAGCGGGAGACACTCCGGTGCCTCCGCCACTTACTGGAGCTTTTGGCAGTGGCGGAGGTGATCGGATCCTTTCCCTAGCCTGACATTAGAGACGAGTAAGGGGAAGATGGCCCCCACCTGTCTCCATATTGCAGGGCGGAAGTGACGTCAAAACGTCACTTCCACCCATAGCTCTTAAAGGGACATTTTTCTTGTGGCCTGTTTGTTATTATTATTGCATTTTAGTGTAAATATGAGATCTGAGGTCTGTTCGATATCATATGCAAGAAGTCCTGTGATGCTTTTTTTTTTTTTTCTATTACAAGGGATGTTTACATTCCTTGTAATGGGAATAAATGTGACACGTTTTTATTTAATTTTTCTTAAAAGAACAGTGTAAAAATAAAAGGTAAAATAAGATGAAGAAAAATTTAAACATGCCCCATTACAATGAGCTTGTGCGCAGAAGCAATCGCATACGTGAGAAGCGCCTGCATATGAAAACTGTGTTCAAACCACCGCCCGCCGCGATCGGTTGAGAGTGAGAGCAATCGTTTTAGCCCCTAGACCTCCTCTGTAACTCAAAACATGCAACCTGTAGAATTTTTTAAACGTCCGCTATGGAGATTTTAAGGGTAAAAGTTGTCGCCATTCCACCAGCGGACCGCAATTTTGAAACGTGAGATGTTGGCTATCAATTAACTCAGCATAAAATCATCTTTCACAATGTAAGGCCGCTGCGCAAATACGGTGTGACAAAGTATTTTATTTTATTCTCCACAGTGTTGTAAAAAAATGTGTGTTTTTGGGGGTTCTAAGTAATTTCTAGCAAAAAAAACTGGATTTTACTTGTAAACAACAAATCTCAGAAAGAGCTCAGTCCTAAAGGGGCTAGAGTAATCTACTCTTTGATCGCCTATAGGAGGCAACCGGTTGCACTGTTCAGATTGTTTCTCAGGCAAACTGGCAGAAATGATAAGCCCAAGCCACTCCGGGGGGCGGGGTGGGGACGGTAAACCACTTGCAGCCTGCAACGTGTATATATACGTATTGCGGTCTGCAAGTGGTTAAGCTGTGGCATGTTTGGTAAATATTTGCTTGATGCAACCTCACCTTTTTTATATTTCATAAAAAAAGATTATCGCGTGTGTGTTTGCTCTAAAAATTAATTTTATTATATTTTTGTTTCCTAAAAATCTGCATTTAATGGTCGCTCAATTATTGCAACATAAAAATTTGCAACTATCATCTTTTTATTCTAAAGGACCTTTGCTTTCAGGAAATGTATAATGTTCTGGGATTCAAGAAATTTTATTGTCAAAATTAAGATTTTTACATGTGTGCAAAAATGAAAAGATTTGGTTAGTTTCACTAATTATGGTAATTGCATTTTTTAAAGGAGAGGTTGTAATTTTTTTTTTCTTATTACTTTGTAGGAAGCTGGGTGGAAAAGTGCAATTTGCCCAGACTATTGTCCTAATATGTATGAAGATATGCAGAGCCTTGCTAGCATACTCCAATCTGACATTGGTCAGGATATACGTGTCCACAATAGCACCTTCCTATGGTTCATTCCTTATGTTCAATCTGTCATGGACCTTAAAGACTTAGGAGTTGCTTACATCATGGAAGTGATTCACCACCTGTACTCTGAAATAAAGGTCGTCTTCAATCTGGCAAGCAGCCAGTGCGACAAAGGACAGAATTCTTTGTCAGAGTCTTGGTTGCTATCATTGAACTGCATCGAAAGTAAAAAGTGCCTTCATTTTCTCTGGATCAGCTCGCACAAGTGGGTTGAAGCCATTGTCAAGTGTTCCCTGCTTCCAGTCAAAAGCCCAAGAGTTACATCCACCTCAGCATTACCTTCTTCCCCCACTCAAACTCCTTCTCCTGTGCAATTTGCTTGCATGCAATTAATTAGGAGCCTTTTACGAGAAGGTTTTCAGCTGGGCATGCAAGCAGCTTGCAAACAAATATTTAGACAAATTCAACCTGATTATCAGAGGAAAATTTTTTAAGAAATTTGGATCTTAGCAAGTCTGAGGTTCAAGGATTGCAAACCTGTCTCACTCAAATCATTAAAAGTATTAAGGACAAGGTATGCAGCATTCCTAGTTCTTCTGCTGATCAAAGTCCAGCAAACCTTATCCAGGCTGTACCCTTTTATTAAGACAGAAAAAATGGATGTGGAATGTTATGGTTCCAGCATTACTTCTCCACATAAACTTACTTGATGTTCCTCTCCACCCCTTAGAACGTAGGGAACAATTAAAAATGAATATGAAAAAAGAGGCACCTGACTGTACTTCATACCTAACGACCCATATTAAACAGGAAAGTTAGATGATTCAAGTACTTTAATTTCTGCCCAAAAGGAACCAAAAGACTAGCAGAAGGATGGCAATCCAAATTATCTAAAGTCATTGCAAAAGCTCCAAATTTGAAGCCAACCACAGCAAATGTAGTGTCTGAAAGTAAAATAAGCAGCAGTGAAGTGAACTCCAGAACTGCACAAAAGGCCATATGAAATGGCTAAAGAGCAGAAAGATTTGTTGCTAAAAGCAAGAAGTTGCGTTAATGAAAACAGTCAGATGATTTAGGTGATGAAACCTATCTCAGAAAGAGTGTGTCAAAAATGTGAGGACAGAAGTCAACAGACCATACTGACAGGCTTCCTGTAAGTGAGCAACTTCAACGGCTATCTTTAGACAACAACCCAGCAATCCGACCCATAAAGAGGGAATTTAAAGAGGTTGCCGAGGTCAGCTCTTCCAGCTTTGTAGAAAAGCGATATTGACTCTTGTAGTGGACAGTGAAATAGATGATGCTCTTCCCTTGTCTGTGGTTAAGAAAAAGCTTCTAAGGAAAAAATTCCAAAAAGTCAGCTCTTATAAAAACTAAATGAATCGCGATAAAAACACAGCAGAGGACGCACAGATGAAAGGTTCCAACTTTCTGCTGATTTAAATCAGCTAGGGGGTCTGATGTACGGGAGTATTCTATAAAGAGGAAAGTTAAAGGGGCAACCAGAGCTATTGGGGATGACGATATTTCCTCCAAAGCAAAATCTGATCATATTATAACAATCTCAGATGACACTGACCCAGAAGAAGAACCTTTTTGCAAATCTATTTCAATACAAAAGCAGGACACTGGTCAAGATACTTTCGAAAACCAATACAGAGATCAGATCAAATAAGTCTGAACCTGGCAATCCAAGCTTTGAGGAGTATGGTTCACAATGTTTTGAATTTGAAACCGAGGATGATATATATTCTGTGTGGAGTGACTCGCAGTTGGAGGAGACGAAGCCTAATGTCCAAGAAAATCAATCCCCAAGGCCAGAGACTAACAATATTGAGGACTTTGACCAAAACATTGATCTCAATCAGTGGGGGTATACACTGACTATGTTCCTGATGAAATAATAGAGAATGCAGCTAAAGATGCAGAACAGCAATTTAAACTATCAACCTCTACTGCAAACACTCCGCCTAGAAAAGATCATGGTGATAATAAAGCACCACATGAGACCCTGAATTCCAGTGTGTTTTATGAAAAAAGTCTCATGGGTTTGTCGCAGAAACGGAAATAAAACAGCCAAAATTAGCCAAAGAACCAGTTTCTTTCCATGCCAAAAGTAGGAACACAAAATCTCCAGCAAAACAAAGGAAACGGCAACCTGCCAAAGCAAACAAAGCTGAAAGTCCTTTAAAAGGCCAGGGACATGTTAGGAAGAATGGAAGCCCAAGTAAAGCTTCCCCTGCTGTGGTGCCACCAAAGAAAATACACAAGTGTCCTGAACCAACTTCCACTGTTGAAAAACTTAGTTTGAAAAAGGCTCCCCGTAAAGCTTTTGATCTGTCCCAAAGATCCCTTGATAGCTTGGCCGAATTACGGAATTATGGCAAGTCCGCGGGAGTTGTTGAGACTAAAAAGCGTAAATCAAAACTGATTTCACCACAGTCACTTTTAGTAAAAGGTACTAAGTATTTGGCTTGCCAGGATAAACAGTTTTATCGACAGTCCAGACCAAAGGAGACAGAGAAAAGGAGATTGAGTAGTGATGCTGAAAACGGTGACAAAAATGCAGTTATGGCAACAAAGCAAAGTGGACACAAGCTAGGGGATCAGACCTCTCTTCCAGGTCAACTGAACAGAACAGAGAAAATGGAGAGGCAAAACAGCAAGAACCCCAGAGACTGGAGCTTATGGATGCAAAAAAAGGTATATGAGCAGTTCTGAAACTACTAAAGATACTGAAACTAATGACCATCCTGTTGCTGAGTTAGTGCTGCAGTCAAATTTTCAAGACAATGCTCAGCCTACCATGCCATGTAATCCTTATGATGATCATAAAGATGATGAGGATGATGACATGTTTTTAACACAGGCAGATCCAATTGATATGGATTTGTGCTCACAGTTAGAGACTGATATACATGTTGGCAAACCTCAAGATATGTGTCCGTCCAGTGTGGTTGATCATTCGCCATCAGTTCCTCAGCTTACGGATGTATTAAAATGTAGTTTTAAGGACTGCACCGAGTTTGTCACAGTTTCTGGTGATAAGTGTCCTATACATTCTGCTGCTGAGAAAAAAGAGGATCACATGTTTGCCCGCCCTGGCTTGCCCCCTTCTCTTCAAAAGCTATCCAGACCTTCCACTGCTAAAGTTTATAGTTCTGGGACAACCTCTCGAACTGCCAGCCTCACAAAAGATCTTGAAAGTCTCCCAAAGCACCTACCTACTGGAAAAGCTAAATCTCAGTCTTTAAAACCAATTGTGCCTAGACCAACTGTGCAACCTCCTGCCCAAAACAAGACCTCAATGTCTTCGAGTACAAGCAATGTGCTGAAACCTCTGATCAACAAAACAACATTCCCATACATTGCAGTTCTAATTCTGTTCAGGGAACCAGTATGAATCCTCATGCTGTGATCCGAACACCACAGCGGGACCAGACCTGGTTACTGCGAGAAGTGCTGAATTGGACTTTTGAAATGTTTGACAACATTGCACAGTTTGGGCCCCCCCAACAAACTTTGTCAGTT